>NC_139167.1:23172875-24372875 GCF_965202585.1 Thalia democratica
ATAAACTTCAAATTGTATATATTTTTGTGTTTTTTTGTAGATTTGTGAGAGATTATTGATTTATTCAGTGTTTTAACAAGTTGTTGCTTATCTAAGTGTAAGTTTGTTATTGAAAATTTCACACAAATAATAATTCAATAGATATCGTTCACCAAAAATTTAGGAACAACTAATACAATTAACAAGCGGTAACATTTATCTTATTGAAAATATGCTAATAAGAACAGCAACATGAAATAAATATTTTTTAGACGAATAAATGCTCACACACTTTCGCTTGGAACAAGATACAAATCAAAACTGTTCAAAATTCTTCTTATTGGAAGGATCGTTTCAACTGCCAACTAGGTCAGTTTTCTTATTAGTTTTAGTGTATTAATAATATGAGCTTTGTATTGCTTAAGACTTATACTGGTTTTTATTTCACTAAAAAGTTTCTAAAACCATTTGCTTTAAATAACTTATTTTATATTTTATAAGTAACTCAGCTTTCTATCCTAATAAATAGATTTAAAATGTATATAAATTTGTACAACATTCTACTTGGTATATAATATCGAATAATTACAAACAAGTTTAAGTCCATAATAAAGCGATTATATACTTAAAATGTGAACTATAAGTAGGCTTATCAAATGTTAACAAAATTTTAATAATCTACTTATGTATAGTCATTTTGTAGAAATATTTCAGTATAAACCATTAAACAGCAGTTTTTTTTACTGCCAATTTTCTCAGTAAATTATAAATTGACTACAAATATTTTTTTTTATTTTTACAATTAAGAGTAAATATCGATTGATTTATAAAGTGATCCTTGCACTATTAAAACAACCTGTCAGATTAAAAAAAGCTAATTGATCAATTAATTATTCTAATTAATTTTTTTCAAGTCCATAAATGTTGTAGAAATGCAACAAACTTTTTGAAGTATTAAAAATATCTTTGATTAGTGTATATGTATTACAGTGACCTCTCGCGAATTTACGCACTATGTGCTCACAGCAAAAACTGCGTAGTTAAACGAGAGATCGTAATTTACCGAGAGGTGCATTACAAAGTTGAAAGATTGAATATTTGCAAGAATATGCATTTTTACAATCCACTATTTTAATTTAAAGTATTATGTTGTTAATTCAAGACATACAATAAATTTATTTCTACAATACTAAAAAAACTTTAAATTATATGTATGTGTTTTGAGAGTTCTAACAAACGTTACCAAACGATAGTGGGTAGATTTGTGAGAGGTTATTGTATTTAAACAGTGTTCTAACAAGTTGTTGCTTATCTAAGTATAAATCTGTTATTGAAAAATTTCATACGAAATAAAATTCAATACATATTGTTCATAAAAAGTTGAGGAACAAGTAATAAAATTACTAAGTGGTAACGTTTATATGAACTAAAATATGTTAATAAGAACAGCAACAATAAATAAATAATTTTTTAGACGGTTAAATGCTCACACACTTATGCTTGGAACAAGATACAGCTCACAACTGTACAAAGTTATTCTGTCCTTATTTGAAGGATCGTTTCAACTGCCAACTAGGTCAGTTTTCTTATTAGTTTTAGTGTATTAATAATATGAGCTTTGTATTGCTTTAGGTTTATAAGAGTTTTTATTCCACTAAAAAGTTTCTAAAACTATTTGCGTTTAATAATTTATTTTATATTTTGTAAGTAACTCAGCTTTCTATCCTAATGAATAGATTTAAAATGTGTATATATTTGTACAAAATTGTACTTGGTATGTAATATCAAATAATTACAAACAAGTTTAAGTTCATAATAAAGCAATTATTTACTCAGAATGTGAATTATAAGTAGGCTTATCAAATGTTACGATAATTTTAATAATCTATTTATGTATAGGTATTTGTAAAAACGAAATACATTGTTTTGCAAAAGTTGAAATAGGCTGTAAATAAAAGCTTTGAATGTAAACTAGAAGTAAAATTTCAAATAATATAAAATATTTGGTCATCTGTTTATGAAAAGTCAATTAGTGAAAAATTTTCAGCATAAACCTATGGAATGCAATTGTTTTGTTGTCAATTTTCTCAGTAATTTGTTTAAAAGTAAATACCAATTTTTTTTTATAAAATAGTCCTTGCACTATTAACACAACGTGTCAGAACAAATTGAAACGATTATGCTAATTACACTCACCTCCCGCGAATCTACGCACATTGTGTCCACAGCGAAAGTGTGTAACTAAACAAGAGGTAGTAAATATACCTTCTATATCGGTTGTTTTTTTATATTTGATTAAATACAGTTTTTGGACTTTACCGCTTTTATTGTTCGCAGAAATAAGTTTCATTCAAGTTCTAATTGTGGAAAAGTTTTGAATAAAAATTTTTATCTGTTGAGAAAAAATATATTTTATACCTTGAATAAATATTGTTCTATAATACCACTCAAGATAAGTTTAATTTTAGGTGGGCTTACAAAAAATATGCTTAAAATAAAAGATTTATTGCCTTGAAATGAAACTTTATGCCATAAATATTGTGGGCAAACAATGTACTTTGTTTGAATTGTAGGTATGAAGGGGGCTAAAAAACCTAAAGTTTAAAAAACAAAGCCGTACAGTTTAAGAGGTTTTTTATCGAAGGCACTAACTAAAATTGCAAATTCATTATTTAATAAAAAATATATCTTCTATATTTATCCAAATATAAATTTGAATTATTTACGAAATATTTTAAACTATATTTTTTATTCTGTGAGAATTCTAAAATGCTAAACGGTAATGGGTGACCAAATGAGCGCTTAGATTTGTGAGAGATGACTGTAGTCCATTATTACTAATTACTTTAGTTGTGTCCATCAAAGTTGACACAAATGTTGTACAAATGCGTCGCTTACCTTTTCTCTTTTTTATATGAGTTTAGTAAAAAGGTAGTGACTAACTTTATTTAGTTTTAGAAATATATTTTATAATGTTTTTGTAAAGTATGTCATTTGCAAACTTTTGAAAGAACTTAATTTATCCATGACTATCGTATACACATTACATAGACCTTTCGCGTATTTACGCACAGTGTGCTCACAGCAAAAAGTGCGTAATTAAACGAGAAAACGTAATTTAACGAGAGGTGCATTACAAAGTTGAAACGAAAACGACTGAATATTTGCAAGAATATGCATTTTTACAACCCAACATTTTATTTTAAAGCATTTTGTTGTTAATTTAAAACATGCAATAAATTTATTGGTACAATATTAAAAAAGCTTTAAATTATAAATATTTATTTTAAGAGTTCTAACAAACGTAACTAAACGAGAGTGGGTAGATTTGTGAGAGGTTATTGTATTTAAACAGTGTTCTAACAAGTTGTTGCTTCTTTAAGTATAAGTTTGTTATTGAAAAATTTAATACAAAATAAAAATTCAATAGATATCGTTCACCAAAAATTAAGTAACAAAGTTACTAAGTGGTAATATTTATATAAAATAAAATATGTTAATAAGAACAGCAACATTAAATAAATAATTCTTTAGACGGATAGATGCTCACACACTTATGCTTGGAACAAGAAACAATTTACAACTGTTCAAAAGTATTCTGTTCTTATTGGAAGGATTGTTTCAACTGCAAACTAAGTCAGTTTATTTATTAGTTTTAGTATTTTAATATTAAGATATTGCTTTAGATTTATAAGAGTTTTTATTCCACTAAGAAAGTTTCTAAAGCTATTTGCCTTAAATAATTTTTTTTATCTTTTGTAACTAACTCAGCTTTCTATCTCAATAAATTGATTTAAACTATGTATATATGTGTACAAAATGCTACTAAATATGTTGGGTAGCTGTAAAATTAGCTCAAATTTACGAAATTGCACAAGGGCACAAAATTGCACGAAGACACTTTTGCACGAGGTGACATAAAACTACACGAAGAAACTTTTGCACGACGGTACATTTTTGCAACAACATACATTTTAGCATGTAAAATATATATTTGTACAAAATGCTACTAATTATGTTATCACAATTGATTACGACCAAATTTATGTCAGTAAGGTTTAAATCAAAAGTTTTATTTTTACTGAAACTATTCATAATCTGAACATTTTTTCGATTAAGTTTAGTTCAAATAAAGTATACATTTGTAAAATTGTTCACAATCTTTTATATTTAACGAATCACTTACACATAGTATATCTCCTTACTTATTTTGCTCATGATAGCTAAAATCGTCTCGAGGGGATATATTGTTCAACTTCGGGAAACCTTGATGTATATAATTGATTATACAGAGTTATAATAAACTGTTAATTCATTTTTTCTAGTAAAATTGATATAAAGTAGACTGAAGTCAATTGAATACACTAAGTAATGAAGGTAAGCTTTATAACCTTTTGTAACTGATTCAGTTTTCTGCCTTAATAAAAAGATTAAGACATTTTCAATTTATATATATTTCTACAAAATACCATTCAGTATGTAAAACTAAATAATTACGAACTAATGCAAGCCAGTAAGAATTAAAACACAAACTTAAAAAAAATTAGTTAGTTGAAAACAACTAGTATTAAAATAAAAGATAAACTAGTGTAACAAGTTATTAAATCAAGAAAACGTATATATTTTAATGTAGATAATGATTGTAATAATAATTTTAAGTCGGAGCTATTGTTACCAATTATTCGATATGTACCAGCAATTGACGTTACTTTTAGTTTTATTCTGCTAAAGTGCTTAATTTTATAAATATTTTATTCTATATGTTTGAAATAAGCGATGGTTTACTTCTAATTAAACAAATATGTCTGCTAAATATTTATAAAACTTCTTTTACTACTAGCTACTCTTGATTAATTAATTTCAGCACAAATGTTGTACAGGTTTGTCAAATAATAATTTTTTGTTTGAATTCGGTATTGTTACCAGATATTTTTTTTGCAGTCAACACACATAGTTATTATTAAAATTTACATCCATCGGTTCTATAGGGTCTATGTCATAGGTAGGCAGATTTTTATAAGTCGTGTCTTTCAATAATAGTTTGCTCGCGTGCCACACTTTTGAGAAAAAAATCGCAGTTATATTAAATAAATGTTTTATTTAGTGAAATTTAAACTAAAACCTTGATAATTTACCATAATCAATAGCAATTAGTAAATACATAGCCTAATTCAGTGCTTCTGAAATGGGGTTCCGCGGAACCCTAGGGTTCCGCGAAGCCTTTCGAAATTAAAAAAAAAATATTTATTCAATTAAACATTTTATGTAGAATTAAAATTAGGGGTTCCGCGGAAAAATTGAATTTTGGAAAAGGGTTCCGCCACTAGAAAAAGGTTCAGAAGCACTGGCCTAATTGTAGCTTAGCCTCAAATTTTATTACTTTTTATAAATATTTTTTGTTAGCTAATCGCGTATCGCAGTTAACTGTCCCCAGTTTGCCCTGGTATATGTGAATAAAATAAAACCATGTTTATATTGTGCGCATAAAAGTCTTTTATATTAACTTACAAATCAACTCAGTTTTTTATTTAATCAATCAAGTACTTTTTATTTAATGTCGTCACTGCTGTACAATTCATTCCTAATTTAAAACTCACAATTTTAGTCAGTAAGGCAGGATTGTTCCATTGTTTTACTGGGATGATTTTATTTTTTGAAGTATCACTATTGTTCTTTATTTAATATTAATTGATCTTCGTTGTCAATTGACTGTTAACGCAGCGGTTTTCAAATATTTCAAAAACTGTCCACAGCAAATTACTGAATACAAGTTCTGCGCATTCTAAACTATTGTATACATTTTTACTACTAATACTTTTGTTATTATGAATTAATTTTGAAGGATAAAGTAAAATTTGTTTTACAAAATCAATTAACTGCGTAGTGATTTTAATAATAAATTTTACAACTCATTGTTATTTCCGTGCACACTGAATATTTTTTTTTTTGAGAAACACTTTTTTACTCTGACTGTGAAGTTTAGCTAAATCATTATGCAGAAATAGTTTCTTTGTTCTACGAATTTTACTATGAAAAGAATTAATTTCTTAAAATCTTAGATAAAAAAACGAAGTATATTGTATATGATGAACATTAAGTTTAGTTTGACTTTCAATAACAAATTTAATACTTGAAGTGTTTTTATTTTCTTTGCTTCAACCTTTGCAACTTATCAGTTCTATCTTAACATGCTCACCAATAAAAGTTTTTTTTTAATAAGTACAATGTTTCAAAAAAAAGCTTACTTTAACTCACTGTGACCCTTAAACGACTTTTTATTTTTTAGTAAAGATTATGTCTCTTCTGATCCGTACTAGAAGCTGTTGTTATACAATACAAAAAGTAAACATAAATAACAATTTTAATATGTAATATAAGTATTAAAATCAGTTTTCATACAAAATCTATTGTTTCAATAACAACTCATACTGATTATAAAATATTATTTGTTTTTATATTTATTATTATCTGGTTACAATATATAACTGTCGATTCCTTTATTCAGTAAGCGCTTTTGATTTTCAATTTTTTTTTAAACTATATTACATCAATCATTATGTGTGTATACAAAAGTAAATGTTTATAAAATTATTTTGTAACTATAAGCTAACTGTTTAGTTTGGATATAAAAGCATACTTAACACCTGGGTTTTTACTAAACTAGGAAAAATAAAATCCGGGATTTAAAAAAAAAAAACTATAATTTAAAAAAAACCTTGTGTTCAATATATGCTTGTCAATTAAAAGTTATCAAAAATTTGTCTAAATGAAAATTTTAAAACGTATGAATTAATTTTGGCATTCTGAAACATTATTAATATCATACAACAGAAAAATAAGATTTTGTACTAAAGGTGTTGTAAATTTTTAATATTTTAGTGAAAACTAAGTCAACTGTTAAACCTTAGTTGAGTTTAGTATCCTTAATAACTTTTGATAAAAACATAGACTTAAGAATTTAGCTTTCTTTTGCATATTTTAAAATGAATTGATATAGACATTTTATAACTTGGGTACTTTACACATAGTGAAAAGATTGCTAAGTTATCTAAATATGTAAATGCTTATGTATAATATGAATAAGTTATAAATAACTAACAACTTTAGTACTTAACTGTTGATAAAAAAGACATTCAATTTTTCTAGCATTCTTAAGGTTTTTTTTTTAAGAAATGAAATTATCAAGAATATTTATATTACAATATCTTTTGTATTTCACAAAAAAAATCCAACTCGATTTTAAATGAAGTATTTTATTATCTCCTTTAATAGAAAAGAAAGTATAATATTTTGTGTTTAGAACGCTAGTTTTGAAATCATCATTTGAAAAGAGTAATACATTAGTGAAAAGTTATAAATATACTTAATTTTTGATCTTCATATTACATTAAATGCAATTCAAAGTATTGAAAAGTTATAAATTAAAAATAAGTCAAGTATTGTAAATAAAAAATAATTAAACTAATTTATCAACTAAAACAAATTATGATAAGAACAAGTTTCGAGTTTTGTTAAACTTTTTTAACAATTTTCGATTTATTTCCCTTGTCACAAATATCATAGTTTTAGTTTTATCTTATATTAGTAAAAAAAATATAGTTATTATAAGTATAAACTATAGTTATTAAAAGCATAAACTAATATTTACATAGGCTATTTATAACATTAAGAGCTTAACAAAAGAATTTGTCATTTGAAAACCCCAGGTGAACTTAATTGTATATTTAAGAAATAATCTTTTAATTATCAAACTTATAACTTATAATAAAAAAATTAACACTACTTAAGTTAATATATTCAGGCGACTATCAATCAGTTTTCGGTTAGGGGATTTTTTTTGGTTCATTGAACAGAAAATTGGTAAAAAAAAGGTGCTCACCTTTCGGCGGCACCTTCAAGAAGTTTGAAACTTGAAAAAAAATATATTCATAAAAATAATAAGTGGAATGATAAAAATACAGCTACAAACGACAAAAAAAAATGACTCTCTTGAGGTAGCTAATTTGTAAAAAATTGGTAAAAAAAAAGACGCTCATCTTACGATGAACGTCTTTCAAAAAAAAATATGGAAGAAAAAGTTGGAAAAAATTCGAGCAAAAAAGGCCCCAATTTCGCCCGCGGGCGAAATTGGGGCCGTTTTTGCTCGAATTTTTTCCAACTTTTTCTTCCATACTCTACCAATCCTTCACTTTCCATTCAAAATTCAATTCTCACAACTTTTCGAAAAAACTCCCCCTCCCTTAATTTGAAAATATTTTTTCAAAGCTTCTGCTTACACCGCAAAATGCTTTTTATCAGCTCTGATCGTGACGGCGACTGCGAGATGCAGCCGCTTCTCTGCCCGTCACATTTTGAGTGCTTCACCTTTCGCCCCTGCATTTTCTTCCGCCTTCTCTGCTTCAGTCGCCCGCTTGAAGCTTCTATAAATGCACGGCTTTAATCACTTCATTTCTGCACTCGTTCTTTTAACTGGGCTGAATCATCTCAGAGCTTTATGCTTACTTCTATGGCTGCTTTCGGACGGTACTTGCCTTTATTCTTGCTCTAATTTCCCTCCCTACACATACAATCGGGTCTGCTATGCGACCTTAACTGCTGCGCTCTTTCGATGCCAGCTTAAGTCGACGGCCAGTCGACTCAAGCTATAACCAATCCCTGCCTGCATTAACAACCAAACCGCCTTGACGACTTCACGTCTACCCGCCTCGACGCCAGTCGACTCAAGCTATTACCAATCCCTGCCTGCATTAACAACCAACCCGCCTTGACGACTTCACGTCTACCCGCCTCTACGGCCAGGCATTTCCTCGTTAAAAGCCTACAACGCTTTGCATTATAAAATCCCTAAGCGTCAAGTCGACCGAACGCACGAAAGCGTATCTCTTACTAGTGTAACATTAAGCATACGCGTATGATGCCGAAATGCTCTTGTTGGAAATATTCTACTAGGCTACCTCAAGAGAGTCAAACTTTCACCTTTACTCAACTTTTTTTCATTACATGTACTTCTTTATACCTATATAAAATTTGTTTAGTCTTATAAAATTTTTGCCAAACACTTTAGAGACACCGATAAGGTACGCACTTTAAAAGGTACGCACTTGAGTAAAATTAAGTTTCAAATAAAGTGTACATCACCTCTTAACATTTTACCAGCAGTCTAACAGATTGTAAGGTTATCATACCTCTTTATAACAATTATTCTGATAAAAACTGTACTTTGAGCTAAATTGTTTGTTTATTACATAAGTATGCTGTATAATTGTAACGGTATACTATTAATTTCTTGTTTATTTTTGCTAACTAGTTTTTATTTTCTCACAACCAAACAAACGATAGTGGCAAACTTGCTGTGAAAATATCCAACATTCATCTGAGCACATAGCAGTCAAGTTTTACCTGCAACATGCACATTATTTCACGCAATTTAAATCCATGGTGATTGGAAACAAGAGCAGGAGAAACTCACATGTCAAAGCTGCATACAAGACTTTTGAGCTAAGTATATTTGAAGGTAAAATATATACAACATTTACAAACATGTACTTTAAAAGCTATTTGAGAAACCTACTAACTTGTATTAGTTTTTAGATAAGTGAATTTAAAAAAATGTATTATGTTTAAGGCTTTTTATATCAAATCAATTACAAACTGGTATTATTTTTTTCAAGGCAAAACTTAATAGATAAATAGTAATAATGTAATATTTAAACAATATTTAACTCTTTAAACAATTTTTATGACTATATTAAATTTTCACTAGCATTTGTTTTTGTATATTATATGACTATATAAAAGTTTGTTTTAAAGTACTAGTACACAAACAGTTGTTGAGCCTGATACGTTACAACAAGCTGTTTGGATTCATAGATTTGAATTAAAATGCGATATCATTTTTTCGAATAAGCACATTCCTAGTATAATTCAAGTTTTTATGACATATTAATTTACTATTAAATCTTAAACAATTATTTTGTAGGCTTAGAGTTTTTGGATAAACACAATTGTTTGTTAATACTTTGTTTCTCATCTTACTAAGTAGAAACCAATTTATAGTTTAAGCTGTCAATGAACTGTATGCTTCAAAAAACACTAGGTGGTACTTTCAATAACTGTTAAATATATTCTGTTAAAATGTACTTTATATTTGTTTGTCAGTAATGCCAGTTTGTATCCTGCTTAACATAACTGATGTTAAACAACATTTACCACAAAAACAAACATCACACATACAGAAAAGCTTTTGTATTCTACTACGATTGTTCATACCTTTGTTACTGAGAAAAGTGAAAAAGTCTTACAGTATTTTTTTCTGAAATAGCTTTATTTTGAAAAATGTACTACTAGTAAATAAATATGTTGTTAAGTTAATTGTTACATTAATACAGTATATAAAATGTAGTTGTTAAGCTGTAAGAGTTTGAAAAACTATAACAAAAAATGTTATGTCAGACAATTAAAAAAAATTAGTAGACATCAAGATAGTAAGTACTTAATTTTTTTTAAACTTAATCTTGACCATTCTGTTTTTTTAACTATATTGCTATTAATACATCCATTTCGTATTTAGACATTATTTCCTTTCTTTACAGTTTTTCATTGTTAAAAATTGCAATTCTAAATCAAAAAATTAAAATAAAGGGCTTTAATGTTTTCGGATATATTGTTGATTTCGTCAATACTTTTATATTTACTAATGAATTTAATTAAACAAATATTTTAAACTGTTGTTAGTTTTTACAGATATTATAATATCTAATCGTTTTTAAGTATACGATAGAAAAGGTTTGAGTTTTATTTATTAAACTAATTAATTTTTAAATATACAATAAATATTTCATGATTTTCCTTATTTAACTTAATATATTAGATAAGATTTATATTCTTTTCAACCACCATTAGTAACTTAAAATAAAACAAACATTGAAAGTTTTGACTAATTTATTCTCGCAACAAATAACAACTTAAAAATCTAAAACGCTAAGTTTCAAAGCAATAAATTTTCAAATTGTACTTTATTCAAGTTTTAAAAACTATTTTTATAATTAAAAGCTACAAAATTTTCTATATGGGAACTTTTCTTTGAGGTTTAGCCGGAACAAAAAGGTTTTAAGTTTTATTAATTTGAAAAATAGTTAAATATAAGAATTAAATAACGCCTAAAAGTTTAAAACTTTGTGCCTTTAACTTACAGAAACTTAAGAAAGAAATATTTAATAACTGGATAAATCGGTAAAAAAGAAGAAAAATTCAAAAACAATACGTATTCAAACTAAACTAACAAATATATTTTAATCTTTAACCACCAGAACTACAAACAACAAAAACTAAATTCATTAAATACTTTGTTCTTACGATATGTCAGAAATAGAATACTTTTTCGGAATATATAAAATATTTCTTCATGCATAGAAAGTGAAAAGTCAACAAAAGGGGAAATTCCCCGAGTCGAAAGTGGCGGTATTGTACTAAGCAGGGATAAATACGGGATTCAAGAGTGGTGGAGCTTGTGGGGGCAGTGGGACCCTTTTTTGATTCTTCCGTCGCAGCACACAGATATCGAGGGGTCGTACACGTGCAATCCTCCGCAGCAAGCCTGAAAAATGAAAAGAATAAATATTAATACTTGAGAAAAATGGATATTGCATAAAATTTATTTTAATTGATGTTTGCAAAAATAAATGTATTTCGGCTTTGTTATATGTAACAATATGTCAAATTTTACAATACTTGACCAAATAGTCATAAAAATTAAAATATCGATAAAACCAGTTTTTATGCATTTCAGCTAGAATAAAACAAATTGTAACCCTCCACAACAGACATGAAAACAGTTTAGAGATCTAAATAAAAAATACTTGTAAAATTAAGCAACATATTGATTTTTTTTAGGTTTAAAATATTTTTGAACTTTAAACAAAACTAAAATTTTTAACAGCATTACCTAATTTTTAAAGGTTGGTACAAGTAAATTAACCATCTTAGTTTATAACATATACTTAATTGTCTTTATTTCTTTAGAAAAGACACATTGTAATAAATTTCATGGTTTTATTATTAATCAAGCCCTAATCAGCTTAAATTATATTAATTGTACATTTTTTATTGAACACTGTTTTTGTAATTACGTTTAATTTTTTTTGTGTGCTGCGGGTTTTAAATAAAACAAACAAAGATTAATTAAATAAGAAAGACCTCTCCTCTTTACTTTGTTACATAAACACATACATTATTATGATCAGGTAATTTGTTTTTAACCTCAGACAAAAACCTTTAAGCTAAAAATCGTCTTTTGAACAAAAAAAAAATCAGATAAAAGCATTTAAAGAACAATTGCTTATGTCTGGTCTATACAAATGTTTATTTAAATACCAAAAAAATAATTGCTTAGCAGAAATTATGGTGAAGATAAAGATCTATCACGTGCTTTTGTTGTTAAATATCAAATTATAAATTGACTGATTACATTGTTAATTTCACTAGTTTAATATATTGTTCTGATAAATTATTTCAATTTATGTGTTAGACTATAGTAGTAACTAAGAAACAAATAGTTTTAAATTTTTTTCATTAACAAAACAAAGTATGTGTTTAAAAACCAAGTATACTATTTGTTTGACTCAACAAAAATTTATAATTTCTGATTTAATATTTTCGATTATTTTTACGATACGTAAAAAAGAAATAAAGAAATTCAATAACATTTAGTTTTTAATTTTAAGTAAGTTGTTTATATTCTTTATAGTTGTATGATGGCTAAACAAGTCCTAATTTTTTACTACATACCAAATGTTTAGAGTTAAATGGTATTATCCATCTTTTTTTTGGGAAATCAATAAAGAAATAAAAAATTTCTATCAAAGTCAACAGTTTCCTTAAATAATGCACATTACAATAAACAAATTATACCGTTATTTTGAAATTGAGTTTATTTTTTGAAACTTTTGATTGGAATTAACTTTGACATGATAAGTTTTTCTGCAATATTTGCTACTTTTTGCAGTTTATTATTATTTTTACAACCAAAAACTGTTATATTTACTCACTTTTTTAGAACTTGCGTAAGGAACTCCGTTGCAACCTCCGCAACAGGCATCAGGTCTCAGGCTCATGAGGGAAATTCCCTTTTTACATTTCTTTCCCGACCCCTCGCGGAAGAAACATATGCACTGCTGCAAGCACTTGTCTGTGTTTTCTATAGATAAAAAGTCAAGTATTATTTAATTTCAATTATATATAGTTTTTTTTCAGTAAATAAAACAAGAAAAATGCTTAGTTATACATTTAGATTTTCAAAATCATAACGTTTGTAAGTCTGTAAGAAATTTAACTTAATTGAAAAACATAACTATTTTTTATCAGACTTATTTCATTTATTTTGCATTTATTTACTATTAGTTTAGTTTTTACTGTATAAAACTAATACAAACCTTCAACGTTGATGGAATCAGTTTTAAATATTTCCTTCTCGCTGCTCAACAATGTTTTAAGTTGTCCCTGCAGTTCTTCAGCTTGTAGTTCTCTGTTGGCGTATGTTGGAGAAAACAATGAATACTTCACTGTGTATTCATTCTCTTCTTCCACTGCTTCCGATCTGTATGAGAGAATGAATATTAGTGTTAAGGGATGATTTATTAGAAATTTATACAAATACATGAGTTAAGTATAAATTTATGATGTTTCTTGTGAAAAATTGGTGTCGATATAGATTTAGTAGCAAGAAGTATGTGGAATGTATTTAAAAATGTGTAAATCAATAAAAATTAAACTTATATGTAACAAACTTAAGTATTATTTTTTATGGGGCTTAAAACAAAGGTTTAATTTAAAAAAAAAACTAGTAGTTGAAAAAGTTTTGAAAAGTCTGACGTAGCAAGACATCAAAACATCAGCACTAAAAAACCAAAGTTACTTCTTTAACTCAATATTTTTAATGTATAAAACATTAAAACTAAAAATAACTAACGAGATTCCGTTCTTTTTGACATCTTCAATTTCTACAACTATATCTGTCACTCCGGAGTTAGTCAAAACCTTCAATATCTGTAAAATATAGTTAAAGTTTAACTTTTTATCTATTTTACCTATTTAATCTAAAAACCTTCTATCTATTTACAAATATTGACGGTTAAAAGGTTAACAGCTGCACAAAGTGTTGTTTAAGTGATTAACATTCTAATAAACCTCATGAATGGTCAATGGAAGCTTTATCAAATGTCACAATTTACATCAAAGGTCACTAAAGGGCTTTTTACTTAATCGGATTTCTGAGCGAGATCGCCTGAAAGGTCTGTCTAATCTCCTTTTTATTGAGAATTGGCAGTAAAGTTTGTCGTCGTTAGTGTTTTGATTAGTAGTTGGTGGAAAAACGAGCTAAATTAGAAAAAAAAAATTGTAAAAATTAAGTTTGAGTCACCACAGGGAAACTAGTTTCAATTACAACACAATATGAAATAGTAAAGAAACACTGTTGACAATAGATAATGAAATCTTTTTTTTCTTAATGTACCAAAATTCATGAACTAATGTGCAAGGTATGCTAGATATTTTCGTGAAACTTTATGTTTTTGAACTAATGTTTGTTTTGTCAACTGAAATTTTTACGTATGTAATGATAAAAATAACTTATTGTGTACATTTAAAACAAGTATTGCAAAATTTCTGATCAAAGTCTTCTTTAAACAGTTTTAAAGTTCAAAAAAACAACACTTATGAAAGCTTATTTTGTTCATAAGTCTCAGTAAAAATAAAAACTTTATCTGCCTAGCACTGATTTATTTATAATTATTAAAAAAAAGTTGTAAAGTTTGAGAGCAAGATTTCTTCTGTTGTGTTTATAAGTTATTTAATCAAATAAAGATGTGAAAACTAAATACTTTATTCACAACCAGATTTTGGTGACAAAATTTGCGACCTTTTCAAGTAAAATAAAATAATTTTAGTTTAGATTTTTTTAGTGAACACAAATAACTATATAAGTTATTTATTCAAAAAGGCCGTCTAATGCAAAATAAAATCTGTCAAGTAAAGTAAATCTATTAATACTGTAAGTATTTTAAACTGTTAAAATGAAATATTACTAACAACATTACTTGAAAAAAACGTTATACAATACATTATTTTTAACATGTAGCTTTAAATAACTCTGTAAAATAATAAAAAAATGATTGATTGTAACCGAACACGTCAAATAAATCACAAGCACTAAAGTTTCTTGTTTTTGTAACTAGCATCAAAAGCGCGTTGTAAATTCTTTGGAATTCGTGTTTTTGGTAATAGTTGAAAAACTTGTTTTCAGTGAATTTTTAATAGTCAGAGCCTGTGCAATGGTCTTAATCTATGAAAGCGTCAGAAACAATATTTTTTTAAATTTATTTTTATGCTTATGCAAAAACAAACTATTTTTTTGTTTTTATTTATGTTTACAAGATATTAACATTTGATATACTGACAAGTTTAAATACAATTAACCACAAATTAGACTGTTCTTGTATTTATACACTTTATTGTACTTGTTAAAAAGATTTTACTTTTTTTTAAACTTTTATTTAAGTCTACAAAACATATAAAAGATTAATTATGAAATTATTTTACCAAAAATTTAATAAAAAGCATATTTTTAGAGATTAAACTTTGTGTCGCAAAAATACATCTGCTAAGAAATATAATAAATAAAAAATAGAAATATGTATATAAATTTTTTGAAACATTTTATTGCAGACTACATCAGTTTAATATCGGTATTCGAAATTCGCATGTAATAGGCAATTGGGCTACAATAAATAGATTAGAGACCACATATAACATCGGAATTCATTCAAAGTACTGTTTGATCAGCTGTAGAAATTTAACATTCGAACGTTCGTAGAGTTTAAAAATACCAGGGCAAAGTTAAAAGTTTTAAATAAGTTCGTTTTGAAGTGCTTACGTAATACAACAAGTATTGACCACTTAACTTACTGTTGAACTTGTTTGAAAATTAAAAATCTAAAACAACTTCTTGCAGAACTATTTTATAGAGTATTTTTTTTAATACGTTAGTCTTTGTATTATATGAAACATCACAAAAAGAAAAATGATGCAGTAAAAAAGGCTAATTGAAAATAATTAGCCTACAAAATATTTCATTTGTATTCTTTCTACTTAAACTAGCTACTTCAAAGCTAGTTGTTATTATAAGATTTTTTTCAGACTTTTTGCTAACAATTTTAAATCATACAACTCTTAAGCTCGCCGTTTAAGTTTTATTTTAAATAAGGATACGTAAATAAACCTATAAACATTAAAAACTAACAATTATTTTCAAATTTACAACTTTTTTAATTTTAGTATTAAAAACTTACTTCAGGTTTAAGTTCGTCCTTGTCAAGCTGGGATAGGTCCACACCGTTGGGTTTAATGTGGTCCATGGCGACCGTGAACTTTCTGGTGGCCCGCATGTCTGTTGTCAAGCAAATTTGGTTGCTATGGTGATAAAACAAGAACAAAAATGTTCAATTTTTTAAATTTTTGTCCATTGCTTTTAGTTATTTTAATTTTTGCAAATAGCAACTGTATATTTTATTCCATTGAGAAGACAATACTATTTAAATATCTATTAATTATATATCAATTTTTTTACGGAGTAAAAAAACATTTTTAACTTAAAACACTTTAAGTTTAGTGCTCAGCCTTCGAAAAGTAACTTAAATACCAATAAAGTTATAATAGTAAAAAACTATTCGATATAAATTTATTCGCTTGCGTAGATAATTGATTTAGCTACGAAAAAGTGACCGTTCAGACTTTCAAATTGATTTGCTATATATTAAAAACTTTATAAAAAACACTGTTTGAAATTTTTTAGAATTTATTTTAGTTTTATTAAAATTTAACGGTGCTTTAATTTGTATTAAGGCCGCGTGCCCTTTACAGCTATGATTTATTGAATATATTTCGAATTTGTCTGAAAATTATTCAACTTAATGGAAATTAGACGATTTATATCATCGTTACCATGGAAAATGTTTATATGAAAAAGAGTTCTACAATTTTTCTACAAAGAATTTTTTAGCATTTAAGAGTTATATTGAAATTAAATAATGAAATATTCCTACCATAAGGTTATGTAAGTTTAGTGGTAAAAGAATTAGTTGATTACATACTGTATTCAAAATATGACAATCCTAAATTGCTTTTAAAATTAATATAACTAATAAAGTCTTATACTTTTAAAGCCGCTCTGTTAAAGATAAAAAACTCTACTATATAAAAATATTAATATAGTATAAAGTCCATGTTACATAAAACCAATTGTTTTCAGCTTCAAATCACACGCATCTAAAACTCAGAAACGGTCAAAGTTCCGCAACATTTACAACAGAAAAGTGCCAATATAGTATTATCCTTTTAAAATATTACTACATTTTCTAAAACATTTCAAACTTACTTTAACTGAAATTATGTTCAACTAAAGTGAAAATACTGACTACATTACGTAAAAACGTTTTTTAGGTTCAAATGACACACATAGCACTCAGAACAATTCAATATTACGCAACAATTATAACTGAAAGCGCAATTAATTCCAGTATTCCACACAATTTAATCCTCACCATATACGCGATGTTAACAATCGGCTTTTGTGTTTACTGTCCGCGGGGCTTAACACAAAACACGGTTTATTTTCAATTTATTTGATTTCTTTAAAGGCGCGTTGGCCCGCAAAGAATGTTCAAGTTATAAAAAGCCTGATTGATTTTTCGAGTGTGGTGCGATTTTTCTTATTGGTGTTTACGCTGTGTTTTAACCAGAACACGAAAAAAGTGATTTAAATTACTTTTCTGAGGTTTTGTTTGAGCAAAGGGTAAGACATTGCTGTGTAAATAGAAAATTAAGCTGGGTGTAATTACTTTTTAACAATTTTATAGTTATTCTTTGATTTAATTACCAGCAGTAGTTGAAATGTTTTATGCAGTTAGTCTATGTATAGTTGTTTTTTAGGCCCCAAAAATAGGCGATTGTATATATTAAACTCTGTGAAATACTTTAAATCTCTATTCATATTTGTAAACAGGGAAACATAGTGAGATATCTAGATTTTAGAGCGGAGGGTTCAAGGTAAAACTTTGTGCACAGTAATTAGTAAACACTGCTCTTATTGTTTCTTGATTTTTTCATCGGCACATTCTACAAGACACCTCGTAGTCAAAAGTAGTTTTGAAAGTAAATTGTAATCAAAATTAAAAATTTTATAAACAGTTTCGAAATTAGTCAAAACTTCCAAAGCACAATAAAGTCATTTTGAAGCATTCTTCTTTCCGCAGTTAGATGAACACTGGATTGAGCTACAAATGTAAAAACAAATTCAGTGGCTTAATGCGTTTGTGTTAGCTTTTTAGTGAAACTTTAAAGTCATACAGTACACAAAAATGTAATTGTAATTTTTTGGGTTCAAAATAGTTTTGGTCTAAGTCTGTAACTGAATTTGTTACCAACTCTCAATTTAAAAATAAAAAATAAATTTTGAAGTTTTTTAGTAGGAAACAAATAAAAAAGTTTTTGCATAACATTTTATTCATTAAAATCTTTAAGTTTAATATTAACATTTTAGCTGTTCAAAATAAATATATAAAATTGATTTATTATTAATTTCAACCACATTTACGTAACACATTTAAACTTTTAATAAGTGTATAAAAAACAAGATTAAATCAAAAAGCTTTCTAATTTATTTTCCAAGTATTCACTTTTCCAAATGTTGAAAATTTGTTTTTTTTTTTCAGTTAAACCGCAAAGACGTAGGTTCAGAACATCAAAAAATATAACAAAACTTTATTAAATTCATGAAAGCTGACATTATCTTGAAATATAAGTTTAGAAAGTATTAAACTTTAAAATGTTTAAGTGGTTTATATTTAGCAGTATTTCGTAATATATATATTTTTGGAGTTTTACAGGTAGTTAGATGTAATTTTTAGCAATTTTCTATATTAAAAAAATGTCTATTTCTTTCAATACTTTTATTCGTAGCAACTTATGTGATAGAAAACTAACGTTTAAGGTAATAGAAAACCCAGTATGTACATGGTTTCTTAAACGTGTTTAAGACTTAAAAGTTTGAAATATGTATCGCCCTTATAAACTGATAAAACGTGTGGTAACTTCAAAACTTTTGATAGTTTTACAACGAAATCTACTTATAAGTTCATTTTTGTTAACTACAACTGATTGAAAACAATATTTTTCTTATACGCTTTTTAGATCTTGCGTTTGCTACTGTAAACGCAAACATTAGTTCTAAATGTTGCATAATTGCCAAAATAATACTATTTCAATGCCTTCTTTATTTAACAATCTCCTAAGGTATTTTTACAGTTTAAAAATAAAATTATGCTAAAAGAAAAAATGTAAACTTCTTAAAACCTCAAACCATTACTAACTAGTATTAGTAAACAAACTTTACCAAGAAGTACACGTTTTTACGGTTTTAACTTTCTTAAACTAGAAGAAATTTCTATATCAGAAGGTTACGTAAATAAGTCATAGCCACAATTTTTTTAGTTCTACAGGTTTATGAGTAACCTTAATGACTGCAAAACTTTTTTTTAACACTAAAAAGTAAAATTTAAACGCAGCTTTACCCGGAACTCATAAGGTATTATCGTTGTCAAGATATCTTTACAACTAACCAACTAGCCCTTCGATTTCGAACAAGAATATCTAACTCAAAGAATTATTTAGTTAATCGTTTAGAACATTTAGTTTCTAACAAAATCCGTGTAAAATCAATGTAAAAAAAACTAACCAAAGTTACCAATAAAACTGTATGAAACTCTCATGAAATCTCAAACTTAATCAACAATAACGCATATACAATATCTTGTTTTTCAATATATTTACTAACCGATGCACTCTTTAACTTCGAAGTCCCACGCGTACTCGTAATAATCAGGCTCGTACAAGCACTCGATCTTCTGTGACGTCACAGAAGGTGACAGTTCCAACCCTTCCTTGCATTTCAACAGTATGTGGAACGACCAACCGAGCATGTTGGAAGCAGTGTTGCTGAACACAGTCTCAATTGTGGTTCTGCTGAAACTCGGGGGTTCGCCACAAGGTGACTCTGTTGAGTGGTGAAAATTGATTAATTTAAAACGGAGAGGTGATATTTACGTGTAGTTAACGACGTATATCTAATCATTTAGTGTAATTTATAAAATAGTTTATTATATGAACACAGTCTCGTATGTTGTTCTGCTGAAACTTCTAACTTGTACGTCTTATCACGTGATTTTATAAAAAAAAGACTTCTTAAAAACTTAAAGCCACTGTAGCATATTTCCTAAAGCAAAACACGGTATTTGTAAAGCTATTAAAGTGCAAGTACACTCATCAAGTTACTCAAAGTATGAAACATTAAGCGCATAATCTTGACCTGCGCTAATTTAATGTTAGCTTTTATCACTACTAACATCAAAATAATCACGTGTTTAAATAAAAGTTCAGTCCATTAGGTGGATCCAGCGAGCAAGAAACATGTTAACTCTTCCGATCGAGTTATAGATCAATTCGTTTTTGATGGTATTTTAAATAAAACACTTTCGAGGTTTGTTTAGGTATAAACAAAGTTTTTGCGATTTGAAATAAGTTGAACTTTTTGGTTGTAAATAATTGATCACCGTTTGGTAAAGTATTATTGAAATGAATGAAATGGTTTAAATTCGTTTAAACTTGACTCTTAGTGAGCATATTTTCATCGACGTTGTTTAAAACAATCTTAGCTGATTTTTAATAAAATATCAATATTAAACAACTTAGTTAAGTGATGTTTACAGAAACCTGACTTGCGTAGGTTAATAAATACAAATAAGTTTTTGTTTTCTTAAATTAATGTTTTAAATATGCTATCAATAATTTTTTATAACTAGTTTGGTTGATGTTTTGATTTGAACTGAACATATTTATCGATTTTACCGCATTACTTATCTTATTTAGCAAAGTTGTCTCGTTGAGTGAAGTAAACTGAATGATTTTGAATTTAACTTCGTTTGTTTTGGTTATTAATATTTATAAACAGTTGCGTTTTTTTAAGCTGTTGGTGCAAATATTTTATACTTCCGAAAAGTTTTACGTAGTTGAAGAGTAATTTTGTTTCAACTACAAACTCTAGTGCGTTTAAAATGATTTAAACTTTTAGTTTTGAAAAGTATCAAATAAATGTTATATTTAGTTAACTATTTCACTGTTAATGTAAGCAACTACTTTAAAACATACTACTTGGTCCTTACTCTAGTACTTTCGCAAAATAGTACTAAAGCAATATTCATTAGAATTCTAAGTAACTTGAGTGAAAGATTTTTATAAACAAACAAAAAAGCTATGGTAAAAAAACCTTTTGACTAAGTCATTTAAGCTTTTTAAACCTTAAATACTAAGTTCAATATAAGGCCAGTCAATGCAAAAGTTCTAATTAGCTTGACGATCAATAGCAAACTTAGTGTTATTTACAGGTACTTAAAACTGCTATAATACGCTTAAAAAGCTACTTACTGCATACTTTCGTTAAGGTGTGTTGGTCACTTTAAAATTTTGCAGATTGTAGATAAGTTAAATTTTTATACGCTTGATGCTAATTAGCGTATGTTTACCATGGTTCAAAGCTATAACCTTGAAACTAAATTAAATCCTGTTACTTGCTACAAAGACTAATATTCCAGAGCAAATCTTGAAACACAGCTTAGATGTGTTGGTCACTTTGTTTAGATTTCCTGATAAGAGATAATCACACTTACACTGCTAATTAGCTCAATATTTACACAAAACACCTACAAATTCAATATTTTCCAAGTTGTAGCAACGCCTATAATTTATCATTTAAATTTTAAAGGTGTGTTTCCCATAAGCGCACTGGGTATCACGAGAAAACTGAATTTGTGACAAAATTGGCTCGTGACTTTCCTGACACGACTTTGCAGGTGATTTATAAAATTTTTCGTGAACTCCAGTAAACACGGGAAAACCTGATTTCTTACTACAGTGATTAATGAGTGCTGTGCCTAATAGTGCCAAAAACAAAAACTTGTAAGCTTTGCAGAATAATACTATTAAACTTTACAAGTAGGTTTTTATAACAAGAACTATAGTTGGGTAAACATTATTTAAAAAAAATAACTACACTTTATGAATAGAAAACATAAATCTTGTACTTTTGCGCTATCTATAACATACTTATACCTTAAAGCCAATAGTTTTTTTTTTCTATGTTGAGTATATACATAACTATGAAAAGCTTTAAAAATAAAAACAAAACTACAGAAAAAAGTAAATATAAACGAAAATATTACGAACCGAAACTGTAACACTCGAGTGGGTTTGAAACATCAAAAATGTGCTGCCCACGGACCGAAGACCCAGTGGAAGTTTCGGCGACTGTCCAGACCTGAGAATTTTTTTTTACTAATCAATGTTTTTATAAGATAAATAAAATATTTCAGTATTAAATTTTAAGTGTTTAAATTTGTACAAAAACAGTAATGTAACAGACATACTGAAAGGTAGAATGCTACTTTACATTTTAAAAAAATATTGGAAGCACTGTAATTTGTTAAAATTTTAAGTTTTAAATTTTATTTGATCTCAATTTAATAAAGCTTCATGAAAGCAAAGCTGCAATGTCAGTTCAAATTACTGAATTATGATTGATAGCTACTTTTGTAGAAATTTCAGACATTCTATATTGTGGGTTCCTTTAACATGTGTTTTAAGAGCACAAAGCGAAGTTTAAAAGCTGCAATTTGCTGAAGTGTTGTTTGCATACAAAAGAAGTAGCACAAATGTGTGCGGCTAACGACAGATTAAACTGCAGTTTACACCTCTCAGAAACGGAAGCACTTATGGTAGCAGATGTGACAATTTCGAAAACGACCATTCTACCGCAGTACAACAAGAAGTGTTGTTTGAAGACAAAACAATATACCAAAGCTACCCATATAAAGACGTATTAAGTAGCAATTTGCACATTTTAGAACAAGTTGAACAGAAACAGATGTGACAATTCCGAAATCGACCGTTTTAGCACACATTTTAATGAGCGTGTAATGACATAACAAACACTTTCAAAAGTGCAAATATTCACTGGAACCGCAAGACTGTTAGAAGCAATTGTAACTGGAGACGCTGTTTTAATTTGCAGTCTTTTTGTGGCTTTTTAGTATTTTGCCATCGCGCGCTGAAATACGTGATCTTTTTTGCTGCATTTTTCTGCAAGATGAAAATATTTTCAAGCGGTTTTTGCGCCCAAAACAATACGTCACGAAGAATTTTTGGTTTTCGATTGCATAAGGTTTTTTTTTCGGAAGTGTGTCATTGAATTAATTACTAAAAGTTAAGATATTTCTAACCGCAAACCTATTGCATAACAACTAATATTTTAACATTAATAAATTTCACTTTGACTTTTTGGCTATAGCTCTAAGTAATATTAATTAAACATAATCATACACTATTAGTCATAATGAAAACTCTGCACCCATTTTAGAACGTTGCAAATAAAAAATGCTTATATCCACAATTGGTTGTAATTTGTTGGACCCTAAAAAAATAGATACTACTTCATAAATGACAAATTAATGTATTTAATATTTTTTTAAAGAAAAAAAAACAGAAAGTTATTTAGTAGTACTGTTACAAAAAATTCTAAAAAAACCTAGACTTACAAATTGATCAAAAAAGTGAAAAGAAAGTTGTAAATTAAAAGCACTTATGTGTGTATGCCAGCGTTTAACCAGAGAGAAAGCTTCAACTTTCCAAGAAAAAGTAGTATAACGCCACAGATTTTGGAAAGTTGTTTTACTTGTAATACTTCTTGTTTCTCATAATAATTGTGCTCACAACTTGCTTTCTCAATAACACGACGTTTAATTTCTATCCAAGCAATTATTACCACTTTTTTATGAAAAAAGGAGTTTCCAATTTCTCTTACTTTTACTTGCTTTTTAAGCATTGTTAAACTTATCCTCTAAATAAAATTGAAAGGTTTTAATTCATGTTAACGTGTACACTTTTGAAAAACTAAATATTGTGTTTTAATGTTTTCAATTACTACATTTCACGGCTTTAAATGTCTTAAAGGAAACCAAAACATAAGTTTTTTTCAAATTGAGAAACAGCTGTTTTTAGTATAAGTGCAAATACAAAACGTTTCAGTTTTATTTTGGTAATTGAGTAAGTATTACCTTTAGCTATATGTATTCAAAGTCATAAGAGTTGCTATTGAGAAAAGTTATTTAAATGTTTACAAAATAGTTTCGCTATCAAATAGCAATCTTTGTAAAACTTTCAGCGTTTTCATATAACCTACGGGTATTCATACATTAGTTTAAAAACACTTAAAAAAAAACTTTGAATGTTCAATAGTCAAATAAGTGTTAATGTTTGTAGTTTTTAAACATTTGTAGAAAAAATAACAGAGTGTTTTAGAAACAAATCTATTGATAGTTAAAATTAGAACACCTGTTTTTAAAAAAGTAGTACATTAAGATTATTTGTGAATTTAAATAACTTTCAAAAACAATTTAACTATACTACGCAACTTTATAAATTTTAAACACGGAATAACTCTGGGTAAGGAGACAGTTACACCACGGATTTTTAAACTTAAAATTTATTCTCAATTTATTTTTTATAATTGACATAATCTTTTTACAGCCGAATTTTATGGTTTTTCGTGTTACCCTGTCAAACAAACGAACTTACATTTATTTCATGAAACGTTCTCTAAAACGTTTTTTTTACCAATATTTAGTGATTAACGTTTTCAAAACACGAATTTTTTACATTTAGGAAAACGTTTTGCCTAAAGTAAAGCTTATATACCCTTTCTATCAATTATTTTTGCAGGCGTTTTCTAAACATGAACTTAATGATCTTGCGTAATATTTCAGTTTATATATACTGCTTGGAATTTTTTTCAGATAATCATTTTATGGTTTCTTTGTCTAACTTTACAAGGCTTGAAATTTAAATTTTACGTAAAGTTTGAAAAGTTTGGTTGAACTTAGTGTTTCGTTGAAAAAACTAAGCGTTTTAATTATTATTTAAAAAAGTAAAATTTGAAACCCTAATCTGTAATGATATTTTAGTTTTAATTATGTAAGATAAGGCACCTTGACCTCAAAAATTAAAAGAAAACTCTCTTTTTGAATGAGCAGCCACAGATACAAGTTTTATTATATATTTAATTTTTTGTTTCGGTCAACTAATCATTTATCGAATCAATACATACCCTAAACACATTTTCCAAATATTAGTTTTATCTTTTTCTTTTTCATTTTATATTTTCGTTTGTTTAACAAAATACTGTATCGATATGCATTTGAAATGAACAATTTCTAAATAAGAAAAAATTTCAAATGTTATTAAGTTTGGGTAAAACCCACCGAAAAAAATTTATAAACTATAAAAAAAAAAAAAAATAATTAAAACAACATAAGTCTGTTTTAAATTGATCAAATAATAAAATCAAATTTCAACAAACCATATCAGTGCCCGAATTGGACAACGGCCTCCCGCACTTTTCCAGTAAGTCCCCGGATGCGAAAATCCCCGCGAATGCGAACTTGTCAACGCCCGACGACGTCCACGTGATGGCGCCGTCGTAGTTGATCGTGACGTAGGTGCGAGTGACGTCACTGGCGAATACTATTTGGTAGGTGTTAACCTGTATTGAGGAAATTGTTAAATAAAAGCTTGGTGTAATACATAACTTTATCTTTGTTTTGCTGTTTGTTGACCTAGAGAGAACATAAATTGTAAAACGTATAAAATTGATTGTATTATGTGTTTTGAATATTCTTATAACTGGTAGGTGTTAGCCCACGAGAAGACTTAAAATTAAAAGCTATGAAACAGATGAATACTTATCTAATGTACTATCATTAAAGTTTAAACTTTGAGTACATAAAAGTTTTAATTTGGGAAGTTCTGAGTAAACTGCCAAGAAAAAAATTTAATTTTGTATAAAAACGTATTGTTTAATAAGTACGCTTTAGTCATGGAGGTAATTATTGGCAAACTAAATATTAAGAGTAAAATCAATCCAATAATTAAAAAAAATTAATCACATAAAAACTTGTTAAAAATAAAAATCATATTTTTAATTTATTATACAGCTATATTTTACTAAAAACCTCTATAATGACAGTATGATTTAAAAAAAAAACAAGAACAAGATTAAGTAAACAGAGAAAAAATTGAAAATTTAAGAAAAGTTAGTTGGGTACTATTTTTGGAAAAACACAAGTCTTAACAAATTTTCTAAGTTAAACTTAAGTTTTTAGATATAGTTGTAATTAACTTTTAGATTAAAAGACAAAAAAGATTATATAAAAAAGTTTGGCAAGTGGTTAACAAAATAATTTAGAAAGTAAACCTCATACCATTTTTATGGTAAAAATTGATGACTTGGTATAATTTACACTTTCGATATCAAAGTGATAAGAAAACATTTTATATTAAAAAGTCAGTCACAAGGTTTAAAAAAACTTTAAAATGTAAAGTAAAACAAGCGTGCTTATTGATAAAGTTCTAACTTTTGGTTTCATTTGCGTTGTGAAGATTTAATCGTTTTCAGAGAAAAAGTTTAAAAACATGAACTAATCTTTAAAAATAAACATTCTGAAAGCAACACATTTAAAACAAAAATATATTATGTTTATTTGTAAAAATAATAGTGGAGTAGAACAAAACATAATATACTTTAAGAAGCTAAAAATAATAAACTATTTAAACATCTGTGAGCTTCCGTTATAACAAAAATCCACGGCAACTTACCAGAATTAAATTAAAATGTGTAACTATTCAATTAACACAATCAATTATGCATGCATTAACATTAATAACTAGTAAATAGACCACGAAAAATAATTTGTTTAACCAACAACAACTAACATATAATATATTGTTTAATTTAAAACAGTGTAACTTTAATCAAGTGTAACCGTACCTTTGAAAAAGGCTTAAAAAGCTTTTAGGAGATTTTTAAAATTCAGTATTTGTTATATTATACATCTATAGCTTAAAATGACTTAGCTTTATTGAAAATACTTAAGAAATATGAAGAATTTATTGTGATTTTTATGGTAAGTTCTAGCAATAAAATTGGTCACAGTGATTATCAATTTCAATAAAAATGTTTCTACTGTTGAAACTATTACGTGAGAATACTATAATTTAGATTTATCTTTTAGTTTAAAATGTGTTTCAGTTAACTTAAAAGATAAAATTTTGTTAACTAAATACACTTTTTTATTTAAAAAAGTTCAAACGTTTTTAGAATACCTTATCATTTAAAATCTAGTCTCAGCCCTTTAAAAAAGACTTTTTAACAATCCTTCAGACAAAGTTTAAAAACTAAAGCATATAAAAAATTTTGTTTACATCTAAGCTAAATGTTAAACACGAATTGAGTTTGTTTAATGACAAAGGTAGTCGTATTAAACGTCAATTTAAGATTATTAATTTTGAAATTACATTTAATGAATGCTGAATCTTAAGCAGCTTTAGTGAGCCAAATTGAATCTTAAAAATACAAAAACACCTCAACAAAATTATTTTACACACACAAACTTTACTAGAACCAGTACTTTACTAAAACTATAAATATAGTATGATGTAACAGAAGCTAAATTTTTACTACTAGTAACTAACATTTTAGTTTGCTTAAAATTAAACTTAACAAAAATAATTATAATAAACCAGCCAGTTCAGCAGCACTTAGTTTTTTTTTAAAAATCAAAAAAGTATAAAAACCAAAAAGTCCCCTAAATAAAAACTCACTTTTCCTTGCAAGTAATTGGAGGGCATGTTGGCCCACGTCGCCACGACGACCACTTTCGATTGGAACCCGTCAACGCCTTGATCCGCCAACACCTGATCAATTGTGACGTCACCACCACTCTGCCGGTACCACACGTCACCCCCCACGCCGGGCTCGGCCATGAACGGGGTCATTATGACGTTTGAGGTGAGTGACGTCAGCTTCGAGTTCATCAGCTTGTTGTAACTCAGTGTGCCGATTGAACTCACCTGTAGGCAATACGTAGTTTAGTTTTAAAGTTTCTGGTCGAAAAGTTTATAAATCAGTAGTTTTGTAAAAAAAGTAAATTTGTAAAAAACATTATTTTGTTTGTTTATCTATCCAGCTGTAAGCCTAGGTAACTTTAGCATTAAACCAAACTAAAAAGAAAACAGGAAAAGCAAAAAAAAATTTGGAAATAACATTAGACAAAGAACATGCCTGTAATAATATTTTTTTTTGAGTTACTAATTTTTTTTATAGTTTAAAACATTTCTAAAATCAAGCAAGAGTTTTTAAATTTTGTTTTTTTTAAATCAGTTTTTTTAAATCATTTAAATTAACAACTGTGGATAGTATCTACTTGGCTTGTATAAATTTTAAAAATCAGCTGTTAAACTGTATTTTATTTAGTAAAGTTCTTCAAAAGGACTACTGGTAACTTAAAAAAATTATTTTTCGACGCATTATAACATCATAAGTGCCATCTTTAGTAAAAAAATGCAATTTTTGTGAATAGAAACACAGATATTCAGAAAAAAATAGTTCGAAACCTTGCTTTCTAACCTTTGCACTAAGAAACAGAATACTTAATAACGTTTCCAACAATTTCCTCCTACAAATTAAGCATGTTTTTTCTATGAATAACAGATGATTACATGTGTAATAAAAATTACATATATTCTATTTGTAAAATAAACTTAAAAACGCATTTTCAACAAGTATCACACCATCTTAAGCTGAATTTGATGACTTTCTGGTGCCAGAAGAAAAATGTGTGGTCTTCAGACCAACTTTTAAAACCTGATACACTAATTATAACATCCATCAGCATTACTGTGATTTTATCTTGTCCCATTAAACAGAACTTTGCCAAGAAAAAATTGAAAGCTACTTAGAAGAAGTGTGTAATTCGATACAAGGTAAATTCCTATGAAGTTTTACAAAAAATTGTGAAATTTTTGTTAAAAACTGTAACTCTTGAAGTTTATTGTATATTGATGTTTATGCCTTTAGTCATTATAAAGTAATTATAAGTTTAAAAAGGTAAGTTAACTTAGTATAAAAATATTGATACCATATTAATTGTATTGCACTTAAAATAGTTTAAAAAATAACTAAGACTTTTGTGGTTTATGTTAATGTATGTTTATGTCTTCATTCATTATAAGCTTGTTAATACTTAAACTAAATTTTATTAACAATTAGATGCTTACTCTAGTAATACTTTATAACGTAGTTATAGATATTGCAGACAAATATTAAATTGCAAAAATGTTAACTTTAGAGGTTAGCAATTTATAAAGATAACAATTTGTCTAATAATCTAGTTATTAGTTAAATATCCTTAAAAATTAATATACTTACATCAAAGTAAAAAATATATTATAAGTAAATTAAGAATTAATATGTTTAATAATAACTTTTTAGGTTTTATCATTAAGCTAACCAAACTTTAATAAAATTAAACGTCTGAAGATGAAATAGAACTTAAGTAAAGTACAATTACTTAGTTAAATATTTAGGCTAAACGAATCTAAATATTTGTTTTTGTCTATTAAATAAAAATTCTGCGGAAGTATTTCAACAGAGTTTAACTTAAATTACAACTATACAACTATAAGTAAAAATCTTTGCAATACTGAGCAAAAACAAAATAAAAAAAGCTTAAATCATAAGATTGCAAGGTTTAAGTATAAAACAGAAGCATAATAAAGGTTTAAGCGCGTAAGTTCTTGACAGAGTCGCTCATTTTCAGTAGCAAAGTTTATAAACAAAAGAAGTGGCTTTCTTCCAAACAATTGTCAGAACTTTTAAGCATCTTTGAGTTTTTAGTTTGTCTTTTGATGGTAGAAATGTTTTAAATAAAATTGAAATTGTGTGATGTTACACCATGCTTGTTCATTAAAAAATATTTTTTATATTTATTTTATTTAGATCTTTCAAAAATTTTTGACAGTAGGTTTTGTTTTGAGTCAAGAAAAGAGTTCTGCTTATAATCAGCTTTATAGAAGAACAGATTGAGATATACAAAACAAAAACTCTAACAGCTGGTAATTTTTTTGAATGTTTTCAAACCAAATCAAGCAAAAACACCGGTATTTGTGTGAAACTAACGAAAAATAAACAAAAAGTGTTTTTACTCTACTTTTAGTTTCTCCAGCAATTTTTTGCATTATAAGAAAAGTTGAACATTTAGTTTTTTTTAGGAATTTTTTATGTAATGAAGTTAAATTGATTGACTTTAAAGACATTAAAAGTACTAATTTTATTGGTTGTTTTTAAAATAACATTAGTTATTTAGATATGATGAATTAACCTTAATTTTTTATTGCATAATCTTCAATTTATGTTGCAAACCAATAGTTTTAATTTTATAACCAAATGAAACACTTTTATTACAAAACTAAAAGCTCTTTTTAACGCTATTGTCAGTACAAAAACTTGAGATATTTATGGAAGCAAACAGTACAAAAATAAACAACAATTTTGCCCCGAAGACCTTTACACCTGTAAGCATAATTAGCAGTTTTTCCACATCTAGTATCACCTTATCAGCTTTAAGGTGATAACATAAATCTCGTTTTGTCAACAATTTCCCTTTTGATAATGGCTCTTTAAACAAATCGTGTTACTGAAGGGTTCAGCTAAAGATAATTTTCGTGTAAGCTGGAGTTTTGACATACTTTTCATCTGAATTTTTCGTGTACGAGGAGTTTTATTCTCAGGTATTCGTGTTTGGAACTGTTATAGAAACTTTGAAGTTTTTAATTGTTTGTCAGGTAAAATGTGTTGTTTTAATTGAGGCAAAATAAGTTTAAGTATTCCTTAATTTTTAATTATGTTAACTAATTGGCCATAATTGTATTTATAAAACGTTTTCAATACAAGTTTCTCCGTTAACAAATACCAATTAAATAGTTATTTGTTTCTTAAACCTGCTCTTGTTTCAAAAAGATAGAATATATTTTTATACAAATAAGTGAACTAAAAACAGGCTTCGTGTTATTATTTTCAAATGATCAAGCTGTTGTTTTAAAAGGAATTAGTGATGGATTAAAAAAGAAGCTATAACTTCCTTAAAGTCTAAAAGTCTAAGGAAGGTAAAAAAAAACTACAGTTGTCGAAACTAGCTCTGTAAAGTTATACATAAGGTTCAACGAAATGTCTTACCAATGTGATTTAATAAAGTAAAAAGTTAATTGATGTTTTTATAATTGCAAGACATTTTAAAACTTGAGGTAAACGTGCTTAAGTACCAACTTAAAATTGGTTCCCTTTTCATTATCAGACATTATTGGAGTAAAACATACAAAATACATATTAAACCACCTTTTATTGATACAGTTTAGACGTTGAAATCTGTTTAGCGCACGATTCTAAAGTCTGAAAATCTTAAACAACATTCATGCTTACAATCATTCACGTTTTTTTTAGCATAAATGTCAGTAAAATTTTGTTTTTAAGTTTTTTGAAACTAAACAATATTAAAGTAAAAAAATGTTTCAATATTGCTAGCCAATAAAGAGGTACAAATTCTTAAACGGTCTTTCAATATTAAAGCGTAATTTAAAAGCTTACTTGAAATAAACACATCAAATCTTAAAGCGGTCATTATAAATTACTGTAATACTTATTACTGGTTGGAAAAATCTCTAAACTAACTTAAAAACCGCGTTTTCATCACAAACAACGCTAAAACCTTGAAAATTTCACCAACTTGAAGGCACTAAGCCTCGGTAACACTAGAAGGCTAGTGGATTACTTAACTGCTATTTAGGCTCAGCAGGTTTTATTTAATTTGCGAGCTCTTCATGCGGCCCAAATCCTGTTACCACGGATCATTATTCATTATAACTTTTGGTGTTGTTTATTGCTAGTTTGTGTTTGCGAAACAGTGGACTCTTTTGTTAATTGGTTGCTGAATAAAGTTGTTTGTGAAGCAGCTGTTTTGTGAGTTAGCGAATTTGCATGCTTGGTTTTAATATGGTAATTATCGTTCAGAGGTCAAAAGAGTGTGATGTATTGTAAAATGAGAGTTCTAGCAATAAACTTAAGTTGTAGAACAAACAGCTTATTATTTTGTAGTACTTGCATAGTAAGTGAGATAAACTTTTGCAAACAATCTTAAGTTGATTTAATAAATATTTTTTTACTTAGTAGCGAAGATACTTTGACGAGAATAATTGTTTTTTATTTAAGTAAAAAGTTATTATGACGTTCTGGTTATATAAAAGTTTTGGTTTTATTTTTCGAAATACAACTTACTTTATTTAATCAAAAATATAACCACGTTTGTATTTCCTTATCATAGGAAATTAAGAAAGGAAAGAAAATTCATTTTATTTATTTAGTTTGAAATGACCAGAATTTTCAAAAACTAGTTTTATACGTTTGTTATTATTGGTACTTACAACTTTTCATTATATTTTTTACAAAAAAAAATCACTGCTCTAAAATTGAAAAGGAGTCAGCTAAAATAACAACTTTAATGTATGTAATTCTGTGTATACAAAATTATATAAAGCTATATAAAGTCTACATTTTATTAATAAAAAACTCTACTTGACACCCTATTCATAAGGTGAGCGTAAACACATTGAAGATACTCTAAACAAGGCTGACACTTTTATAATGTTGTAGTTTACAGCAAATTTGTGTGTTTACATCATACTCAAAATGCTACTAGTAGGTGTTAGGTACGCTGTATCACTAAACCAACTTGAACTTTTTTGTTGAGTAGTTTAACTACTTTTGTATACAAAGTTGACTTAAAGCTTTTTAGTGAGTAATGTCTTTGAATGAAAACAAGTTGTTTCAATTATGAAAAGAATTTAAAAATACTTAAGATCAAAATTAAGCATTGCAATAAACTAGTTCAAATTTTTGGACAAGAATTCTCTCTAAATTTTGTAAAAAAAAAGTAATTTAACGTTTAACTTTTGTACTTTCAGATAGTTTTTTTAGGATGCTTCGAGGCATAATACTTATCAATTGACTAGTTTACCTCTTGTCACTAAAAACTTTGATTGATTTTAAACTCGAACATAATCTATTGAATGCTACTGTTTTTTTATAACTTAGATTAAATATCAAAGTGAAAAGTTTCAAAGTAATAGTGTTTATTTGTTCGCCGTCACCTTAACCTACCACTTTGAATGTAACAAATTTATCAATCACTTTAAATAAAAGTATACATAACAAAAGAAAAAGAGTTAAAGCTTTATCTTTAAACTAGCTTGAACCTATTTTAAAGTGCTTTTGTCTGTTTGATAAATTAGATAGTTTTTAAAACTAAAAAAGGTAAATATTAAATGCTATAGCTAGAAATTTAAAATTAATCTCTTTTAAAATCTACTCTAAATTAATCATTTAAGAACCTATAAACTTGTGGTATTTCAAACCAAAAACATAACTAAAATATTGTAGCAAAGTTTTTTTATAATAAAAATAAAGCCTTTAAATAATATTCTGCTAAACTACTTATAATTACGATAGTAAACAGTTTAAAATGGTCGGTTTATAAAAAAAGCTAAGTTCTTAAGATAGTAACATTAAGATTGAAACATTTAAACATTTAAAGCTGTAATAAATCATATTTAATTTCTCAAAAATTGTTTTAAATATTATTAGTATATTTCAGAGTTTAAGTTAAGTTTTAGAAACCTCAAAGTTATTTCAGTACATTAAATAAACTATAAACTACTACTTAATTAAATACTAGATTTTAACCATAAACTCTTCTAAGAACTAATAAACATTACAGTAAAATAAGTGTGCTATAAATTAGCTATGCATGGCACTGTGCATACTAAGCACATGATTAATTTGTTCAGATATATTTTCCCAGTAAAAGTTTATAAAAGTATTTAACCACAAACATATTTGATTTACTAACTTTTATATAACGAAAACAAGATACCACATTGCATGTTAAGCAAACTATTTTGCTGGAAAATAATTGTTTGTATCAATTTTAAACCCGGTTAACTTTAACTTATACAAAGTTTTTCCTAGTAAACTAATTGTTTTGCTTTGAAATAACACTGTTATTTTGTTCTTAAGTTATTAAGTTATTTTTGTAATGTTTTGTGTGTGTTATAAAAAAGAGTATAATTGTTTTTGTTTGTGTAGTCGAAATTGGAAAACTATTCCAATTTGTTTAACTTAATGACAATTATATCAAAAGAGTTTGCCAATTTCTTGAATATTATTTAGCCAAAAGTCTATACGGGAATGTATATTATTAAACTATTGTATTGTGCAAAAAACACTGATCAAAAAATTTTTATAAAACTGTTTTACTTCACATCAAAACTAATTTTTAAAAAATTTAAAACATAACAACTAAAATAAATAAACAAAAAGTTCTAAAATTTTGTTAGATACAAGTAAAAAAAAAAACACTACTATTAAACCTAATTTTTTAATTGTACATCATGTTTTTTATATTTAAACTTAGAAACTTAAATCAAATGTTAAACAATAAATATAGTTGTTTTACATGTTAAAGTACAACAAATTCCTAATTTTAAAGCACAAAAAACATGGTTTACACCTATTTTTCAACAATCAAGCACAAAGTTTAGTGTTACAAACGCCAAGAAAATATTTTTGTCACAACTTTAAATAGCCGCATCACGAGTGAGTAATTTGCACGACATTAAACTGTACTTTCCTCCATTGGATAATTCGAAATCAATTAAGCGAAATTGACAATTTAAATGTGAGTTTGCACAAAACGACCTGTTTTCAAGCTTGATACACAGTGAAGCTTGTTGTTTGGAACTTTTTAATAAGAATAAGACTATTGTGATTTCATAAAAATGTTACTGTTCTAAACGCACAGTGTTTTTAGTATTTTATGGTTTTGGATTAACAAATTCTAACCATAAGTTACACAACTGTCGGTCTTAACAAAAACTTCATTATTTGTAGTATTTTATGTGGTATAAAAAGTGGAGGTTACAATTTTTGAATGAAAACCTTAAAAAGAACAAGGCGTTTTTATCTCAAATGTCAAAACAAAGCTAATAAACTTCAGCAAAAATACATACTTTACTGTCAAAAACTTTGTATGACCGCTTCAAATGTACTACAACATAAAGTGTATAAACAATATTGAATACCATTGGTTTAATTTTTTCTTAATCTGCAGGATTTTAAATTTAAGACAAATAAACTGAAGTTCGTTTGTGCCAATTTGTATACAAAAATATCACTCTTGTTCTGTTCATAACTTGAATAACCAACGTAAACACTGGCTTTTAAGAACATTTGTGTTAAGTAAAAAATCAATTGATGAATATATATTAAAAAAATTGTAAAAATATATTGATAATAGATATTTATAAAATAACTTAGAACTAACGTGAAGCTCTGACACAGTACCAGGTCCCATGAACCTCACAGGCTGACTCAAAGTGATGACGTCAGAAGCTAAAGTGACGTCATAATTCAACCTCTTGTCGCCCGCTTGATCACCGTACGGCAGCAACTCCGCATTCGTGAGGGAGGAAAGGAGGAGTATCAGGAAGGGTAAAACCCCCAAGTAGGAACCGTCGCTCAGTATACCCATTCAGTATTTCCTGTTGGAAGTATCTACATTAAACTTTTTGTAGGTTAACATTAATCTAAACAAATTGTTTTTCTTTTCGAAGTCAGTTTTTTTTTGTTAGATAATAGCAATCTAAACAAGTTATTTTAAAAATATTAAAGTGAATAATATTTTACAGTTTTTTATTAAAAAAAATCAAGAAGTTCACAACAATAAAAAAATTCTAAGATGCAAAAGAAAAAAAAAAGGTTCTTAAAATTAAAATTAAATACATAAGTACAAAGGACTGTTTTACAACATTCAAAACTAGTTATGGCTTTAAACATACGATTTAAAGCATAAGACAACAAACTTAACTATAATTTTTGTTTTAAGATAAAGGTAACTTTGTGTACCTACCTCTAATGTTTACGTTTGAAACTTTCAATTTATCACAATACATTTACACTCTTTTGTCTACATGTAAACAAAAAATATTATTACTTTAACCAAGCATAAATACACAAGTTCAAAATATACAAAATTAGTCACACTTATATTAAACCAAAACAATTCTTATGACACAGGTCTGTCAGAATAAAAGATTATAAATTAACTTAAAACTTTTTCATAACAATCAGACATTTGTAGGGGCGTTTAAACCCTGAGAGAAAACATATTTTTGATGATAAGCGTAAAATACGAAGTTTAATTTTACAAGTGAAGCTTGTAACTTAGAGAGGTTAGACAGTTCAGAACACGGTAAATTTTCGTAAGTTTTATTTTTGTGTTTTTATTTAAAATTTAAACTTGACGTTTTAGGTGTTGTTTGAACTTGACATTGTTTTATTTTGATGGAAAAGCATAAAATTATGACAATAAAGTTGAATTAGAATAGCAGACCACGTTTCATACAGTCTACAATTTATATGCTTTTTAAACAATGTATTTGTATTTAACTTTTAAACACTTTAATTTTTAAGTTGAAAAAGGATTTTGTTATGACAATGATAGTCTGTAATAGTTTTAGAAATACTTTTTACATCTAAAAGAAGCAAATGAAAAAATTTTTCATTATCATTAATTTACTAAAAATTGTTTATTAAAAAAAATCTTTTAATTAAGTTAAAATTTTTCTAACATTTTTAAAATTATTATATTAAAAAAATTGTTTTACAAAATTCAAGTTAAACATTAAACTATGACCTTTTATGCAACTTAACATGCAATTCGCTAAATATTTCAAAACTATCACTTCAAGGTGTAAAAGATAGTATCTTGGAGCGAAATTGTAAGCAATTATATATATTCGTTCGTCATACGAAATACACTACAAGTCTAACAAGAATGTTAACACCACATACATATATTTGTTTAATCAAACGTATCATTAAAACTCGTTTTGCTTCGCGAAAACTGTGAGAAATATTTCCCAGGTATGTTTTAGATTAATTAAAAAAGAAACCAGAATCATTATTTGTACAACTTGGTAATATTGTTTGTTTGACTTGCTAAATGTTGTTCTAATAGTTTTATGGTGACTTTATAAATTAAAAGCTTCTTTCATGTATTTTTATATACGATTTGAATGGTATTGGAAAAATTCCTATCTTATCTTCTAAAAATATTTTTTAATTTTAAATTAATATGTTTTAATAAGGTGGTTTTTAAACGATATGAAAACATTAAAATACCGGTTTTATATGAATTCTTATAATTAACAACAGTAACAATAATAAAAACTCAAACAACTTTAGCTAACTTATGTAGCTTTTATATCAATTTAAATTTAAAAAAATAGTAATCATAACTATGTATATTTAAAACTTGTGGTTTAACTAGTCATACTTCACAGTGTTATAAATTTTTGTCACTAGTTTAGTTAAACAAAAGAACGTATGGAAACTTTATCATTTCTCTACAAAATAAACTAAAAAATAAATTCGCATCAAAATCTAGCTTTTAGTTAATTAGTTTTAAAATTGCAAAATAATTAATTATTAAATCACACTAGTTGTTTAAGAAATCATAGATATGCCTTTAATCTTTTATGTATATGAGATTAAAACATTAACTATCTTACTGTTTTTTACCAGTATTCTTTTTATGCATTAATAGCATTACAATCTTCACATTAAACAATTTCAACGTTTTTACAAAACAAATCAACCCACCAACTAATTTGTAGGTTCTTTTTGTTGTTATCAACGATCAAATTCGCTTTTTTGATACTTCACTTTTCGACTTAAAATTTTAGGTCAATAGCATTCCTTTCTCTGAGAGCTGGCTAAAATACGTTTAAATCTTGCCAAATTAACTAACTGTTAACAACCTGTAAAAAATGTGCATTAGTTTTTACTAGTATTATAAAATAATCTAAATATAAAACCTTTTTTGAGATGCAAAATTCTATTGAATATAATTTATAATTTAATTAGTTTGTAAATGTTCTTGATAAAATATGTTAGCTAAAAATACAAGCTACATATTTTTTACCGTATAGTTTAAAATAAAATATTTAATTTTCTTCGAAGTTCATTTTTTCTACCATTACTTTAAAAAAAACAAATGAATAGAGCTTATACCTAAAAATAAACTTTTTACTTTTAAAGTTTTTACTAGACTGAGAAATAAAGTAAGTTCACAAAGTACAATTTGTAAACAATTTACTTCGATAAAAGCATCAAAATAATTTGAAAAAACAAACAAGATCAACAAATACACTATATCTTCAAAGACTACTGTATGCACACGCTTAAGATCAGGGTTAATCAAAAGATTATATCAGAAAAGAGCAAATAAAGGGGGAGATACAAATCGAAAAATAGTATATTGGGGAAGTTAATGCAATTTTTATAGCATGTTAATACACCATCAATAATAATAAAAATTCAGGGATAATGTGTTCTATTTTTTATTGCTACTTTATAAGTATAAAAAACTAGTTTAATTTTTTTTAAGGATTAATAGGAGAAAGTTATTACCAAACTGTAAAGTTTTAATAGTAAACGTTTAGCTTAACTTGAGCGTTTCATAAAAGCTCTGAACAGTTTACTGTCAATCTTTAAGGTGGTTAAACAATTGGTACAGGTGGGATTTTCTCTTTCATTTTTCTTCAAAGTAGTTAGTTTCAACTTTAGACTCTAATTAGTGTTAAGTAAAGTTTATAAATTTTCATAAACATATATGAAAATGTCATAGTTGCTTATAAAAAGAATTAACGTTTTTTGTTTTGAGCTTATCAAATTTTCTGCACATTTTCTTTTTTAATTATACAAATGTACTTTTAAAATTACTTATTAAATTTATGTAAAATTAATTATTCTTCAAAAGTCAAAAATTTTTACCTTTTTTAAATTGTTTACGAATTACATAAATAACTTGCAAAACTTTGCTTACTAAGCACTTTAGAAAACCCATAATACTAAGTAAAAAATAACAAACCATAGAATTGTACTATGTTATCAACAAAAGTCAGTGTTTAAATATTTTAGCGTGTTTACAAATTTTAATAATAACTTGTAATGAATAAATGAAAGTTGATATCTCAGCCACTTATAGTGGCGAATTCTTTTGTTATAATCAACTCTTTTTATAACTGCAGGGCATATTACTTGTAGTGTCAAACATCAGTAAGAAAAATGTGAGATTAATAAAATGCTTAACTACTTTGCACTTTGAAATTTAATAAATACTTTTGTATAAAATTGTTTAACTTTGTCACGTTAAATTGAAAAAGTTCTGAAAAACGTGTTACTCGTCTGTTCCTTTTAACAAAAACTTAAAACTTGAAGTTTTTTTTATTAATTTTATAACTTTGACTTAAGCTTAAACAATTTTTGCAGTAAAATAACAAATTTTCTTCCTGGCTAAAGTATAAATGTTTTTATGCAAAACTTTACTACTTTTAAACATATGCTAAAACAAACAAAACTTCAATCTATAAACCCTACTGAAAGTCTACTAGATCGAATACAAAAAAAAACCTCAAAGTATGTCTAAAATGAGAAAAAAAAACTAAATTCAAAGCTCTAATAAAACTAAATTAAAAAACAAAACAAGCTTTTCACTGGTTACAAACCAAATTAGTCAAAACTTACACTTAAATTTAGTGCCAGTCGTATAACGGTACAAAAATAATTAAGCAGCTCATTCGTTTGGCAAAAGAAAATTCTCCATCACTCAAAGTAGAACTAGATCCAAATGTTTATGTTACTCACTACGACCTATGTGACATTTTAGTACAAAAAACATTGTAGCTTTTGTTTGTATCATTTTGACTCTTGTTTGTATCATTAATTTGAGAATTAAAAGCGATTCTTGTTTTTGTGTGAAAGTTTGTATTTGACTCCAAGGTCACTGTTTACAGTAAACAAGCAGAAAACAAAAAGTTGTTTTTCCGCAAACAGAGTTGAAGTTTGTATAAAGTGATGTGAGAAAACTCTTCTGTTGTTTGTAACTTGGTTCAGAATCTTTCTATTAAATACTATGAAGTGGCTACTATAGAGTAAAAATCAGTTTCTTGTTTATTTATCACTTTTTTCGTTGTAGTATAATTATATGTACCCTTATAAACATACAAATTTGAAACAGCCTTTAAATTCATTTAGTCTATGTTATGTTTTAGTCAGTTCTATAAATGCATCTTTAAAAGTTTTATGGTGTTTTTTTTTAGCTGATTAAGAAATAAGTGCAGTAAATCGTTACAATCATTACGTCAGTTATATTAGCTGACTAACATCAAATTATGTGAGAATGTAAAATTTTTATAAAATAAAACAAATGAAAATTTATCAATAGTATCTCGAAACATTTTAACTTTTACCTTAAAACTTTTGAATCTGAATATTAATCCTTTTCACTTTAATATCAATTGAAGACTGTTTCATTAAATAAAGTTGAACAATGCACTTGTCAAAAAAAAAACTATAATCAAAACTGTTATTAAAAGTAAAATGTTATAATTTAAAACCAGACAGAAGTAAAAATAAATACGTATACAGCACTAAAATTTTAAGTATGGAAAAAAGTACAAATATTAAAGTTTTGTATAAAGATGAAATAGAATGTAACGTCAAGAGACACATAAGATCCCAGTAAGACTTTAAATAGATTAAGTAAATCTTTTAACTGCTGTTACGTTACTTGTAATAGCTCTAACAAGGTGACAATAAGTATAAGTATTTTACATTAATACGGATCATATTACCATGATTAGTATCTGTAGCTCTTTTCTTCATTTAAGTTACGTAAAAGAGATATCAAAGAAGAAAGAAGATTTCCAAGAAAAAATTGGGCACAGCAGACCGCAGTAGATCGAATAAAAAGGTAAAAAGTTCTATAGATGTCTAGAAACAATTAACACTTTACTGATTATTATTTCAGTTTCAAACAGTAACAAAAGCTATATTTTTAATATTAAAATTAACTAACTTTTAGTGACTACTTTTACTGATTACATAAAAACGATATCAATAAAAATAGAAAATTTCCAATAAAAACTTTCTAACAAGACTAAAAGAGACCAAAAATTATCGCAACAATAAGGAAGAAGACCTAACAGTTTAACAAATTACTAATGCTTTAAAACTACACATCTTTCACCGACTACCTTTACTGATTAAATAAGGAAAGACGTCAACCAAGAATGAATATTTTTAGTAAAAGAGACCCTCTAACAAAATTTTTAGTAGATCACAAAAGACTGAATAAAAAAGTATCAAAGCCTAAAGTTGTTACGAAACAACATGTATTACACGAACTATTATTTACACAAAATTTAAAAAATAATACAAAAGTTTATACTTGTTTTACCACAAATTAAATATCTTTTACCGACTACTTTCAGCGATTACATAAAATGGGGTCTAGCAAACTAGAAAGTTCCGAGTAAAAGAGAGAGGCCCTCTAACAAGACCAAAGCTGACCGCGAAATCGTTAAAATTAACATTAAGAACATAACACGTCCATACATTTCGCCATAAAATTAATATTTACACACAAACACCAAAAACCATGGCACTGAGCATGCCGAAGACGTGTTCCATGTTTTCTTTTGTTTCAATTAAAACTAAATATGTAAACTTTCCAGTTTTTCCTTTTTTCATTCTATGGCACGCGGTTTCCTTCACATTTTCCTGATCAATTAGCGACTAGAATTAAAAGTTCTGGAACTAATGCAGATATACAGGTATTGTTTATACTTTTACACAGGATGGTAGTGTGTCAATTTTCTGTGATTGATTACCTTTGTATCTGCAGGCTGTGTTTATGAATTGATCCGAGGAGACAAAAACAAGAAGTTTAATTAAATTCAGATGCGTTATTCTTGCGGTGTGGTGTTTTATTGTAAAAACACAAAAACAATGAATCAAAAAATATTAATAAATAAAAATATTCCTGGTTTTAACTAAAATGCTTATGCAACAAGTGAATATTAATGAGGCTAAACTTAAAAAAAAGAAACTTCCTTAGATACATTATCAGCCAAGGTAAAGAGGAACTTATTTTTTAATTACGTTGAAAATTGTCAGAGACTAAAATGCTTAAATTGTTACTTCAATTGCGTAATTGAGTACATTAAAAATGTAAAAAATTATTAGTTTTAGTACGACCAGAAAATCCCTTAATATATTTAGTAAAAAGTAAAATTAACATTTTAAAAACTTTTCAGTTTAAAACTTTTTTAAATGTGTATATATTTCTTAGGAGAAAAGATTTGAAAATTGTTTAATAAAAAAATGTTTGTCCTTTAAAAACGTTAAAGTTGAATAAATATCCTTGAGCTTTTGTATACCTAAGACAAATTATGAATTGAGATTTTCATTGTATGATTTTAAGTGTAACAACAAGGTTATACAAAAGTTGTTTAAAATCAACACTTGTATTGATAACACACATATTTTTACAAAACTATGCTTTAAATAAAGATATCAAAGAAATATAAACCACTTGGAATAAAGAAAAAAAAAAGTTAACACATATCATAAATTTTTAAGAGTTATTAGTCACGAAAACACAAAAAGAAACTAAAACAACTTAGCATATTAAAACTATAAACAACATAATAAAAGATCAACCAAGTTCTAAAAATGTTACATGAGTTAACCGAGAGTCACGACTCATAGGTTTGCTTTAACTGTAAACAAGGGAACAAGATTTTTAATAACAAGTCATTGCATTATGAGTTATGTAATGTTTACTGTAAATATGATTCCGTTTCAAATCTTTATTCGACTTAGTTTACTACAAACAATAATCCTACAAAGATCTGAAACAACAACAGTTACGTAGTATTTACCATACTCGTAATCACTTCAATATCCTTGTTTAGATCATACTTAAAAGGGTTTTACATATAACTAAAAACTGTTTACTACACCATGGTTTACGTAATATTTTCTGTAAACATGACCAATAAAACTAGGTTTAAAGTTTTCTTCTTAGAATTTTACTCATAGTATTAAATATTTTCTACATCATGAGCTACGTAATGTTTACAACGCTTAAAATAACTTTGTTATGATTCTATTAAGTATAATAACTTAATGGTAGTCAGCTAGTTATTTAAAACGAGTCACTACACCATGACTGACATAATATTTACTGTAAATATGGTCGCTTACATGTAGGTTTGATGCTAGCTTTTAAAGATTGTAGTTAAAAAGGATTTACTAGTCTAAAATTAGTTGCTACACTATGAGTTGTTTAATGATTTTCTGCATTAATTCCCACTTTAGTATACGTTTTTACTCCATATTAAAATTAGACTTTGGTAGTTTTATACTGGGTAATAAATAATAAATCTTTTGTACCTTTATGATCTTTTATAAGATATAATGATTTTTTTTTATTAAATACCTATATTATAATTATGACATAATAACTTTTGTATTAGAGTACAACTTAGCTTTTGTAGTATAAAAGTATTTTAAAAATGCTTGATTAAAAATATTTTTTAATATTCACAACAAACTAGTTTTATAGTTTAATAAAAACCAAATTATATGAACTTTAATTGAGTACTTTTTCAGACTGTTTTCAATTCGACTTATTTATTTTGTTCTGTACTTGTTATTGTAAAATGAGCTCATGACTTGTTGAAGAACTATAATTTATCAACAGTTTAACATTTAATCTTGAATTTTCAGACACACAAACTATTTTATCAGTTTTGCAAATTATATTTAGAAGAAATTATGGATTAAAGCGTAATTTGTCATACATTGTGGCTTTCATTTATAACTTATTGGTTATTATTTCGTAAGGCATGACAGTTGTTGTGCAAATACAAAATGAATTTAAACTTTATTTAGAGTTATATATTTTACTTTGTTTCTTGCTTGAGTCTTAGCGTTAAATTAACTGCTAAAGACGAAAAATGTTTAATTATGGATTTAGTGTAGCTATGAATGTCATTTTTTATTAAATTTTGTTTAACAGTTTATTTAATTGTAATTTGTTTCAATAAATATTTTAATAAATTTATATTGGCTTAATAATACTTTCAAGAGTAGTCTGCCTAACAAGAGTACAGTTCAATAAAAAGCTTAAAACTTATTTGCAAAAAATATACTTGCATTTTGTAATAGCAAAAAGGCTTATTGCAAAAACCACTCACAGAATATTCGCTTACAAAAATTATTCTGCACACTTAATATCCAGTTACAATCAAAACAACTTGAAATCACAGAAACACCAAGCAATTATTTGTCAGGGTTGCCCAGGTTTACAAAATAGCTTAATCGCTTATTTCTGCATTGCTAGAAAAATAAACAATTTTTAAAGTTGTCGTTTATTAGCACAATGTAGCTAACGGTTTACCAGGAATTTCAAATATAGTATATATTTAGAAGTGTTTTAAAAAATAATTACGGATCATTTTCAGAAAGTATAAAGGTAAAAGTAAACTATTACCGTTTTCTTTTGTATATTTTTAAGGTTATCAAATACGATGACTTTATACTTTATTCAAAAATTTTAGCTGATCTTAGTATGAAATTTAAATTGTTTCATTTACTTTACATAAAAACAGTAAAAAACTCGAATAGTTTTATACAGTAGAGTTAGAATCAAACATATTTCTACTATTTTTTTTGGTTTTTCAAAATTCTCAAATCTTTAAAACAAAATTAATATGCAGAAACTTTTTTCTCTAATCACATTTACCTACTTCTAAATCAATTACTTATCACCAACAGAACAATTGAAGTTTCTTACAAACTTCAAATGTCGTAGTTAGTCACAGTACACTACGCGTAGTAATTACGTTTCGAAATCCCGTATGAACACGGCATTATGACGTAACAGAACGAAAATAAAGCAGACCACGTGCTGAGGGCAACATCTCTGAGCTATCTTACAGGAAAATGTGCAAAACAGAAACACTGTTTGTTGCTAGAGAAAATACCACAGCAAAGTAAAAACATTCCGGTGTAAAAGTTTCAATGAAAGTGTTGTTTGTATCTTATTAAAAACCTTATTTTTTGCAGTCACATGTATACACACGTATAAATAACATTCTTGCGTTGGGAAAAACTCGTGTTTTTTACTGTTTTAAACATGTTTCTTATGCTAAAAACAAGCGGATTACGTTGGCAACCGTGTAAAAAATAAATTACAAGTGTGTCTAAACAATAAAAACTTTGCTAAAAACAAGTTTAGGGCTGCTGAAGAAACAGAAACATTACATTTTAGCTGACAAAGCAAGTTTAATAACAAAATAAACCAATATCTATGTATAAAATAGTTGTTAGACATCTTATGTTTAACCTTTTAAAACTAAATTCAATCTTATTTTCCGAAAATAACACTTAAATATTTAGGTTAAAATCTTATTTCTATAATTATTTTTTTAGTTACAAAAAGACTATAGAAAAAATTTTAAAAGTACACAACTAATTACAATTAAATAAAAAAATCTAAAACTATTGAGAAAGCTCTACTACAAGTAGCTGCAGAACAAAATACTCTTTAATTTAAAGGCTATGAAAACTAAAACTAAATTATTTTATACTAACTAATTTTTTTGCATGCTTAAAAGACAAAACTTTAGTTTTATGGTTCGCAAATAAGAAAAAATAAATTTGAAGAAAATTACGAAATGAAATAAAATAGCTCATATAAAACTATTATTATAACAACAAAAAGTAATTACTTGTAGTCTAGCTAAACCGAAACTAGAATACAACTTTGCTATTATAAGGCTTTTATTCTCAAAGACTAAAACTTTGATTTAACAAGTTACTAAAGAATGATAAATTAAAAATTATAAATAAATTAAGAAATACTATATTTCTATTCTGTTTCAACTTTCTCTTTCACACTTTCTTCAAAGTGACGACGATCATCTCAAGTGCATGCTACTAATGCGCAATATTCACCACCAGGTGTCGCTGTTACCGCCCCGGGCAAGTATTGTGACGACACAAGCGAGAGAGAGCCTTCCTTCATCTCTCGCCGTGACGCAACAACCTGTTCAGGTTTTGTGACGTCACAATGATATTTTGTCGCGCGCATTTTGTTGCAATTTTGCGCCCGGATTTTTATCTGAATGCAGTCTGTCGGCTCGTGATCAAAAAATGATTGTGTTATTTTGTTTGTAATTAATTAAAATTTGTTTTTGTCGATTAAACATTGTTATTATATAGTTTGCACACTTTTATAGTTCCCAATAGCTTTTGAAGTACGAACATCGTGCTTTGTTTATAAATGATTATTTATTTATAGGTCGATTATAATTTAAATATATTACATGTTTTAAATAAACTATTTACTGCCTATTTTATTAAATTAAATGCCTATTATTAAGAAACTGCACGCATCTGATGATCAAAAGATAGTTGTTTTGTTTATAAATCATTTGATAAATATGTTTGTATACTTCACATTAACTACTTTTTATTTACTTATTTATCTACAAGTTTCAATATTGTGTGTGAACAAGTAATTTTTGTTTTTAATTAGTGGAACATTGTTTCATGATTACAATTGTATGATTATGGGTTAATAATCGATGATTTACTTTTTTTCTTAATTATATACTAGTATTCTTAATAATTTTTGTTCAGTACTGACTTCAAATAATTTTCTATTAAATAAAAAAACATTTACATTATTTCAATATATTTTTGACAAAAAAGATAGTTATCTCGTTTTATATGCAACTATTAGATCAAATATGAATTTTTTGTCCAAAATTAGTTTAACTAATAAATAAAACTAACTCAGGATGTTTTGTTTATGCACGCTTTTTTATTTTCTCTATTGGTTATTATATTTATAATTAATCAATTGTAAGTTTTTAATGTAAACATTAATGAATCTAAAAGTCTGATATGCACACTTCTGTAAATAATTCTATTAATGTTAGTCAACTTATCATAAACAATTTTCTAATTTTTGCTATTAATGCGATGATGTTTATAAACAATAAATAAATGATTGTAAAGTAACAGCTGTTGTTAAAAAAAAATAGGTGAAGTTATAAAAATCTATATTTAAACTTTTATGACAATTAGATAGATTATGTTTGAAACTTTGTACTAAAGATTTTATTCTTTTCGCTTATTACTTTGCTAACTTATATGATTTCTATATAATCAACTTTATGTTAAATTTTTAGTTTCAAAACCTCTATGTCAAGATTTTTATATATCCTTTTTAAAAATTGATGTTGTTTATCAATTACTAGTTCTAAGTATAAAAAATGTAAGAAGGTTTTCGTCATACTTTTTCATAATTAAAAGTCAAAAAACATAGTTAAAATCTTTTAAAATTGTAGTTACTGCTAGTATGCTAGTATTCTAATTGTTTACATTTATTCAAGACGATTAAATTACTTCAAGTAATTTTTGATTCGGTTGTTCAAATAATTTGTTGCAATTTAGTTAAGATCTATCTGATAAAGTTTATTAATCACTCAACTACTTTTTACTTTTTTGTAAACTGTGTAAAAAATTCATTATTCTTTTTAAGACTTAACTTAAAAATTAAATTTAATGTTTAGTTTTCTTTTCTTTTAACTAATTTTTAATTTTTTTAATGTACGTTATTTACAATATTGTATCTCAAATTTTATACCACCATTTTAATTAAATCTCTTTAGTTAAGTTTAAAAGTATTGATGGTTGTCATCTGTTAGTTTGTTTTATGTTTATTGTCTTTGTGTGCATTTTAATTGATTAATTTTTTTTTCTATGTATAACTAGTAAAGTGTTTTTTTAAAGTTTTCTGAATTTAAATGACAATTTAATGACCACTGAAACATCACTAACAAGATTCTGTTAATAGTGACAAAAACTTGGAGCTTTTCTATACGCGTAGTCTTTGTCGTAAACTGTGCAACATTTGTTTTTTGTGTATAACTATTTTGCTGCAAATTAAGTTTATTTACTAAAATATATATTTTACTATTACAAAAAATTTTTCAGTGATGCACTTATTAACAAAAAAATTATTAAAATTTTTTAACTTTTTTACCTTATCAATCAACAGCTTAAAAGGCTCTTTAAACAAAATATTGAACGCCTAAAACTTCACTCGTGCTAATACACACACCCAAACAAACATGTTAGATTTATTGTCAAATAAAAACTAATACGTCGATTTACACGACCACAGCTATATGAAATTACGTTTGTAACTTATACCCTTTTTATCCAAATTTTTGAAATTAAAATATTTACTTAAAATGTTTTTCCGTGTTAAAACTAATAGCTAAATAAGTTGTACGAAAGTTTGAGATCATAATTTTACTTTACTTTTACTTTGTTGTTGACTTAAAACGCTGAAAATATTTGTCGACTGTGTGTTTTGTTTTTGCTTTATTTTTCTAATGTAACTATTTTTCATAACTAAATTCTTAAAACTGCGCAGTTTAAACACAAAATGAATATTTCAAGCAACGTTTTTGTTAGTGTAAACTTTGCAAAACTCAAGCTAACTAATAAAAAAATGTATACTAAAAAACAATTTGAATTTAGCATAACTAAACAATTGTTGACAAGTAAAAAACTTTGTAATAAACCTTTTTAATGCAACTTCAGTTAATGAAAACCCTTAAGTATTACTAACTAACAGTTGTTTTTGTTTTAACAATTTAAAATTAAAACTTATCGAACTTTTCTTAACCTTTATTTACTAGTACATATACTCTTGCTTTTAACAAAAATAGTGCTTCTTTTTTAAACAAACTACATACCTGGGTACTTTAAAACTTAACCAATTTTTTAGAAACGCATCATGATTTTTATTGCACACAACTCAAGTTATGCACTATAAACTTTTACATCGCTCGTCCAATGTTATATAACAAGAAAACTATGCAAAGAAATAACAAGCAAATTACATTTTATATTACGTACATTTGATATGCATGTTTTATAAGTTGAATTAACTAAACATTTTTTATTACACACGAAAACTGAGCAACTTTTATAGAGTAAAATACATTTCAAATCACTTAGTTTGTTTGACATGCATTCTTACACAATAAAACGACCACTTTAATAATTTCTAATACTCACGAAAAGGGCAACTTTTATTAGCCTATCAATTGTCCATCAATCATAAGTGGCATGAAATTAGCACAAGATTTGAACTCTTATTACTTAGTAGATTACGAAGACCGCCATGTATTTATCCAACCAAAAACAAGGTATTTAAGTTTCAACCATTTCGGTTGCCTTGGTAACATAAATTTTCCACTGTCGCCAGGCAAAGAAAGTATTATTTCCATGGTAACCGGATACCCAAGGACCCTTTGGAAGTTATTTGAAGTTCAACATTCGAAATGCACGCTTTATGCGGTATTTGTAACGAATATATAGTTTGAAGTTTTATCACGTACTTCTTTGATGTTATTTTCGCTTTCAAATAATTTTGCTTCATATTACTAGGTTTGGAGTTTATTACAAATAATATTGATGAACTTTGTTAAAACTTTTTTTTTCGTCTTTAGAGTAAAATTGTTGGATAAAAATTGTTTTTAATGTACATGTTGTCTGTCTATTTTCTTTGCGTAAATCCCGCTTTAAACGTTTATTTTTTGTGACATGATTACCTTTTTTATCCAGATTTAAAAACCTCTGTACCAAACTTAAAAGTTTTAACAAGAGTTTATAACCTTTGTGATTTTATTTAACTTTTTTTTTTTGCTTTTTTTTTCATTAACATTTTTTGAGGTGCTTAACGTAATTTGATTTACTTTGTATCTAAACGTTTTACTGACAATTTTTGCTGTAACATGAATACTAAACTTTATTAAGATTTGAAAACCTACTGGTGCTAAAACTTTTTACAAGATGTTACAAACTTTTAAACTTTGTTATTACTTTTTAGAGAAAGTTTGTTGGCATTAAATATAATTTGACTAGATTTAAACACTTTTAATAATCGTTTTTTTGCAGTATAAATACTATTTATTAGTTTTAAAAAGATTACTTATTTAAAACCTCTACGGCAAAGCTAAGCAGTTTTTCACAAAAATTTACCAGCTTTAAGTTTTTAATTCCGTCTTAACTTTACTTAGAATTAAAAACCGTCATTTAAATGTTTTTCTGTTAAGTAGAAAATAAAGTTTCGAAATTAAAACTTTTTAATGTGATGTTTTTTCTATTTGTACAAACTAAAAAACCTGTATTTATTTAAGTTTTATTTAATTGCATAAACCGTTGAAACTTGTTAAATATAATCCGACTTTATCGCATACTTAGCAAAATTTGTATTGCTGGAAATATTTTTGGCTTCAGTTTAAAGACTAAACATATTTGTATAACAAGCAAAAAATTATTAATGTTGATATTGAATAATTTTGTACCGATGTTGTTTATTACCTTCACATTTTCCGGCGCTTTTATAACTTATAAAACAGTCTAAGTTGTTGCTTCCAAGTTTATAAAGTATAGCTAATAAAGTGTTCCATTTTATTTAAACATTCTTAGAGTAATACACTTCACTAAATTTTTAAGTTTGGAAAATAAGGTAAGTCACTAGTATAAGGCTTCAGGCCGAGTTAGATGTCTTATTACAATTGTGTTATAACCAACAGTTTGATCGATGATCTTATTATTTTTACATCACTCACAGCGCTTTTGTAAAGTAATAAAGTATTTGGTGTAAAAATGTTTAATTGAAGGTTTGATAAAGTTGTTTTCTACTGATCTAATAATATATTTTCAAATTATTATTCGCATTTAAACAAGGATTGTTAAAGGTGCAAACCAAGTACGCATTTTCAATGTATGGACTAATAACTGTTTTACTGTTGGTAAAAAATTTCTCTAAACCTAGGTTTTAATTAATTTTTTTTTATTAAATTAGTTTAACTACTCTTAAAGGTCGTTTGGTCTGAAAATCAATTTTAAAGCTACCAAATGAATTTAGAAGTCAGTTTAGTTTAGTCTGCTTTCCAAAACTTTTGCAAATGAAGCTTTTGTCTAACATTTCATTTTTTAAACAAAAGCATTTAATTTTAACTACCTTTGAAATAAATTAAAGAGTAAATTATATCAATATCTTATGTAGTAGTTTAGAAATTAACAAATAAATGACAAAATTTAACAGCCAAAAGGCCTGTACAAATCACAGCTTAGAAATATTAATTATTTTCCAACAACTAATTGCGTAAAACTAAACTAAAGGGTATACAAACTGGAAAATAATCACCTTTGATTTCTTTTAATATAACTTTTAAAGTAAGTTAGATTAAAAACCATTTTGTTTAAGTTTTTTTTTTTTTCGATTGCTCTAAATACAAACTAATTTCACAGACTTTTAATTAATAAAAAAGTTTATTTCAAATGTTTTTAGCTAACTACAATTTTCACTTACTTCAAAGAGAAGAATAAACGGAAGTTAAACAAACGGTGTAATACCATTCAGCATTTGTTTAAATTTGAAAATATCTTATCCCGCAACGAATTGTACTAAACTTACAATAATTCAAAAAACTTAATTACTATACTGAATGAAATTAGTTACAGAACAAACTTTTCAAAAACAAAAATTAGTCTAAACAAAAGATCCAAGTCTAAATGTCAAACAAAATACATTGACAGAAACGAAATCTAAACTAGTGTGTTACATTTATAATAAAGCTTGCAAAAACAATGTTCTACAAAATACAACCTACTGCCAAAGAAAACTTTGAAGTAAAAGCCAAAGTACATCATGAAATTATGAGCACATGATATCAGATGGCACAGAATTCCCACCTAACTTGAATAATTACCTGTGACGTCATAATGAAAACAACGCCTAAATGATGAATGCTACAGACACCAATGTACTTTGCTGGAAGATATTTTATGTAGGATTTTTAAATATAAATTCATCTAAAAGAAGTAAAAATTTTTAAGGAGTTTTAACAACACTTTTTAACGCTATTAAATATTGCTATTTTCGTTCAAAACAAACGTAAATAAAAATGAAAATTTACTTGTAATATGACTTTTTTAATTAAACCTGTGCAATTAAAACTATACAAAACATAAAACTATATATAACACAAAAGCTTTTTAAGACTATTACAAAAAGGTTTATGCAAACAATTTTAATGTTATATATCAACTTTAGCTAAATTTATTAACAAAATATTTGTTTTACGACTTTTTTTGGTTTATGCTTAAGAGTCAACTTGAAAAAAGATTGTTTACTTTAAATTCCCTACTTTATAACCAAACAGATAAATAGTTGTTGTTAAATTTGTTATTTAAATGTTAAATGTTAATAAAAAAAACTAAAATTGTCTACTTTAAGCAATTAAAATTTTAAATTAATATGTTAAGTCACCTTAATGAAGTTTAAAACTAATTTTGAAAAAAAAAATTTAGATTTTTATTTTAGATATTTAAAGCCATTTTAACTCATTGTAACTACATAACTGTTTAAAAAAAAGTACTTTTAAAGTTTAAGTTTTTTGTTCAGTTTATTACTAAATTCCTTCTACGGAAAGCTTATATAACCAGGTGATTAACAAAAGGCAGTAGTTATTTAGTTTTTCTAAAACAATTTATCTACTTTTGTTTAACGTTTTGGAGTAATTACTTTAAACACACTCACTTTAGGTCTTATAGTTTTTTCGAAAAATATAAATAATGCTATTTTATACTTTGTATGAGGATTAAACCAATAAAAAGTGTGATCCTCAAAGTATGAGCTATAAGTTTCAAGGTATATATATATATACATAAGCTGAACAAAATTTTAAAAATAGATAGATATTAAATTTAAATATTTATTTATCACACACCATGCGTTTATATTTTCTAGTACGTTTTGTTTTATTTTTTTCAAATCGAAAACATTGGGACATGCTAAAAATACATCAAATATAAACAGAATAAAGTGTTACGATACACAAAAAACAAATTAAAGATTTACTTAATAGAATACTATTCAAGTAAAAGATGTAAAACCAATTAACTTTTTTTGTCTAAAAACAATGGTTAATAAAATAATATTTATGAACTCTTTTATACTTTAAGAAAACTTGGTTTGAATAAATTGTTATAAAAGACGTTCAACAATTTTTACCTTAAAGTCATGCATGACGTTTCGTCAATACACATTTGTTACGTCATCACTTCACTTTAAGATATTTAAACTAAGTGAATTATAGAAGTTAAAACTTTTGTTAGTATACAAACTAAAACAGCTAAAATACTTGATGTTCTCGGCAAATGAAAACTAAAGAAGAAGCTTAGATTTAAAAACTGTCTTTTTTTAAACATAGAGCTTATAAGAGCACAAATAATACCAGTGAAGTCGTAAAACCGTGAAGCTTTTTAATTTATAACAAAATTAAAAAGTAAAACAGTTAAAAGACGTAAGTAAAGTTTACAATATAAAAACAAGTAAATTAATTGTAATGTTAATTTTCATTGTGGTTTTATTAATACTAATGAAGTCCTTAAACTCTTACAAAACCTTTATTATAAAATCAAAGTTAATAACTTGACAGTATTTTGTTTGAAACTTATACTTTTGTTATAATCATTATTATCATCTTATTACAACCGGTCTTCCTGCACTCCATCTTCGCTACTAGATGGAGTTGCTTTCTGCTCGACTCTGGAGGAAACGGACAATGTTTCGACGGTAGGAGGGGTTATACTGGGGACGGGGATATGGTTCTTAGACACTTTCAGTTTTGTCTGTTGATAATATTTAATTAGTATACCAGAGAAAGAAATATACACTAGAGGTATTCAACTATGTATTTAATTAATAATAAATATAAGTATTCTAATATTGTTATATTTATAACAAATAAATAAATAAATAGATAAATGATATTTTCAGTATATATAAGTACTTAAGCAGTTTATGTCGAAAATTGGATTTTAAAAGCAATAAAAGTTTTCATGATCCTATTCAAATTTGATTAATTTAAAAACCCTTCAAGTAGGCTCTGTCAAAGATGATTTAGTTAATCTAAATATATTATTTTCTAAGTATTTAAATATATATTTATGTGTTTGTAAGATACTGCTTGCTTTAAATTGCTATTTAATTTTCTTAGTGAGAGTATTTAGCTTCAGTGAATTGTGTAGATAGTTAATAATAACATTAGTATAATTTCTGGAAGTGAACGTTTTTTGAAAACTTGCTAACAAACTGCTGATTTTAAAATACTTTTAAATAAAGTATGTTTCTTACAGGTCTTACTAAATATTATGTTGTGAAAAATTAGTTTATATAAATATAAGTTTAAAACTTTAGGCGTTAATTTTTAAATTAACATAAAACATTTAACGCTACTTTTAAAATATTTAAACTAGTTTTATTTTTTTCACGATAATTGTTTTAAGATACTGCTTACAAGATGACATGATGTTAATTGTTTATTATTTTTATGTTAAAAGATTGAGTCATTCCAAAATTAAAACACGTTTAGAGTAAACGAACTTAAAAATTCCGATTACTTTTGCTATAAATAAATCCTGACCACAAATCTTTTAAATTAAATTCTTTAAAAACTGTCAATCAAACACTGAGAGTTTGTTCTTAATGTATTTGCATACTAGCTTTAGATTATATTGTGTTACAATAAGTCTTACTCAAAACCAGTTTTAATGTTCCATGTAAAAAGATCAAATAGCGGACTAAGATATTTTAATTTTGTAGTCTGTTATTAGCACCTTGTGGAACTGTTTGCCATTTAGCTTGATTTTAAAGGTGTGTAATTCCAACATAAAACCATGGAAAATTTGAAAACTGTTAATTAAGTCATAATAGTTCATTTGTATTCTAATTTTTAGCTACTTTTTGTAAAAATAGACTCTTGTAAAAAACCATGCAATAAGATAAAACAACTTAAAAGTGTAATATTTTAATTAAAACGGATTTTCAAATCCTCAACCAAGTGTGGCGGTTTGGTCTTTACAACTTGTACACCCATTTGCATTTTAGCTTTTAATATATCTACTGTAGTAAGTCTTAATAAAAACCAAGTGTACCATAAAATTTGAAAAGGGAAAAATTCAAAGATTGTTGTTTAAAAGTTAGAGAACTATTTGCACTATAGCTTCTTATGTATCTACTATTAAGATAATTTCTATTCTAAATTAGCATTACTCTACAGCAAAAAAAAAAACAGAGTCCGTAGTGTAATCTTCTGATTAAACTTTATGAATGTTGTAAAAAAATCTTGAAACTTTGTTCTTAACCACAAAGACAATTATTTATACTCTAGCTTTTCTTACATTTATTGCAATTATGTTAAAAACTCATAACTTTTTTCTATAGAACTATCATTCAAGTCTTTAAAGCTTAACCTTTAAGCATTAGAAGAATATTTGCATACATCAATTGAAATAACTGATTTTAAAATACTAAAAACTGAATTTCTGGGTAATAGGTTCTGCAAAAAAGCGAATAATAAGCTGTGGTATGTTTTTGTTTGTCTAAGGTCATTTTATAAGGTCATTCTAAATAAAATTTAAGTTGAAGTTACAAAAATTGCTGACAAAGTCTCCAAACATACTCAATATTGTAGGTATTTTGTTTCAATATCTTAGTTTGATTTATTAGGAGCTAGTAAAAAAAATTCTAAATTAAAATAGGCTTGTGTGAGTAAGGTTACCTACACAATTTTGAACAAAATTTCAGTGGCTATTATTTTCAAAATGCTGACACAGGTATCAAAAAACAATTAGTTTCTATTATATGTTTTTTTTTCGGTGAAATTTTGAAAAGTTTTACAGAAAGAAATTAAAAATTAAAATTGAAAATATTTTAAAACTCATTGTTTATACGTATGTTTATACGTCATTGTCATACGACACCATAATATCGGATTTTCGAAAATTAACACGAAAATACAGTTGAGTAAAAAAACTTAAAAATTCTGTTTATTTTGGCTAAAAGTAAATCCTAACCATAAATATTTTAAATTAATCTCTTTGAAAACTGTCAATAAAAAACTTTAAGTTTGTTGTTTACGTTTTTTGCATACTAGCTTATGGTAATTTGGTGTTACAATAGATTATATTGAAACCCTATAACAATTTGCCAGATGTTCTAATTTTATAATCTGTAATTAACACCCTATTTAACAGAACTATTTGCATGTTAGATATCAACTGGAAGTTTTATTCAAAACCAACACACCACCATAAAATTTTCAACGCGTAAAAAAATTCAATCATATTTTAAAAGTTGTTTGTAATTTAGCTTTTAATTATTATTTTTTTAAATCAGATCATGTTAAAAACCATGTGATGAGATAAAAAGTTTCACAATATAATAACTTAATTTATTTTTAAATCCTCAAACAGTTATTAATAGTTTGATTTTTACAACTAGTTTCACCATCTGACTTTTAGCTTGTGAGTTATCTATAGTACACACGACCTAATACTCGTTAAAACTAAAATATAACTACAAAAAAAAGTTTACAATAAGTAAAAATTGCATGTTTGTTCTTTAAAAAGTTGAGAATTATTTTTATTTAAACTCCTTTTATATCTACTGTTGTAGTGAGTCTTTTCTACAACAATGTAAGATAAATAACTCCTAATATGATCGTTTGATTTAACCTTTTGAATGTTGTAACAAAAATTTGAAGCTTTGGAATTTTTATAGACTAGTTTCGAGGAAGTTTATAGTAAACATGTTGAAAGCCAATAAGTTTTTACTATGAAATTTTTTGATTTTCTCAATCAAGTTTTAAAAGCTTAAACTTTACAATTTAGAAAATTGTTTGCATACTATGATCAATTGAACCAAAAAAAAAATTAAATACTAAAAATTTTAAACCATAGTAGTATATTTTGCATTTAAGCAAATCATTAACTGTATTTTTCGTTTTTTCAATCTTTTTTTGTTTGTCTAAGGTAATTTTTATAAGATTTATAAAAACTAAAAATAAAAGAAAAGTGGAAATTCCAAAAAACCCTAACACAGTCACCAAAGATATTTTTTTGTATGCACATTTTTTAGATATTTTATTTTGATTTATTGTAGCCTGTAGAACAAGCTTAAAAATATAAAAGTAAAGCAAGGCTTTAATTACACAAACACCTGAAACTCAGTGGCAACTATAAAAAATGCTGACACAGGTATCAAAATAACAAAATTTATACTATATGCTTTTTTACGTATTCCTTTTAAGAAATTTAACAAACTAAAAAACTATTAATGAAAGTTGAAAATTATTTTAATAACCTATAAAGATATTTTATCTATAAACACATATTTATCTACAAGAAATTATAAAAGAGTATATATATAAATTAATTAGAAATTTTTTATTATCTAAAAAAAATTAAACAAACGTCATTGTCGAATGATGCCATAATATCGCTCTTGGTTCTCCTCATCCTCCAACCCAGCTTAACGATGACGATTGTTGAGAAGATGATGACGAAAAGCAAGACTATAATAGCGGCTATTATGATGTCATCGCTGCTGTTCGATTTGATTTCCTCTGTTAAATATTTGCTTGGTTGTTAAAGAAAAGTTATTAAACCAATAGTTTCTTTTCAATTTCATAAAATTATACAAAAAGTTTTAACTTACTAGTATAAGTATTGTGTTATTTTTTTTTAATTGTTTTGTATTTGTATTTAAATCTGAGGTTTTTGGACTTGCAAAAAAATCTTCAAGTCTTACTGTATTATTTTAACTTATATGACGCTACTTGCCAATATATTACAATTTTTATATAAGTTACGGAAAAAGCAAGTATTTGGTTTTTTTTTTTATAAAAATAATCTGATTAACACTTTTAGTGTAAAACAAATCCAACGATCTCTTTTTTTGTTAGGTTTACGAGTAGTTTTAGTTACTTAAAAGCTTCGTACAAAAACATTCATGCTAAAAGTTTCTTTTAAACTATGATTAAAAAATTGGTATCAAAACACAATTTGAAAATTAAAGTAATTCAAAAAGTTTTTACGTTACTAATAGTCAAATTAAATTACCTCACATTGCAATTTGGGTGTTACTTTGATCAATGTTGTCACGTTTTAGACCAACAAATTTGCCATAATTGACGTTAGATTTAATTTACAAAACTTTTCAAAAAACTTTATTCGAAACATACGTGCAAAACGACTCTTTAAAATACTCAACTATATGAAAATGATGAAACTGATGTTTAGTAAAAACTAACGTTTCAAAACAACTTAAAGCAATTTTTGAAATGGTTGAATGCATACGTTCATTTGCTAAAATTTGTAAAATTTTTCAAAGATTATAAACGAGTCAAACGAAAAATTGTTTTTTTTAACTCAAAAACTTAAAAATTTTAGCCTATGAAATTATCAGCTCTAAGTTTATTCTTCAAAGGCTCGTAAAGATTTCAGCCGTATTTTTTACACTTTTTAAACAATTTTGACAAAATGACGTCACACAAACGTTTAGGCGCTTCCTTGGTGGTTGCGTCATCGACGGTCATCCTGATGACGTCATCCTTCTTGATGGGTCCTGCCGAGATGACGTGGCTGTCAGGATCTTGTGCGCTTCTCCTGTTGCGAGCATCCACTTGGTCATCGGGACAGTACTGAAAAATGATTTTAAAAAAGTTGATTTTATAGTTATCATTGCAGTTTTTAATTGAAAAGTGTAGTTTATAAATTTCGTTGTATATTTTGATGTGTAAGCATCAAACCTGTATCATTAAAAAACGAATCTTTGTTTTATACTAAATATAATATACTGTAAGAAACAAATTTAAAGTTCATGTTGGCTAAACTGTTTTCAAGTACATGGTTTATCTTCTTATGTTTGAAGAATTTTTACTGTCTTTAGGACAAAACTAAAAAGATAAGGTTTTTAGCTAGTATAGTATTTATTCAGTTTTTCCTTACAATTTTAAAAAGTTAGAGATTTTAGTGTTTATGGGTTTTTATGTTTGTTATCTTTAGTAAAACTAATATTTGAACTACTAAAGATATTCTATATTGTATAGATTTGTAAGAAATGTAAGGGTTTTATCTATGGACGGCAAAGAAGTATAAGTAAAATATTTTGCTATAAAAGTTAACGTGTTTAAAATATCTACAAGTTCGTTACTAAGTTCGTTTTTTGCTGAACTTCTGAACATCTTTATGTTTAACTAAAACAAACATTTAAAGCAAATAGAAAACTAATATTTAAAGCAAGTAGAAAATTAAAAAGTACGTTTTTAAACGCAGTTAATTTGCTATGTTTAGCTTATGTCAATCAATGTTTTAAACGTTGTAAATAGTTTTCAATAATTGATCGTTTATCTCAATAACAGTATAAGTTATTAAAAACTTAAACTTGAAAGTTGGTTTAAGTTCAACCTTAAGAAATACTTATACGATTTTAAAATGCAGCTTTATATAAATAGTTCAAAAAAATGTTAAAATAAGTCATATGACTTCAAATGAAAGTAGTTTATTTTAAACTTATTATAGATAATTCTTACGCTTAAACTTTTCATTAAGTGTTTTTATTTTGCATCATTTTTGTGCAACATTAAAAAAAATATATATAAAATGTTACAAATTAATATCTTTTTAGATATTTAGCACTAATCAATCTTTTACCATTGTTTAGTGTTAATTAGTTTTCAATTGTTCTATATACAAGAGTTTATTATTACTTTTAATCGTGACTTGAAAGTAATTTATCTTACAGTTTTGTAAACCTTGACTAAGTTTTCACCACAAAATCTAAAAAGATGAAAATATTGTTTGGAATCCAATTAAAACTAAAATAAGTTTGGTTTTGTGCAATCAGTTTTAAGGTGTAGCCGCTATAAATAAATGATTAGCCTTTTAAAAACTTTATCTAGACGATGTAGAAAAACTTGATAGATTAACCAAAGCACATAATGAAAGTTATAAGGTAAAAATAAAAATGTTCATTTTAAAGAACACATAAAAACTTCTTTCAAAGTTATTTTTAAGTTGCTGTCTCAATAGAATAGCTAAGATTTTATTCAAACCAAGTGTTTAACACTTTAAGTGCCTTTATATTTTCAGTAAATGTCTGTTACTAGTATAAATACTAGTTACTAGTGTACTATTTCTAATTTGAACAAAGTAATACAAGACTATGCTATAACAATACTTAGTCGTCAATCCAGGTAAAAGTTTAGTAATGATATTTTTTTTAATCTTAATGACTGTATAATTATTAACAAAAAAGTTCTTGCAAAAGCAAAAGTTTAACTGAAAAAACACAACTTGTGAACAATAAGTTTAATAAGTTTACAGGTTCGCAGTCCTCATGAAGGAAAACTTGTAAAGAGCAATGCAACCAAACGATTACAATAAACAAACAAAAAAAAATATTTATTTATTTATTTGATTACATAAAAAACAATAGGTTTATACGACCGTTTCGTATATGAGATAAATAACCTCATATACTTATCAGTAAAGTTTAATTACAGTGTTTAACAGGAATTTAGAACTTAAAAATTTTATAACTATAATATTTTCTAATAAAAGCTTTCAAAACTTCTCAAAATACATAAGTTCTTAAACTAACAAGATCATATTTTCAAACTTAACTTACTTTACTAAAATCTTCATTATTACTACGTCATAATTATTAAAGACATTTTCAAAATCTAAATTTCTGTTTAACTTTGTTAATAAACTTTAGCTTTCCTGATGAGTATACGAGGTTATACATCTTATAATATGAAAGGGTCGTATTTTTTTATATTGTTAATTTGTAACCAAAATGTAAAAATAAACAATTCTTAAAACTGTAAGTATTCAGTTAGCTGTAAAGCTAGTTACACCAACTTTGCTTTGAGATTAAAACCACTTATATAAAAATATGATATATGTTTTTTATATAATCAAACAAATATTTAGCTCCCATTCGAATTCTCGAGCGCTATCGACCAGAACGTTTTAAAAAATCTGCTAGTCTATATATTTATATATATATATTTATAAACTCACCGGCTCACAATCTTTGTGAAAGCACACTTGTAATGAACAATGCAATCAAACAAATAAAGATGTATATATATATATATGTATATATACATGTATGTATATACTTACCGGCTCACAATCTTTGTGGAAGCACACTTGTAATGAGCAATGCAACCAAACTTTTTCATCATCGACAAACTTGAAAACCGGTCCCTCCCATCTGCGCAATTAAACATACAAATATAAAAACATATATAAATATTAAACATATTCGAATAAGGTTTCATCAAAATACGCAACATATACGTATATAACAAAACAAAAATATTACTAAATATCTTTTCAAGTATGCATTTTTTATTGTATGTCCTAACTTTACGAGTTGTATACAAAAGTTATTAAGTGTTTAAAATAATAGATAAAAATTAACGTTTAGTACAATATACAAAAGCATAAAATTTATATAAATGAACTAACTAAACGCTTTCAATAACAAGAATTTAAGCACACTTTAATATATCAAGTTATGTAAAAAAAAACAAGGTTTCATTAAATTTTTTCAAAAACATATACCAAATTGGTAATAAAAATATATTTATCCCCAACCTAACATGGTGCCCAGCCCCGTTGTCAGTAACAACCAACCCACCATCCATGGACCCTGGTATCGGGCATCGGTCCTCGATTATCGGGTAACTTACAGGGAAGTTCGGGTCCTCCTGTGGCGTTGCCCAGCAACGTTTCACTACCTGCAGAAATGTTTTGATTTAGGGGATTTTGTTTTTGTTTATCTTTTTACTTGTACTTGACGTTTTTAAGGAACTTTGATTTACCCTATTTCTTTCACCTGATAGTTTTAGAGGAGTAGATAGCATAACTCTTAAGTCTTTACAAGTACTAACAGAAAAATGTTTATAAACTTATTAACTTTTAAGAAAACAGAACATAAAAGAACAGCAAAGTTTCACATATGTTGGAAAATTCTAAAAAAATGTATTGCTTACTGTTAGTAAAGTTTTTTTATTATAATGCTGTAATATTTTTTTTTGAATTTAAAGTTTAAAAAAATATAAAATTATATATGTTACAATTATTTAATTCATCTTATTTTGTTAAATTAAGCATTGTTTTATTTATGGAAATAAATCAAAGTTTTACAAACTGATGTTTAGACTAAACCAACTACTTTTTTTAATTATTTTAACAAAACTAAAAAATCACTCACAATTTTAGTATCATTGTCAGCTTTGAGCAAATCAACTTGGACGTATATAGTGTCATATGCAAGTAACGAAGGTACGTATTTATAAGGCTCTGTATACATTCCACTCTTGAACAATCTCATTCTTGCAAAGAACTCTCCGTATCCTTTCTTCTCGAATGTGGTCACTGAGTAGCTGTTGGTAAATTGTTAGCTAAAATATCTTAGATCAAAAAACGGTTTTGGAAAATACATCTAAATGTATTATATAAGTTTTGAAAATTTATATCTGTTTGTGATAAATATTAACATTTGTTATTAATATTTTAACTGCTTAGTATAAAAATAATATAATAGTTTTATATTATTTTAAATAGCTTAACCTAGTGTTAAACCGTTTTTAAATTTTTTATATTTGCATGTGAAAACTATGAATATTACAAACTTTAAGTTAAATAAAAAAATAATTTAAAAACGATTATAACTAAAAAAGTACAAAACCCAGCAGATTTTAAGATTACAAAAGTAAAAAAAATAATAAATAATAAAAGACGTTAAAGCGCTTATACTAAAGTTTTAGATTGATAAATTTCTAATTATTTACTTAAAATTTGTTCTGTTTATTATTTGTTACGTAATAAAAGTTATAAAAAGTTCAAATAAACTGTATACTATCAGTTTGAACTTCAAGAAACTACCTAGTAAAAGTAATTCAAAACTCTAATTATTATATAAACCTAAACATTTACAAATGTTATAGATAAAATATTTAATTTTTACAAAGTCTTTTCTTCATTGTGATAATGTTTTTTAATGCTAAAACAAAAGAAACTAAGGATAAAAATAATCTATCAACAATTTAATAACTATAAAATAGACGTTTTATAACAAAAAGTCAAGATTTTAATAAAAAATTAAACTTTGTACAGTCATAAGCGAAATTACTTAATAAAGTAAAAATTTTTACCGCAAAAACAGTCTAATAGTTTTATAAAAAAACAAAAGAAAAACTTAAATAGTAATTGTTTTAAAAGCTAATTTTTAACTCTATGTATAACGGTATAACTTTAGATAATTATAAAAAAATCATTATGAGAAATAAGATAATTCTAAACAGTTCAAAAGTATTAATTAAAGGCTTCAAGACTATAAAAAATACGTTCCGTATTTTATTTATAAACATTTTTTATTTACATTATTACCAATAAAATAATTAATTTGTAATAATTATCAGTCAAATAAGTCCATACGTCAGTTTAATAGATTTTGCTAATTTTAAGCTGTTTACATTAAATAAGTTCGTTTGTTAACTAAAACTTTTTTAATGCGTTAAAAAATTTTCAAAATTAAAGTTTTTTTTGTATTAACTATGAACTATTAAATATATTGTGTCTTAAATTCATCAAACTTAACGAATTGGTTTAATATATAAAGTGGTTTAGAACTTTAAATTTCAAGTGTTTTTAAATTTGTTTTTGTTTGTGCATAATAAACTTATAATCAATATATTTTTTAAACTTTTTTCACTTCAATTCTTAATTCAGATTAAACTGCATGCTTTTAAAAGTTTAAATTTTTTTGTCCCTTTTTAGCATAATGATAAAAATTTTGAAATAAAAACTGGTTTTTGCTAAAATAAACATATACTCCCTGATATATAAAGTTCGTATACTTTTTTCGTACAAGCGTCAACAACGCACGATTTCCAAAAACTTAAAATACGCTTTTCTTCTTATTAAAACAATAACACTTTTACATAAAAGACAAACTTTTGATTAAACATTAAAAGAATAATACTTAAAACTTAAACATTTTAGAATAAAAAATATCAAATTTTGCAAATTTAAAAAAAAATAAAAAATAAGATTTTTAGCTTTTAGATGCTTAGTTGCAGAATATATCAGTGGTATAACAATGAAAAAAGATATTAAAATCTTTTAAAGATCAAACCAAAAATGATACACTGAAGTTGTACTTGTATAAAAGTATAAAGCTAGTTGATTTTTTCCATACAATCGTCAACAATGAAAATGTTTTATAGGTTTAAAATACTGTTCTATTAATGTTTAAATGATAACACTCTTATATAAAATACAAACTTTAAGATTGAACAGTTAAAAGTTCTTTTTGTATGTAGTTGAATAAATTTTTTTTTTTTATTTTAAGTTTTTCAAACTTTAAAAAAAAACTAAGATATACGATCTACAGCTAATTACAGCATATATTAATGGTACAACAATGAAAAAGCCATTAGAACTATAAAAGATCAAACCAAAACTGATAACCAAGTCCTAAAAGCTTTTGGAATACATTTTAATTGCAGCAAATAGACATTACAATGGTATAATAAATCCATAGTTATGAAACTTTTAAACATTAAAAAATAAATTATACTGATGAAAATTACTTTGGAAATAAACCTCTAATATATTAAATGTACCGATTACAGCCACATTGTGTGGCACTAAAAGATTAAACTTGCTGATTTAATTGTTGATTAAATTTTAAAGTTCGGTATAAGATCTTTATCAAATTAAAGGTTTTTTTTTCGATACCGTTTTTAGTTTCAAATGTAAGTAATCATTTGTAATTTTTAGTTCCATAACTTTCAAAAATTTTATAAAGTTTTTTATTTGTTAAACACTGCAACAAAATGCTTATTGGATGAATTTATTTTACTTTGGTTTATAATTGTTCTTTTAAACTAAATTGAAAATTATACACTTAGTGTTTTAAAATTATTCTCTGTAATGTTTAAGATAAGTTAGTGGGTGTAACTTTATGGCAATTTACAGTAGGTTTTTACTTATCTTCTTGAATTATTAAGCTTTTTTTATTAATTATAATACAAGTTAAAATATGTTAGACTTAACTGACACTCTATTAAATTTTTTTTTTATTTTGACTGATAACAAAATTGTGACAAATATTAAACATTAGCTTTAAAGCTTTAAGCTCGCAATGATAAATGTTAAAGCTTTAGGTAAGTAATTTAATGAAATTTAAGCTCCTGGAATTTAATCATAAGCATGAAAAAGTGCACTTTAATTATCAATATGATTAACAATAGCTTTCTTTTAAAAGTTTGAATAAGTATCGCTAAGTTTTTATACTTTTTCAAATTTACAAACTTTTTGCTTAACTTTATTTTAAAAAAGAATTTCACATCATTATGTTTGTAAAGTGAAGTTTATATTAAAATAAAAATTTTTATGACACAAAGTGTAACAAACTTAGCTATTAGTTCTACTAACATCATAGCACTTGATTGTAGATATCAAAGTATTTGTAATAAAAAATGTATCAGTTTACGATTATTTTTAATTTAATAAAAAAAGGACTTAAACATTAATTAAAATCATTTACCTACAAAACGCATATTTTATATTTTAATCATTAAAATCCATTTTGATTGTAAAACACTCATAAATATATGCATAAAAAAATATCACTTCACAGCTAAACAATAAGGCACAATTTGTTTGTATAGAAAAAATAACTTTGTTAATTTCCAATTAACATTTTAAAGCTTCAAAATAACTAGAAAGTGTCTCATCAAAATAAATAAATTTAAAGTATTTTTATTAAAAACAAGGTTTGTTTATGCAAAATATTTTACGAAATTAAGAAAAAAATTATGATAATAATTTCATAACATAATCAAAAAACCAGAAACTGTTGTGTGGTCTTGTAATAACAATATAAATGTTATACTTGTTTACGATATATTTTATTTGAAAATTGAAAAAATATTTCTTGTTTTAAAATAAAAACTTGAATTAGTCTTAGTTGATTTAAGAGTATACTTGTTAAAAAGTAGAAAATGTCTTAAGATATGAGTTCGATTTTTCTTCTGCTTTAGTTTTGATGCTTAAACAGCTTTGTTTACCATAAAGTATTTGTTTACATTCAGTGTCTAATAAAGCCTATAAACATTATCAAACTATATTGTGGTATTTTAACGATGTTTTCCATTTCATTTAACTAATTACAAGTTTGAAAAAACATAAATGTTTTTAATTTTGCTTAAACATAGACTTTAATTTAAAATTTATATCTTTATGCTGTATGATCAATCAGTTGGTCACCAAGTTTATAAGTCAGAAAAATCTGCATCAGACTACATTCCAGTAAAATCACAATTCATACAAATATTTAACATATAACAAAGGAAGACAGTCGGCTCTCTCCTAAACTTATCATTGTTTATTGACTAATTAATGAAAATCTTCCAAGCTTTTTTTTATTTATTACTTTTTATGTGGTCGTGTTTTTTACAAGTCTGATAACAATCAAGCCGCGTATTTGTAAAGTAATTTTCTTTATAACTGCACATTAGTTGTACTTCAAAGAATAAATTATAATTAGACATAAATGCGCAATACTCACTTTACAAATGCTAATAAATACACGGCGTGATTATCACAGTTTTGCAAACAAGACTAGATAAGAAAGTGTAAGTAAAAAAACAACTTATTAATACGTTTATAAATCTATAAACAATAATAAACTTTGCACTTTATGAATAGAGGTAAAAAAGTAGAGTGCAGACTGTAATCGGTCTTTTAAGATAAATAACAACTCAGTATAATCGATGTTTTATAATAACTTAGTACACAAGTACATATCTTTTTATAAACAAAAACTATTACCCAGTAAATAAAAGCAAGTATGCGGTATAAACATTAATACCCGTCTTGTAAGTAAAATAATAGAAACCAACATGATAAATGCCTCACTAAAGTCAGTGTTGTAAATAAATTTATAAAGTAATAATGCTTTCTTAATTAACATAGCAGATATTTAAAGTCAGAAAATATAATCGGTTTCGTATGTGCACCTCACTTTATAACAGATTAGAATAAATAAAAACATCAATAAATGTTTAACCAACTTGATAAAAGCGGGCAGGTATTTGACGTGCACGTTGTAGTCGGTCTTGTACAAATTATATTAATAGAATCATACTACTTACTTGATAAAAGCGGGCAGGTATTTGACGTGCACGTTGTAGTCGGTCTTGTAGATGCACATCACGTTCATCTTGAAGTCGGGCATCTGCTCGTTCCCGCCAAACTGTCCAAACTGTCTCCTGCCGAATATGACCGTGTTAGAAGGGTCAGTCACTCTCTTCATGTACTCCTCTCTTGCCAGTCCGTTGGTTAGCACGTTAGTGTAGTTGACGTGAGTGTCGTTCACCTGTGTGACGTAATAGTGTTGGTTGATATGACGTCATAGATAGTTTTCAATTGAAAAAGAAAGTTTAAGATCACTATCTCAAATATTGATGTTCTTAAGTATTATTAACTGTATGTCCCCACTACAAAATAGTTAGACTTTATTGTTGAATTTACTTTAAAAACCTTAAATCTATATTTTGATGTTTCTACTTCTATCAGACTAAACGTTCACAGGTTGTTTAATAATTTTTAACTTGTCAAAAGAATTTACAGCAAGCAAGCGTCATTAATTGATAACATTGAATAAGTTGAAGTAATACAAGTTTTCAGTATGAACACCATACTTAATCAGTTCATGTGAAGAAAAACTATTTTTCTTCTAAAATTTCAAGATGTCAGCTGCAAATGTTAAAGTATGTACTTGTTTGCAATAATAAACTAAAACATAAAAACAATTTGTTTTGATCATTGTAGTTATTTAAATACGTCATTCAAAACCTTTTTTAACATAGTTGAATTGACATAAACTAATGTTTAAGAGCAGTGGTAGATTTTTAATAAAGAACAAGTATAACTTAAACGTAACACTAAATAAAGTTGTACATATTTCTTAAAGTTTATTTTAATTTAATTGTGATAGTTGAACAATATATCTCTTGAAAAGATAGAAGATACAACAAAAACTTTAGTATAGTAAAAGAGTAAACAAAATTAATTTTTTGAACATTTAAATTAGAACTTTCTTATTCGTAACAACAGTGACACATAGGTAAGGGCATGTCAAGTGTGCTATTAACTTATTTGTATGATAGTTGTCTACTTAAAACTTTAACTCACAGTGTAAGCAGTGTTGCATGACGTCAGGGCTGGTCCTATGTGGTATCTAAAAACGTTTTGAAGTTTTAATCAATAACAAAAACCAACATTTAGAATAAAATGTCATCATACCTGAAGTAAGTCTTGAACTCGGTACCATAGCAACTAGGGTCGTCACCATCACCAAAATAAAGGGGACCAAATTTCTTTTCGAACTTTTCGTACATCACCTGTCGGAAATCCAATATATTATTAAATAAAAAAATTCAATAGTTTGAAGTTTATAGTTAAAAAGTTAATAAAAAAGTAAACATAAAGTTTATGAGTTTGAAACGAGAAACTGATGTGATTTAAACTAACATGCATAAAGATGTATAAAAACACGTATTGATATGAATTTTTAGTAAAGAGTATGTATATACTTACTTAAAGTATAATTAAATTTTAATTTAGATGCTTGGTTTAAAAAGCGTGAAATGGCGTATTGTGATCATGTACATATGTTCTAAATATTTTTTAGATTTAAAACGACTAAATACTAAGACTTATCATACGTAAACAGTTATAAGATACTTCAGTGTACCTTCAGAACCTCTGCTTGCTTTAAGAGTTTACATCTCTAATTAATGAGCATACTAAAAATGTTTCTTTAGTTTTATAAGTATTTGTTTATAATTAAGAATTTTTAAAAGATCTAAGAAAGTTACACACAGTTTTTATGTAAATTTTTAAAGGTTATATATTAAAAAATTAGTATCTAATCTTGTTATTTCCATGTAATTTATAGTTTTTTTTATTATTTTTAATCGTTTGAATTTTTGATTTTTAGACACGTTTTTATATTATATTCTCAAATTACACATATTTTAAACCAAAATAGGTAATAAAGCAACGTAAAAAGCAACATATCCTTAACAAATATTTTTTGTGGTGGTATTCAAATTACCTTACTTTAATTAGAGTCTAAAATATCCACTCTATACTTAAATAAAATGTAAAAAAAAATAATATTAACTTTAAGCTGAATGTTTTAGTTTTAACTTTAGATTACGTTACGTATTAAAGCTACTTAAATTGACTATCAGTTTTACAAACATATGCATATGTATTACGACTACTCTACTAATAACGTTTATAAAGCTTTTTTAATGATGAAAAATTAGTTAAAGTTAATCTAAAACTTTTTTAAGGTATTTTATAGTTGTAAAACATTGACAAAAAAAATAAAGTTTTAATTAAAATTTCAAATATGTTTGTTTAATTTAGTTTATGTAAAACAACCAAGAATTCTTTTTATAAAAAAAATTGCTCTGTCCATATTTTAAGGTCATAAACCAAAATTTTGTAAGTAATTTCCTTATTTCCATGTAATTTTGAATTTGTTTTACGATTTTCAATCGTTTAATCACATAACTTCGAGGCACGCTTTTGGATTAACATTAGTTTTTTCCGGAACTTTACTTGAAAAAATCCATGCAAAATTGATGTTCAAGATTATACACGCATCAAACATCAAAAACGAAATTAATTTTAATCTGTATTAATTTAAAGCACTTTACTGTTATCAAAATTGGGTTAAAGGTTATTGTTAAAAAACTGTTATTGCGCAAGATTTTTTGATAGAGTTTTAAGATATACAATTTAGATAACTTATGAAACCAGAGTTTTTATACACTTATAAGAATTTTCCAAGTACAGCACAAAATCTGTTTGACCATTTGAGCCACGGGTTTCATAAAAAACTTTCATGGACGCCCCCTTTAAGAACCTTAGTAAATAATAATTAGTTCATTACCCATTTTTATTTTTGCCGCCTCACTAACTAACGCACCTTGATGGCCAACCCTGACACCCTTAAAAGGCGATATTTTTCACTTTGAAAAACCCTGGTTAAAGCGTTGTGTATAAATTATATTTTAACCTACCTTTTTTAGATACAAAGTTATTCCATTTGATTCGCACATTATTGTTGCTGTTTTGTTTTCTCCGAGAGTAATAGCTGTGTTTAAGTAAAACAGTTTTAGTTTTGTAAAGGTAAATTCGTACTACATTTTACTAATGTATTAACTAATTCATATGAAAAGTATACTATGTTAGTACAAAAAACTTACTAACTAAACTGATTACATTATTAATAATATTAATTTGTTCTAACTTATTTTAAAATAATAATTTTATTTTTCTAATTACAAGTTTTTTTGTACTTTTTGTGATAAGTATATGAAAATTTTTTTTTGACACTAGAAAAAGTTTTAACTTTGTGTAAATAAATGAAAAACATTTATAAATTTTTTTAGCACTATTTTATAATATTTATCTAGTATGTTAAAAACTAAAATATTTTTTAAATATAGTAATTCAAACTACCGTCAGGAGCAACTCCATGGTCAATCGGTTTCGGAGCTGTAAAAGTTTTACGATGATTTATTTTGTTTATATGTATTCTTATAAGTCATTTTAGTACTTTATTAAACTAAAATTCATAGACTTTGTGACACAGTTTTGGAATAAAAAACCGTAAAAATAAACAGAACTGTTCGGTATTTTTACAACTAATTAAGCTTCACTCCAAAAGCTCTACACCGTTTAAGTGTTTTTAGATTTTCTTACTTGGTTTAGTTCTGTAACTAAATCCATTTAATTATTTATCATTTGTTGTTCTCACCTTGCTTAGTGAACACTGACGTCACAGTTGGGTTCATGCTCCTCACCCCGTTGCTGTATGACGTCACGGACAACAAATACTCCGCTCCCTCCTCCAAATCACTCAAGCGGAACTCTTCATCGTTGACCTTTAAAACGATTGAGGGACCGTTATCCTCCGGTTTGCTGTACTCGACCTAATCGTTATTTATATATATAAGTAAACTAAAAGTTCACGATTTTTTTTATTGTATTTATCTATGTACTTTTATTATTACATATACTATTTTTGTTTGTTGACTTTAAGTACGATGGAGGCACCTTTGTCCTCCGGTTTGAAATATTCGACCTTAAAATGGGACAAAATAATATTTGTTTGGTCCACCATCTTAATATTAATTTATTAACTTTTCAATTAATCTTAAATAGTTATTTATAATGTTTTACTAATACTTTTTGTTATACTTCAGCACTATGGAGGGACCTTGTCCTCAGATTTACTTTTATTCGACTTATAGTTGAATAATTGTATATTAAACTGAAACTTGTACTCGAACCGAGATAAGATAATAGTTTTTATAGTTGTTTACATATATTAGTAAATCGAAAGTAATGTTGTTAATATTTAATTTTTATATAGTAACTAATCATTTTTATTTTATTTCAGTAAATAACACGTTAGTATATATGAAGGGACTGTTATCTTCTGGCTTGCTGTATTCGACCTGGATTATGATACTTTAATTTTTATTTTACTTGACCTTAAGTAGAGTAACTAATTTTCTACTTTAACTAACAAATTAATATTACATTTACTTGAACAGAACTAAAAATACTAATTAATTTATTCGTCATATTTTTTTACTCAGTTTAAATTTGTCGATTTTTAATATGATAAGGGTGGGGGGGCGTTTTATACCACTGTACCCAGCCTAAAAAAGTGCAACTTAACTGTAAAGTTAATAAGGCTGTATGCAACCTAAAGTACAGGCGATTTGTTTCACACTCTTACTTTAACTGTTAGGTCAAGAATAATTAATAACTTTTACTTGAAAACAATGAAAGTATTTTGCACTGGATTTGTATTTGTCACGTTTTGATAAATTGTTCCTAGTTAGCTTTGAAGATAAGCAACTTAACTTGTTATTTTTACAATAAGTATAAGTTGTTTTAAATTACATTCTCTTTGATTTAAAAAAATATTATAACTATCATTAATCTAATATCATTAGTCTATAATCTAAAATATCATAATTATTATAAATATCAGGTTATAACGTTTTGAATTTTGCGTATAGAAGATTTACAAAAGGTATAACAAAATCGCTTGAACTGCAATACCGAATGACTTTTTACTTAAAAATTCTATATACTATATTTTAATGGAAAAAACCGATACTGTGTGAAATTAACTTTTAATCAGCGATATAAAGTTAAAAGTTTGTTCTTAGTACTTTTAAAAGCGAATTACTATCATTTAAAGCAACAAAAAAAATACTTAATGATAAAAGTATTTCTCGAAACTCAATGACAAACATTTTTTTAAAGCAGTTTAATCATAAAAACTTAATCCCTAAAATTTCGTGTTATACAAGCGATTAAGTAATTAGTTTTAGTTCGTGTTAATATAAAAACATGAAAAAACAGGTGCTCCGAAATTCCTGAACACTAACATGTGTTTGACATGAAAAATATTTTGTGAGAATTGCGAAATTTGTAATTATGTTCTGTTTAAGTTTAACATATTTCATTAATTGACTGAAACTTTACATCAAATTTTTACTTTGAAACGAATGTGTTGCTTAGTTTAGTTACATATGTTTCGTTAATTACTGGAGCTGGGTGAACTTAAATACTTTAGTAGAGTTCATATTAAAAATATTTCGCAATTGATAGCATACTGCTATTAAACTTGTGTAGTTGACAATTATTTTAATGACAATTAAGCGTTTCTGTTATATAAACTGATACTACATAGATAACTGTGTAAATGTTCTTTTTTAATAATCTCCATCATACATTATCATACCTTACTTTTAAATCATTTGTCATTACCAAGTAATCATTTAAACTTTTAATAACTTGTAGTTTTGATTTTATTTTTCTATAAACTTACAATTTTACTTAAGTTTTAGTAATTTGAAAACCAGTTTTTATAATACATCTTTTAAAATACTTTTAAAATATTTTAAACCAAAAACATACTTTGATTTTTTTTTTATCAAAGCATTATTAAAACTATAGTCTCAAAATAGTTTTCAACGATTTGTAAGTATCATTTAATTTTTAACTTGACTTTTTTTATGTAAAACTATTTAAATATCAAAAATTGGTTAAAAGTTCAAAATGTCTTTACAAGTATTTAAAAGTTTATTAGTTCATAAACAGTTTTAAAAAAATAACAAAATTCTGAATATTATACTGTTTAAAAAACAATGTGCCTTTTCTACAACTATTTAGTATATAAAAGGATTTAGGCTGTTTAAGTATAAAAGTAAACAAAACTTTAAATAAAAAATAAAAAAATTTGAAACTTTTATAATAACCTAATTTATATAACTGATTCGCTATATGTTTATTAAAAGTAAAATATCAAAATAAAGCATTTAATTATTTTAATAAACTATTTCTTTCACCTGATAAAAGTCGACTTCTCCCATTGGCTTGTCCCACTTCAAGTCGATAAAATTGGCGCTTTTCAGAACTTCCCTGACACTAGAGGGCGGAAGAGGGGGAGCTGTCCATCGGAGCACGGACGCGTTGTTCGATCTGGTGTAGTTAGACACTGACCATACCGCGAACTCGTAAGTAGTTCCTGTGAAAATTCTATGTTTTTAATGACTAATTAATTAACAGTTATTCGTATATAATTATATGATTTTTTTTATTATCAATATAAATTTATATATTTTATTTTCTTTTTATTATGCTATTGTTCGATTTGGTAAAGTTGGATACACCACGTACAGCGAACTACTATAAGGTTCCTGATAAAAAAAAAAGTGTAAAACTCGTTGGCTAATAAAAAGTTACAAAGATTTTAAACTAGAAAATCTAACTGTGTGTACATAATAAATTGATTTGATACGATCCGAAGTTAAAACTTATATGCAGTACCTTTGATAAGGTATAACAAACTTTAAACTACTTTAAGAGTTAGTCTACTAAGTCTTGAAGTAGTACCTAATAACTAAAAGGAAACAAAGTAAATTATTATATCAACAATGTAGTTGATTTTAAAAATCAGGTTGTCTTATATAAGTAAAACTGTTATAAAATCTGTTTGCCAGTTGTTTATGCTAAACATGCTGGGTCATAATGGTTTATGAACTAAAATATAATAAGTTGTGTCGAGCCATTGAGTTGCTAAACCCTGCACTGTTACTAAAACTAAATAAAACAAATACTAAAATGTAAATGAATTAAACTAAATGTAAATAAATAACTATGATGTAGTTAGGTAAGCAATATAAAATTTGTAAGTATAGTATTTTTGGTCAAAAACTGTTTTACAAAATCAAATAAGTAAGAATTTTTACTTTGAGTTTTGTTGGTTGAAGTTATCTAATTAGAACTACGCACCAATGTTGTTTTTAAAAAAAAAACAGCTTAAGTAAATGTTGTTTACGTTTTTAAATTGGATATAAATTATAAGCTATACTCTAAAAAAATTCATATGCAAATTAAATACCAGTTTATATAAACTTTTCAACATAAAAAAACACAAAATTTGCTTAATTACACTTTTTTATACTGTGTGAGTAGTATTAGTTTCGTTTTAAGAAGTAACCACAATAAAATTTATCATTCATGCTTACGATTTGTTTACGACAGTTCTAATTAGTACAACCAAAAATTCTAAAAAATAAGGTAGCAGTACAAGTCGGTGGTTTGTAAGGTTTTAAACACTTGTTTTAATTACAGCATTGTCACAATATAAAGAAAATAAAATGCTTTTAAATATTTTTTATTAAACGTTGTTAATCCTCTTACCACCATCAAAAGGTTTTTATTAGTTTATCAAACTTTGGTTTTTCGTTTTAAAAAAACTCAAGCTTGAATTTTTACAATATTACTTTCTTCAACAAATAAATTTCAGAAATTTATTTTTATTACATCTAATGACAAAATCTTTATTAAACTTAATAAAGTTTTATCATAAAATTACTCTTGTTTATCTATTTTTCATTTGTAAATTGCTTAAAATTGAGTTACTTTCGAAAAATCTTAAATTTTATTTCACTTCTAAAATTTCTAAAGTATCTAGGTCAGAGGTAAAAAATTTTAAACAGTTTTAAATTATGATCTTGGCGAACTTCTGATTATTAAATAAAAAAGGGTTACTTTTAAAATCATCTCAACACATTAGTTATCACGAAGCCAAAACTAAACATCATAAACTTACATTGAAAAGAGTAAGGCAAATAATTTATAATTTTAATAAGTTGGTTGTAACTTCTAAGTTAAACATAAAATAGATCTCTGACTTTAGTTACCTTTTTAGATTTGGAAAACGGTGCAATATATAAAAAGTAACTTAAGACTGTAACATATGCTTAATGCATTTAAAATTGTAATATAACGTCTTGTATACGGAAAAACCTTAGCTTACAAGCTTAATAATACAAATATTTTCTGTAGAAGGACTTTGCGTGTTTGAAAATGTATGCTTAACAGTTTACTCTCTTAAAACATTTTAAGTGCACAAAGCTATTTGTCACAAAACACTAAAATAAAAGGAAAGTAATCAAATACGGATTATTTTAACGCTTTAAAAAAAAATTAAAGCACCAAAACTAAAAAATGTATATTTAAAAACTGGCTAAAGTAATTTGAGAAATTGAATTGTTTTTTATATATAAAAATTATCAGAAACGATTTAAAGTTTAAAAAAAGAAAATTTACACAGTATCAAAGTATTTTTTGAATACTTTGCAAATCAATCACATTCTATAAAATCACTAAAATCACCAAATTTTCAAAAAGTGTATTTTAAAGTGCTCAAATTGAAATAAAATGTGTAATTTCAAATTTACCAAGATCTTTTAATGATAAAAGCCGTGTAAATTTCAGATAAGAAATTCAAACATTAAATTAAAACACAAAAAACTTGGAAGTAAGACCGCATACAGGTTATACTGCATTGTTACTTCTTGTTACTTGGTTACCTCTATGCGCAGTCACACCTTGCTTGTATGATTGAATTTTGTGTTTTTGAAGGTTGGAAACCTATTTTTGTTAATCTGTTTTTTACTTGTCGCTTTTGTGGAAAGGAGCTTTGATGTCATGTTTTTGAAACTCAGTAAAACGCATAAGTACTACTGATTTACTATAAATACACTTAATTAAAACTACTTTCTAATTTCAAATACGTTTTTCAGTCTTGTTTGATTACGATTACAAGAGTTCAAGATGTTACTGTTACTCTATATATCTTTTATACATGTTACTAAGTTGAGTATAAAATAAGTTGTACTATAATTTAAATTTATTTATCCCTAAAGTTTCCAAACAATACTATAAAAATCTTTATACATTTTCTTCTTAATACTTTTCCTGATTACTTTGTTTTTTACTAAAATTTTAAGTTAGTTTACAATAAGTTATGTAAGTTCAGACAAACTTTGGTATAAAACAAGACCATAAATTTTTGAAAATTTAAGTTGCTTTTAACAAAAATGTCATTTTTAATTTAGCACGAGTTATTAAAAGCTTTCATTGAATATTACCAATAAATTGATTTACAAAAGTCAATAGCGCATGCTAGTGTAAGTTTTAGTTTTACTAAGTTTCCATTTGCTTAACTTATGAAGAATATGACTTTACTACCCACTAGAATTTGTAAAATATTAAAGATTTGTAAGTAAAGTTTTATTTAGATTAAGGGTGGGCGAATTGTTTTGAGTTTAGTTGAAACTTACATTGCTGCAAAATTAAAAATTTTTAATACTGCTATTTTGAGGTTTTGTATTTATCAAATTGTAATTTTGGTGCTTATTAACAACTGAAGATTTCGTTCGATTAAAATACTGCTTCGACAATAAAATCAAAAAATGAATAAAGCTATAAGTTTTAATTCAAATTAAAAAAGAAACCGGTCAAAAGTTTATATTAGTTGCCTTAATTTACAACTTTTAGACCATTTTGCGAACATAATTGTTCAATTTTTTTAGTATTAAAAAACATATAAATTACAGTTATCTTTTTTAGATAAAAACTTTTTATTAAAACAGTATGTATTTTAAAACCATATTACCACGTTTATTTGGTAGAAATACCAAAAAGAGTATTTTAGATGTAAATTAAGTTTTTACTACGTATATTTCACACGTTTTAATTAAATCGAAACCAGCATGAAATCTCATTTTATTAGAAGATTATTTCTGATCAAAGAGTTAAGTTTTCATGCACTTTGAAAAAATTGTTTGTTTTAAAAAACTTTAGAAAAATAAGTTGTAACATTTTTCCAACTAACTAACTACCTTAAACATTATTTTGAAACATTTTTTGCAGCATAAACCAAACACTTTATATTGCATTAAAATTTATCTAAAGCGTTTATTCTCTTCTTAAAGTGTTTAATTATAATGTTTCTGCAATACTTTTAAAAACTAGTTTCAATAGCATCTTCCGTACAGACCAATGCAATTTTTTTTTTTGCCTACTTAATTGTTATAAATATGGTAAACACGCATTAACTAACCGCGGTAATTTAAAATATGTGGATATTAATCTTATATAATTACACTAAAACTAAATTTTGTTTTGTATAAAGAGTAGGAGTTATATTTTCTTTTATATTTGCTTTTGCTTTGCGTTAAAATATGTTTTTTTAAAAAGCTTGTGATGTTTTAGATAAAACAAACAAAATTAAAGAAAAATCATATTGTCTTGTTGTCATTTTTGAGAATTTTCTAGTCTTATATATCTTAAATATTTTCATTAACCGGAATGTTATTTTTTTATATACAGCTGACTAAATCAGTTTGATAAGCAAGCATTAAAGAACTCTTGAAGTTTCAAAATAAAAGCAAGCTTATTTTATTCGGTCATGTAAACTTATCATTACGAAAAATAAGCAAAACCAAATTTTATAAGACTTCAAACAAAACTATTTTAACAACGTTTACATTTTGTTTATTTTAACTTTATGAAACTTTTTTAAAGCAGTTATGTGGTTTTTATACATTTTCTTGTTCTTTTAAGTGAAGTAAAAGAACATAGATGGTAGTTTATGAAGTTATATTATATATTTATATATTTTTATATATTTGACTTTTAAATAAGCATTCTTAGCATATTAAGGTCGACGTAACTTCCAGCTGTTCTACTTAGATAAAAGTTTTACCGAAAGGTTACAAAACTGCAAACTCCAATATTAAATGTACAGTATTTTACCACGTATATATCACACGTTTGCCAATTGTTTGATCAGAAATTAAACCAGCGTGAAAATCGTTTTTATTGAAAACTTCGACAACTTGCTATTCTATACACGCTTAGTAAAACAAACTATTTTACCATACAACAAAAAGTTAAACTAGACTTTTATTTAAACTTACATATATAATAGAATAAAAACTTTAGATTTTATGAAAGCTTTTATTCTTTTTTTTTAAGAGTAATCATAATAAAAACAAGAACTTTAAAGTGTAAAGTATAAGCAACGATCGACAATGGCTACCCACCTTTATACTTATTTCGAGGTATTTTATCCAAGGCAATCTAACCAAGTATAATGTTTTAGATATCTTTGGCTTATTTTATTGAAAACTTCGACAACTTGCTATTATATACACACTTAGTAAAACAAACTATTTTACCATAAAAAAAAAAGTAAAACTAGACTTTTATTTAAACTTACGTATAGAATAGAAACTTTAGATTTTATGAAAGCCTTTATTATTATTTTTTAAGTGCGATCATATTAAAAAAAGAACTTTAAAGTTTAAAGTATAAGCAACGATCGACAATGGCTACCTACCTTCATACTTATTTCGAGGTATTTTATCCAAGGCAATCTAACCAAGTAAGGTGTTTTAGATATTCTTAGTTTTTTTATTAAACTACTTACAACTAAATATTTCAAATGTTATCATTTTTCAAACCTGGCACGATGTTTCTGATGACTCTGAACTTCTGGTCTTTCTTCTTCGCCTGTTCAATTATGACGTCACCGCCTTCCACCATTACGTCATAGTCGTCGATGTAACCGATGTGGGGAGAGTTCCAAGTCAGGTAGAGTTCCATCGATTCCTGCAGGTACTTTTCTATCTGCAGCGTCGGTGGAGTTTGGGGCGCTGGAAAGATAACTTTTATTTATAAAATTATTTAATATAATTAAAAAAAAATTTAACTCTATTTTTTAATTGTTTATTAAGTGAACACATTCTCAGTCGTAAAATATTGACCAAAGGTTTGTCAAAGTATTTCAGAGAAAGAAATTTAGGACAAACTACTTAGTATCAAAATAAATTCAAGTAATGGATAGTCATAGCAGCTTTTTTCAAACGGAAAATTGAAGTTACGCATTTTTATGTGTAAACGCTTAATAAATATTATAAACTAACGAATAATAGCTTTCACGGATGATGTTTCACTCTGGACCCCATTACTCTCTGTGGTTACCATGACAGTGTACTCCAGCCCTGGCAACAAGTCAACTATGACCCTCTCCTTCGAAACATCCAAGTATCTTTTTGCTGTTTGGAATAAAATGATAAAACATTATAAGTATGTAGTTTGAAAATAACAAACTAATAAAAATTGTATATTGTACGTTGTTTTAAACTGTTTGTTATAAGTAAAATAAACAGTTTAACTCTTTCCTTCAAAACATCCAAATACCTTATAGTTGTTACGAATAAGATGACAATAATTAACAAATAGAAATATTAAATAAAATAAATTGTTTATTACAAATCAAGTATAACCATTTCTTTCGAATCGTCCAAGTTTTTGATGTTACTGTTCAAAATAATAATATTAAATATTATCATAAACAGACGTATAATAATAAATTTTAAAGAGACCTTTACAATAAAAAATACATCGAAATGATTTTGTAATTTCCAACCGGGTCGAACAAGCTTTTTAAATAATTGTTGAAAAAAAAAGAACAACAACTTTTAAAAACTTAATATACTATAGATAAGAATAGTAAAAATACGATAATAAAATTGTAAAGAGAGCTGATATCAAAAACCATGCTGATGTTATTTTGGGTTTGTATATTGTTTGCCTGCCGAATCGGGCAATCTATCTAAATAACTGTTGAGATAAAAAAGAACACCGACTTTTAAAACTTAATATAAAAAAGTAGTAGTTAAGAATAGAAATTTTTTCCAAGCAATAACAACAAACCAAAACATAGTGAAGCATCTAAAAATAAAATTAACAATAAGTTTCGATGAAGACTACTAGTACTATTCATCTTTTACTAAAGTTATTTAGCGAGTTTAAAATGTGTAAGGTTACAAAAGGACTTTTAAATATAAGTTAAACACAAAAAAAAGTTTTTGCCCGGGCAAAAAGTAAGTTTTAAGCAATATTTATCTAAAAACAAAACTCCTTGAAAACTAACCATATCTTATTAATCTATATGTGCTAATTGCATTATTATTGCTTTTGGTCAAATAAAAACATTATAGCTTATGTTGCAATATTATTTGGTCACATTCTATTAAATGATAAAAATTAAAGAACATTTTAACGTAAAAGTTGAAAAACGTGAAAATTTAATTGTCTCTGGTTGAATTTTGCTAGTTTATCCCAAAACAAAAGAAAGTTATATTTTTCGCTTAAATCTTTCCGCAAGTTTACATAAATTAACACTTCATAACAGATAAAGGCATTTTGGGTCAAATACAAAACTTTTTCTTGAAATAAAAACCGGTAGAACAAGCAAATTTACACGTAATCAGCTACCTTTTACTTAAAAAATACACTGAAACATTTAGAGGTGTTAGTTTGGTCAGTATTGTCAAGGAAAACCGGTATTTTTACCTTTAGAAACATTTAATACATCACGATCTTCCATAATTAATTGATGTAAATTAATACTGGTCAGTGATCCACCATTTTGCCAGCGTAAAGTTAAGATTAACTTTTACTGACCAGATAAGTTTTCCTTATGCCGAGTATAATCATGACTGCTTTATTTATTTTGCATTGAAATACTAATATTTATACTGATTTTTTTTAATTGTTAACTTTTTAAAACAGTTACAGCTACAACACGTGTGTATATTTTGTGTAATTGATTTTAGAAAACACCGGTTTTTGCTTTGAAGTATGTAATCTATTATTCTCTGCTAATGTAAAAGAATGAAAATTTTGCTGTATTTTTTTTTTGTCATTCGACGGTTATTCGTCAAAAGTAATCAAAGAACAAACCGGTATTTTTGTTTTCAAAACAAGATATCCATCAAGGTTTCAGAAAAAATCTATGTCAATTAATATTGGTCAATGTTCCAATATTTCGTCAGTATTCCAATGTTTTACCAGGATTACGCAAGATGGCTATGTCTGCTGACCATAAACTGACCAAATTAGATGAGGTTTGTCTTATGGATCCGTGAGGTTTTCCACATGCAAAGAAGTGTGCTATAATCGTGATTAGGCACTGGCTAGAGCGTGTTTTGTAATTAAAATAGTTGAACCACGTTTTGTTAAAATCTTACATAACTAAGTTTCAACAATTTGTGTTGGTTTTGTATTACTAAAAAATAATAACTGTTTTTTTATATAAAAAGGATTTAAATACTTAGTTTAGTAGCTTTTTCATGTGTTTTCATTTAAATCGCTGGTAATATTGTTTTTACTTCAAAACAAAAAATCTACTTGTATCATAATGCTGTAGCTTTAAGTAAAGTAGTGTTTATTCTTTACTAGTAAACAAAGCTTGAAAATTGGCAAAATACTCTAATAAAAACAGCTATTAGTTGTTTTGTGATTAACATTTAGTTGATAAGTCACCAATGATTAATATACACTTAAAGTGAAAAATAGTATTCTTATAGAAAAATTGCAAAAATGTTTAAAATACATTTTTGATTTTAGTCAAAGTTTTTAGCTACATTATCTAGTATTTAACCAATGAATAAATTTGATTGTTATCAAAATGCTTCAATCTTCACAAAAAAGTTTTATAACTTGAGATTAATCAGATTAACAAAGTATAGCACGGGCAAAAAATTAGAGACATCCCTTAACGCATATTTAACTACTACAAACGAAAAGTTTAAGTGCAAATTGTTTAGCATGAGCGATTTAGACCACAATTGTGTTGATAAACTACGAATAAAATTTAATTAAGTTGTAACTTTTGTTATCTATTTTTAATCAAGTTGTTTTTGGAAAATTAAGGCTGCTGTATTTGATAAGTGTGCAAAGGAACTTTTAAGGATTATTGTTTAATTGCTAAATACATAAGCTCAGTAATACTGACTGATGTAAAATAAATTAAAACAAACTGTGCTACCTGTTTATGTAAGTAAAAAATTTAGTATACTTCACTTAGATTAAAGCGATCAGCTGATGAAAAAATAAACTCACTGAAACTAAAAATTCAAGTGTTTAGTTATAGCTAACATTGGATAAAAAAATATTTACTATTTCACCTAATACATATCATAAGTATACTCATATTACAAATAAAAAATATACATCCCTTTTTCAAGGTATTTTATGAATTAATTAACTAACTATTATTATTGTCTTATTAAACAGCTTCGAAAACTGTTTTTTCCTTTCTAATTTTTTTTTTTTATTTAGAGCTTGCACATAATAATAAACACAAAAGAATTCTTTTACATACTGTTTTAAGTATAAGATAATAAAGATGACTTTAGTAAATTAGAAAAATATATGAACTAAAAAAGTTATAATAACAAGTCAGACTAAATTTTTAAATATTTAGTTTATTTTCAAGAAATCAAAGAAGTTAGTTTTTCTATTCAAAAATACACACAGAAAGTAATAATAGTCTAAAATGAATGAAAAATATTGAAAAACAAATGTTGGAACACCAACACAGTAAACCATTTTTGGACAGATTTAATTTTAATGATAAACAATCGACAATCGATAAAAGGTCTGTAATTTTTTAGTTGTTAGTCTCTAAAAAAGTCTACTAGAAAACATCTAGCGATATCTTTTAAGAACTAGTTTGCACTAAGTACATGTTTAGTTTGTAATAAATAATGTATTACAGATGCATCGCATGTATAAGATAAAATGAAATGTATATTGTATTAATTACTAGAAATCTACTACAAAACATAAACTTTACATATTATGTACAAATGTTTAAAACTTCTTAAAATAAAACATACTATAAGTTTACTTTTATAAAGAGATACCGACAGTTGAGCCGATTTAGGTTTTGTTTTGCATTAACAATATTTGGTATTACCGATTATTTAGCATATTTAAGTAATAGAAGCTTTAAAAAAGTAGACCTAAAAAATTTTTAACTGTACGCAAAAGTGTTGGTTAATTATTTTGGCTTAAGCAAGTAAGTTGCTATTGAGTAACATTTATTACAAAACAACGGTACTTAATATCAATAACACCATTATCTATTAATTACTCTGTTTCTAACAAACTTGGTCATATTTTTTAATAGAGACAAAATTAGAGCTTATGTTGCAATTTCAATTCGTCAAGACTCATTAATTAATACAAATAAAGAACGTTTTGACCGAAACTTAAAGAACATGAATACTTAATTGTCTCCGGTTATATTTTGTAGTTTACCCGTTAACAGACTTAAGTTTTGAGCACAGCTCCAGCTAAACCTTTCCCGCAAGCTAGCTTAAATTAACAACATTGAAAAGAAGAAAACTAGGTCAAAAAAAATTTTCATTGGAATACCGTTTATTGTTCACCACAAAACCAGGTATTTTTCGTTCACAAAAGTATATTTTCATAGAAATGTAATTTTATGTCGGTGACTCTATAACCGGTAACAGTCTTTAGTGTGCTTCTTGTTTAAAAAACTTTTGCGTGTAGTTTATTGTTTTTAAATATGAAAATCTGCTGATCAGTATCCATTCAATGTTACGTAATAAGAAGGTCGATAAGTAATGTATTTACAAGGTAAAGTTTTGTTATACTGAGTAGCATATTATATACATTTGATACTGTTTTTCAATTCATAGCTAGTAAATAATTGACTCGACCAGCATTGCAGTACTAAAAGATGCAATGCTTTAAACGTCATAAAAAATAACGTGTAATCTATCACGATTTTTGATAATAAATTATATGTTAATTAAGAGTGGTCAGTATTCCAGTTTGTCCACAGGATTGCGTAAAGTTAAGGTCGTTTCTACTGACCATATAAGATTGAGTGGCGAGTTTTTCCACATGCAAAGATACGTGTTAAAGTTGTGATTAACTGATGATTTAAATGTGTTTCATGTTTAAAATGTTTAAAACATGCTTTGTTTGAAACTTATAAAAACTTACATAATTAAACATTCCATTGTGCTTTAACACTTTGTATTGGTATCGTAAGTTGAAACACAAACGATTTGACTTTGTATAACAATAAATATCTCTACTACAATGTTTTTATGTTAAAACGTTATTTCTTACTTTACGTATTCTTTTTACATTTACTAACATAGTTGTTAGAGTTTTTTTATAATTTAAGTTAAATTAAAATATTTGATCATTATTATCTAACTAAAAGCTTGACTGTTTGATAATTAAAAATATATATAACGCAATTCTGAAAAATTTAAAAAACGTTTTAACCAAATCAACCCGAAAATTGCAAAATTTTAAGTTTAAAAACTTGCAAAACTTTTATCAAAGTTAACTAGCTACCACATTTAAAACTCAAATATTTTAATATAAGTGGTCATTATTGTAATGCTTAAATCATTAACTATTATAAAGAAGTTATTTAACTTAATATTAATCTGCTTGATACGCGTGCAAAAACTAGACAGACGTCAAATAATGAATGTTTTAACTTTGATACAAAATAAAAAAAAGTTTTAATCTTTGTTATTCGAAAACCGCATTTGTTCTGATTAAGTACAACTCAATTAAGTTGTAAATTGATTGTTATGTTTTGATTGAGCTGTGTTCGATAATTTAATTTGTAATTTATTTAAAAAACATGCAACAACACAAATATGTTTTTGTTAATTAACATTGTAATAACTTTGATAAGTTTTTAAAATTCAGTTGCTTGTGTATTAGCTAACATCACTTGACAATAGTTATACAATATAATTATTTCTTCTGTAACTAATTTCATTGATAACTGAATTTCATAACTATCATGAAAACAATAGATTAAGTTATAAATTCTACATGATTCGACTAGCTTCGGCCTTTTTTTTATTAAAAACAGTAATAAAGTTAAACAATCTACAATGTACATTATTTTAATGAAGATTTGAAAATGTACTGTTCAACTAAAATATAAGCTATATTCTAGGTCCATTGCTTTTAGATTGTGTTAAAATAAATTAAGAAAATAATTTTGAAAATGAGTTTACTAATATCAATTGCCCGCAAACTTTTTAAATGTAAATGTCAAACTAAACTTCAAAGATAAATTAAAAATTACATGACTACATAAAGTATTTAAGTTTCAAAATAAAAAATTTAGCAAAAGAAAAAACGAGCTTAAACAACTTACTACACATAAACAAGTTAAAGAACTTTTTTAAACAAAGTTAGTTTTTAATTTATGCTGTTTTTAAATTATAAACTGCACAAGAACAACTTAATTTTGTAAAAATTTTGCAAACGACTAACTTTTTGTAAAGCTTTAAAATCACCTCTTAGTAACTTGAATAACGCAAAATGTTTTACATGCAAAAAAAAAACAAATAACATTAGTTATAATGTTTATTGTTGCTTTGTTTGTTTCATTAGTATTATAGATACAATATTTTATCGAAAATTTATCGCCTTGTTAAATAATAAGCGTGCTTAAATACAATACATTATTTTTTTTATTTACTCTGTGTTTAGTTTTTATTAATTGTTCAAATTCTAACTGCAACAAAAACTACAAATTTCTTACTTATTACAACCTCAACCGCGATTTTAATGGTAAGTTATAACTGTATGTTAATTAGAATTTAATATGTATTGTTAATGGTTAGTGAAGTTGTTGTGGTATTTAGGTTTCCGTTATTTGGTAACCATACTACACCATATTAATAGTTTACTTTTAACAAACTTAACTGTTGTAGGGTGCTAGTGTAAATGATTAAATTTAGCAAAAATATTTGCTAAGAACTGTAGTAGTAAAATTTTCCTTAGACCTATCTAGCAACACAAAACAAAAAAGTTTAATACCAAACCATGACAATGCTGCTTAAGGCTGATATTATTTTTTTTTCATTAGCCAAATCATATTTTCGTAAAGTGTTATAAAGTGGCTTTTAAACGACAAAATATATTAAAAACTAAATAACAACGTAATGAATTGAGAGTCACAAGTGCGAAAAGTATTCAGTAACTACGGTGAACATAAGTAGTTAAATAATATTTAAAATCATAATCCAGCCGTTTCCGGATAGCAAACCCGGTAGATCACTACTTACAAAAAAATACTTATCAACTAATATTTCTAAATAACAATCTGTTTAACAATTTTACGCATACAAAGAAAAAAAATTATTGTTTTATAGTTATAGTTATTTTTACCGCAACTTTTAGAAAAGTTATATTTGCACTGATCAGATTTTGTAGTGAGTGAAAACAATTTTTTACAAAAAAAAACTACCGTTAACGGTGATTTTTCTACCAAATGATAAAGCTTATCTGAATTTAAATTATTAATGATTTTTAAATGTTTTTGTTTTTGAAACTAACTGTTGAAAGCGAAAATAGTGTACCGATTCACAGAGAGTGGTCCTACACAGACAAATGATTTTCTCTGTATTGAATGTATAAAAAATAAATACCAGCAAGTATAAGTTTTATTAAATTTTGCTTGAGAGCTCAATCAATAAAGGCAGTATTACTAGCTAAACGAAAAGTTTAGTTTAAATATATATATGTATGTAAATATGTTGTATGTCTACGTACAGGCTATACTAAAATAGCATAAAATATTAATATTACCTATAATACTAATATATTAATATATATATATATATATATACTATTAAAATAAACTTTAGGGCATATAAACTGCGCTTTAACTTAATGCGATGAAAAGGGTTATAACTATTTTGTTTTTTTACAGGTATAAAGTAAAAAATAATTAAATGTTTTGTAAGTTAGAAATTTCAAAAAAGATTAAGCAGTTTTTGCACGATTTAAAGCTGTATTACTACATTATTTTAAACTACGTAAAACTTCAAAGCCTATCTTTAACATTAATAATATTTCCAAACAAACGTACTTTAAATTACTTAAACAATTAAATTTTGTAGTTTATGATGATTAAAGAAAAATTATGTATATTTTCATGATTGATTTTCAACAACGTTGGATGTGATTTAACTAAAACTTTTTTGCACGATTTCAAAAGTAAAATTATTGCATTTTGAACAGCACAGTGGTCTAAAAATTTTTACTGTTTTAAGAAATAACAAGAAAAAAATAAAACATTGTCATTATTGACTGAAAGTTATTAAACCTTTTAGTATTTTTTTTTCTTTATTAATGCTTTTTTTTAAGGATTTAATAATAACTTGGAGCAGTTTTCAACATTTTGAAAATAAAGACAATTAAAACCACATTGTTAGAAATATTAAATTTTATTACATTAATAAACTAATTAAAAGTCAAATTGTGCAATACATACAAATACTAATCCCTTTCCAACCCTATTAATCCTTTTATTTAACAAACAACTTTAATTTCTTAGATATACAAACGACAAACAACAACCGTAATTCTAAGCTGACAATTTTACTATTTTAAAGATAATTATATCATGATTAAAGTAAAGTAATGAACATTTCCATTAGATAATTGATTTTTAAGAAGGTTAGGTGTGTTTTAATTAAAACTATTTTGCACGATTTTACACTAGAAATACTGCATTTTGTAACAGCACAAAAATCTCAAAACCTTACTGTTCTTTAAAAATATTTGAAAAATATTATAACAAATATAGGTTGAAAATTTCTATTTATATTTAAAAAACAAAACAAAAATTTTTTTTGTTTGGCTAAAAGTTAACAATGCATCTTCAATTTTTTTTCCTGAAATATTTGCATAAATGATTTTTGATAAAGGTTTCAATAAAGCTTAGAAGCAATTTTTCAAACTTTTGAAAATAAACCGACAACTAAAACCAAATTCCTAGTTAAATTAATTTTTTCTCAATTAATTTATTAAAAGTCAAATTGAGCAATACATACAAATATTAATCCCATCCCTATTAATCCTTTTATAAAACAAATATTTTTTATTTTTTCAGACAAACAAACGACAAACAACAACCGTTTCGATTCTAAGCTGACATTTTAAATAGGTTTTAGAAAATAATTCGAGCAACAACCGCTAAGCTACTTTTTGTATAAATTAAGTTTAAGATGAATGCGATAAACGTATTGGGGTTTATTCGTTTATTGGAGTTTTATCAATAGGAAATAAATTAGTTCTGGTGAAAATTTTGCACCCAAAAAGCATTATTTTAACAGTTATTTAATATAACATTTGCATACAGCTTTGTTTTAGTATTTAAAAAATAACTCATGAACGCTACTTGGATATTGTTTGCCTGCTACTCAATTAGACCGTTTGACGTTGATAAACAGAAAACTATTTTTCAATAAAGTTGATTTATTGATTAAGCAAAAGACGTAATTAGAGATTTATTATGAAAGTTTATTAGTAGCTGTTTATTTTCTACCAAACTTATGAACGCTTATTTATTCTCATCTTAAATTAGTATTTGATAAAAGTTAATTGTAATAATTATTTCGAGCTAAAACACACTAATGATTTATAGCTTTGGATTTTTCAAATTTCAATATAAACTGAATAGTCTTTGATTAGAGTTTGAATTGAATGATGCAAAAGTATAAAGTCACAAGTAAAAACTAACATTCTTTTTTTAGTAATAATGTATTACACTATTGTATCGTATAAACTAATGAAGTATGTACTATAAAGTTTAAATAACTTAGATAAAACTTATACGAGTTTTTTGTTTTATGAATTTAAAACTACAAAAAATCAATTATCAACTACAAATTAATCTTAAAACAAGCTAAATTAGAGTTTGAAATTATCTAAGGTTGCACAATAACATAAAAGCTTAAACGTTAAATAGAATCAAACAAATACTTACAAGCATTTAAATTAATTTAAGACAAAAAAAAATGTATGTAATTAGAATGGAGAATATTAATTATGATTTTTATATACAAAAAGTCAGTAGTTCCAAATAGTAATCTAACAAATACGGGAACGGGTCATGAAAGCACGGGTGACACTTTAGCACAGAGTGACACTTTAGCACGGAGTGACACTTTAACACGGTATGACAATTTAGCACAGAGTGACACTTTAGCACGGTGTGACAATTTAGCACGGAGTGACACTTTAACACAGAGTGTCACTTTAGCACAGAGTGTCAATTTATCACAGCGTCACCTTAGCACGAAGTGACACTTTAGCATAGAGTGTCACTTTAGCACGGCGTCACTATAGCACGGAGCGACACTTTAGCACGAAGTGTCATTTTAGCACAGAATTTTTTCTGTTTTTTTTTCTTTGCTTAAATCACACTAGGTACTGTACTGTTTAAAAATCTAAAAACGAACTATGCAACATGTAAACTAAAATTTAACAAGCTTTAAATGAGTTACAAGTTTAAGATTTACTTAAAACTAATACATAAGTTTATTTAAAAACTTTATTAATTTGTTTTAGTATTTAAAGTTAGATGAAAACATTTTGATACTTTTACTTTAAAGCTTTCGGCATAAAACTATTTTGATAAAGCTAGCAATAAATGCAAGCTCTAAGATTATTAAGGACGATATTTTAAATGTGTTAGAACAAATTTTCACAATTGTTTGTTTGTTAAGTTAATTATTTTAGGTAATAAAACATCATTTAATTAAACATTTTAAAAGACTTAAAGTTTTTACGTGCAAAAATGTCATTCCGTGCTAAAGTGACGCCGTGCTAAAGTGACACTCCGTGCTAAAGCGTCGTTCTGTGCAAAAGTGACGCCGTGCTAAAGTGACACCCTGTGTTAAAGTGTCACTCTGTGCTAAAGTGACGCCGTGCTAAAGTGTCACTTCGTGCTAAAGTGTCACCCCGTGCTAAAGTGACGCTGTGCTTTTCTGACATCTACCCAACAAATATTTTAAGTATTTATATCTTAAAAAGGGATTTTTTAATCATGTTAGCTTAAAAAAATCTAGAAAACGTAACTTTGAATACAAATTTGTAACATTATAACAGATTATACAAGTCTAGTAATTATGACGTTTTATTTTCTATGTAAACTTTCAGTTCAAAAGTTTACTTTTTGTGATTGCATTTAAGATTACTTCTAGTTAAATGTGAAAGGAAATTTAAAATATCTAGACACTAAGAATCAATAAAATTATCAAATAGATAGGAGTATAATTTGAAACTAATTTGTATTTTTAAGCAATTTTGTAACAAAGTGTATTGGAACAAATATTTATAAACATACAAGGTCACAGACTGTATTGAATGAGCAAATTACTTTATATGTAGCAAAGCTGGACTATTTTAAGCCGACAATCGTAAAGTTTATTATACTAAAGTTATATGAAATAAGGTAAACAAATTAAATTTCTTACTTAGTTTTTGTATATACACATTTTAATAACTTAAAGTAAATACGAAAATAAACTTTTATGAATTAAAAACATAGTAAAATCAAGTTTATAAACCTTGTAACAAATTTAAACTAGAATTAAGTTTAATGTAACCGCTTAAGTTTTTACAAAAATACAACTTGGATAGTTATAGTACACAACTATAATGTATCATTGTAAAATATAACTTTTACATGTCATACTGTTATTAACGATTCTATATGAAATAATATTTTACTATTTTATTCCTTAATTATATACTAAAATGTATATAATAAACAATATAAGCATTTGAAAAAAGTTTCAATTGTTGATTACTACTTATAAAGGCTTAGATAGTTTTCTAATTTATTTCTACTTTCTCAGTACACCAGTTTAAAAGTAAAGTGATTAGAGTAAAACAAAATCAAGTTTAAGCTGAAAAACCAAATAATAAAATCTTTTATAAAATTAAGGTTTAGGAATGTTATAGTCTTATTTTATAACGTTGAAATTTTTATAACTTATGATACTATCCGGTATTTTCATTTCGAAACTTAACTTTTATTGATTGCTATTTAGATAACTACAAAGTTAAATTATATCGGAACGAAGTATGCAAACAACTAGGTAAGTTTTAGTAGTAATAAAAAACGCATTTTTATAAATATGTCTTGATGTTGTCAAGTTTTTTTTTGAGTTTTGTTACAACTTCATTTTATTGTCTAAATAAAGTACACCTTTTTTTGAAAATGTACGTTATACTTTAAATCATTTTTTTTAATAAACTATCTAAAATTTGACTTAAAATTACAAGTGTTATACAAAAGTTGATAAATTATCTTTGTTAATAAGTTTTGTTACATTAACGAAAAGCTGTTCTTAAAAGTTTTTAGCTAATACTGGATTATGAAAAGAAAAGTAAATTATAAAACTATGCGGTCATAGGTAGACAAAATTTTTTATAAAAAATTTATAAAAATGTATAACTTAAATGACCTTCGTATTTCTAAGAAAACTTTAGTGGTTTAAATAAATACTTTTAAAACTAATTGTCAAGAAAAATGATGTACAATGATTGTAAAAGCATTTAAATGCAATTACCAATTATAAAAATAAGATTATGGTCAAGCTAGAGTTTTCAAAGAAAAACTTTAACTGTGATAAAAAAAATAGATTTAATGATAATAAATAATTGTTACCAATAAGTCTAATTTATACAATTTAAAAAAATTTACGCAAATATCAAAATTTCTAAACAAATACCGTAATCTAAGATTATTGAAGTTTACAGGAAGTTTTTTTTTTATAATTAAAAGTAAACAAAAGGAAACTTTTGTTGCAAAATTTATATTACAAAAGTATTTGATGTTTTACAAACCTGATCTTTTTAGCGATTAACATTTGCTTTTATCTAAATATCTAAAAACCTAACTTCTAATAGCTCATAGAATAGTTTAGCCTATTATCAACTTCGTACTAAAAACGTATTACCTATAAATTTTGATTAGTTAAATAAAGAAAAATAGATATTTTGGAAACAACAAAAAGAAATCTACACACAGATAACTTTTATGGTTTTATTTGTTTAAAACCAAGTATTTTTTAACCTGTATACTTATTCAAACTTTAAAGCTAAACCCTTACTAATCCTAGTGATTAAAAGTGAATATTCTCACAGTTAAGAGCATTTTATTTTAAATAGAATGATTTTGTACATGTCTTAATGCATAAATGTGGTAAAATTATTATTTTTCGATCTTTCAGGGTACACTCAGGCTTAAACAAGCTAATCCTTGTTAATACATAAATTTGTTAATTTTGTATTATTTAACTTTGAATAAACCTGCTGCTTATTTTCTAAAAAATATACATAAAAATACAAATTAACGAAAAAAAGTTGCATAAAAACGTATTTCAATACTCATTTTTGGTCGTTACTTAAATTACTTACAAACATTTGGATTTTAAATTCATATTCAAAACAAAAACACTAGGTTAAACATATAATAATGCTACAATAGTTGTACTACTATTTAACTATTTTGGTTGTAATATACTAGATAAGTACAAATATTTTTTATCCCTTTTTATCAAGATTTTAAATCATAATAAAAAGCTTTTTATATATCGATTTTGTTTTCTATAACTAAGCTCCTAATAGGAAAATAATATCTTGTACTATGTAAAGGGTAGAAGTTACAAAATAGTTAAGTACTTTGCTTTTTTTTAAGCATCTTAATGTTATCAAGGTATTTTCGATTTGAAGTTATTTTGGTTGTATAGAATTAAACATGGGGTTATGAAACAAAAAACCTTCTATCACCACAGTTCAAAAGTGTTTAGTGTTGGTTTTAGAGTTTTATGTGTTTTTAATCACTTCCAATATAATGTAACACAGTTAACCTTGGTAAGTCGAAGAATTTATTAGTGACTTATCAAGTATTTGTAAAATAATAAGTTCCTAGACATTGATTGCAGCAAGAATTACGTATAAATATTATTGTACATATATAATAACGGTCTAAGAGAAAATTTTAAACTATGAAATTGAAATTGTCTACCAAAACGAGGATTATAAAAACTTATGTAATACATAAAATTTATATCAAAATACATTTTTATGATCGTATTTAGTTTTAATAAAGTGGAATTATTAGTAAGTAGTTTATAACACCTTATTTTTTAATTACTGTAAGTTTGGTTCAAGTAATACAAGAAAAAAAATACACAGAAAACATTTAAAAGATCACAAAACTTTTATTTTGAGATTTATCTTGATGGATTTTTTTTTGGATAGATTAAAAATTTTAGACATTGTTCATAATGATAAGTATAAATACTTAGCATATAGCAATTATATTAACATGATTATGGTCAAATATACAAGAAATAAAACAGTCTTGTGTTTTATTAAAACAGACTTATAGACTGACTTAAAAATTTAAATTCATTTTTTCATAAAAAGCATGCGGTAATAAAAAAGTATGTTTAAAAAATATACAGCTGTATGGTTTGTTTATTAAGCTTTTATTAAAAAGTTTGATTAATTATACGTTTTTTAACAAAACCCAATACTTAACCTAACAAGGTTTTTTTCCATACACTTTTATTTTGTTGAAGGTTCTCGAGTTTGAGCAAACTAAATAAGCAAGCTTTTTAACGTCTACCTATTTTATATTAGCTTACAGGTTTCGAGTTATAAAAATTTTATAGAGTATAAAAACCAAAAAACTATGAATTTATTTTAAGTTTGGTTTAATTTAAAAACAACAAAGTCGTTTAAGTAAAGTAGAAAAATGTAAAAATATGTGTTATCATTCTTTTTAATGTAGTTAATTCAAGTAAACTCAGAAGCATAATTAACTGATAAATGACTTATGCTGTCTTTATCAGTTTTTATATAAACAAAAATTATTGTTTTTATTTCTAACTGGTTTTGAAACACAAGTGTTACAATTATTATTACAAAATTAAAGTTTTAGTAAAACACTTCAAAACAAGGTTTTTTATTCCAATTTAACTTTTTGCGTTTTTTGATCGCTGATTAGATTATCAGTAAGTTTAATGACGTCGAAAGTTTAAAAAAATTACAAATGGACAAGATAAATTAGTAATACGTCTGGAAATAAGTATGACTTCAAACTAAATTGCTTGCAATAAAGTACATTTGAAATTCCTGTTTATTTGAACAAAGGTCATGACTAAGTATGTAGTTATATATTTGTTTGTTCTAAAACTATTTTATAATTATATTTCCATTTCAAACAGATCGGGTAACATGACAAAGATAAAATGAAAATAAATAAATAATTTAATATAATTAGTTTTCTACGATTTGTGCACAGTATTGTAAAAAACTTGCTTTTAAAGCTTTTGTAGACATTATGCATGAAAGTAAGTAAGTATTGTTGTAAAATATTAGATAAAAAATTGTTTTTTTTGCGTTAAGTTCAGTAGTTTTTTATTTTCACATTACTTAAGTTAAATTTTATTCATTTTGTTATATAAGACCAAAAACACAAACTATCTTGTTTTTGTTACTTCAATGAAGTATAAACTTTGTATACTAAAAAGTAATATGCTATTGTGGTGCTTTTGCATAACTTCAAGATAAATTAAATACATTGATTACAACACTGGTTACGAAGAATTATAAATTATACAAACAAGATTGCGGTCTTGTTACACAATGTTATGAAATAAGTTTTTTGTGCAAGTGCAGACAAAAAGTACAATTGCATTTAAAAAACGGATGCACCTTTTCAGACTAAATTTTTGCGGTGCTTGAATTAAACAAACAACTTCTTTGGTTTTACGTTAAGACCCCTGACTAATCCTGGTGATTAAAATAAATTTCCCACACTGTGAATAAAGTTGGCACAATAAAACAATTGAATGAACATTTTCAATCAAACATGTGTGGTCATTTTTTTAGTCTTTTTTGAAAAGACGAACTTGGGTTAAAATAATGCTATCAAAAATTAGTCGGTTTATTATTTTTTCTAACCTGCTATTGTTGTAAAATAGTTACTACTAAATAAGTTTAATATACTTCTCTTTGTTTATGTACTACACCACCGTAACTTAGTAATCAACAGTTGGAAGGAGTGTTTATTTTTTTTATAAAAACAGAATAACCAAAATATTTTTATAATTTAAAATTCAGTAAACATAACCAACCTACTATCGTGGTCAAACCGCTACAAAAGTAATATCAAGCAATTGAGAATTTAAAACATATTAGTATATAAAATTATTTAACTGTTTGTTGAAAATAAAATTTGAACACCTTATTTTTTTCAACCTATAACAATTTACTATGATGTGCACCTAAACTCAATAACAAAGCATAGATATACCAACCTCTCCTCTTGATCTTGCCAATTGCTGACTTTAAACATTAAATTTCTTTCAAGTTTTAAGACGTTTAATACATTAGACCTTTTTTTACCTAACTACCGATCATATGATCTAGTTTAAACGAAATAAAATTGTTCAAGTTTTACTTTAAGTTGTTTCAAAATGAGTTCAAGTCGCCCTTGTATTATCATGGGGCAGAAATCAAGTAGAAGAATCACACTTAATCACCAAATACGAACTTATACTATTTGTACAAGATTACTAGATAAATCAGATGTAAATTTTATATTTAAATGAATCAAAAAAAATCACCTCTCTTCTTGATCTTGCCATGCGGGGGGTACAAGGACACCATGAAGTGGTCGTAGAACCCAACAACCGGTTCCTCCCAGCTAACCATCAGACCGTAAGTGGGGTTGTGCTCTAGGGTGTTCTTGTCGATGTTGAAGTCGTCCAAGTACATGACGTCGTTCGTGGAGAAGGGGACTGCTGAAAGGTCTGACGGGGGCATCGGTCCTGATGAAAAAATATTTTGAAGAACATGTGTACAACACAGTGGTGATTTAAAAACATGAGGTTCAACTTGAATAATGCATACATATACCGAGGGGGGGGTGCCGACGCGTGATGACGTCATAGATTTTTGGAGCAATTTAGATAACATCTAAATTGATAGCATGCATTCGTATATGTTGAATTTATTACGTTACACCGGGGGCGACGCGTGATGACGTCATAGAGATTCAAAGAAGTATAAAAGTTTAATGGAATAAAGATAACATCTTCCAGACAGTAATATGAAAGTAAAAAATAATCTATTTAGCTATTGTAAAGCATTTTTTAATAACTTATCAAACTAAATGTCGATTTTAAAGTTGCAGTTTACTTTGAAATACCAGTTTTGTATAAGAAAACGTGCTTAATTCTACTAATTACAGTTTTAAAGTCTAATTTTGATTGTAAAGTAGATCTCGTACAAAATGTTGTTTGTCGAAAAACAGGTGTCTTTGACAACCGTGAAACTTTCAAACTATTTAGTAACGTTTTTAATATTTTTGAAAATATGCTACACTTTTTACAAAGCTTGATGGAATTAAATTTAATTTTTCTAAGTCTTTTTTTTACAGTAAATATTCAAAGTTTACTGATATAGTAAAGTAATTTTGGTTCAATTACCAACATGTTTATTTTTTCAAGGATAGAAGATGCGTTTTAGAAAGCGTTGAACTAAATTTGAATTGCGTGTATATGCTTTAAAAACAAAGGAGTATACGAATACAAGCTTAACATAAATACGTTTTTCTAACTATTTACGTTTATTGTTCATTTAGTCCTTGAAATAACTAAACTAAAAACATTTTAAAGTAAACTTAGTAATCTAATCTTTCATTTTTTAAATTTTATTTTTTAAAATGTATCAAACAAATTGTGCTAAAATTTAGTAATGCTATAACTACAATTGTCTATACATTTTATCAAGTTTGTTGTTACAGCAAAACATTAAGATATTTCAGGTTGTAAATAAAACTTATATTACCTAATATCTTGCATTAAATACTTTTTAGAAACTTTCTTTTTTAATAACTTAACTTTATTTTCGAAACACCTTTCATTGCCTGTTTCTTTATAAATAAGTATAGTAAATTATATTATATCAAAAGAAACTTCTAAAAGTTTTTTGATTAAGAAAAAAAAACACAAATTAATTAATAATAAAAAGTCTATCTCACATAACTTTATATATTTCTCTACGAGTTAGCTGTACTTCATAAAACTTTAGAAAAAAATTTCAAGTAAGCTGAAAAGTAATCTAACAAGCCTTTAATTTCTGAAGCTACCTTGTCATTTTCTCTTTATATTTTATATACTAAAATTTTTAAAAGTAAGCACAGTATTGGAAATATTCTTAAGTTATGATAAAACGTTTAGCCTAAATATCATTATATATCAAACTCCTATTCTTCTGGTTTCCTTTTTGCTTGTTTTCTATTTAAGTTTTCTAGGTTTTCTTCTTATATTAATGTTTTTAGAATTTCTTAAAAATAATAAATAAAAACAAATAGAATAAACACTGTTTACCTTATACTTATTGACATACTAACTGTTTGTTGATATTATTTCAACTATAACTTATTGCGGTAAATAGTGTTTCTAATTGCTTGCTTGCGGCTAGTAACTAGCATAACTTGTTGATATTTATCAAAAATCTTGTTAATCGATAAAGCTTCAAATATTTAACATCTGTCACTAGATAAGCAGTTCTTAAACTTTTTGAAGGAAGTTAAGATACTTCGCTAGATTGCTTAGTGTACACTTATTATAAGTATTTTTAAGAAATATGCTTTTAAATTTGTCAATTTTTTTTTATTAAAAACCATATTTTTTTGAAAATGTAAAGTATGTATATAACTATATACAAATTGTTAAAATACTTTTAAATTTATACCTGTTTTGTGTTCAATTTTTTTTTTTTTGCACAAAAATTGATTATAAGAGACAGGACTTTAGCTTATAAGCTTACTTTTCCATACTGTGTTGTTTATATACTTTCAATACTTGTTAAACTAACTATTAAGGATGTAAGCTTTCCTGTTAAACTTGACACAAATTTGTACTTGATGATATTTTTACGTATAAAATACACGGTGACAGACTGTTATTAAAAACTTTAGCTGGTAGTATCATGTTTATTTTTCAAATTTATAACATTAGATAGAGTCTATAAAATATATTTCCTATCTTTTTAGCTTTTTTATAAGTAACTAAGTACGACATAAATCTACTTATTTTAAGTGGATTACTTTATTCAAAATAATGGAGTTAATTTAAAAAAATTTACTTAGATTAAATGAGCAGTTTTTTTTTGTTAAATCAAGAAATAATAAAAGTATTCGAAATATGACATAGATAAGTTTCGTTAGAAATATTTTTGGTATAGTATGATAAGTCTTTTTAGCTGAAAAAGTAAAGTAATAACATATTGTTTACTATATTTGAATAAATTAAATAATTTACTTGATATTATGTAATCTATATGGGTTTAGGCCTGTATGTAAAAAATATAGTTTATCTTACAAACCAATATATAAATGTAAATATATCTAAACCTAAATATACCTACAAAATGTATAATCGTTTTCTTTCTATATGTTTTATTTAAAAATGTTTGCTACTCTGTACTATTTTTGTATGATTTTTTGCAAACTTAATTATTTAACTTAAACAATAAGTATATATGTATAGTTAGGCTTCAAACTTGTAGTAATGTTATTGATGCTTTTATGAAATATAAAAAATATAAGTACATGCTTTAATAAAGCTAACTTTTGTTTGCTTAAGTTTTATGGCATATACATTTTGTTGTTTGATTTGTTCTGTGAGTATATAAACATAAATGCGTAACTAAGTTGTTGTATCAGTTTTTAATAAGAAAATACAACTAATATAGCAAAAAATATATTATTAAGCTCAAGTCAATTTGTAGTTTTATCGTTTTTTGTTATAATTCTAACTTCTCGTAGTACCAGTTTTATTGTAAATACTTTGTTGTTTGAAATTTGTTATAAGTTAGGACCTAATTAGCAGAACTATTACCTTTAATTAAATAAATAGTTTGAAATAAAAACAATATTTTTGATAAAGCTAACTTGTATTAACATCTGCTTATCCGTACATATTTTGTTGTTTAACTTTCACATAAATATATTTTTATAATTATACATATATTAACATTAATCTTAACAAAACAAGCTTGTAATAATATCGGTAGTTTGTGATTTTCAACTTGATAATATACAATAAGACTTACAATATATTATACACACTATTGAATAAAACCAACTTGTAGTGATATCGGTAGTTTGCTGGCTCTCACTGGACACCTCTTCTTCCTGAGTTACGGATACCACGGATATCTGGTAAGTTTTACCTGGAACCAGGTCAGTCCATGTGGCAAAACTCTCGTTTATATACTGTTGTAAATAATAAATTATGTTCTTGGTTATCCAAACTATAAGTGTATTTTATATAAACGATATTTAGTAAGATTGAGTAGTTTTGTTTTACTATAATCTTGTTTACACACTCTGACAAGTAATATTAGTATTGTGATTTGTGATAAACATAAAATAAGTATTAGCGATGTAATATTTAAAAAACTATGACGCTATTAGTAGTCTAATCAGTAGTTAGTTTAGATATAGGGCTCACATAAAATAATTAGCTGTAGTTAATTAGTTTTAAAATGTATAATTCATTTGCTTCTTCACAAACTAAACTTAGAGTGTCGCAAACGAACGGTCTAAATAAGATAAGTTTTTCAGAATAATTTTTTAGTCTTAAATTTTTAACTAAACAATACAAGCTGTGTATTTGCACATAACCTAGAAATAGGTGTTGCTTATTCATTATTTATACTTCTTTTTGAAATATTTTAGTTGTAAAGTTGGCATTTTATTTTTCAAATAAAGTATTACAAAAACTTAATTTTTATACTTAGTAGCTAAAATACTTTACAAAGTAAGAGTTTTTATTTTTTTCAACAATTATTTTTTTATCGAGTATTTTGATGGTAAAGTATTATCACACTCTAGTGATAGCTTTATTTTTAAAAAATAGTTGTATATAACGACTTTTTAAACCGTTTGTTTTTAATAATATTATACAAAACTATAGTAAACTATGATCTTCATTTAAAAAAAAAGATAAAACAACTACTAGTTTTTAAATCAAAACTAAATAAATTTAAACCGAAAAAGTAAACGAGTTCATTATTCCAAGCTCTTAATTTAATTCAGTTACTTTTTAAAGTAATATTAGAAGTAAAAGTTTAATAGTTTTGCTTAATACAGTTTAAACAGTCAGATAGTAGTTTTAAATACTTAAAAAAAAAGTTTAATATAAAACTTCTAGTCTTTTATTAGAAACTAGAAAGTATTATTAAAAATGTTCACCTTAAAATGTATAAAATTAATAAACTCACCACTAGTAGGCAGTTTTTTATAGCTTCCACACGCTGAAAAAAGGTTATACAGTTAAAATAATTAATCGATGTTGATAAATATATAGTAAAAATATAGTTACTTATAAATTAACGTAAAAACTAATGCATAACATACCTTCTTTCAGTTTATTTCTACAAAAAATGTGCATGATTTTTTAATTTTTCGGGTATTTAAATTTTAGGAGTTAAAAACACCTCAGGAAAAACTCTAAGATGAAGCATCTTATGATATTTTTTGTCTTTACAAATTTTGTACATGATTACTATGTATCAACTTTAATAAACAGAAAAAAATCAGAATGATATCAAAAAATCTTAAGTTAAAACCAATAGAGAAAGTTGTTTCAAATTAATCTAAATACACTAAAATAATAATACTATACCTTAAAAGTATGTAATACATACATTTAAAGTAATTGATCTACATAACTATAGGAGCTATATTTGTTAAAAGCTACATCTTACTTTTTATCTGAAATTATTAAAGAAATGACAACTAACTTGGGTAGAGCTACTCAAATTTCAAAAAAAACTAAAAATAAATTATTAAGCAAAATTAACAAGTTATAAATGCTGTTGGATGAACGGCTAATGGCACTAAAAGCATGTATAAATGTTTGTAAAGTTAGCAACTAAAGCACTAAACTCTTTTAAACACAACTTTAACATTTTCATTGCAAAATGTTTAACTTTTTAAACAAGTTAAAAAGTGCTACTAGAAGTTTTTTGAAGTCTATTTCTAACTTCAAAAACAAACTTTTAGCTAACTATGGGAATTGCACTGATTGTAATTACTGTAGGCCGACAAAGTAATAAAACAACTTAAGGTGATTTATCACAATTCTATTAAATATTTAGTAGTAGAACCCTTGTCTACAAGATTTTTTTATAATTTTTTTTTTGTAATACTAAGACAGTTTGTTATTATTTTAACTAAAAACTTGGTTACTTTTTATTAAAGTATACTACCTTTAAACCAAAGTTTTCAAGTTTAAATACATAGTTATTTTAAATAAAATTAAAATGAATAAATAAACAAATTAGTGTTCTTCTAAGATTAATCAAATTGAAATTTAGTTATTTGTTTAATGGTTTTTACGATTTTTCAAAAGCATCTACTTTTTAAGCGTGATATGTATTTTTATTTCTTAGACGGTTCTTAACTCGTACTTGCCAGGACTTAACTAACTTGCACTTTTTTTTTTTTTATTTGAGGAAAAAAATTGTTTAAATACTATAATATGAAATATACGTAACAAACTATTTTAACAACATGAATTAGCACTATTCATAAAAAATAAATTTATTTAATGTCCAATTTAGTTCTTTGATTGGTACGAATATTTACAAAACAACCATTTTAGTACCTTGTAGGGCTCCTGAGTGGTTTCCCCCGAGTCGAGAGGACTTATGGTCGCCACGAACGCCTTGGCTTTCTCGTCGAATGATTTCCAAGATATTGACAAACTGTGAGTTGACAGTTCAACAGTCCGCACTTCCTTCGTACCATCTGGTAAAATGTTGTAAATCTTTTAAATAAATTCCATTCAGCCTTTGAGGGGCAATAACTATCAAGGGTAGAGAGCGTAAAGGGAAAACAAGTATTGAAGGGGTGTTTTTTCATAAATGGGGGAAGGCTACCCATTTTTTAAGTTTCTGTTGTGTTAGAGATTACAAAAATAAGTTTATGATCTAAATCAACTTTTTTTTTTAATTTAATTTTTTTTTCTTCAAAACTATGACTTTTGATCTTTTAAAACTATAATCAACTTGAACTAAAAACAACCCAAGAGCTGATATACATAAAAATTCTAGTACAAGTTATTCTTCGTGCAAAACAGTTTCAGTTTAACTTACCTGCTTTAGCAAATATTGAACAAATGACCCATATGATGAACAAATTTAGTGAAGTTCTTTTTGAATTGTGCATTTCACTCTGTTGAAACAATAATTTATTAAAACTAAAATCTAACAAAATAAAACTGATATATGTAAGGCTACAAAAAACACAAAATATAACTATGTGCCAAGTTCGAGTTATACATAAATTAACGCAGGTAATATACAAAAACAATAAAAAAATGTTTGAATTATTTATATAACCTAAACAAACAAGAAAAGTACTAAAAACACAAAAATCTTGATGCTTTAGCTTGTTTTTTTTTTACTTTTTGTCTGCATTCAAATTTAAAGAAATATCTAAAACTTATAATTAAAATTTTTTTTAGTTAAACCTTTATTTCAAAAGGAAAACTTTGAAATATTTTTACTTCTTTTAGCAAACTATGTTTAAGTTCATTCTGTAAACTAAAACAAAAACTACTTCTAAAAATTTACACGTACACACTTTACTTTAGAAATTTTAAAACTTTCACCAGACGTTTTACTTTTATCTAAATTATAAATCTTATAAAATTTATACTTTTTATTCCTAATTCTTGGCACAGTTTGGCTTTTTAGGTAATTCCTTGACAATTGTTATGGAGCGAAAACGTATTAAGGACCTCATATAAACACTGAATTGATGAATTATGAATGTCGAACGTCGTGAATTATTAATAGAAGAAACAAAAAGAAAACTTCAGCGCTGACAGCGAACGTTTACTAATTAAAGATAAACTCTTTAGTAAGTTAATTTGAAACTTTCTAAATATAGGGCATAAACTTTGTTTATATATAGTTATGTATACCGTAAGTAACTTTAAGACTTTTACTTGAACTAAACATTTTTTTTAAGTATATTAAAAAAGTTTATTAAAATTATTGCTACAAAGTTTACTAATTAAAGTTAAAAATTTTAGTTACTTAATTTTGTTTAATTTTTAAAATAAGTTTTATAGGCCTTAATGTTTGCGTAAATAGAAAAGTAATTATATTTAGAAGGCATATTACTTTATTTCTTTGCAAAAGTTTATACCATGTCATAAAGTAACAGTAAAATTTCAAAAAGAAGTTTAAACTAGCTGTTTATTACACGTATACATATGTTTTAATAAGAATTTTAACACGTTTTAAACACATTACATTTTTTATTATAAAAAGTTTTGATAAACGATCGACTTTTTTATCTTTCTTAGATTCGTTATCAAAAAAAAAATTTTTGTTTAACATTTTCTACTTCCCGAGTTAAAGTATTATATTTAACGAAAATGCAGATAACTTTTATTTGTTTAATATCTTTACAGTAAGTAAAAGTTCTTCAGTAGTAAAGTTATGTTTTAAAGATTTTCAATGAAGCAAAAAACGTTAGACTTTAAAATTTACAGCTTTTAATATATAAAGTTTTGTTGTGAAAAAAGATTTCAATAAAATACAAATAGATTTGTTAAGTTAATAAAATTTAAACGATTAACTTTGAATTAAATTTTGGTATTCAGCTAGCACAAGCGAGTAACTTCTACTTTCAACTTCGACTAAATATTAAGCTTATTTGACTTCAAAGTTTACAGCAAACTGAATTTGTAACAGGAAACTTGAACTGTATAAAGCTCAAAACCATATAGTAAGACTACAAAGACCGCACGAGTTTTGTGATTAACAGTATGCTTTAAAAACTTGATAAATTTAAAATTATTAATTTTTTTAAGCTTCAGTTCTCAACATAAGGAGAGGTAAGGCACCGTTTTAGTAATTGTAAGCTTTAGTTACGAATTTAGGTACAAATTAATGATACTTTATTCCCAAAATATGACAGTGTCGCTTCTTTGAAAAAAAACTCTCTAAAGCAAGGCTTTCCTAAGGGTGCAATTTAGAAATTTTTGGCAGTCATAGAATTTTTAAATTTTAACTACTTCACTAACTTTATATTGCTTTTTTATGCCTTTCCATGAAGTAAGATTTAAACCAGGGTTTCTAAAAGTGAGCAAAACTACTTTAAGGGGTGAAAAAGTGAATGGGTAAATAATAAAGGGTCGATATCTAACAATAAGCGATTGTAAGTTATTTTTTGCCTAAGGGGCGACAATGAAAGTCACTTTGAGAAACCCTGCTTTCCTAAAACAATAACTACATTTCCAGTTACAAAAGTCCATGTGTAGTTGTTTTATTTTTATAGATTTGATTAGTGTTTTAATTTTCATTTTAAACTAACTACCAAAGAAGCCAAAAAGCTAAACTTAAATTTAAGTGCTAATATTTGCAATTTGTTAGTAAAATTTTATAAACAGTACAAAGCTGGATTAATTTACATAACAAAGTTAAGAAACATCTTAACTTTAGTTGACTGAAGTTTATCCTACTTTTAAAAATCTAAAGAAACTTTTGATCACCTTTTATTTGTTGTCATCTATTTTTTGAAATTTAACATAAGGCTAGATGGAATTTCACACTATTTTAGTTTGAAAAGTATAATACTATATTAGTACTTTCTATAAAGATATTTATTTTAAGATAAAAAAAATAAAATTATTAAGTTTATACAAGTATTTATATTCAGTTTGTAAAACTTAATAAACTTTGTTTTGTAAATTAAGCCAACTTTGTACTGTTTATAAAATTTAGCTTACTAACTTACAAACAAACAAAAATTTAAGTTTAGCTTTTCGGCTTCTTTGGTAGTTAGTTTAAGATAGAAATTGAAATACTCATCACATATTAACAAATTGCACAAAAAACACAGTAAACATGTAATTTTTTTACATTAATTCGTAAAGTTTAGACCTTTTAGCTTGTTTCATTTAAAAAGACCCAAGTTTTGGAACTAACATTTCTCGTTCTTGTTCTAAAGTTACGTAATAATGCTTTTAGTAATTTTTTTCACAATTTCTTAAACTTGTGTAATTTTATTTTATGTTAAAGTTTGAAATCAATAACTTAGTAAACCTTAAGAAAAACTTAAGCTTAGTTTTGATCATTTGTAGTAGGTGACCAAATTTTATTTGAATTCTTCTAATGGAGTTTACTAACCAAAAAAAAAAACATTAATCTAATCACTAATTAACTATTTTTATATAACTTCTGTTGTTGTTAAGTATATAACGTTTTAAACTGTAAAGTTTGAACAGAGAGTTTTTAAAACGTATCTTAAGCTTTTTTTAACATTTACAATTAAGAATTATTATAATGAGCAAAAAAAATTTTTGTAATAAACATTGTGACATCATTTAACAGCGTATATTAATTATTTTCATTAATCAAATTTTTACATTTATTTAAAAAACACAAAATAAAACTTCGTAAGATATAAGTTGTACTGTAAACAAACCTTTAGTTTATATGATATTCATACCGATTTTAAATATACATACAGTAACCTCTCGCTTATTCACGCGTATTGTGTCCACAGAAAAAATGCGTAAAGATACGAGATATCGTTAAGATACGATAGGTACCAAGTATACTTACTATAATGGCTGTTTTTCGATATTGCTTCTAGTTAAAAGCAGACTGGGTACTTTCCCACTTTTAACAATTTGTTTACTTTATTTATAAATTTTAAAACAAAAGATAAAACTATACATCTATTAAAAATGGAGGATTTAAGTTTATTTAAAATAATAATACTTTTAGAAAATTTTTACTAACTTTAAAAATAATTAGATTTTATCTTTAACTTTATTTATATGTGACTTATTTGATACTTAACATTTATATTCTATTCCTTTTAGCAAATTCAATTTATAGTTAAGCATATGTTTACAATTAAGAAACGGTGTGATGTATATATTACTTTGTTTCCACAGCCTTCTACAGAAATATCCATTTGGTGCTGTAATGGATTTCTTTTTTTGAACAAAAATATATTAAATTTAAAAAAATGTTTAATAAAAATTGTTTATGTTAATTTGACTTTTTCCAACTTAAAGATAAACTTGTCTTGCATTGTATCAAAGATATATAAATGAAATTTTTGAGTAGGAATGAAATTTCATGCCATAAAAATTTTGAGGAATTGAAATAAAAATTTTTACCTTTTGAATTTTTTAGAATTCTAAAAAGCGTAACTAAACGAGAGTGCGTAACGTCACGAGTGCGTAAAGATGCGAGAGGTTACTGTACTCAAAAAATTCAACTTTTGTAAAAATATTTATACTTAAATTTAGTTTTTATACGAATTAAAAACTGAAAGCTATTCACAAAAAAACTTATATAAATTAATTTCTATTTTTTTTTTCTTTTAACACTGTTTCAACTAGACAACAATAAAATAATTAACTAACCAAGAATAAATTACTTTCAGAATAAAAAAAATTCAATTCTTTAATGACTCAGACAAATGAAATAGTGCTAAAACCGCACATAGGAATTCAATTTCAAATTCAAACTTTTTTGTCATTTTTCTTCCATCACCACTTCTCTCTTAACAATAATATAAACCATATCGTCACAAAAAAATTATCACTTGAAAAGTTGGCACACCGTTCGAAAGTCCAAATAAGAAACTTGAACGAAAGAAAAGAAAAAGAAAATTTGCATGCAGGCCGCGAATGAATATTTAATCAGCTTTTTTAGTGAAATTTTGTTTTTGATCCAATTTCTAAAGTGTTATTCTATGTAAACAATTTAGAAATATTGTGTTTCGAGCTTATAATTTAATTTCAGCCTTTAACGAGCAATTGTTTGTAAAGTTAAAATTAAAGTTTATTAATAATATCGTAGAAGTTGGGCTTCCTACTAAAATAAATTAGTTTTGGCTTTTTACACTATTCTTTTTTCTCTTACTTCCAAACGTTCTGATTTTGCAGAAGCATAACAACAACAAACATTGACTAACGGTTTTACAAAAAGTTTTCCATTATTAATTTAACCTAAATATTAAAATGTAAACTCATTTAGAACGGTGCTCTAAATAACTCTAATACTTTTACACAAAGAGTTTTTTGCTTAAGTTATACTACAATTAAAATTTTAGTTATTCTAAAGCTTTTGTAAGCATTAATTAAGTACCGTTAAATAGTAATCTACTAACTTTTACAACCTTAAAAATGATTAAAACTTGTTTTATTTTTAATACTTGCAAAATTAATTTCAACTTTTTTAATGTTAAAGAACTATATAAACATTTAATTTAATCTTATATATTTGAAAAAATGCATTAATAAATGGATCATTAACTCTATCAAACAGTAATATTCAACTATTCTAAAAGTTTGAGCCACACTGTTTATGAAATAAAGATATCATTATGTTAAAAGCTAAATTAATTGGTATCAAACAAACTTTATAACAAGTTCGTTTAAGTTTAAACTGTTAAAAAACTTGTTTTAACTAAATTTATTACTAGCTTGGAAATAGAAATTTTATTAATATTTAATGAAGCGGCCTTTTTGACAAAATATTAGAAATAAAACAATGTTTTTGCCAAATTTTCATTCAAACTGTTACAAGTAAACAACTTTATAATTTACGCCGCTAAAACTCATAAACTCGTGTTGACCTTTTTATGTTTTATAAACTGTTATTGTCACAAAATACTTAAGTTTTTCTTAAAGTAAACTTAGAAGTTACTTATCGTTGCTTTTTTAAATTTCAAATAAAAACTGGTTGCTAAAATCAAAAACTCGTAAACGTTTGTATACGATATGTATTTTTTGATACAGACTAAGCAATTAAAAAATTACCTAATAATAAAAAAAAACTAATAAAAGTTAAAAATGAAGCGAATTAAAACATTTGAAGTAGTGAAAAAAGTGTATATTTTTATGATATCTTAAAGCAAAAAATTCAAAACTAGATCACAAATTTTGAGTAGAAACTGCTTAATTCAGTAGCTGTACTAAAATATAACACATCGCGTGAAAGATTAAATCACTACAAACTAGCTTATTACATTCATGAATATGATAAACATGACAAAATCTGCTTTCTTGATAAAAATTGAATTTTATCATAACACTTATGTAGAACAATGCATTAATATAAACTATCAAAAAAATATTGTTACATAACAATTACTTGTAATAAAGCTCCATTTTAAAGAGCAATTAAACAGTAAGGAAGCGTTAGTGTAGTAATTTTGACTTCATTAAATTTTTGCTTCTAGCTATCTTGAAGTATGCTTTTATGGTAAATTTTTTTGTTAAACAGATTGTTTTTAATTTGTATATTAGTCAGTTTATGGTATTTGTTTTACTTTACTTACTTTGCTATATTTTGTATGTTCGTTTAATGATTTTAGTAACTTATTGTGTTTATTTTTAAACTATTACGATTAATACACCATGATTTAGTTTTGTCGTAACAAGAAGTTTTATTTTTAGCCCTTGTGTTTTAAAGTAGCTATAACTTTTTATTATATTTTTCATGTTTGCCGTTACATCTGTAAAACAACTTTACGTTTTATAACACAGATTTTTATTAATAAAATAAAAACAGCTTAAAGATAAACTTAGTTTAATTTAGTTTTTAGAAAATGGTCGGTTATATTTATCATGAAACTTAGTTAACAAGATATAGAAAATAATAATTATAATAAGTTTCGGTATTTTTTAAAATTTAATTAAACTTTATAGATATTGAATTTTTTTAAGCTAAACATAATAATTTATATAATAAAAACTCAATTAGCTATATTCACGTTTAAACCTAAAATATCCATTTTAGCTAACCTATCAGTTTACATTAAGTTATTTTGAAGAAATAAGCAATCAAGTTGCTGTAAAATTCATTCAATAAAGTACAAAACTAAGTTTGCTCTTTTACTGGTACAACTAAACAAATCAAAAGTCTGAGTGTATGTTTTAAATACTCTAAACATTAGTAGATTGGACATGTTGTAAAATACTTTTTTTTGTTTTTATGACTCACTCTAGCGCAAAAAGTATTTTAAAAGTTGTTACTTTACTTTTTTTTTCTATATTATGCAAAATCGGATATTTCAATACATATTTCACTACATAGAAATTAAAATATTTATTGACAAAAAAACTAGAGATTAAAGAAAGAAAGTAGTATAAAAAGTTTTGTATTCCAGTAATCATAATGGTACTACCTTTAGATACTTTTAAATATTTCTAAATGTTACCATTGGTTTTCTTGTTCATGCATTTTAGCTGCATTAATTCAAAGCAAATAATATATGATAAAATACATTTTAATAAGGAGCTAGGAGACGGTGAGATTATTTCATTCTCGTTGATGTTTTTTTTTTTAATAATTTTATCAAATATTAGTTTGTACATGGTATGGTAGAAATGCTATTTTGTAATAAAAGAGTGTGCATGGAAACTTTTGGTTAGCAATCAAATGACTTTTAATACATGTTTTATTTATTTAAAAAATTTTAAATTTTGAACTATGAGCAAATAAATTCATTAATATTAGCAAGCTGCTATTTAGCATGAAACTATTTTTTTTTAAATGACCTTAAGTTAACTGACAAAACTTTAAAATGACCTTTAAGGAACAATATTCAGAGTTCCGACATGAGTGGTCCAGTATCATGATAGCTTGCCCAGGCGGCGCTCGATGCAGAGTAAACATTTGGGGTCTGAGCAAAAAAGGAGCTATGGCAGAGTGCTACTGTGATGGTCAGAAATTGCTGGTCACTAAGAGCAACAGTTAGTTGTAAACTTTTTTATTCTGGTCCGTTTTGGATTTTGTTTTCATTTATTACGTTTTAGTTTAAAAATAAATAGTTGGTGATGTTTGACAAAGCTTAAACGCTTGAAAAACGAGTAAAAAAAAATCAGCTTTAAGTCTACTTATAAAAGTTTAAAAAATTGTTTTTGCTTCCATTTTTTAGATCATCATAAGTTCATGGCTTGCGAAGAGTCAACAGATCTAGTTTCTTGTACTTCCCTAACGGATAAAAAGTTAAAAAGTAAGTGGCTTGTTTTAATAATTATTAATTTTTGGACTAACTTGGTTATTTAACTTGAGCCATTATTATCGTTAAAAAATAGTATTTATTAGTGTATTATTTTAGTATGTCCTAAAATTAATTTTAAAACATTTGGTGTAATTTTTGTCAAGTACTTTAAAATTTCACATAAAAAATTCTAATTGGATTCAAAACGTAACTAAAAGTTTTCTGCTTCGTTTGAGACTAACAGTAAGCTAAGCACTGAAGCAAAAGTTGACAAAAAAGTTGAAGCATAAAGTATTTTAGCACTTTAATAGAACTCAACGTCCTAGATTAAATTTATTTGATGAAAGTTGTCGAATTCAATAACAAATTGTTTTATGTTACAAGGCATCGGTATACACGAAAAGTCTTACAGTGTGTAAGTAACTCAAAACATTAAAACGATTCTAAACGAAATCTACATTTTAAAGTCTGTGTACAGAATTTATTTTCAAGTAACATATTGTGAAACTTTTATAAGGTTTGAAGAAGTTTTACAGTATTAATTATAGCTAAACTTTAAAAAATGCTCACTTTAAGGCCAACATTTAATATTCTAATTGTTTTATTTTTGTCTAACTTTACAAAACTATGATTTTATACAAAATTGTAGCGAATTTTATATAGCTTCACAAAGAAAAGTATCAAAAGTTTTTTTTACGCACAGACGAGTATTGTTCTTCTGATAAATTTTGGAAATCAACCTATTGTGACCCTACATATAAAGTATGTTTGCAAAATCGGTACATTCAAGTGGATGGTAGCTTTCAAGTCTTTAGTCCGTCTACAGCAAACTATTCAGGAAAAATCGAACCGAAAGTTAAATTTCATGAGATATGGTGCATGGAACAAAGAGAAATGATAGATCTTAGCATGGAAGTTGATAGTATAGGTTTGAAATTATGTTTAGTACTTATGACTCATAAGTTATGAGTCTCAATTACATTTAAAATTACATTAATCTTTCAGTTGAATCTGAACTTCAACGATAAGCACCTTTGTGCAAAAAAAAAATTGTTCAAAATTCAATTATCCGTTTCTCCACTTCTAGGTACGCATTATTTTAAGTACGTATCATCTACTGTGTTCAGCGGAGTATTTAACAGGAAGATTAATTAATTTTTTTATATAGCTTATTTAAAAGTTAAAGTTCCATAGAATTTAAAATTTATCATAAATAATGTTAATTATATTATTTTCAAGCAAAAAATAATAATTCATTAACTGAATAATATTAATGGAAAAAACAAACATAAACTAAATGCTTAGATCTAGCGACAGAAATTTTGCCAAAAAAAACAACCTATACACTTATAAAAATATTTTTTAGAAACACCGATGACTCACCTAGAAGGAAGTTTCAACTTTTTGAGATTTACTAATTCCAGTACAAAAAATTACTGCTATATTTATAACAAATCTACTTACTGTAAAATCTTGAAAGGCTTTATAGCTATTAAAGGTATACATACGAGTTTTATTTTATATAAATACTAAAAAAAAAACAAATGTAAACAGTAGTATTTTTATGTTTAAACTTATGCATCTTCACTTATTTTACAAGTTAACTTTTTTTTTAAATTATTTTCAGTAAAGTTTGGTAATATTTAAAATTATTTTGTACGCGTAATAGTAAATATCATTTTTATTAATTTTCAATATTGTATTCACAGGTTAAACCATATAAGTAAAATACCTGCAACTTAGAAATATATATTTATACTTATTAGTTATTATTATTCAATTTTAACAGGTGCAAAGCAACATATGTATGCGAGGGAAATATTAATTGAATTTATGGTATGCTCTGCTTCAATTTTACAAAAATATAAGCCATGCATAAAAGGAAAAGGTTTATTGAAGAAAATAGATAGTTAGTTTCAAAACCGAAGTAATAGTCAATTCTAAACAAAGCAAATGTATAAACAGTATTAAAATAACTTACAGGTGATAAATGTAAAAAGGAACGTATAGAATCTGGATATAATTGTCTAGCGCACAAATACTCTTTCAACAACTTAGACTTAGGTAGTCGCGAGCTTTTTAACATTTTCGAAAATTCTGAATTTGTTCTACATGAACAAACTCTAAGAACAAGTAAGTTGAACTTAAGTATAACCCTACACTTAAAACTTGTTTGATTATTTTTTAGTAGAAATTACCAGTTTTAGGGAAATTTATATTGGTAGCTAAAAAATTATTTAAATTTTTCATAAAGTGTTAAGAGAAGAATGTTTTATTAAAATAAATATAGATTAGACCAAACTTTATTTTTTTTACAACTTTTGAAATAAACTTACAATTTTTATTAAAGTCTATAAGTAATTTTTATCTTTAACGTTTTTGCATAATAGCCACGGAAACAAAAATTGAGGAAAAAAGTACAAAAACTTCTGATGTAACAGTACCAGCAAATAAGCATAAAAAACAACAAATGACGTCAACTGTACATACACACAACTTTACCATAAGTAGCGCAATAGCTAATTTTCGTACCAGCAAGAGTAAATCAAACTTTCAAACTTCTACAGAAATAAACAAAATAAGAGGTAAAACATTTAAAAATAATTTACTTCTAAAAATCAGAACAAAATATTTAGCAAAATAACTTCGTAAAAAACACAGAAACAGAGCTACTTGAGATTTCATTAAATACAGCAATAAACCTAAAGCCTAACAATTCTATCAAAAGAAATAGAGAACAAAAAGAAAACAAAAGTTTAGCAGGTAACTTGTATGTATGGATAACTGCTGTGTTATCTGCTATTATTGCAGTTTTTGTGCTGATGAAAATTGTAAAAAAGTAAGTTAACAATACATTTTCTATTTTATTTTTTTAATTTTAATATAAACAAGTAAATATTTTTATGTTAAGTTTGGTAAAAAAAAACATTTTTTTTCATAAAAAAATATTTTTTATAAATTTAATTTTAACAAAACCTTTTAACCAAAAACAAATTATGATTTACCCGAAAATTATTTTTTAGGTTTTCGAAATTAAGATTTCAAGCACAACGAAACAAAAATCATAGAAAAGTTCAAAATAACAAATTTAAGGAAAATATAAACTCCGAAGACAATTATGAAACAATACCTGAAAGTAACCGAGTAGATAACGAAGTCTATGAGTCAATTAATGATATTAATGTGGTGTACGAAGATTTTGACAACAATTCATAAGCTTACATTTAAGTAAAACTGTTTTTGTATCGGCTAATTGATACACCATGGTCTACTAAAATTTAGAAAAATATTATTATTACTAAAAAGTTTTATTGAGTAAAAACTATTTTTGTTGTCCAATTTTGTATTATAAACAAAAAGTTAGCAAGCCGCAAATTTATATTCGGCAGAAACCTTCATTTTTTAGTTAATACCTCTAAAACACTGTAATGACATTGATGTTTTTTGTTTAATAGCTTAAAATATTAGTTATGATTTATATGATTTATATTTGCTTTATAACTTTTCATTTTTTACAAGTAAAATAAAACTAGTCAAAAGTTATTTTCAAATTTTGTCCGAGAAACTTTTTGTTTTAATTTTCAGCTATTGATAATTATTGTAATGTTTTAATTTTTTGAAGGTCTTTTTTTTTTAAACTCACTTTACTATTGCAGTATTTATATTTAGATTAAAATTTGCGTAAAACTAATTCAAAAACACTTTTAAATACATTTTGTTAATAAAAGTTCTTATTTTAAATTCTTTTCTATATTTTTTATAGTAGAAAACTTATGACTTATGAGAGTATCTTTAACTTTACCTACTTTCTGATCTTTAGTTTTGTTTTAAACTATTAAAAAAGTAAAAAATTGTAAAAAAAATGGAACTCGTTCAAAATCCACTTGCGATCTAATTCACCCAGTCAAATTTACCTCATCGAAAATTCGAGAACCGCATACCGATCGAGAGTAAGGGTTAAGGATAACTTTGATAATGTAAAAAATGAAAATTAAGTACAAAAAGGGCAAAAATATATAAAATAAATAAAAAAAAAAAGAAAAAAAAGGTTGATTTTGATCGGGTGTATTTAAAACGGGTGGGTTTTGAACGCGGGCGGATTTTGATAATATACAAAAGAAATGTACTTAATAAAACTAAACTAAACTAAAAAGTTAAAAATATTTTTCAAATAATTAAAAAAAAACATTCCACAAAAAAATTGTTTTGTAATTTTTTTGATAATAGATGACATCAATTCCGTTACAAAAAAAAGATCACTGACATTACAAATCTTGCCACAATAAAAGTTGTACAACAACTTTTATTATATATCGATTTAATTATGGATATTCCAGTCGTTATCATTAGCTACTATTTTTTTTTGTAATTTTTTTAGAAGTATATAAGATTTTAATCCGATATAAACTATCAATTGTTAACATTCAGATTATTTTGGTTTATTTTATAACTGCGAAAGACTTGTTGAATTGTTAATCTTTTTTTATTTTTGAATGATTTAAATAAAAAATTAATAGTCAGAATAATGTTATCTACAAAGTTTTGACAAAAACATATATACATCATATTTAATAGTTTTGTAAATATTTTCTCTTACATATTAAACTTATCGAAAAGTAGTTATTTATATTTCTTCACAAAAGCAAAATTTTCATACAAATTAGAATCACTTAACTTTGTTAAAATTGAATTTATTTTAAGTTTTAGTTGCCTAATGCTTTTTGTTTTTCTTACAATTATTTTTATACTTTAGAATTACTTCATATGCTTCTTGAACTAGTTTTGTGCATTTTGTACTTTTTGTGCTTAAGCTCACCATCACCATAGAGCTAAAATGCTGTTGAAGGGGAATACCCACAAAAAGCTGACAAAAGTTTTTTAAATAACAAAGTAGTGTTCTAAAAAATAAAGTCTCATAATTACTATAAAAAGCTTATTAAGAACCAAAGTGGTTTTCAAATAGTTTTTCTATAACTAAAAGTTTTATTATTAATAAAAAATAGGAAACTAGTATATTTTCGATAAACAATGGCAGTGTTCACATTGTTTGGTTGTAGGTTTGATTTTTTGTTGTACAGCCTGGTAAAAACTAGCTTGGGGATTTGAACTTAATGATTTGTCAACATTTTGGGTTTTTGTTTTGATGTTTTGGGATTTTAATTATTTTCAACAATGGTTTTTTGTTTAAAGATAGTTTTGTTTTTAATTTATTTTTCTATAGTTAAAGTTTTGACATTAATGGAGTAGCTTAAAATGATGTAACTACTTTACTTTTTCCCAGAAACTGTTGATCTTTGCTAAGGGTGGAGTCTTAGAATGATGCTCTTTCACCATTCATAATATATTGTTTCCTTTATCTCTGTATACAACCAAAACTATGTATATATATAGAACAGTATGTTTAAGGTATTAAGTATACTAGTTTAGAAAAAGAACAATTGACCATTAATTTTCATGCATAATTGCATTTGATGAGTTATATGAAACATTAAAAAGAATTAATTATGTATGTTTTGAACCAAACAAAATAAATTAACATTTCAAGTGTTTTAGTTACTCTAAAAACCCATTGTTTTAACCCATTGCTGCAAAATATGAACTTAAAAACTGTATGCCACTAGTGACACATATTGTTTCCTCTCTAAAGTTTTGATTTTACCTTCATTATTGTCCACACATCTGTTGCATTTCTTAGTAACTTCAAAAAGTACAACACACGACTAGATATTAATTAAAAATCAAAATAATGTGTACTTCAAGTTTATTACTGCTTTAATTTTATAAAAAAAAAATTTAATAGTTACTTAAATTTATATGAAAAAATATAAGTTCAAAAACAAAAAGTTTTTGTACTTTTAAAAAGTTTTACTACTAAAATGATACTTTTCTAATTTATTTCTTATTATTTCTAAATGCTAAATCCTGATATTTCATCAATTGTACAAACAGTTTCTAAAAATTTTAGGGTTTTAGCAAAAAAAAAAAAGATTTTTAGTAATTTTTTTTTCAGTTTTCTGAGAAAATCTTAAAATTTTTACTTAAAAAAACTTGAAAAACTTATACTTTCATATGTAGGGATTGTATTTTTCTCAAACCTTATTATTTAAAAAAAATATTTATTATTTTTTATCTTATAAATAGTATCCTATAAGTTTTTACTTAATGCTATTAAATAGGGGCTGAAAAAATTTTGGGGCTAAAAAGTATTTTGGACGCTCTTTGGCTTTTATTAATGGGTAAGTTTCAGATATTTTAATTTAAACTAATGAGTCCAATTTTTTTTTAAGTTTTGCATGGTCAGACAAAGGAAATACTGTGCAGACTAGGAAATAAAGTAAACTTGTTTGCATACATAGTATAATAAGAAAATAAAGGCAAAACATAGGTTGTATGGCATAGCTTCAAAGTCTGGTAACTTACAATTTTTAATTCTTATTTTATGTAAACAGCTAATATACCAATAGATTTTTACCATGAAGAATAACTCTCTGTAACTTTAAAATATAAGGAATTAAAATTTGAGAGTTTTATAAATAGTTTATTGAGGGGCAAGCTTAAAAGGCAAAAAGCAGTATTTGACTAGAAGTTTATCTTCTACAATTTTTCAGTAAATTTGAAAGTTTTCCTTAGTCATATGTTTATAAAATTAAGAATATACGTTTCAGAATAAATTTTAAACCGATTTTTGTTTATCTATAAAAAAAGATGTTTCTGCTCTTTTTTGAAAAACATTAAATTGTTTTAACTTGTTCAAAAATTTACTTGTTCAAAATTATTTCATATTGCAAGAAAAATTTGAGCTCATTAGCTCAAAAACTAAACAAGTAGAATTTTATCTATTTTGAGGTTTCTTAAAAATTTTACAAAAAAATAGTGTAAGACCTCTTTATTTCTTTAATATGACTTGTTGTGTTTATTACAAAAAAAAGTTCTCAAATTTAAAAAATAAAAATATTAACTGTTTAACTTATTCAAAAATATATAGTTATTTGAGACAAACTACTGATAATCAAGTAACGAACAACTGAAAACTTCCAAACAAAGTTTATTGAAACTGTAAGAAAAATAGATTTTTTTTGTAAATAATTTTGTTTGTTATTTTGGTTTGCCACCTAAAAGAACCTCTTGAACTTCTAAGGTTGATACAAAGTTTTGCTAAACATTCAAAAATGTATCAGATAAGCAATACTCTATATAATAAAACTAACTTGATAAAGTCAAACTGGACTCCATATGCCCCTATTATAGATAATAAATATAATTACGTAAACAGTTTCGTAAATACCTGTCTCAATCCTTATTTTCATAAAAAAATATCTTTTTAATTAATTTTTAATACTCAAATTTTAAATTTGTCAGTAGTCAAGTTTTAATAGTTTAAGATTGTTAGTAATGGGTGAAAATTTACTAATTTTTTTTTATTAAAAAAAAAGCTTTTTTAAATATATCTTTATACTTAGTAAAACTTCCAAAACTTGCTGCTTTTTGTTGGACTATGTAACATAATATCTTTTATTTTGCTAATCAAGTAAAATTATACACCAAGATACATATACAATTAAATGATATTAACTAAATAAAACAACATCTTTTCATAGCAAGTGAATAGCACTCAGTGTTGACAGTTTATATACATAATCTGTTTATATATGTATACTTGATTATCAATAAATAAGTAGATTCAAAATGCATGTTTAAAATTTAGAGCAGGTAAATAAAAACAATGAACAATAAGTGTTGAGGGCTTATTTAGTAAATATAAAGTTATTTCAACAATGTTACATTTATAATATATTTTTTTAAAGTAACTGATTCGAATAAATTAAAAATAAATACTCATGTATTTTCACAGCAACTAACAACAATGTACAATGAGTAATGACAGCTTATCAGAAATTTCATCTGATGTTTCAGATGAGAGCAATCCCCCCTTATACGCAATTCCTCCTCAAATGAGGAGGGAGGAAGCATCTCATCGTCATGAGGTTGGATCAAGTCCCGCGTACCAGTGCCTTGAAGAGGTAATATTTGATGTACACTGCTTTCAACTTTTCAACTCGAAGTATAACTACTGTTACAATTAAATTAAACCTGTAGTTTTTTTTTAAACAATTTCAAGTTTTTAAAACAAGTTACAATGTCATAAAGACTTATCTAATGATTTATGTTTATAATATTTGGACGTTTTGTTACTTGTTTTATTTAGTTGAGGCCATAACATAAGGGATAGGGCTCTTTTAAATTTTGGTTTTACTTTGCAGTTATTTTAACTAGAGTCACTAATAGTTGTTTACTTCTTTAAAACTCTTATTCTATTTTGAGATATAGTGGGTAAAAGTTGTAGAGCTTAAGGCCATAGGGGGGGGGGTAGACCATGTTTTTTACAAGTTGATCTTGTTTTATAGAGTTTTTACTAAGCTTCAAGATGCTTTTTACCGTTTTAAAAAATTCGAATTAGTTTTTGAGATATGACCGGCCAAAGTCGGGCCGCATAACAGGTTCCTTATTGGGAAGGAAAACTAAAACGGCGAAAAAAGACTAATGCATTCAAAATCTATCTCCTCCTTCATTTTTTAAGCAATCTTCTTCAAACTTTCACAGTCTATTCTTTATACAATAACAAAAAAACGTTATTTGTGACTTTGAAAAATTTCAAGTAAAAATACCTTTTTTTTTGTAATTTTATGACAAAAATTAAAAAAAAAAGTGAATTTTCATCAAAAAAAATTTTTTTTTACAAAAAAAAGGTATTTTTACTTGAAATTTTTTAAAGTCACAAATAACTGTTTTTTGTTATTGTATAAAGAATAGACTGTGAAAGTTTGAAGAAGATTGCTTAAAAAATGAAGGAGGACATAGATTTTGAATGCATTAGTCTTTTTTCGCTGTTTTAGTTTTCCTTCCCCATAAGGAACCTGTTATGCGGCCCGACTTTGGCCGGTCATATCTCAAAAACTAATTCGATTTTTTAAAAACGGTAAAAAGCATCTTGAAGCTTAGTAAAAACTCTATAAAATAAGATCAACTTGTAAAAAACATGGTCTACCCCCCCCCCCCCTATGGCCTTAATATGTTCTATATTTAAATAAAAAAAATGTATCTTTTTAAAAAATATCTCTTTTTATTTGTTCAAGTACGATTATTGAAAATTATCACAGCTTTACTTGTATAATAAGGTAAATGAAATATTATTTAAAATGAACAAAATTAAGACATTTTATAACTATATTAACAAAGGAAACATTATGAAAATATTTATCTATAGAAAAAAAAAATATTTATAATAGCATAAAAATGAATCTTTCAAAGACTTTAAGACTAATTTCTGCTGTACAGAGGTACAATAATAAGTTTTCTTAACTAAATAAAGATAAATTGAATATACTTAATCATTCCTTAACTTTTTTATATTAATATCTATCTTTTAAACAGTTGTTTGAAGAGGGGAAGATAAGTAGCTCAAGAATGATGGAACTTAAATCAAAGTATGAAGAACTTCATAATAAATTAAAAAAGTTAGTTATAGTTTGTTAAGTTTTTTAACTTTAATTTTTTTATTTTTTATATATACTATCACTTTTACATTAACCCTTACCCTTGGTCGGTAGCTTTATTTTTTTATTAATATTTCTATTTTTTTATTTTTGTTAATAATTTTTATTAGTTATTTTTCTATTTTTACCATCACTATTTCCCCTAACCTTTACCCTCGGTCAGTAGCTTTTTTTTACTTTTTTTTTATTAATTTATTTTTTATTTTCATTTTCTGATTTTTTATTTTTTCTGTATTTTGTTACTCTTGTGCAAAATTGTCTTTGTGCAATTTTGTGCCCTGGTGAAAATTTGGCTTTGTGAAATTTTGTGCACTCGTGCAATTTAGTAACCTTGTGCAATTTTGTCTTCGTGCAATTTAGAACTGTTCACGTTTTTTTGATATATATATATATATATCAAAAAAATATTTTTCACTACAGTTTTATTAATTTTGGCTTTTTAAATTTTAAATATTTTTACTTTCATATAAGTTTTCGAGGTATGGCTTTTTGGAAATCACAGAAGAATTTGAACTGTAATGTTACCCAAGTAAACATGCTCACTCTAACTTCTTTAGTTTGAGAACCTTTTTTTAGTGTGTAAAGTTTTAGTTAAGTGTATTAGTTGTTTAACATACATATTAGGATCAAATAAATTTTACCAGTCTTGTATACAACACTTAGTAAGTAAATTTTTGTGTTGCGAATATGTTTATTCTTCCTACTTTTTTACTAGCTTAGATTGAGAAACTAAATAATAGCTTTCCTAATTCCAAACACAGTATTTAAAAAAATAATTTTACAATAAAGTTTGTACTAAAAGTTGACAGTCTAGATTAGCTCAACCAAAATCTTGAAATTTCAAAACTCTTTTTCATAATAATTGAAAAGATAAAATGCCGCTTTACTAGTTATTGCTTCCTGCTAACCAAAATTACCCATGAGGGTTTATTTTGTTTATTTGTTGCAACAGGTTTTATGTTGTGCTTTTTCTGTTTTATTTTTAGTTTGCTTGTCTTAAAAGATTTAGATATTTTACACTTGGATACAAAGTATTTATATTTCCATATTCAAATTTACAGCAGCTTATACATATTTTGACTCATTATTTACGTTTTAAAAAACTAATTTACGTTTAATTCTTACAGAGTACGTCAATCTGAGAGTATCAACATGGAAAGAGCTAAAAGGTACACTTTAATGTTAGAAAAGCAAAGAGAATTATTACAAGATGCAAGTTTATTTAAATACTTACAATTTAAAGCCATAGGGGAGTTCAACATTATTTTTTACAACAAATAACATTATCTCTTACATGAAAGCTTTAAGTATAAACTACAAGCCAGTTTTTTAATTAATAAAAGTTATTTTTGAGATTTTGTTTCTGAAAATTTTTCTGAAAAGTTTCTGAGAAAAATGTATGAACGGTAAATTTTTTACTATCAATATTTTTGGAAACTTAAAAAATCACTAAAAGTCTATATTCTCCTTCATTTTTTGATCTATGGACGTCAAGTTTTGCGGAATCTTTCTTTATATAGCTTAAAAGGCTTAAAATTTTGAATTTTTTTTAACAAAAAAAAAAATGTAGGTTTTTGACAATAATATTTTTACTCAATATTTAAAAAATCCCTGCCTTCAATACACATTCTGTAAAAGTTCAAGAAAAACTACTGAAAAAATGAAGGAGAAGATAGATTATTAGTGAAATAGTCTTTTTTAATGTGTTTTTGCTCTCATAAGGAACTTATTGTACTCTCTTTTTTTCGATGGGTTACATCTCAAAAGTGAGTTTGAGTTTTGTTAAGCGGTTAGAACAGTTTGATAGGTAAGTTAAAACTCTACAAAATAAGATAAACTTGCAAAAAACAAGGTATACCCCCCTTTAATCTTAATAAGTTTGTGCAAGATGTAAAAAATAAGTTCTATCTTTATATATCTTTATTTTAACAATAGTTTTGAACTTTTCAATGAATTAAGTCTGTAAGTTAAAGTTTATGGTTATTTTTAGTTTTACTGGTGTGTAATTTTAGTTTGATGCTAAAAAAGCAAAAACAGTTTCTACAACATGAAGTTTGACAGTACTTAAACTCATGAACTAATTACTTGTTTAATTATTTAAATTTTTAATTTTTACACATTGAATGTATGAAACATGTAAAAAACTGTAATTTGACAATTTAGGAAAAAAAAGGAAAAACATGGGAAATGTTGAAAATAACCTGGAATTTTAACAATTTTGACATGTTCAGTAGTAAAATTTTGATCAAAAAACCTATCATACAAATGAAAAAACTTTGTCTACATCAAATTCTTTTTTGACTAAAAAAAACATTTAAAGTAGCTTTACAGTATCTTTTCAATGTTTTTATACTACTTAACACAGTTTCTTACCTTATACTTAAGTTTAAACTAAAAATAGACCTAGAAATGTGTACATCTAAAAACCTGGAAAAATTTTTGAAAAAACCAGTGACGACCCTGTTGAAAATAAATTAAAAAAAAGCGAAAACAAACCATCTAAAAGTATTTTGTTTTTGGTCTAAAAACTTCTCAAACTTTCTAAGCAATTTTTGAAAACCTAGTAAAAAAAAACTGTGATAATTAAAGAAAATTGGTTTAAATTGTAGCAGAAAAGAATAAATTTTCAATTAAATAGTTTTCCCACCTATTTAGTATGAACCTACTGAACTAACAAATTTGTTAAGTGATATTTTAAAAAATACGTTTAGTGTAAGCTGTAAAATTAACTGCTAGCTAAGGTTGAAAATAACAAAAATTTACCAATAGAAAAAAAGCTATTATAACCTCTGAAAACATTAACTTAAGTTTTGTATCCTATAAGTCATGAAAAAAACTTTGAGATTACAATAGTTATGGCCATAGGGGGGGGGGTCCAACTTTTTTTTTACTATAATTAACTTTGGCTTTTATATGAAAGCTTTAAATACAAACTACAAGCCAGTTTTTATAGAATTCAAAAATATCGTTTAACTTATGACATATTTAATGTTTTGTAATAATTTTCCAAAATAAACGTATGGACCGCAAATTTTCAAGGTCAGTTTTCTTGGAAATTTTAAAATTCACTAAAAATCTATCTCCTCCTTCATTTTTCAAGCAATCTTCTTCAAATTTTCAGGAAACATTCCTTATAATAAAATGAAAAAAATATAATTTAGAATTTTAGTAGTTTAAAAAAATTAAAATTTTGTTACAAAAATTAAAAAAAAAGTGTTTTTTTTTTCAAAAAATAATATTTTTACAATTTTTTTTTTTAAATTCTAAAGTAACGTTTTTTTGTTATTGTTTTAAGATTAGACTGTGAAAGTTTGAAGAAGGCTGCTTGAAAAATGTAGGAGGAGATAGATTTTGAATGCATTAGTCTTTTTTCGCTGTTTTAGTTTTCCTTCCCCATAAGGAACCTGTTATGCGGCCCAACTTTGACTGGTCATATCTCTTAAAATAACTCGAATTTTTTGAAACGATAAAAAGCACCTTGAAGCTTAGAAAAAGCTCTTTAAAATAAGATCAACTTGTAAAAAAACATGGTTTACCCCCCCCCCCCCCCTATGGCCTTATTGATTAAAATGAATAGCTGGAGTTTAGAGAAAAATAAATTTCTTCATTATTTTTAAAACTCTGTAAAATTTGTAGTTATTCATAATTAAATTTATTTAGATAATGCAGTGGTTCTCGAAAGCTGTGAATAACAGATCACTCAAAAAATAATTACAATTGATTATTTCGAATTAATTTAATGGACAAATCAATATTTACTATAGAGTGTTAATCAACTAAAAAAGCTTTTAAATTTTAAACAAAATTGGACACATACCAAAAAATAAAGCTTATATTGTTATTTTTTTGTAAAATATTTATTTATTCTACAACAAGAAAGTCTCTTTTTTATAAAAACCCTAGTGCACACTACTGTGCACACTTTCAGAACCACAAAGCCAATGTGTTTTACATAATATTTCATAATTGTGAAAACTTTACTAAACGATAATCATGGTGTTAAAAAGAAACTAATGTTTATTGCTTTTATTGAAATTACTATACTAAAAACGTTTTTTAGTAGTATAGCTGAGCAATTAAACATTATCCTTTTAAATAGTTTTGTCATACGTAATAACTACATTTATAATACATATTTTTTAAACTCTATTGACTTTTGCATAGGATATTTATCACTTAGTTTTCAATATTATTTGTTTTATACTTTTTATTTCTTTGCAATCACAGGCCGACGACTCATCACTGATAAACGAAGATCAGGAAATCGGAAGGATCCGGCAGGAATATCTGAAAAAAATAAACGAACTTGATCAGATTGAAGACAGGAACGAATTGTTGAGAATTCAGACTGAAACGTTTGTTTTGTTTTAATTTACACATAATCATAAGTTAAGGAATTACGTCAGGTTTTAGATAGAAACGGGTTGTAGAAAGTTGAACTGGAACTTTTGTTTTTGTTTATTTAAGTTTTTAATATTCACCTCAAAAAACTTTAAATGAACTTGATGAAAAAGGTAGTTGAATAGACAATTGAATTAAACTGTATTTGTTTTTAATTTTAATTATATCTAAAGATAACATAGGAAGTCATTATAAGTGAAATGCTGTCTTTGCACTTACAATAATTCAACTCTACTTTTCACCCCTATCTTAAAAACTTGACTCCTGTACCTACAAAACTATGAAACTGAACTATTTTTTGTTTTAGCTTAACTCTATACTTCTATCAATTATACCAAAAACTTTTAAGTTGAAGAAAATTTTTCTTTTTTATCAACTCTAGTATAAAAACCCAACTTCTTTTACTTATAACCTAATCATCAGCTTTTAACCATAGTTGCCATAAATTAACCTTTATTAAGTCTAGTGTTTGTAAAATATGTTTGATTCAAGATACTTTTTTTGATGAGACATAATTACAATTAATACACAATTTTAAAAACGTTTTATTTTAAGAAGCTTAAATTTTGAAAACTGTTCTTTTCAAGCAAAATAACAGAGTATGAATGGCACACTAATTGACTTGTATAGGAATTTATGTTACCCTTATAAGTCAATGTTTAATTGGATTTAAAATTGTTTATCTAGAACAGGTTTTCCCAAACTTTTTTTTATATGACCAATTTAAAGAAAATTTAAAAGGCAATGGGCCCCTCCAACAAGATTACTCGAAATACTACCATTAAAGCCAACTAAGACCTTTTTTTTTACTCTTTATCATCAACTCCAGAATATCTAATGTAAGATTAAATTTATGATCTCATGCCCCCCTGTGGCCCCTTTGCTACTCATGTCCCCTTTATATCTGTTATGGCTTACTTTGGGAAACCCTTATCCAGAATAATCTTGAACTTTAGCTTCTTACCATTGTACTTCATACGTAACTAATTTTTCTTCCGATGTTTAATTTTTTTTTACCTAGCCTTTTTTTCTTGACGCTGCAACCTTAGCGCTTTAAATTTTTCCAATAAGAATAAATCTGTTGACTTGGTTAAAATGAATCAATTTTTGGTTGAAGTTTTGAAACGTTTCTTTTATTGTTAAAACGCTTAGATTTGTTTTTGACATTTAAATTGATTTACATGTATCTAGTAAAATTAATTTATTTAAATTGATGCACTGACGAGCGCTTTAAGTTGTAAACAAACTTTTCAAAGTAAAAGTTGCTACATTCAAATAAAAAAGTTCAATTTGTTTGAACTTTTTTCGTTAAATTTTTTTTTATATTTATTGTAATTCTGTATTTAAACCTTAATAGATGGAACTCTTACTTTAAATTAAAATATATATATCAAATCATTGAAAGTTAAGTCGTTGTGTATGTGTTATACAAACTAGCAAAATTAGGATAAGTTTACTCAAATTGGCTTTTTTATCAGTTTGGTTTGTAAATAAGAGTGTTAAAAAAAATTTTTTGGGGAGACTTTTTTTCAATGCGCAAAAATAGTTTTACTTAAACTTTTTGTTGATATGATCAATTTCGTCGGCTCAAGTTAAATCGTTTTGTTTTAGAATCAAAAAATGTTATCGTTTGTAGATAGCCTCATTAGTGCGTTTCTTTTAAATTTTTAAAATAATTTCCACTGAATAAGCATTTTAAAGTATTAAGATAATATAAATTTAGCAGCATTTATTTTTTCTTTCGAATATTTGATATACAATATAGTTTTTTGTCAAAATAAACTCTGCCACGCTTATTGACGTCATTACTTTTTTACACATAATTTTTGATTTAATTTTATTTTAAATATTAGTTATAGATTCAAATACACTTGTGAGAAAATCAATCAATAACAGTCTTGCCGATAAAACAATAACAGATATATGACAAATTAAAAAAATTTAAGTTGTTTAATATCTTTATTTTAAATTAACTATATTGTTAATTAACTCAAAAATAAATTTTCTGTTTTATGTAATTACACTTATTCTGAGTAAGATGTTTTATGTAAGTTTAAGATTTGAACGTAAATCCAAATTTTACTTTTAAATAGTTATATCCCTTATAAAACTTAGTGTAGAAGCTTTGTTATAAAACCTTAACTTCCCTGTGAATTTGTGCTTAAACTTTGATTGTTTTAAACTTGAACCGTATTTTGTTTACTTGTTAGGATCAAAAAATAATTGTAGCTAGCCTCAGTAATTTTTTTATGTTAATATCTTTATAAGTTTCACTGAACAACCACCAATTTACATTAACTGTACATAAGCTAAATAAATGCCTATCTGCTCATAAAAACTGTCTATTTAAACAGAGTAAGATAATTTTACGGAAGACTGTTTTCCTCTAGTATTACTTGTTTCAATAAGTTTCACTAAACAGCCATAAGTTAACATAAATTGTACATATTCTTAATAAACGGTTATCTACTCATTAAAGTACGTCTATTTAAATAGTTTGTTTAATGCTTTTATGGCGAACTGTTGTCCTCTAGTATTTGTCTTGAAATAAAAAAACACAGTAAATTCTCCCAAGCTTAGTTACGTCACTATGTTTTTAAACACAAAAAAATGTTTGCATACATATAAATAGATACAGTATACCATAAGCATTACTATTGCAAAATTTAATTTAAATTTCAAAGGCAATAAATGCATGCATTTTTACCTACAAAAATAATCACAACTTTTTATTCTGGGAAATAATTTTGTCAGGTATTAAATAATCTTGAAATTTCTATCATCGAAATATTTTTAGGAAAAAGTTAAATGAAGGTTTAAAAAAATAGTGATAAATGTTCACAGACAAATACTTTTTCAACAGTAAATTAATTTTCATATTTTTTAAATTTTTTTTAATGAATCTTAATTTTTTTTATACATAATATATACGTTTACTGTCCGTTTAAACGATGTCACCTTAGTCTATACCCTCACAGTAGTTTAAAATTGAGGATCCATTGTTTTTTGTGACATAAAAATCAAACCAATTTGTAAATTGTTGAATGGAACTGAATTTTTATTTTAAAAACTGTTTTTTTATTTTTTTTTTTTTTTTTGCTTTTAGCATGTTTAAGGTTTTATTTAACAAGTTTTATATGCATTACAATTTTTGACCAGTGGGGCTCAGGACAAAACTTTAAAAAAACAAACCCAGTTCTATCAAGCAATGCAAAAATTTAAGTTTGATTTCTATCCACCGTAAAAGTCAATTTTACTGCTAGCCGGCGTAACACTGTGTACCTTACATATAAAAAACTAAATTGAAAACAAACAATTGTGTGAAGATGAAAAGTCCAGCAAAAATTACGAATGTAGTATATTTAATTACTTATTTTATCAAATAAGTACAAAAAGAACTGGGCTTTTGTTTGAACGCTCTGTTTTGTTTGTGTTTATTTTTATGTGAGCAGATTATATTGTTATTTTATAATTTTAAAATGTTTATTATCGTAGTGTAAGGTATGCTTTTATTGTTCAGCTTTTGCTTAAGCTTTTATTGTTTCTTTTTTGGTAAGTACAATGAGAGTAGATGTTATGCATTACTAAAATGTACGTTATTAACTACCATATAAAAATGTTTTTAGACTTATATTTAGCAAACAAAACATTAAACTAAAAAACTTACAATATTTACTATTTTCTTAATAAGCTTAACAAATTTCTTCGTGCAGTGAAAAATGTTTGAAATAACTAGTGTTGTTAAGCCCGAGATTTTGCCTAGATTTTACTTGAAAATTTAAACTAAAAAAATATTGGAGCATTCTGCCACGTTTAGTGACGTCATTATTTTTTTGCACACAGAAAAAACGATATATTTTTCTTTATTTTGTGCTACAACTTAATACACAATTTATTTTATATACTTAACATATTTGAAAGGCAATGCATGTCATATTGCCAAAAAAAGGAATTTTTTGATTGGAAAGTCGAATACTTAATAGCACGTATTTCTCAGTTATTGAGTACAATCATCGAAAAGTTTGTATTGAATAGTTCAACCGTTGGTGTATTAGGAAAGTTAACATTTTTTATAGCTTACTGATAATTTTTAATTGTAATAAATAAACTTTTTAGATGTTTGTGTCTAAATATTATTTTTATAAATAGTATCTACATCTACTATGCTACCTAAATGTTTATCTTAAGCTTTTTTTGACGTATAAACTGGCACTTTTAAACAAATCTATTGAGAAAAGTGCTTTTCAAGTATGACAACTCGTGAAAAATTACAAATTTAATGTAAAAGTTCACTTAAGTTATTAAATTTTAATTTAATACTTCAATGTGTTTCTGTGTTTTGTTCAATTTTTTTTTTTTTCATATTTTTATAATAATAAATGTACTTTTCACTGATTTATAGTTTAGTGTTGCTTACAGTTCAATTATGTCCTGTTATATATTGTTTAGAAATATTGTGCATCAAGTAATCAAGTAAATTGTGAAATATAAGAACATTTTTAAGCTTCAAATTCTTTTAACGAATTATATTACATCAGTGGCTATGTTTATAACAAAAGTTATTGCTTTTTAAAATGTATTTTGTTTTGATAGGTAAATAAGTTTTCATTATTTTTATATATTATAAAGTCTTATTGTAAATAATAAGTTTGTGAATTAGTAATAAAATAAGGTTACTATAAGTACTTTTTTTTGCATTTTACTTTGGAAATAAGAGTTACTCAAGAGTTAAGTATGCGAAATACGTTTCTTCATTTAAAAATTTGGTTATTTACATGGTTATTTTTCTCAATTTAAGTTGTTTAAAACAATGATACTGTTTGTATTGAAATAGTTCTCACTTCTGACATTATTGGATTTTTTTTTAACTGATGTTATAAAAGCAAACTTTTACTTCTTTGTAAACAAAGTGTACAAATTTCTCTCTGGAAAGATAATTTTAAAGAATCAAACATTAAATATTATTGAAAAAAAATTTTTTTTGAAAGGTTCAAAAATAAAGTTTTTTCTAAAAATCAGAATACATTCTGCCACGCTTAGTGACGTCATTAATTTCTTACACATAGAATGAAGACAGTTTGTTAAAAATAAATTGTGCTGTAAACATTAATAAATAAAAAAATAAGTATCTATAATTATTTTTAAAGGCAATGCAAGCTAAATTGCCTATAGATGTAATCTTCTCATAGTTTTAATTATATCATGGGACAAACATTTATTACTTTCGGACTTTCAATCATAAATAATTTTTGACAACTACTTTGGTGTTATTGAAATTTTAAGATTGACTTAATCATTTACCTTGCAATTAATATTTCTTAACTTTGATATGTAAATCATAGCTTTTGTAATTATGTATAATATCTACAGTACTATTCTATAAAATATTATATCCTAGTCTATACCAATAACGTCTAAAAATAAAAACAATATTTTTAAGATTGATGACTCAGGCCAAAGTTAAAAATGTAAAATGAAGACTTTGAAATATTCCTTATGCTGTTTAGTAGAAATTAAAATAATTTTATATGTTTCAACTCAGAGTTTTTTGATTGTTTTTAGATTTTTGTTGTTGCTTGTGTATTTTTATTGTAAGTAATAAGTTTATATTGACTTTTAGTGTATTGGTCACCTAAGGTTTTGTTATGTCTAGTTAACTAATTTTTAGAACAACTATATATTAAGATGCAAACGAAGCAAAACGTTTTAATATATCAGTGGCTGAGTTGTAAAATAGAATAGAAGTAAAATCAGTATTGTTTGTGTCTATAGTTTGGTAAATAATTAAGTTTTTTTTATATACTAAATGTTTGTTTTAATCAATTGTTAGATTGTTTTGTTTATGTTCTACAAATGCAAAGTGATATATAAATGAGTTCAACCAAAACCTATTAAAATCATATTATTGCAGCTTGGCCTATAAAAAAAAGAACCATTCAAAAATGCGCAAAATCTGTTGAGCATTTAATTTTCAACATTATTTTGATGTCAAATCAATTTATATAAATCAAGCATCTTAATTAACTTGGAAACCAAAAGTAAAGATATTTGGTAGCTCAAATCAATAGTTTCCTTCTACAGATATTTTTTTATTTGTAATTTTTACAAGCTTCAATTTGTCAAGAAGTAAACGTTAAGCTCAATAATTTTTTTTATAACAATAAACTTAATAAACAACTTTTTTTTCCCTTTAACTGTAAACATAGAGTCCTTTTAAATATAAGTACAACTAATTACTTATAGAAATTATTTGTAATAAAACTTTCTGATAAAATAATAACAAAAGTATGAAAATTTAAAAACTATGATTTATTTGATATCATCATTTATTAATTTTACTGTTACTTATTAAATATATTTAAAGCATTTAGTGTTATTAAGCTCGAGTTTTTATCTATAATTTAATTGGCCTGAAAGTTCAAACTAATGTGCATTCTGACACGTTTAGTGACGTCATTATTTTTTTTCCACACAGAAATTTTTTGTATAGTTTTGTATAATACTCGATACAATTTAATTGTGACGTCTAATTATACTATTCATAGAATTTGAAAGGCTCAATGAATTGCCTAAATAAGTTATATTTAATTGGAAATTGAAGTACGAAGTAGCAAGTATTTCTCAGTTCCAAATTACAATCATCGGAAAATTGTATAGATTAGTTCAACCGCTGGCGTATTAGAGAATTTATTATTACTTTTTTAATAGCCTACTGATAATTTTTAACTATAACATTTTAGTTACTATACATTTGTGTATAAATTTTATCTTTATAAATAGTATCTACATCTATTATACTACCTAAATATTTATGTTAGGCTTTTTTTGACGTATTAACTTGCATATTCAAACAAATCTGTAAAGAAATGTGCTGTTCAAATGTGATAACTCGTGAAAAATTACAAATGTAATGTAAAAGTTCATTTAAGTTATTAAATTTGTAAGTTTAATACTTCAATGTGTTTGATTTCTGTGTTCTGTTCCATTTTTCCTTCAATTTTTTATTATAATAGATGTACTTTTCGTTTATTTTTAGTTTATTGTTGCTTACAGTTTTCATTAAACTTGGAAAAATTATACCTCAAGTAAATTGTAAAACGTAAGAAATTTTTTAAGCTTAAAATGCTTCAAACGAATTATATTATATCAGTGGCTATGTTTATAAAAAAAGTTATTGTTTTTTAAAATGTATTTTGTTTTATCATATTATCAATTAATATCAGAATTAGTAATAAAATAAGGTTACTATAAATATTTTTTTTTTGCTTTTTACTTAGGAAATAAGAATTATTCAAGAGTAAAGTATGCGAAATATGATTCTTCAATTAAAAAATTGATTTACATGGTTATTTTTCTCAATTTAGTTATTTAAAACAATAATTTTGTTTGCATTAAGATAGCTCTCACTTCTGCCTTTATTGAAACTTTTTTAAACTGATATTAAAAAAACAAACCTTTTACTATTTTGAAAACAAACTGAACAAATTTCTTTCAGCAAAGATGACTTAAAATTATCAAACGTTTAGTGTTACTTAGAAAAATTTTTTTGATAGGTTTGTCATAAAAATCAATTTATAATTATTGTACAATTTCATAAAATAATCTATTAATAATTCAATAAAATCAAAATACATTCTGCCACATTTAGTGACGTCATTACTTTTTTGCACATAGAATGAAGACAGTTAAAATAAAATGTGCTGTAAATATTTTTAAATATTTAAAATCAATAAGTTTTAATGATTATTTGGTAAGGCAATGCATTCTACATTGCCTATAGATGTAATCTTCTCATGGTTTTAATAAAATCATGGGACAAACATTTACTGTTTTTGGACTTTCAATCATGAACAATTTTTAGTAACTACTTTGGTGTTATTGAAATTTTAAGATTGACTTAATCATCTACCCTGCTGTTAATATTTCTTAACTTTGATATGTAAATTCTACCTTTTGTAACTATGTATTTATAAATCTATATTGATATTTTAATAGAATAGTATCTATAGTACTATTCTGTTAAAATATTATATCCTAGCCTATACCAATAGCCTCTAAAAATAAAAATAAAATTTTTTAATTTAATGACTTAGGCCAAAGTTAAAAATTTAAAATGAAGACTTTGAAATATTCCTTATGCTGTTTAGTCGAAATTAAAAAAAAAATATTCGTTTCAACTCAGAGTTTTTTGATTGTTTTAAGTTTTTTTGTTGTTACTTGTGTATTTTTATTGTAACTAATGTGTTTTTATTGACCTTTAGTGTATTGACCACCTAAGGTATTGTTATATCTAGGTATGTCTAGGCTGTAAAATAGAATGAAAAGTAAAATCAGTATTTTTTGTGTCTATATTCTGGTAAATACTAAAGTTTTTTTTTTATATACTAAATGTTTGTTTTAATCAATTGTTAGATTGTTTTGTTTATGATTTAATTTTCAAGATTATTTTGATGTCAAATCAATTTATATATTTCAAGCATCTTAATTCACTTGGAAACCAAAAGTAATGATATTTGGTAGGTCAAAACAATTAATTCCTCTCTACAAATATATTTTTTATTTGTATTTTTAACAAGCTTCAATTTGTCGAGAAGTAAACAATAAGTTCAATAATTTTTTAAAACAATAAACTTATAAACATATTTTTTTTTGCCATTTTTGTAAACATAGAGTCCTCTTAAATATAAGTACAACTAATTACTTATAGAGATTGTTTGTAATAAAACTTGCCGATAAAATAATAACAAAAGTATGAAAATTCAATAACTATGATTTATTGATATCTTTATTTATTAACTTTATTGTTACGTAACTCAGAATAACTGTAATAAAACAAAACCAACAATTTTGTTTTGAGGCAAGTTAAAAAAACTGAAACGTAAAACCAAACATTGTTTTTAAATAGTTATAACTTTTATAAAATTTAGTTATAGAAACTCTATTATAAAACCTAAGTTTCACTATAAATTTATTGTAATTTATGCTTAAACTTTGATTGTTTTAAACCTGAACTGTATTTTGTTTACTTGTTAGGATCAAAAAAACTTTGTAGCTAGCCTCAGTAATTTTTTTATGTTAATATCTTTATAAGTTTTACTAAACAACCAAAAATTTACATTAATTGTACATAAACTTAATCTATCACATATCTGCTAATAAAAGTACGTCTGTTTAAATAGTTTGTTAAATGCTTTTATTTATCATTCCGAACTGTTATCCTTTTTTATTTGTCTTGAAAATAAGAAACACAGTGAACTCTCCCAAGCTTAATGACGTCATTATGTTTTTAAACACAAAAAAAAAACCGTTTGTATACATATAAATAGATACAGTATACTATAACTAGTTTTTACTGAACATCTTACAATTTTAAAGGTAATATATGCATGTATTATTGCCTATAAAAGTAATCACGTCTAACTAACTTGGGAAATAACTTTCGCAGGTAATAACTAATCTTTAAATTTCTATCATTCAAATTTTTTTAAGAAATAATTCAACTGATTGTGTTTAAAATTTTGGAAAATAGTTAGAAATGTACACTGACAAATACCTCAACTATTAATTAATTTTAATATATATTATACCTTGATGAATAAATTCTACCTTTTTTTATATACATAATATATACGTTTACTGTCCGTTTTAACGATGTCACCATAGTCCATTTTTGGGGGTCCATTTTTTTTAGACTTAAAAATCAAACCAATTTGTAAATTGTTGATTAAAACTGAATTTTTGTTTTAAAAACTAGTTTTGCTAGTTATGTTTAAGAATTTATTTAACAAGTTTTAAATACATTACAATATATGACCAGTAGTGCTCATGACCATACTATATAAAAATCAAACCCAGTTCTATCAAGCAATGCAAAAGTTTAAGTTTGATTTCTAACCACAGTAAAAGTCAATTTAACCGCTAGCCAGTGTTACACTGTGAACGTTACATATAAAAAAACTAAATTGAAAAGAAACAGTTGTGTGAAGGTGAAAAGTCAAACAAAAATTACGAATGTAGTGTATTAACTTATTTATGTTATTTTAAAAGTAAAAAAAGAACTTGTTTTTTTGAACGCTCTGTTTTGTTTGTGTTTATTTTCATGTCAGCAGATTATTGTGTTATTTTTTGGTTTTAACATATTTTTTATCGTAGTGTAAGGTATGCTTTTATTGTTCAGCTTTTGCTTAGCTTTTATTGTTTTTTTTTTGGTAAGTATAATGAGAGCAGATGTTATGCATTACTAAAATGTACCTTATTAACTACCATATAAAAATATTTTTTGACTTATGTTTAGCAAACAAAACATTAAACTAAAAAACTTACAATATTTACTGTTTTGTTAATTAGCTTAACAAATTTCTACGTGCAGTGAAAAATGTTTGAAATATTTAGTGTTAAGCCCGAGTTTTTGTCTAGGTTTTACTTGAAAATTTAAACTAATAAAAAAATTGGAGCATTCTGCCACGTTTAGTGGCGTCATTATTTTTTAACACACAGAAAGTTTTGTATAGTTTTATATAAATTGTGCTACAATTTAAATGCTACAATGAAAATAAAGTTAAGCGATTTTGAAAGGCAATGCATGCAATATTGCCAAAAAAAAACTTTTAAATGAAAGTATAGTACTTAGTAGCAAGTCCTCAGTTTTAAAGTACAATCATCGGAACATTATAACGGGTTTGTTCAACGCCTGGTGTATTAGAAATAATATTATAAAATTTTTTAAAAGCTTACTGATAATTTTTAACTATTTTATCTATAGTTATTAGATATTTGTGTATAAATATTAACTTTATAAACAGCTACATCTACTATGCAACCTAAATATATATCTTCGACTTTTTACTTATAAGCTGGCACTTTTAAACAAATCTATTAAGAAAAGTGTTGTTCAAATGTGATAACTCGTGAAAAATTACAAATGTAATGTAAAAGTTCACCTAAGTTATTAAATTAAAAGTTTAATACTTTTACGTGTTTGATTTCTGTGTTTTGGTCCCTTTTACCCTTCATATTTTAATTTTAACAAATTATAAATTTCATTGATTTTTAGTTTAGTGTTGCTCACAGTTTAATTATGTCCTGTTCTATATTGTTAAAAAAATTATTATAAATTGTAAAATGTATGAAATTTTTTAAGCTTAAAATTCTCTTAACGAGTTATGTTATATCAGTGGCTATGTATATAAAAAAATGTTGCTTTTTAGTGTGTATTTTGTTTTTGAAAAGTTTCTATTATTTTTTATATTATTAGTTTTAATGGTAGTTAATCAGTTGTTAGAAGTAGTAATAAAATATGGTTCCTAAAGCTTATAAAATCTTTATTTTACATTTTACGTTGAAATAAGAGTAAAATATGCGAAATATTTTCTTCAATTTAGAATTAGATTTACATGGCTATGTTATTTAAAACATTCATTTTGTTTGTGTTAAAATAGTTCTCACATCTGCCTTTATTGATTTTTTTTTTTAAACTGATGTTAAAAAAGCAAACATTTCACTATTTTGTAAACAAAGTGAACAAATTTATTTCAGCAAAGATAACTTCAAATAATTAAACGTTAAGTATTACTTAGACACATTTTTTTGATAGGTTCAAAAAATAAGTTTTTTTCATAAAAATCAATTTATAATTATTGTACAAATTCATAAAACAATATTAATAATTTAATTAAATCAGAACACATTCTGCCACGCTTAGTGACGTCATTACTTTTTTACACATAGAATAAAGACAGTTTGTAAAAAATAAATTGTGCTGTAAACCATATTAAATATTTTAAAATCAATTTGTCTTAATTATTGTTTGGTAAGGCAATGCATGCTACATTGCCTATAGATGTAATCTTCTCACAGCTTTAATTATATCATGGGACAAGCATTTATTATTTTCGGACTTTCAATCATGAATAATTTTTGATAACTACTTTGGTGTTATTGAAATTTTAAGATTGACTTAATTATATACCCTGCTGTTAATATTTCTTTACTTTGATATGTGAATTCTACCTTTTATTAACTATGTATAATATGTATAGTACTATCCATTGAAATATTATATCTTAGCCAATACCAACAACGTCATCCACTAAAAAACTTTTTGAAATTCGATGACCTAGGCCAAAGTTAAAAATGTAAAATGAAGACTTTAAAATATTCCTTATGTTGTTAAGTAAAAATTACAAAAATTTTATACATTAAACTATGAGTTTTTTAGAATGTTTTTAATTATTTTTTGTTGCTATTGATGTATTTTTTATTGACTTTTAGTGTATTGACCACCTAAGGTTTTGTTATGTCTAATTAGTATTATTTAGAACAATTTATTATTAAAAAGCAAACTATGTAGAACGTTTTAAGGTTAAAATATATCAATGGCTAAGTTTTAAAACAGAATAAAAAGTGAAATCAGTATTTTTTGTGTCTTTAGTTTGGTAAGTAATTAAGTTTTATTTTTTTATTTACTAAAGTCTTCTGTTAAAAAAATCAGTTGTTAGAATGTTTTGTTTATAATCTACAAATGCAAAATAATATTTAAATGAATTTTTCAAAACCTATTAAAATCATATTTTTACAGCTTAGTCTATAAAAAAAGAAATATTAAATTGTGCGCAAAATCTGTTGAGCATTTAATTTTCAACATTATTTTGATGTCAAATAATTTTATATAAATCAAGCATCTTAATTAACTTGGAAAGCAAAAGTAAAGATATTTGGTAGCTCAAATCAATAGTTTCCTTCTACAGATATTTTTTTATTTGTAATTTTTACAAGCTTCAATTTGTCAAGAAGTAAACGTTAAGCTCAATAATTTTTTTTATAACAATAAACTTAATAAACAACTTTTTTTTGCCTTTAACTGTAAACATAGAGTCCTTTTAAATACAAGTACAACTAATTACTTATAGAAATTATTTGTAATAAAACTTGCTGATAAAATAATAACAAAAGTATGAAAATTTAAAAACTATGATTTATTTGATATCATCATTTATTAATTTTACTGTTACTTATTAAATATATTTGAAGCATTTCGTGTTATTAAGCTCGAATTTTTATCTATAATTTAATTGGCCTGAAAGTTCAAACTAAAGTGCATTCTGCCACGTTTAGTGACGTCATTATTTTTTTTCCACACAGAAATTTTTTGTATAGTTTTGTATAATACTCGATACAATTTAATTGTGACGCCTAATTAAACTATTCATAGAATTTGAAAGGCTCAATGAATAGCCTATATAAGTTATATTTAATTGGAAATTGAAGTACTTAGTAGCAAGTATTTCTCAGTTCCAAATTACAATCATCGGAAAATTGTATAGATTAGTTCAACCGCTGGTGTATTAGAAAATTTATTATTACTTTTTTAATAGCTTACTGATAATTTTTAACTATAACATTTTAATTACTATACATTTGTGTATAAATTTTATCTTTATAAATAGTATCTACATCTATTATACTACCTAAATATTTATGTTAGGCTTTTTTTTTGACGTATTAACTTGCATATTCAAACAAATCTGTAAAGAAATGTGCTGTTCAAATGTGATAACTCGTGAAAAATTACAAATGTAATGTAAAAGTTCATTTAAGTTATTAAATTTGTAAGTTTAATACTTCAATGTGTTTGATTTCTTTGTTCTGTTCCATTTTTCCTTCAATTTTTTATTATAATAGATGTACTTTTCGTTTATTTTTAGTTTATTGTTACTTACAGTTTTCATTAAACTTGGAAAAATTATACCTCAAGTAAATTGTAAAACGTAAGAAATTTTTTAAGCTTAAAATGCTTCAAACGAATTATATTATATCAGTGGCTATGTTTATAAAAAAAGTTATTGTTTTTTAAAATGTATTTTGTTTTGAAAGGTAAATACGTTTTTAATATTTTTATATATTATAAAGTTTTATTGTAAATAATAAGTTGTTAGAATTAGTAATAAAATAAGGTTACTATACATATTTTTTTTTGCTTTTTACTTAGGAAATAATAATTATTCAAGAGTAAAGTATGCGAAATATGATTCTTCAATTAAAAAATTGATTTAAATGGTTATTTTTCTCAATTTAGTTATTTAAAACAATAATTTTGTTTGCATTAAGATAGCTCTCACTTCTGCCTTTATTGAAACTTTTTTAAACTGATATTAAAAAAGCAAACCTTTTACTATTTTGAAAACAAACTGAACAAATTTCTTTCAGCAAAGATGACTTAAAATTATTAAACTTTTAGTATTACTTAGACACATTTTTTTGATAGGTTCAAAAACAAGTTTTTTTCATAAAAATCAACTTAAAATTATTGAACAAATTCATAAAATGATCATTAATAATTTAATAAAATCAAAATACATTCTGCCACGTTTAGTGACGTCATTACTTTTTTACACATAGAATGAAGACAGTTAGCATGAAATAAAATGTGCTGTAAAAATTGATAGAATAATTAATCTAGCTAACTGTGTTTTACAATTTGGAATGGCAATGCACTCAATATTGCCTACAAACACAATAATTCATAATAATAAGTAAACTTATTCGGACTTTCATTCATGAATAACTTTTAATGACTACTTTTGTGAATCTTCAAAAGTAATCATTTAACCTGCTGTTTATATTTCTAAATTTTTGATATGTATATTCTACCTTTTGTAACTGTGTATGATATCTAAAACACTGTCCCATTAAAATATGATATCTTAGTCTTTATCTATAACGCCAAAGCATAGAAAAAAACTATTGCAAATGCGATGAACCCAGCAAAAATTACAAATCAAGTTTGAAGTTCTAAAATGTTACTTTTATTTAACTCTGAATTTTGTTTGAATGTTTTTTATACAAAATTAAGTATATTTTATTGTGTTAAATTTATTTGTAATTTAAGGATTGCTATGTCTTTTTAGTTATTGTTTAAAACAATTGTAAGTTAATATACATTTAGTAATTGTACAATTTTTTTAAGCTTAAAATTGGATTCGTATCACAATACAGTTAACAAAAAAATACGTTTTTTTCGTACGTACTTTGTTTTTAATAAATAAGTTTTCATGTTTTCATCTATTATACTTTTATGTTTTAAAAAATCAATTGTAAGATTGTTTTGTTTATGATCTATAAAAGTAGACTAGTATTTACATAAGCTTACTCAAAACCATTTAAGATTAACATTTTGAAAATTATTTTGTAAATAAGAGTAATACAATTGTAAAGTAGGTGAAGTATATTTTTATGTTGAGCATTTGATTTTTATGTCAGTTCAAGTAATTTAAACCAATATTTTTTATACATTTAAGATCTGTATTTTGCCACTGTAATTTCTTACATTTAACATTATAATTTCTTACACAGAGTTGGTTAGTATAATAATTCAATAAATAAAGCAAAAAAATAATGATTTAAAAAGCAATGCATGCATGTCATATTGCCTGAAAATTAGAACATCTCAAAATATTGAAAAAATGTTTGAAAGCATTCACTTATGGTATTTAAATCTAAACATTGCAACTAATTAATCATTTTAAAGATTAGTATGACTTATTGATTATTAAAAGTTGAAAATCTTTCAACTTTTTAATAAGTTGCTAATTTAAGATCTTACCATGTTTCTAAAGTTTTTATATATGTCGTTTACTTTTATATACCGTATCGTTATCTACTAATACTTTTAACATATTATTCTACCCTTTATCGTAAACTTCTAAACCAGGGTTTCCAAAAGTGGGGGCGATTTTAGTAAGTTGGGGGGCAATAATTAGTAAGGGGCAAAAGGGGAGGCGATTTTAAAATTTCGAAACTTACACTAGAGACCCTTGGAGTTGCAGGTGAAGAGCAAAAAGAAAAAGTTCTTAGACGTTATAAATGGTAGCTGAGTAGTGTTGTTGGAGGGGACAATAGCCTTTGATTTATCTAAAGGGGACCATTTGAAAAAAAAAATAGGAAACCCTGGTCTAAACCGTGACACTTAAAAAATAAAGTAATAAGAAACAATAATGTGAAAAATTTCGAAAGTCTACTTTTGTTATAGAAATGAAAGTAAAATAGCTAAATTTGTTTCATTTCTGAGTTTTGTTAAAATAAAGTTTTTGTGTGAACGGTATATATGTTTATTCTGAAACAAAAATTCAAATGCTTAAATAACTTTTATTGAGCTTTATCTTGTTATGCTGATAGTTTTATCATGTCTCTTTAGTTTTTGTTCCCAATATATTTTATTGTTCTACTTTTACAAAATAATACAGTTAATATATATTACAGCAGTGGTTGTGTATCGAAGTAGAATAAAATGAAAACTTTAAAACTTCTTTCTAAATTCAATATATCATTCAAGTGTTTATTACAAAGTTCACTTAAATGTAAAATAAGTCAATATGTATTAAAACTTATTTGTGTCTTTTACATTGATTGTTGTTCGCAATATAGGTTTTTTATTCTCATGGCTTTTTTCGCCGTTCAAAATTATATTAAACAAGCATCTTAGTTGATTTAACTTCAAAAAACGCTTAGACTAGTTAAATAGTTTTCTGCGCTATATAAGTTTTATCTAAGTTTTCATAAACAAGTATATTAAAACCATATTTTTTGCCGAACTTTGTTTAGATATAATTAACAGTATAAATATAATGCTATTTAGAGCTTTTTGCATTTGTAGTAAAAACATACATTCTGCTACGATTGGTGACGTAACAATACTTTTTCACACATAAAAGTTGTTGTTACAAATAAATATGCTGTTCAATCTCATTAAGTAAAGGTAATTATTTTGCTAAAAATAAATTTGTGAGGCAATGCACGCTACGTTGCCCATTAAGTACCAGTTTCAAATGGATTAGAAAAATGTTTTTGTAACAAGCATTTTTATTCAAATTACTAGAATCATATCATTAAGAAATATAATTAACTGGTTTTCCTATTAAATTGAAAGTTTATCTTATTTTAATAAAATTCAACTTTTTACTATGTTGTTATGCTATTTCTTGAATTTTGAAATCCAACTCCCTAACTCATATATCTATATATCGGGTCGGTGTCAAACATGCGTTTTTGTTTTGCAAAAGTTTAAAACTTGTTTTTATTTTTTATTATCAATGTTACCCTTGGCTGGTATTTTTTTTTATTAAGATTGTTTATATTTTTACTACCGTGCAAAATAACCCTTTGTGCATATTTGACCCGTTACCTAATATATGTTATCCTAGTTTACTCACTTGTATATAATATTACTCTATTTTTGAATATATTTCCTTAGCCTTAAATATTTATCTTTGACTTTATTTTTAACTCCTAAACCTTGGCACCTACACCTATTCGAATAATAAACAAAATTTTGTACTTATGTATTTACTTGTTTGTACGAAATCTGATACATTTCTTAATTGATGTACTTTTTTCTATACTTTTGATAATTTGAATGACAATGCGTGTTATGTTTTCTACCAACGCAATCTTCTAAACCTGATTAAAAACTCTAGAAAATAGTAATTTTGCATATTTAAATAGTCAGTATCATCGAATATTTTTCTTAATTAGTTCGACCGATTAGGTGGTAAGTTTTCAAAATCTTACAAATAATGAATATTTTTCACCCTATTGTTTATATATCCTAAAGTTTCATTCTTAACATCTTACTCTCCTATATATAGTAAAGCATCTACATTTATTAGTCCACTTCAATATGTTACCATAATATTAAGTATATTATTTTAGTCTTTATATATTTATTGTTTAAATCTTATTAATATATTACCGTATAATGAGATAAATATTAGGTTAAAGTTTTAAAACTTTTCTTATCGTGATTCAAAATAAAAAAAAATCATTTTGTTTCGATTCACAGTATTTTAACTGTGAATAGTTTTATTTTTTTCTTTTTTAATTTTAGTTTATGAATTGTTTATAGTTTTACTACATATTCTTAGTTTTGTTCAAATTTGAATTAATTGAGCTTTAATTACATTATGAAATGGTAAAAAACGTCTTCAGCTGATAACTCTTAATTCAAATTTTTAAGGTAGTCTATGTTTTAAAAAATTTTACTATTGTACTCGCTGCTGTATATACTGGATATACATGTAATAATAACTTTGTTTTAGTTACTTAAAACAGTATTTAAACTTGACTGAAGACTATTTTATAGCTATTCTAAGAAACATAATGCATTCTTCCAAAAATTGACGTCATCGTTTTTTTTTACACAAAAAAAGTTATTTTTTGGTATAAATACCTCTGCAAATCCTAAAGGAGTGATATAATATATGCCATCTAAATTTCAAAAGCATTGCATGTTATAATGCTTACAAAATTAATTACTTCAAATCGCTATTCACAATAGTTCAGTAGAGAGCATTCAACAAATCCAAATCAATACAATTAACTGCTCGTTGATATGTTTAAATAATTATTTTTAAAACATTAAATTCTAAATGCAATAAAAAAAATTTTTACAATTTGCAAATCTTTATCACTTCAAAAATTATAATTTTAACATTTTATTTGATACATATTAGTTATCTTTAAAAACTTATTTCTCGAAATATTTATCAAAAACTTACATCTCAAATTAAAAAATTCTTTCTAATAGTTTAAAATCTTTATAAAAATGACAGTATTTTCTTAACACTTTTTTTTTGATTAAATTTGGATTCTATGAAACTGTTTTTTTTTATTCACTTGTTAGTCTTTACGTTTAAATATTGTTGTACAATCTTTAGTTATAGCTTCAAATGTAAGAAAATCTGTTTACCAGCGGAACTTTTTGTCCTTAAATTTTTGTATCAGTCAAAACTTATTAAGCAATAGTAAAAGTTTAGTAATTTTGTAAATTTTTAAATGATTTTTTATAAATATCACTAAATTTCTTTGTGATATTTAGTAAGGTTCCATTGAAGTTTTTTTTATATGTTAGTATTTCATAGTAGTTCAATCATTACTTTCACAGAAAGTATGAAACATAGTTTTCTACAACATCTTTTTTGGTAAGCTATATAAAGAACAGTAATAAGTATAATCTTTAAATAGTCAAATATTTCTTGTATTTCTAACCTTGGTTGAAATGTTTCACTATTTAATTTTTTCTGTAGATTAAACGAAGAAAGATAAGAAATGCGCATAATAGTCTTGGAATATTCGAGAACTTAATTTTTTAATTTTTTTTTAGATTAAACGAAGAATTGCGAATAATAAACTTGGAATATTTGAGAAATTTATTAATTTTATATTTGCAGATTAAACGAAGAATTGCGAATAATAAACTTGGAATATTCGAGACTTCCAAAAAAGCACGAATTGGAAAATAAAGAAAAAAACATGAAAATTGAAATAGACGAGATGAAAAAAGAAGTTCAGCAGATTAAAATTGACATCGTGAATCAGAAGGTTTGGTTTAAATTTCTAATTAATTATTTTGTTTCATTAAAACATTTTTTAAAATATAAAACTATTTTTTATTAAAAATTGATATTTTTAATCAGTACGATTATTTTTATAACACTATTTTAACTATTATTAGTTTTGTATATGTACTTTATAAGTAAGCATTGAAAATGAAAATTGATATTGTTAGTAAAAAAATTTGTTCTTACTTAGTTACTATTTTATTAAAGTTTTGATTTTATATAATCTTTATTAACCTTTTAATAAGATATACTGTAATAGTAAGCATAGAAAATATATACTTGCTCTTTGAATATTATTATCTTAAATTGCTGTTTGTTAGTACTTATTTATTCGTCTTTGTTATTAGTGAATAAAAACTAATTGTAAAACTGAAAAGTTAGTTTCAACTTACTTGTACTAACTGTAAAGACTAATATTTTTCATTGTGTTTCTAACAAAAAACAATTTATATTGGTCTTTTATTTTACATATAAATGTGTCGTACTGTTATATACTTTATATGTAAACAATAAGTTTACTTGTATTATTAGGGTGCCACATTAAACCACGACTTTATGGTAAAATTTTACGGTAGTTACATATGTTATTTTTTTGATCACTTTTCAGTGATGTCAGTAGTTAAAAATTATGTAAACGAAAGAGGATTTAAGTGCTATCAGGTATTTATATTTGTCTTGTTTGTCATAAAATGTTAAATATAAAAATTTAAAATTTTGAGCTCAGTAGTCATTCCATACAATAGTAAATATATGATTAATACTTTTAAACTTTAACTTTATAAACTAGTACATTTATTATTCAAAATATTTTTTTAAGGTTTACAGGTTTTTTAAAAACTCTTTTAAACGTTTAATAAGTTCTTAGTTTTAATTTCAGTGAGTTTTAATTAATACAAACATTTTCAGATATGCTATTTACTATAATTGCTTTCAAATCATAATTTTTGAATTATTTTATCAGTGCAGATCGTAAAGCAAATTTCTATAAAATTTTAACGCCTAAAAAAAAATTGTTCTGTAAAGCTTAGTGACGTCAGGATCATATACACACAAAAAAAAAAGAATACATATATTTGTTTATAAAAATGAATAGTATTTTTTTTTCGATTTTAAACAAAGCAAATATTTTGTACAGGCCCTCTAACTAGCCTGAAAAGTTTACTTTATAAATATTTAACCGAGCTTTTATTATGCATTTTTGTACAGATTTTATCATTCTTGTAATTAGTTCGTGCATAAAGTCAACCGAGAACGATATTTATGATAAAACATATTTTACATTTCAATTTTTCCGCCTTTCTTGCTAAAGAGTGGAGCGGAATTTGTATTGTTTTTTTTTTAACTTTCTGAACAAATCATTCACGCGATTCAAACTGGCCGTTTCTCAACGAAATTAGTCATCAACAGGAACCCTCAGTCTACGTAGGGCTTTTGTTTTGATGATCGGAGTGGTTTGATCAATCCCTTATGTGTGAACTCGAGCTTTTTCACAGCACACTCAAATCCAGACTTTGCCCTGGTAGACCTTAAACGATCAAAAAGATAATTTACAACCACATAGGAATGTCACTAAGCATTTTGATAAGTTTTATATTTAAAGCACTTAATTTATTTATAGGAAATATTTATAAATAGTTTTTTAAATTTTTTACTAAGTTACAAAAGTTTTTATTTTATGTTACAAATACGTAAAAATACATAAAAAATTTCTACTGCATCACACCAGGTCATAGTTAAATAAAAAACTATATAAATATTCTAATTCTTAATATCGTAAAGTATAATTTAGTTGTTACGTCACTTAACCAAATTAACGACATAAAAGGAGTCAATAATGGAGCAACTGTTAATAAAGCTTATCAAAAAAATAGTTTTCAATCACTCAAAATTATAAAGATTAAAATGTAGTGCGAACCGTTATATTAAAAATATTTTTAAAATCTTAACAACTGCATTCATAACAGGAGTCGTTGTTACACAAGTAGCAACTTTTGCACGCTAACAAGCAATTATTTCATTATTACGTCACTAAAGATTATTGTTGCGTCATAGGAGTCATTGTTAGACAAGAAGCAGCTTTTGCACGAATACAAGCAGTTATTTTATTTTTACGTCACTAAATTTATTGTTGCGTCATAGGAGTCATTGTTAGACAAGAAGCAGCTTTTGCACGAATACAAGCAGTTATTTTATTTTTACGTCAATAAACTTATTATTACGTCATAGGAGTCATTGTTAGACAAGAAGCAGCTTTTGCACGAATACAATCAGTTATTTTATTTTTACGTCACTAAACTTATTGTTACGTCATAGGAGTCATTGTTAGACAAGAAGCAGCTTTTGCACGAATACAAGCAGTTATTTTTTACGTCACTAAACTTATTGTTACGTCATAGGAGTCATTGTTAGACAAGAAGCAACTTTTGCACGAATACAAGCAGTTATTTTATTTTTACGTCAATAAACTTATTATTACGTCATAGGAGTCATTGTTGGACAAGGAGCAACTTTTGCACGCTTACAAGCAGTTATTACATTATTACGTCATACTTAACCTAATTATTACATCATAGGAGTCATTGTTGGACAAGGAGCAATTATTGCACGCTTACAAGCAAGACGTTGAAGCGAAAGATGACGTACTGACGAATTTGAAGGGAGAAGTTCTCAACATTCAACATGAACCTGCTTTGATCATCAAACATACCGATAAAATATACAGGCATGCAAGGTTGTAATGATGTTTTTATTTTTGACAATACTTATTTGTTGCTGTTTTGATTATAAACATACTGATACAATATACACGATTAAAAAAATATATATCTTTTTTTTTAAGTTGAATTATTAATTGCTATTTTTATTGTTAAACACACTGATAAAACATACATTTTTCAAATTTTTTTATATTATTTATGTAATGTTACTTATCAACTCAGTTTTGATTATTAAACACGCTGATAAAGCATATATGTAGTTATACGTGTATGTGTCTAACTTTTTATTGCATGTATCAAAACTAATTGAAAATAAATTAAATGAAGTATTACGCGAAAAAAACGAAATAGTTCGAGGTTAAATATACTTTTAAGCTCAATAAATTTAGTTCACAAAGTAATTAAGTTAATATATTAATTACTTTCAGCGAAGTAGCAAGCGAAGTCAAGCAAGAAGAAAAAAGAATAGAAGAATTAAAAGACGAATTTATTTTGTTGAATGCCAAACACCACAAATTGGAATATGAAAAAAATGAGGTCAGTTTTAGTTTTTTATTGAAATAAACATAAATTTTAAAAGTTAAAAACTTCTAGGCTTCTTTTAATCAATGTTTTATTATTTTTAAGTCATCGCTTTAAGTGTTTAGTAGAACATAGTTAATTCTCAACAATACTTCAAGATTAAAACTAGTTTTTATAATGCTTAAAACTGTTAGAGATTACCTTTTATTTATTTACAACTTTTAACTGCAAACATTTTTTTGTTCTCAAACATTTGCTTACAACATATAAACTAAAGTAATCTACTCAAGTCATCTATACTTATGAAAATTAATGATAACTTAATATTTTGATACCGTGGTTTTTAAATGACAGTTTCAAACCAATTCAAGCGTTTTTTAAGATCTAACGAGTATGAAATTAATTTATCAATCTTTATCAGGTTGGTAAAGATGTGGAGCATTTGAGGGGGCAACTGAAAGCCAAAGAGTATGAGTTCAACACTCTGAAAAGAGATTACGAGTTTGAAAAGGAAAGGGAAACTTCTTTGTTTGGTGATAGGTTGGTTTTGTTGATACATGTGTCGTGTTTTGTGTACATGTATAATCGAGTGTATTTGGGTTCTTTTATAAAAGATTAACTGAAAGGTTTGTTTTTTAAACACCAACATAAACCATTAAATTCTTTAAAGAAAGTTCAGTAAAAATTTGCTTTCTAAACATAAGTTTTGGAACAAATAAACTGTTTTTTTTTTGCATATCTACAATACACAGTTTTTTTTTTATATACCATTTAACAAACTTTTTATGACCATAGTCCAAAATCTTTCTGTCGTATACTCAATTATCTTTCTAGACTCTGATAATAAGACAAATGCGTCTATCGGCGCAGTAATTTTTTCCAACTATACTTATGAATATTTTTTTATTCTCTTAAACAGAGCTGTGATTGAGATGAACCTTCGACACGCTTCGATGAACAAGAAAAGTGAACATGACGAATTGTTGAGGCGCCAGAGAGGAAATGACAGGTGAGAATTTATTTAGTTAAATAATATTATTCATTATGATAAGATGTTTAACATAAAGCATAACATAATTAATTTGTCAAGTTATTTACTTTAATGATAGTTATATGATGATGTTATAGTGAACTATCTGTTACGCTAATATGAAAATAAATGTATGTAGTTACAATCATTGTATGAAATAGTTATGACAAGTTAATAAATACTTCTTTTTTGGTAAAGTTTATCTAATTTTAAATTAATAACAATTTGTAAAGAAAAAAACAGTTATTAAAATACAATGAGATACATATATTAACGACAGGGATCTGAAAACATTGAAGGGGAAAATCATACAGGAACAATATGCTGTTGAAATATACAATAAGATGAAAGCGCAGTTGGATAAATTAAATGAAGAAGTTTGTTTGTTTACTTTTATTTGTTATTAAGATTTAATTACTTCAATTTATTTAATAAAATTTTGATATTTATAACAAGATGATGGCGCAACTTGATAAATTGAGTGAAGAAGTTGGATTGTTTATTTTATATTTTAAGTAGTATATTTTGGTAGTTTTAAAAAATAAGGGTACAAATCAATAGCTTGTTGCTTAAGTTTTTATCTTAAATTTTATTAAGTTTATTGATAAACGGCTGCTGAAAAATTATATAATTGGTAAGATGAAGGCACGAATGGATAAATTAGTTAAAAAGATTCTTGTGTTTTAATTTTTAAAAATTATTAAATTAAATTTAATGACGGCTTAGGTCTTCATGTGTAACTGTATCACCATGAGTAGATAAAACAACAATAAAAAATTGCTTAAAAAAAAAAACAATTTTTTGTGCTACTATTAACAAGTTGATTTATCAGTTTGAAAAAGTTACGAATTTAAACAAAAAAATAAACAAAGTTCTTCAATCAATTTCAACATGAAAAGTAATATACATAAAAAGAAAATATTGTTTCATTTATTTAAAACCAGATAAATCTACAACTAGGTTTGAAGAATTGAAATAATGATAAATTATTAAATTCCAACAGAAAGAAAAATACCCGGCCGACGGGCCTTATTATCAGAAAAGAATAAAACTTGCAAAAGAAGTTAAAGAATTAAAAAAGAAGTTCGCTCAAGAAGTTAGTTTTTTTTTTTAATTATCTCCTTCTAGTTTTACTTTTTAAAACCTATAATTATGTTATTTTTAAAAAGTAGTTGAATTCCTTACTAAGAAGTTTATCCATTAAGTTAATTATTTTACATAAATTATACTAAAGTTGTTAATATTTTTTTCACTTGCTGCTAAAAAAGTTAAACAATGTAAAAATAACTTTTTTTATGAAGCTATTTTATCAAAACATTAATTAAGATACTGATAGTAATCTAACAACTACAAAGTTTAAATCGATTCTTTTTACCCAATTAATGATTTAACATAAGATTTCTCGAAAACTTACTTTTCTCAAACAATTCAAGAGGTTATGTTTTAATTTTTAACATAGCTACTTCATACATTAACAAAACTACAATGATTCTTAAATGCATTGTTTTGAGATATGTTTTTTATACTTGAAAATCATTAATTATGTTATAGAATAAATTGATTGCTTAAATTATTACAGTTTATTAATATAAATATACTACTAACTTAACTTTTTTACACGATTAAAGTTGCACATTTTTATCCTTACTTCTGTCTGTTCGTGTTTAAAATCGCTCAAAGACAAAGAGTGCAACTCTGCCACGCTTAGTGACGTCATAAGTTTTTTTTTCTCGCGCATAAAATTTTTATCTGCATGTATTTAGCCTTGGTAATTATAATTTTAAGATAAAATTTTTAATTGTTGTTGTATTTATAAAGGCGTTTATACTGCCTTGAATTATCTGCCGAATACCCGTACTTAATTCTATTATGGAGAATATATTCAAGTAGTAGCGACATTAATGCTTTAGTATTCACCTAGTTTTAATTATGTTTTGTATTACAGACTTTATCATTCTCGTAATTAGTTTGTGAATAAACTCAACAAAGTAAGATATATTTTTTAATTACAACAAAACTACTAAGCACCGCTTAGTAGTTTATTGTATTAAAATTTTGTTTAACTTTTGTCAAAAGTCAGTAAAAAACTGTGCAGTAATTTTTGTAATCTGTTTTGATAAGTTGTCATAAACCTTAATAAGTCGCATACTTTTTGTCCGTGTGTGAAATGTGAATGCATTTTTTCTACTTGATTTTATTTAATAACTGTCTTACTTTAATTCAATTTTATTTCGTCAATATTTTTTTAGATAGTTTTTAAACTTACTAACTGGTTAATTAAAAGTTTTATTTAAGGTTATATTAAGTTATTATTGCTTCAAATTAAACTTCTGTTACAATATCACCTTAAAAATTGTTAATAGTACTTTAAATATTGTTTTAATTTTATTACAGTTTTGAAAGTTTTGCAAACTTTGTTTAGTATTTTTTTGTGTACTTTTTCTTTTGTTAATCTTTGTGTGTAGAAATTAGTCTGATTCTAAATTTAGCGAAATATTGCAATGAAGCAAAGCTTTTTAACTTTCTTAAACTCTTGTTAAAGTGTTTACTTATTTTTTTAAACCTTTTAATATAGTTTTCTCTAATAAAAGTATAATTTTTTATTAAATTTTAAACTAATTAAAGTTTTCTGTTGTAATTTCTCATACTTACGAGCTCGATAAAAATAACGCAGTTTTATTTTCGTACAGTTAGGTTTGTGCTTAGCAAATAATTTTTCGTCTCATGTTAAAAAACGCTCGATTATCTCAACGATAATTGGTGCTCGCTTAGTGACGTCACAAGTGGTTTTTGCGCAGAAAATTTTCATTTTTAAATATATTTTCAGTTAAAATTTTAAATGAGATGAAGTTTTCCACCTCAATTAATTTAGCTCTATATTTTAAAGGCATACGTGAAAATCATGCCTTAAAAAGTTTTGATTTTAACTATCGGTAATTCTTAGTGTGATAGCAAAGCTTGTTTAAAATATAATTTTTCAATTTATATTTTTACTATTAATATTGTGTTTAACTTCTATAAAAAGTCATATAAAAATATTCAACAAATACCTATTTCATTAATATTCCATCAATTTGCATTTTTATTTCATAATTCGTAGGTTTTTACCTCACCTTTTTTGTGAATATACTCATTGTTATTTTAATTCTACTTTATTTCATCAGTTGTATTACTGGATCTTTTAATAAAAACCTAACTACTGCCGACTTGTTAGGTTAATTTCAAATAATAAAGTTTACTTTGATCAAACTTTTACAAAATTTGACACTAATTTAATTTGGAATAAAACATCTTAAACTTTTTAAATACATTAGTGTATGCTTTTTTTTATTTAAGTTAACATTTTTTTTTCTATCAATATTTTAAAAATAAAAGTCGAAAAAAGTGTTAGTTAATAAATAGTTTATTTCAAAAATGCAAAATGGTTTATTAACACAAAAACTTAATTTAATCAACCCTCGAATGTATCAAAAAATAGCTATTATTTATAATACAGTTTATTAGTGTTATAACATTCAGGAATATTTATTTTTTGTAAATAGTTTTGGATTGTTTTAAGAACTTTTGATACTTTAATAAAAAGTAAAAGCAAATCAGTAAGGCTTCAAAAGGTATGTACTCAGAAGCATAACATAGTTAAGGGCATAAGGGAGGTAAATCACTTTTTTTACAACTTGATCTTATTTTATAGAGTTTTAACAAGGCTACCAGATGCTTTTTACAGATTTTAAAAGTTCAAAATAATTTTAGAGAAATAGCCAGTCAAAGTCGGAGGCAACAATAGGTTCCTTATGTGAGGTTCAAATTAAAACGGCAAAAAAAGACTGTTTCACTAAAAATCTATTTTCTCCTACGTTTTTTTAGAGACTATCTCAAACTTTCAGGAAATGTTCCTTGCAATATTAAGAAAGTTCTGTCGGAATAAAATTTTAAAAAATAATTAAATTAACAATTAAAACAGTTGTTTTTTTGTCATAAAATTTTTTTTTAACTTTTTTAAATTTTGTATCCACAGAATTTTTTAAATATTGCAAGGAACATTTCCTGAAAGTTTGTGGTAGTTATCTCAAAAAAAGTAGGAGGAGATATATTTTTAGTGATTTATAGTTATTTGCTGTTTTAGTTTGCGCCCCACCCCTTATAAGGAACCAGTTGTAGTCTCCGACTTCGACCGGCTATTTCTCAAAAAATATTTTGAGTTTTAAAAATCTGTAAAAATCAACTTGTACCTTATATAAAACTCAATAAAAAAAAACTAAATTGTGAAAAAAGTGATTATCTCCCTATGTCCTTAATTTTATTTATTTAAAACATTAAAACTGTTTGTGAAGTTTGTAAAAAAATAACATCCAAAATTCATTTATCACTATTAAATCAAAATAAAACATACAAGAGGCTCTTAACTTGTTTTGATTGTTTGCAGGCTTCAAAAACAGCCGAACATTACTTTTTGGCCTTTGGTGTTATAATTTAAAATTCAATATAGTTTTGAATGAAGCTTTACGTTCAAGCTACTGATTTGTTAAAAATATTTCACAAGGTAATTTTTTATTCAACATCCAGGGTTGCCACTTTACCTGGAAAAACCTGGAATTTAAGAATTTTTGAAAAAACTGGAAAAACCTGGAATTTTGAACAAGAATCACTAAAAAAACCTGGAATTTTAGCAATTTTTACATATTTAGTAGTAAAATTTTGATTTGACGCAAAAAATCTATCATATAAATAAAAATATTTTGTCCTCGTCAAATTTTTTTTTTATAATAAAACATATTTAAAGTAGCTTCACAGTATCTTTTCTAGGATTTTATACTATTTAACACAGTTTCTTACCTTTAACTTAACTTTAAACTAAGACTAGACCTGAAAATGTCTACTTTTGAAAACCATGAAGAAATTTGGAAAATCCGGAAAAAATTTTGAAAAAAACGAGTGCCAACCCTTAACATCGCTAACTTCAAGTTGTAGATTTCTTAAATAATAAGAGAACGACTAGAAACTATTTTAAATTAAAAATAGACCCCGAAACCTGTAGTTTTAAAAAGTGGAAGAAAATTTGAAAACCTCGAGAAAATTAGCCAAAAACAATTAGCAACTCTGAAATATATGTAACAAAACAATGAATAATTTTAAGGCCTCACTAACTGCTGAGCAACAAGTAAAAGATTTCTTGAATATCTAACAAAATTACATAATAAAATAAATAAGTATTAATTTTCAGGCCTCACTAACTGCCGAACAACAAGTAAAAGTTGAAGATTTTATGAATGTCGAGCAACGACTCGTCAAACAACAGAACGAACTCAGAACCACCGTGGTCGATTTTCACAGGTAACTAAAATTAAATTAATTAAATTGTTATGTGTTTTAATTTTAGAAAACAAATAAAGAGATCTCAACTGCTAGAATGGAAAAAACAAAATATATATTCTTTAAGTCTTTTTTATGCAAACTAAGTTTCGGTCAGAGACCTTGCCAGTGCTTTAATAAAAAATGTTAGTCAAATATGAATCAATTAAATTGTTTAAAACTGTTGATTTCAGGAGCTTAAAATTTTTACAATTTTATAAATGTTTTTTTAAGATGTAAATAGGTAAGTTGCTTTAAAGTATTGGACCTTCACATTTATAAATTAAGTGAAATATTGAATGTTTTTTTTTATTTTCACGGGTAAAAAGTTTTTAAAAAACTTGAAAATTTTTTAGTTGTCATAGGTAGAATACTATATTTTAAATTTAAACTACAAGCGTGCTATATAACATAGTGGTGAACAACTTATGGCCTGCAAAAATACTAAAATGTCGAGTATCTATTAGCTTGAAAGTTTTTTGTGGAAAGAAAAATAAATAAAATAACCTAATAGCAAAATTTAGGAAACAAATTGTGTTTTTGTAAGAAACAGTGGTAAATAAATAACCGTTTTTCTTAATATTTTCTTATACTTTATACCCTATAATTTTTTTTATAGTTTTTCGGCCCGCGAAGATTCATTTAACAAGAAAATGAGTTTTTTTAGTAATTTTTTTTCACGATCTTGGTTTGTTATATTGGTACAATATGAGACGTTTAGCTTAATAAAGCATAAAACTTAATTCACTTGACACTATACGAGACGTTTAACTATAACTTGATAAAGTATAATACTTTTACAGATTGGCGCAAATAAAGTCTGATGAAAGGGAACAGAAGAGCAGAGACCTCATGAGAGCCACGGTTGGTTTTTTTTTTTTTTAGTTTTATTAATACTTTAATTTGTTGTGAGATTTACGGTTTGTTTGTTTTTATTTAAATATCAGTAAAATCCAGTAATGTTTATTTATTTGTTTTTTAATTAATGTGACTAGTCGATAATTCTAGTTTTTGTTTTAACTAGTCTTTTAGTGATCACCATACTTTTACTATTTAACAAATATATTTTCTAATGTGAAATAACAGTTGCGAATACTTTAACTGTATAATTGTAAGAAATTTTAATTGTAAAAATACAGCTACCTATTATGTAACTTCACATATTGAATTCAATGTTTACTTTACGGTTTTGTGACCTTAAGTTGAAGTTTAATCTAACTAGTTTTGAGATAAAAACTTCAATTAAAACTGTATAATTGCCATCAGTCTGCCAAGCTTAGTGACGTCATCAATTTTTTTACCCACAAAAAATAATTTTACAGCTAGAATATAAAAAGATGTATTTTCCCTGAAGCATAAGATAACGACTTGACAAAACATTTTGTAAAGACAAGGTAATCAGTCTTAGCTCCCTTTGCGATATGTATGTATACCTGTATTACAGCAGCCTAATACGATATGTTAGTTAAGTGTCAGAATTTTGATTTTTTTTATCTGAGAATAATTATCACACCTTAGAAAAACTCCAAAGTTTAAAAAGCTTACTTAAGCTTAGAAATTGAGTGTAAAATTTTGTGTTGCTTTCAAATTTAAATCTTTACGATTTCATTTGAACATTTCACAGAAATATTAGGATTTTAAGCACAATGCTTTTTGCCAATTGTAGTAGCATCACGAAATTTTAAAAAAAAAAAAAAAAAAACATCGCCTAATATGTATTACCACGATGTTTTAATAAGTCACACATTTATTGTATTTAAATCGATAAAGGCTAAGTGACTTCTCAAATAAACCTGAGTTTAAAGTGCAAATCTATACACCAAGTGCTTTGAATAAATAACTTTAGCTTTAAACGTCATCTTCACGGTTTTTTTTTATGTTTATTTCAAGCTAACGTGATAGTTTTGAGTATGAAAATTGTAATTTTTAATAGAAAAAATAAGTTACTGACAAAAATGCATTCTGCCAAATTTAGTGACGTCATAAGTTTTTTTACACACAAAAAATATTTAAACTGCTTGTTTATTTTACGCAACAAACTGCAGTTGATTAAAAATAATATTTATCAGTAGGTTACTTAGAACTTGTTAAGGCAAGTTAACTTGCCTCATAGTTCGATCTCATTCCATGTCTTTTGATAGGGCTTTATACCTTCATATGAAAGAAATCACAAAGTTTGAAGTTTTTATTTTCATTCTGAATTTTAAACAAGTTTCTTTAAAAAATTCCAAGAGTGTACGGTTTATCTAATTCCGTTATTTCTTTTATTGTTTTTAAAGTAACGGACTTCAACAAAATGACGGACAACTCTGTAAATAAAAGGGTTGATCATACCAATTCGATCATCAGTCTACCTAATGCTAGTGGTCTGATGATTGAATTGGTATGATCAAACCTTATGTTAAACTTGAGCTTGTCTCACGACATAGGAAAGTCCAGGCTTAAGATCTACAGACTTTCGCCGGTGTTTTTGTTACTCTGTGAATATATATATACATACTTCTTAACTTTAAATATTTCTACTTGACTAAAACAATTTTTGTAAACTGTTGCATCAAATACTTAGGCATTAAATGTTTGATTTTTTTATCTTACATTTAAAGTTATTATCAAGTTGCTACCAGCTTGATATTCAAGTTGCTATGTTACCAACCTTGGCTGAGTGAATTCGGACATCCACTGTAGGTCCATGTTGCAAGCCAGCACAGGAACTCTCTGTTCCCCGTAACCACTGGTGTCGTTACTCAATGAACCGTTTGTCATCAGGATGTCGATTATGAGCTGGAGATTTGTCTCCCAGTTTGTAGGTTCTCCCATGAGCACAACTGCGTCAATGATGGGAAGGGTTTCAGCACTGTACTTTGAAGGCTGTTTGGAAAAAAATAGTAATATATTTTTAAAAACCACTGGTAATATTTTACTATCTATTTTTAAAACAATAGTGTTTCATCTGTATTTTGATGGTTATCAAAATAAAATTTGTGTACATACTGTAAAAGTTGAAATACACAAAAATATTTGATAATGTCTCGATACAGATGTGTTATTAGGAGGGTAATAAGATTATTAAAGTAGATTAATACAACAATCAAAACAACACTTATATTTATTTACATAAACTAAACAACACAAAGATACAATTACATCACTCTATACGAGAACTAAAGTTAAACACACAAGAAAATATTAGTTCTTAAATCTAACGTGTTTAAAATGCATTTTAACTTAAAGCACACTTGCCGAAACTGCTACTGCACTGTAATTGCAAGTCAAATTCCGTTTTATAAGCACTAAAACAAATGTAACTCCTTTAAGTAAACAATATTGTTTATTGTTTTAGAAAATTGTTTTAAGAGTTATAAAAATTGTTTTGCAAAAGCTTGTTTTGAGAATAATGAAAATTGTTTTTATTATTACAAAAAATTCCATATTTATTCACGAGCTTTAAAATATTAAAATGAGATGCTAATATCATTACATTGTTTCTTTTTAAATTTTCAATTTTAACGTTTAAAGCCTGGTAAAATTAATTAATTAAAAAATAATTAAAATCCTTAAAATTCTACTTAACTTTAAACTTTTTAGACAGTATCAAAAGTCCGGTTTAAAAAAAGTAAGAAAAAGAAACTGTATTTCTTATTATCTCAAAAATTACATAATCTACAAAAACTTAGATAAAACACAACATAAAGACAAAGTAAGTAACAATGATAGTCATTTAGTTGTCCTCCAGCTTCTTATCCTTGGGGTTCTTGTCCTTGTGCCTGTTGTCCTCGGGCTCGTCGTCGGGCTGTTATCCTCAGGTTGTTAATAGAGGCTTATGAACCATCAATTGGATCATTGACAACGTCTTGTTTCTTTTAGGAAACATTTGACTTTCTGTCTTCTAGCTGGTTTGTTGAATCAGCAAAACACCACATCGATTGGCTTCGGAAACAATGACAGCAGGAACTTGATTGTGACGTAATAGAACAAACACAAAATCTTCATTCAATCTTTTGTTTATTGTCGTACTTATAAACAAAAAAAACTTTTAAAGTTTCATGCAGTAGCAAGGTGTTAGGTGTGCTAAAAAGTTGTGGTTATCAAACAACAATTTGCTTCAAACAATGTTAAAAAGATATAAACGCAACAATTTATTTAACAAACGACGACTGCTAAATTTAAGGGGAGTTTATTTTTGATTTCTTTCAAAGGGAAAATTTTAACACAACTTTATACTTGAACTTGAAACGAGTAATAAAATGTGGCAAGAAACTTGCCATTTTACGACTAAGAAAGATGAAAACTCATTCAAACATATTTTTAAACTTCAGAAACATTCTAATTTAAAACAAATACAATCTATACTTTAATACAATCAATCAGCAGATCAAAACAATAAACTAGTAGTAGTAAACAAATAGACAAATTTGTTTTATCAGCTAAAACTCAGACGTTATTAAGAAGAACAATTCTGCTGTTGTAATTCTAAATTTTAATGCGGTTCTTACTTTACATTTCTATGCTAAGAAAAATATAATAACTGCGCTCTCTTGGCAACTTATAAAATGCAAATTTGCACTAAAGTACTGCGTCCCCTGACGACTTATGTAAATTGCAACATCTTCAAAGAACATTGTGCACTAGAGTAAAAAGACTGTGCTTTTTATAATCGAAATACTGCGCCCCTATGCGACTTATGTTAGTTGCAACTTATATTATACCCTTAGCTAAAAAGATTAAGCTTTTTAGGATCGAAATACTGCGCACCCATGCGACTTATGTTAGTTGCAACTTATATTATACCCTTAGCTAAAAAGATTAAGCTTTTTAGGATCGAAATACTGCGCACCCATGCGACTTATGTTAGTTGCAACATATATTGTGCACTAAGAAGAAGAAATATTATGCTCATTAGCAAATAAAATAAGCACCTAAGCACTAAAAAAGCATATATAAAACTATACATAGAAATCACCGCAAAAATTATATAGTACTTCCAGCAAAAAATCCTTGACATCAAGCTTCACTTTTAACAAAACTAAATAAACCACTACCACACACTTGTATTATAATTGTAGACTTGCTGTTTCAAAGTAGAAAGTTATTCACACAATTTTTCTTACTATTATCATAGTGAAATGTCGCAAAGTAAAGTATTATCGCAAATTATACTGTCAAAATTTTAAACTCGTTAAAAAGTTGTTTAGTAATAAACTAAAGTTTTTTTTTCGCTGCGTTTTTTAATTGATAAGGCACCTAATTCCTAAATATCAGAAGATTCCTAAAATACAGGTCCCGGCGTGGTCTCCAATGTCTCGATACAGATATGTTAATAAGGGGGTAATAGGGATTAGTTAAGTAGATTAGTACAACAATCAAAACAACACTTATATTTATTTACATAAACTAAACAACACAAAGATACAATTACATCACTCTATACGAGAACTAAAGTTAAACACACAAGAAAATATTAGTTCTTAAATCTAACGTGTTTAAAATGCATTTTAACTTAAAGCACACTTGCCGAAACTGCTACTGCACTGTAATTGCAAGTCAAATTCCGTTTTATAAGCACTAAAACAAATGTAACTCCTTTAAGTAAACAATATTGTTTATTGTTTTAGAAAATTGTTTTAAGAGTTATAAAAATTGTTTTGCAAAAGCTTGTTTTGAGAATAATGAAAATTGTTTTTATTATTACAAAAAATTCCATATTTATTCACGAGCTTTAAAATATTAAAATGAGATGCTAATATCATTACAATTTTTTGAATAATGTGATTTTCTTCACATATTCAATTATGAGTTAAAAAAGCGAGCATAGGCTTAAAATGGTCAGACTAAGATTTTGTGATGTCAATTGTGAATATATTCAAATACATTTTAGTTAAAATTTTTTAACTTTATTTTTTTTCAATCAGTTTGAAAATAAAAATGCACTTTGCCAAGTTTGTGACGTTTAGTTATTTACATATGGAAAAATTAAATAAGTAAATTGACTACCACAATTTGTAATGACAAAGAAATATGGCTTAAAGGTTGACTTTTTTTAGATTGATCGATTAGATTTATTTATTTTAGAAATTTTGTAACTTTATTTTTTAACGAAAATTTCAGAATTTAAACTTATTTATAAACGGTTAAAATATTTCAAGTGTTTTTATTTTCGGATTTGTTTATCCAGCAATGTTAAAAAAATTGATTTAAAACTATTTTTAATTAGTCATACTTAAATACTTTTAAAAGTATCAATTCTTTTTCTTTCTAGTGTTTGAGGAAATACTAGTCTTATACAAAACTTAAGATTAATCAAATTACATTATTAAAATTAACTTTTTCTTACGCTGTTGCACGAATTATTTTGATAGAAAATAACTCAAAAGTATTATTGATCTTATAATACTTTTAAGTTATTTTTAGCTTTAAAGCTCAATTATAGTACTAAATAATTTTATTAACGTTTAAAATATTGCACATTAGTAATGTTTGTTAACAAACTGAACAAAAAAAGTTTGTTAAAGTGTAATAACATATAATTTTAAAAATATTTTTCTGATTTAAAACTGATAATTTTTCTCAATGTTTAATTAACTACCACTTTTTGGCATAGTTTTTAAATTTTTTACTAGTTTAAAGTAAACAAAAAACGTAAGTTAAAATAAACTGAACACCATTTAAACCTTCTTTTTGTGATTTTTTTTAATAAAGTTAATAGTAATTTTCTTTAATAATTTTATAAATTTATTATCAGTTAAAAGACTGCACTCGGCCTGTTTTAGTGACGTCATTATTTTATAAACACATAAAATTGAATCATATAAATAATATTAATACGATTACTTTTTTTTGTTAACATATCACGACTGTTGTCGTCATTTTAAAATGCAATAACTGCTTATGCTTATATAACGATCGAAAATAAATGAAAAATTGTTAAAGTATTGGATCGCTCTAGAGCTGTTAAATTATCTTTATGATATTATTATACGATAAACAACTGTTTGTTATTTTCGTGTATATACACTATGTTAGACATTTAGAAATACTTCTTTTTTTTTCTCGTATAAACTGCATTATTGTAAATTTTTTTTTTATATACTTACTTCTGAAACTAATGTGAATTTAACATTGACTTTAAAATAAATTCCATTTTGGTTTAAAACAAATTTTATAACTAACAATTAACTTTTATTTTCTTTAAAGGTAACTTTTCTAACAAAGTTTATAAAACTACATAAAACAAATTTTCAAATAATTTCACAAAACAAAAACGTATTAGTTATATTATTCGTCAAAACTCTTCATGATCAATAGGCATTTGGAAATCGCTGCTTTCATTTAAAGCGTCAAAATTCTTAATTTTACTTGCATAAAAATTTGATTCATTTTAATTTAACTAAAGTTTTTATCCCATAAGGGCTTAATTCAAAATTTTATTTACAAATTCCTTTACAAATGATTTTAATTTTTGAAAAATTGCTGCTTTATTTTTATTATGGAATTTAAAACGCACTTTTCTAAATTAAAACTTTGATTAGATTTTTTGAATTAGCTCACATTTAATATTTTTTACCTAAGGTTCCGTTAAAAAAATATTTCAAACTTTGGTTGAAATCTACTTTTGTTAGTTGACAAGCATTTTATTATATTCACAGAACTAGATAACTTAAAGTTTAAAACATCTATAGTGTTCCAAAAGACATTTATGATTAGCATCAGTAACAAAGTGAAACATGTAGTATTAAGTGACGTCATAAAGTTTTAACACACATTAAAATGTTATAATTGCCGAATTTTAACCTATACAATTTTTAATTTGTAGGTTCGCTGGAAAAGCTTTATTTTAAAGGCAGAAAAATTTGCCTTAAGTTTATATATAGATATTAACAATATATTTTTAAGCAGCTGCTTTTTTTTGAACTCACTGTTTCGTATAAGCATCATATTGTTAGGTATTTTCCTAATAAGTATATTCTTTTTATTTAAATGGTGTGAAGTTTCTACTTGTTTACCAGTTGATTTGTTTAATTTACTAATTACTTATCAATGACATAAGTTGCCACCGCTACCAATGACTTTATTAACGTCTCATTCGTGTTAATTTGTTTCAGTTTTGTTTTTTGTTGTCTTTCTTATTTTCCTTTATTTTACATTCATATTTATTTTAGTCATGGCTACAAATTGGTAATTTGTAAATTTCTATCTACATGCTTTACAAACCCGTATAACTACATTCACCTACCGTGTAACTTCGCACTTTTAACTCCCAAGTGCGAATTTAAAGTGATGTGTGATGTTCGATTGAACTTAAAGTGATTTTCATAATTTCTATTAAAAATAAGATCATTGGCAAATGCATGCTGCCAAGTTTAGTGACGTCATTATTTTTTCAAACAGAAAAGTATTCAATTTGATTATTTATATTGACACAACTTTCTAAAGACTGTTATGAATGCATTGGAAAAAATATTTTGTAAAGGCAAATTAGTTTGTCTCAAAAGTCGTACTAAATGTATTATAGCCTATATTTAGAAATAAGAATTTGTTGGATGCGTTTATTCTACGAAATATCTGCTACAAACAGTTTATTCCTATACACTTATAGATGTGTTTTATTATTACAGTGACCTACTGCGAAACTTCGTTTGTTTAACCTTTAGTTTAATATTGCAAACTTAGGCTTAAAATATTGTAACCAAAATTTTATGATGAATAATTTATAACAAACTATGTGTATTAAGTTAAAAAATATTAATGAACAGTTACAATATACACTCTGCCAAGTTTAACCTTTATAAAGAATGGTTGGCCTTATGAGCATAACAGAAGAGTTTTTTATGTAGTCTCTTGTTTTATTGTTTTGTAAATCCTATAAGCTTTTTTATTCCTGTTTCAATAACTACATCAAGGTTTGTTTATTCTATAATAGTAGTTATAGCTGCGACTCAATAAAATTTCTATGTAATTTAAAGCTAATAACTTTTCAATTATAATTTATTTTTAAGAACTTAAGGCCATGAGGGGGTAAAACACTTTATTTTCCAAAAAAACAACTTCGGTTTTTATATGAAAGCTTTAAGTACAAACTACAAGCTAGTTTTTATAAAATTCAAAAATATCATTTCACTTTTGAAATATTTTATTTTTTGTAAAAAGTTTCCGATACAAACGTATGGACCCAAAATTTTTCGGGTCAATTTTCTCAGAAATATTTAAAATCACTAAAAATCTATCTCCTCCTTCATTTTTCAAGCAATCTTCTTCAAATTTTTAGGAAATGTTCCTTATATTAAAAGAAAAAAAAAACGTTACTTATGAATTTAAAATAATTTAAAAAATATATATATATTTTTTTACATGAGTTTTTTCAATTCCAAAGTAATCTTTTTTTGTAGTTGTATAAAGATAAGACTGTGAAAGTTTGCAGAAGATTGCTTGAAAATGTAGGCGGAGATAGATTTTCAATAACTTAGTCTTTTTTTGCTGTTTCAGTTTACCCTTCCCATAGGAAACCTATTATGCGGGAGACTTTGACTGGTCATATATCAAAAAATAATTTAATTTTTTTAAACAATAAAAAGTATCTTCAAGCTCAAAAACAACTCTTTAAAATAAGATCAACTTGTAAAAAACATGGCTTACGCCTCAATGCACTCTGCCAAGAGTAATTACGTCGTGAGTTATTTACGCACAGAAAAACAATATTTTCGGTTTATTTACAAAAGATGTTCTTCCAACCTGTAAATTTTAATGAACTACTACATTTTGTAAAGACAAAGTAATGTGTCTTAAAAGTTGTCCTAACTAAATAATTTAGACTTATAAAATAAAGATCTATTAGGTTTTTTAGTTTTATCTTGGCAGTTTTGAAACTTTATTTTTATCGAAAATCCCAGAATATAATACTTGTTAAAAAACGGTTCTTTACCTAAAATTTTTATCGCTTGTTAAGTTAATTACTACAGTGGAATAGTATGACTAGAGGTAACAAGTACTTATAAAAAAATAAGTATTTCTTAAGTTCAAACATAAGATACTTGATTTTTTTTAAACAAACGTTTTTCATTAAAAAAACATATTTTCGAGTTTTTTACGTTCAGTTGTTTTTTGAATATTTTAAAGTTGAATGAATCAAGTTTGAATTTTACTTAAGTTTTATGGTAGTGTTTAGGCAAGTTCGGTTTAATTATATTAAAATAGTCCATAAATGTTTTACTAAAACATTAAAACGTTTGTTATTTTTGACAAACTTATCTTATGCTTTATTTTTTAAGTTATCAAATTTATTTGTGTTTTAATGGTGAACAAAGTCGAGTTTATCCATGATTTAGTTTATAAAGTTTTGTTTAGGCGCTCTCAAAAAAATTATTTACTTGCGTTAAAATTTTAGTAAAAGCTATTTGAAGACAAACTAAAGATTAATTAAAACCTGATGAAAATAAACTTTTTGTAAACTGTAGTATCAATTATTTCAAACTGACCGTCATCTTAATGATGGTACTCATAAAAGTTTTTATCACGGTTTGGAAATGATTGCGTTTCTATTTATCTTATTCTATAGCTTAATATTTTTTTAGCTTTTTGTTTGATATCCTGTTCTACTATAAATTAAAAAAAAAACATTCTACAAATATATAGATATTTGATAACCCAATGTTTTTGTTTGCAATCTAAGTTTTAGATTTGCTGAATTGAAATTTTTATTTTTTTTGTCGATTGCTTCGAGCAAAATACATATCTGATAGTTTTGTTTTATGTGATAGCTGCAAACTTAAACTGTAAAAGTTCAATCTAAGATTTACTTAAAAATTGCGTAGTTATACTGTAGCTAATTGTACTATAACAAAAAAATGTATAGTTACTTTCATTAATTGTTCTAGAAGTCAGATGTTTTGCGTGTCAAACACAACTTTAAAAAAAGTTGGTTAAGCAGTAATATAATTGTTTTATATAGTTTTTTGTGTTATTCTACCGATTTTTTTTTTAAGTAAATGCATTTACTTGTTACTCTACTTCATGTCAATAAAACTAGTATTTGAATGTTAAAATGTTTGATTGTGTTGCTATTTATTTTTCTACATATAAAATTTCATTTATTCCTCAATAACAGCTATTAAATAATCGAATTATTTTTGAAGACTATAAAATATATCTATAAAACAAATCATATAGAATAAATTTGTAGTTGTTAATCAAATTGTCATTCAATTTTTTATCTATTTGATGCCGTGAAAATCACAAAATAACGTTGACTGTTTGTTTGAAAGAAGCAAAGAGGTTCGAGTGTTACATTCTGCATATAAAGCTTGATTATAACAGTATAAGTTTTAATGGATAGTTTAACGTGATAAAGGTTGATTTTAAACTTTTCGTAACTTCATATTTTTTTTTTAAGTTTAACACCAGTTTATATATAGTTTTAATTTACTAAAATATAAACTTAAGTTGAACCACTGTTGTTATACTGATTTTGTTATAAAATTACTTTTTCTCAGAGTTTTTTTTATTAGGTTCTATATGTTTGTTTCAATCTTCTTCTAAATATAAATACCTGTTTATAGTTATAAATAGGTTTTCATGTTTGCTAATTTGTAAATCTTTTGACTGATTTCTGACTTACCAGCTAAGAATGCTTCTTTCTAAGACTTTTTATTTTTAGTGTTTTGAAGTATATAAATACTCATTTTGTTCAAAGTGATAAGGTTTTGCTTTTTTACTGATTTAAAAATTATAATTGTAATAATAAATAATAATAGTTACTACTTGAAAACTGTTAATATTTTAAAACTTGTTTCATGTACTCAGAAACAGCCTAATCTAATTCTATTACATGTATAGGTAAAACAATAACAGCAGACGTAGATTTCTTTAAAAAAATATTTAATAAGTTTAAACATTTCTATTCAAATAGAATGTTTACTTGAATAAGCGTTTTTGAATAGTCTATCTACTTAGATACATTGTAACAAAACTGTTGTTGGACAGATTTAACTTTTTTTAATACAGATTAGTTTTATACTTCAAAAAATATATTTTATGTTTTTGACCGAAAGTTAAAAGCGATTTGATAATTATAATAAGTACAAGTCATTCAAACTCATACTTAACATAACCATTTTATTATAGCGTCATATATGTTAGTTTTTTTTTATAAGCTATACTTTTCAAATTACATTTGCAATATTTTTCTACAGTTTATATTTTTTACTTACTTACTGGATCGTCTGTGACGTCATTATTTTTTACACACAAAAAGTATTAAGACAATCTAATATATTAAAAAGACGTTATTTAGTGAATGACATGCTAAAATTACATTTGAATTTGTAAAGGGAAATTAATTTGCCTTAAATTTATCGTTCGTAACTGCCTTATGAAGGCAGTTGCATATAAATAGATGTTTAATGTTTTTTTTTTAATTAATGTAATTATCGAACAAAAAATAAGTAGTTGTTAAACAATTATTTTGTTTAAGAATAAAATTTAAATATAAAATAATAATCTTGCCAATTTATTTCATATTTAAATAAGTATATATAAAACTAACAGACTCGATACAACAATTCAGTTCAAGAGTTGAGAAATAAGAAACTGTCTCTAGTGGACCATCACAAAAAGCATATAGAAGTCAGAATAAAACAAGGAGAGTTCGCTAAACTGTACAATACTATAAAGGTAAAATTGTTTAAATTTTTTTAAATGTATATTGAAATATGTTACGTCGTTTTGTATAAAATAATCATATTTTTTGTGAGATTTACGTTTATGAAAGCCAGAAGAGTTTTCTAAATTGAATAATACAATAAAGGTAAAAACAATAAAATAGCTCTGCTTGAATTTTAATAGATCTTTATTTAAATATTTGTTTTTGATATAGTTTTTTTTAACTAGAGATTTATTTTTACTTAAAAATATACAAATTTCTTTTATGATTTATTTGCGCTCAAGTAAAACAAAACGTATTCGCCAAACTTTGTATTACTACATTTTAAGAGGCCATAGTATAAAAAAATCCGTTTAAATTTTTCATGTAATCGTTGTAAATAGTAGTACACTTTAAAGTTCTTCAAGTTTTAAAGATATATTTTATTATCTAAATTTTGAATTGAAATTTATCAACGAATATGATATGCAATTTCTAAATTGAGTGTCATAATAAAATGTAAACATATTTGTTCAACAAAATTATTAACTATTCTGTAATTTTGAAACACAAATTATTTAATTATTTGATATTTAACAAGTATTCGCTTTAATTTTAGATACTTAACAAGAATTAAAATCTCAAAAATATTACGATTTAATAAAGAAGAAAATACTTTTTATTGAACAGTTTAATGAGTTGCATTTTGAATATTTGGATTAATAATGTTGACTTATTTTTATTTAACCATTAAAACTTAAATTGAGTATCAATTAAGAGCTATTAGTCTAAGATTTATATGCTTAAACTATTTATTTAATTTCAAGTTGTCTTTTAAAAATTTTAATTTTTCATGATACATAAAAAAGCTTTCAGGAGCTGAAAAAAATTTTACAAAAAAAATAATAGTTTCCAGTTTAATTCAAAGCTTTTAGTTGTTTTGTGACGTCAAAATCAAGCTGATAAAACAAATAAGATTTATGTTAAAAAAGTTCTGTAACTAAGACAAAAATGCAAACACAAGAAAATGACATGATTTATTTATTTAATAAATTAAACATATACATATATTTTTTTAGAACGAGAGGAACAAATTGGTGAATCAAATTCAGTCGTGCACACAAAAGTCGGTGGAATTGAGGGAAAAGTGCAGGATACTAGCAAATGAGTTGGAAATATTGAGAACTTCAGCTGTTAATTACGATAAGTTTGTTTATTTATTATATACATTGTAGTAAAGTTTTTATATTTTTGTTGAATCTATTAAGTTTGTTAGTATTAAAATTTAAATTATTAAGTTCATGTGTTTAGTACTTAACAATGTTTTTAATATTTAAATTTGAAACAACGTTTTAATTTATTAAGTTTTTTAGATAAATTTAGTTGATTTATATTTAAAACTTTTTTGTTTGTATTAAAAGTTAAAGTCCTCAGTCACCTTTATTTTTATGTCTAAAATTAACTGTTTTATTTACTATGTTCAGCTAACATGAAGTTAATGTATTTTTGAATTTTTTTTGCAATGTCAGCTAAATGCATTGTGCCTCGCTTAGTGACGTCATAAGCGTTTTACACACAGAATAAAGTTATGCAATATATATATATAAATATTTCTCAAGATAAAAGTTTAGAATTTCCTCGGTAGAACTTTGCAGAATTTTTAAAGGCATGCACATCCTACTATTCACTCTATTACAATTACATTATACCACTGTACTATACGAATTTAATTTTTAATTATGAGAGTATAATAAAACTACTAATTTCGTATTTCACTATAGTAATGATTAAAATTTTTTATTAGGTTCCACAGTGTTTTACATAATTAAGTTTGTTTTAAAAAGTCATCAAAACTGTATTTTTTTATTTTAAATAATTCTGTTATAAAATAATTTTTCACTCTGTTAGAGATATTTAGTTGTAATTTAAAAATTAAGCTGTAATAAAGACAGTTCCTTATTAAAGATAAATTGAACTATAGCAGACTTTTAAATTATATCTTGTACAAACTAACATTAATTTTTAATGACAAATCAATAGACAACTTAAATTATATAGTTTTACTGTTATAATATACTTGTTAAATTAAGTTAATTTTTTTTTAGTTTTTAAAAACTTTCTTTTAACTTATTTACTCTTTTAGTAAAAAAATTTTTCCCAATAAAATTTGTTAGAAACGATTAAATTTTATAATATAAAAAGTTATATTATTTATGTTATTAGATTTTAATTTGTAAAAAATCTGGCTAACTGTTGTAATAAAACTATTTTTTCTTTTTTCAAAAAACTGGCTTAATTCAATCTTTAAAAATATAAACTTGTTAATTTGTTTTACTTATGACATTTAAAGTTTTATAGTAATCATAATATTATTTTCTTCCTATTTCTTTAAATAAGTTTCAAGTATAAAATGTACAGAAAAAAAAGTTAGAATTTGAAAACTAATGCACTCTGCCAGCTTTAAAACGTCATTATTTTTGCACACAGAAAAAATATTGTTTGCATTTTTATATACAAAAATAGTTTGATTACAAGCAGCATACCTACCATATATAAAATGTTGTATTAGTAAGGCACTGCGCAATAAGTTCTCGAACCTCAATCATCATAAAACGAACACAGAGCCAAATTCGTAGAAAATAAAATTACCTTGCTTGCTAAATTAACTATCGGTATTTATTCATTTAATTGTGTGTTACACACATTTAGTTTACTATTTTGTCACAATTTGATAATTATTACATTACGGAGAAGTACAAAGAATAAGACTGGTGAACAATATTTAATTTATCATCAAATTAATACTTTTTTATTACAGAGAAGTACAAAGATCCACATTACGGTTGATGAACAATATGGTGGGAAGAGATAACTTGAGAGGAGAAGAAAATCGACAAATTAAGGTGGAAGAACAAATTCAGGAGGAAAAAGAACAGCTTAAAATGGAAATTGGAAGGTTTGTTAATATTTTAGTTTAAAAAAGAATTTTGAGTAATTGTAAAGAACAAGTAGTTATAGAAATTTAAAAGATCAAGTCTGTTTAGTATTATTACTACTAAATTTATTGTGAAAGTTATTTGTAGTTGTAGGAAGAAAACGAACTACTTAATATCAAATGTACAAGTAATTGTAACAAAACGAATATTTAAACCTATATTTGAAGTTAGGTAAGTTACTTCGTTAACAAATGCCACCTGTCCAGTTTAAATAACCATTGAGACTTTATTTAAACCTTTTTGTATTGCATAAACTCCATATATCTTATGTAAAATGCTGTATTTTAAATAACAGATTGAACATGTTGAACAATCAAGCGGAAGACCAAATGTTGCAGTTGAGAAAAAAATACGAACAAAATGTACAACATAGAAATGATCGGTTTGTTTGTTTTAATTTGTTTTATTTAAAAAAGAGTTAAAAAAATATATTTATCAACTTTTTATTTCAAATCACTGCTTGAAGTTTGCTATTAAACCCTATTTTGTCGATGAGTTGTTTTTATTACAAAAATACTCATAAAAGTATGATATTTCAAACAATTTTAATGTAACTATCAGGAAAATCTAATTTTTCCTGGGTAAAAAAAAACTATCGTTAGTAATTTATTTATACGTTTGTTCCAAGAAAAATATTATACTTTTATAAAGTTTTAAAAAAAATATTTATTTAAAACTTGATATATATATATAAAAAGGGACTAATATAAATAATGCTGTGAAATAATCTTTAAGATAACTTTATCATAGTATGCTATTAGTAGAACAAAAACAATAATTTTCAATTTAATGAGGTATTAAGTAAAATAAAAATCATATTTAAATTATAACTGTTCAAAAATATAGTACATGTTTTACATGAGTTTTCTTTCCACTAACAACCCAGTTGAAATGTGTTGATTCGTTAACACACAGAAACATATGTTGGTACAATAAAGGAATATTACTGTACAATTTGTTTTTATTTAAGTTATATAAATTAATATGTGTATATATGCATATATAAAAAGTTGTTAAAATAATTTATATATTCATTACAGAGGAGTGCAACTAGTAGAAAGAGAAGAAGAAGTTTGTATTTTTTACGAAAAATTAAATGTACAAGAATCGATAATCACAAATGCTGAAGTGAAGCTTCACGAAGCGCAAGATGAAGCCAAGTTGCTATTTTTATATTTATTTTAAATCTTTATTATCATTAAGTTTTGTAAATATAGTGTTTTTAAATGTATTTTATTTATATATTAAAATTTGTTCAAAAAAGTTTGACATAATTAACTAACATTAAGTTTTATGGAGTTTAAACTTTGAAAATGAAGTTTTTTTGAATTTAATTTTTTAGTGCAACAAAATTCTACAGTTAGTGTTAAATATTTATATTAGTTTTTTTGTTTAAAAAATCAACCATACATATTTAATATTTTATTTAAATTGAAAAAATATATTTAGTAAGTTTTTAGGAAAACAAAATTCTCTGTTTATCTACCTAGTTTAAAAAAGTATTGTTGTAAAGAGCATATTACATAAGACTTTTTAACATTGTTAACTATTATTTTTATAATGGTTGTAGCTTTTTTTTTGTAATATGTCAAGTATATGTAAGAAATTTTCATTAAATACTTCATAATTTCGGGTAATAAAACTAACAAAAAACAAAGAGACTAGTTCTATTAAAATTTTTCTAAATTAAATTATTTACGGCTTCAGCTATACTTTTTGTTTGACGAGTATTTATCAATTAACAGATATTTGAAATTGCAAAAATCAGAAGACTTGAGATTGTTGGAACTGGCAAGAAAGCAAACACCAATGTTGAAACAATTAAATGAGGAACTAGTCAATCTACAGATACAAGTTGGTGATGTTTTGTACAAAATTATTTTGTGTTATTTTGAAATAAATATCAATACACCAATGTTAAAACAACTAAATAAGAAATCAGTTAATCTTCAGATACAAGTTGGTGATGTTTAGAATTTGCTTGTAAATCACTCTTGTAAAATTTTTTTGTGTATATCTTTTATGGTAATTTAATCATACTTACACAACAGTTAACATTTTTATATAAGGTTTTACAACTACCCCAAAGTAAACGTCAGCTTGATATAAAATGCAAACTAATATTTTTTCTCATACTATTATTTAATTTGCAGTTATCTCAATGCACTAATAGAAAACGTCAGCTTGAAATTAAATGCGAACTAATATTTATTATTCATATTAATTTACATCAAACATTTACAGTTATCTCAATGCACTGATAGAAAACGTCAGCTTGAAATAAAATGCGAAGATTCGACGAATGATGAGAGATTCAGAATGTTGGGAGGATGCGATCCCAGCCCGGAAGATCTCAATAAAACAATTCAAGATGTAAGTAATTGTTTTTATAAATAAAAAATCATTAATGCGACCCAAGTCCTAAAGATCTAAACAAGACAATACAAAATATAAGTAATTTTGTTAATAAAATATTGTAATAAGAGTGCTACATATCACTTAAATGCGATCCTACTCCGGAACAATCTCAATAAAACAATTCAGGATGTTAGGGAACTTTTTCGTTAACTTAGTTTATTAATAATTATTTTTATTAGTTAATTAATTAATCAATTTAACAGTACAGGGTATAAGTTATTATATTATTAACAAGTTTAAAAAAAAGTATTATTTATGAGTAAAACTCGATCCCAATTAGACAGATCTTAATAAAACTATACAAGACGTTAGTTGGTAAAACTATTTATAAAATTACTTTATATATTTTAATTATTATTACGCTTTAACAATAAGAACCCTCTCCGGAAGACCTTAAAGATTTTAGTAAAAGTTTTTGTATACAAAGACATAGATTTTTATAAGTTTTACAAAATATATACTTAATCAATTGACTCATAAAAACTCATTGATGAGATTTATGATATTTTAATTTACTTGTGTTTTCATTGGAAAGTTTTATTTTTTTTTTTTATTCTTAAAAATATCAAGTCCCACTGTGTGTAGTTTTAAATAATTTATACAAAATCTGGCTGAAGTAGAACTTTATTGTTAAAAGTGTGTGTTTATTAGTGATATAACTTTAAACTTACAGTTTTGCCTGGCTGTAATAAGCGATGTGTTGGTATTTTTATAATTAAATAAATTGTAGTTGAAAACATAATGTATTTAGTTAATTAGATCCTTTGAAGTTGGAACAATATTTTTTATTATTTATTAGGTAACAGTAACTAAAGTCTACTTCAATTCTTACTGTAGATATATGCAAATACTTTGTCTTTAGCACCTCAAAATGACAATTGTCTGTTTATGGAATTTAATCTAAGAATTTTAAATGGAACAATACATTTTGGTATTACAATCAATTTTAAAGGATTTAAACACAATAAATAAATTAATTGAAATTTTTATTACAGTTGGAAATGAAGTTAGCTGAAAAGGAGGAGAAGTTGTTAGAAATGGAGCTTGTATTCGATCAGAGTCAGAAGTTAGCTGATAAGTTGGAAGAAAAAGTTGAAAGTGGGAAGAGTGATTCACTCGGATTAGCTAAGAAGGTTGTAAATGTTATAAAAAAAATATTATTATTTTGTATATTTTATATTTTTTCAAAAGTTGACAGTGGGACTTGCTAAGAGAGTTTAATGTAATATTAGATAAACATTTCATACAATATACAATCATGGACCAACTATCAAAATTGTAACAATTATAATAGCGCTATATGTTATACATATAATAGTGTAACAGTAAACATTTTATTTATTGTGTATACTTATAAAAGAAAAATAAGTATGGAAAAAGTGATTTACTGGAAATTATTGAGGGGGCTCTATGTTAACAATTATTATAAGTTTTACAACTAACTTAAAAACTTTTACATTTGGACAATAGAACAAAAATTAGATAATATATGTTTGTTTATTTATTTATAAAATTCTGTATATTTTTTTTTTCTAGATATTTATCAAAAACTACATTTGCTTTTACTGAATGCTTCAGATTAGTTTCAAATTTTTTTGTTTTATTCAAGTCTAAATTAATCTTTATAACTTATGTATTTAATATTACAATATAATTTATTATTATACGGTTTTTTATAAAGGTAAACAAATACTAATTATACTAACTTCAAGCTAAAAAAAATCATACATAAAATGATAATAATTTATATGTTTAACCTTAAGTATGTGGATCTCAAGTAGTAAAATTACATATAATGTCCTTTTGAATTAGAAATATCGATAGTTTTAAGATTTAATGTTAGGTAAATAAACATCAATCCAAACCTATAAATTTACCTCTTTAAATGATTAGTATTCTTTAAAAGTTATAATAGTTTATGTCATTTAATACTAGGTAAATTAAAACAAGTCTAAGGCTAAGAAAAGTTTTCAAATATTAGCAATAAAGTAATAACAAATAGTTCATATAGTTTAATATTAAATGAATGATTACCAATTTTAAACAAATAAAATCACATTAAATATTAGCAACAAACATAAATAAAACATAGTTCTTGTTATTTATTTTGAGGTTAAAGATCACATAAAGAATTAGCGTTAAAATTAAAATAATTAATAACTCTAATTGTTAAATACTAGGTGAACGATTATCAATCTCAAGCGAAGAAAATAACTCGTAAAATGATGGCCATAGTATCTGAACTTTCCATGAAGCAAGCTCAAGTTATTCAGTTGCAACAAACTGTTAAGAATCAAGAAAGTACAATACAACTTGCTTATCAAAAACTTGAACAAGTTTGTTGAAAAATTTCATATTTATTTAAAATATACAAACTCTTAAATATCAAGTAAATACAATACAACTATCTTATCAAAAACTTAAGCAAGTATTTGAAAAATTTCATTATATGATATTACTATATATAAGTCCTTAAGAAAGTACATTTAAGCTTGCTTGTTAGAAACTTTAAAAGTGTTTAGAAACAAATTTACTTTTATTTATTTTAGATAAGGTTCGTTAAAAATATCAAGACTTAGGATATTAGAAATTTTATCTAGTATGTTATAATTCTTAATATCTATATTAGTACTCCCTGTACTACTTATGTAGTACTAATAAAAAGGTTACATAAAGAAGTTCCCTGAGTCTTTTTTGCAAGGGTGTCTTTTTTAACTACATCTTAATGGTACTTATCAATTGTTGGTGGATTGATTATTACAAACTTAGCACAATTATTAGTATTGACTTGTTACAAATTTATGGATTAAAGAAATAAGGGTTAGAGCAGGGGTCGTCAAACTGTGGCTCAAATGGTATACTTACAACTCCCTACCAATTTTTTTTTACTAACAATATTACCCCTTGGTCGGGAAGCGGTTTTCAGGTTTGATCGGGTGGGAAATGATCGGTTCCCGACTCAAATGGTTTAAGTTTAGTAACAACTATATAAAAAGTAGCACGTTTAAGCCTTATATAGTATAATTTTACAAACATGCTTTTTGTTTTTTATTAAACAGTGCAGATTGCCTTGTGTTTGTTTCATATTCTTTTTACTTATGTGTATACAGTTTTTTAGTATATGCTATTCCTGCGTAGTGCTTTTTCAGCTGGCCCTTTTTCAGCTGCTAACTCCAGTTTTTATGTTTACAGTAGATTTTAGGATAAGTTATCCTTGCAAACTTGGTACCGCTGATTTATTTAAGGAGATTTATATATATATATTTATTTTTTTTTTAAGGGAGAAGCTCCTACTGAGGAGATTGAAAATGAATGGATTAAAATGGTGAGGAGGCAGCAAAATGAAAAAGATGACAGAATGAGAGCAGAAATGGTTTGTTAAAATAAAATCAATTATCTTTTAAATTAGTTAACCATTTTCTTCAAGTAGAGGCTTTTTTTCATTTTTTAGTAATTAGTATTTAAAGTACTAAATTTATGTAAACAGAATCTATAAATACAATTAAAACTAAGCAGTAGCTTTTCAAGCGAAGTATATTTATATATGACCCTTACGAAAGTTATACTACCATGCCTAGGTTAAGTGTATGACATATTTCAACAAAACATAAATATTTAGAATACTAACAAAGTCCTAGAAATCCAAAATAAAATCATTGTTTATTTGGTAAACTAAGTTATTTAAAAAACAAATGAAAAATCCTATACATTTTTCAAAATTTTACCATATTTTTTTCCATAGCAACAATCGTACGAACCTGAATACCACCAACTTCCAGACGGTTCCCTGACGACCTGCGAACCCCGACCCAACGCCTACCTGCCCACTAGCGGAGATAACACTTTGGATATTTCGAAACCTTACGGTAAACACCAACCGTTCAAACCTAACAAGCAAGGAGCTAATATGAGGCATATTAGGAAACCAACACTTAAACCTATTGAAATATAAATATTGATAATAAATAGTTGTTCTGTTTTTTTTTATGTATCTGAGTCTCTTTTAAAAACTTTAAACACTAGTGAAGTACAGATTGTTTTTCAAACGTACAAATAAAATCAGAAAACTACAACTTAAACCAATAGAAATACAGGTTTTTGTTTTGGTCAAAGCAATTTAGATGCTCTATTTTAAGACATATGTGTTTTTTTCACTTTTTTGTGTCAAAATAGTTTGTTAAGCTTTTTAAGCCTTTATTATCAATTAGAAATTTTATAAGATTGATAACAAAAAAAAATTCTAAGTTTTCTGTAAATTTATTTTTTTAAACTTCAGTGTTGTTGAAAAAACATAACTTGTTTGTAGAACTGTTTAATTGATTATTTAAAATCTTCAGTACTATACATAGTTGGTATTTACACTCATTACTGTGCCTTAACATTTAATTATTTTAAGCGTATGTTTCTCTAAAAAACTGTGAATTTTTAAATTAATGTGTCAAAACTTTATATTGAATTTAATGTTGTCTGTATTTATTTGTTATAGAATTAATTGCCAACAATTTAATTTAAAAATATATTAGTTTTTATAAGTTTTTTTCAAGATCAATTATAATTGCCTTTATAAAAAATACTGTGGTTTTTGTAAAAAAGTTTCTGTGTAATTTTTTTATGTTGCAATAAATATATAGTCACATTAGTGTTTAGTTTGTTAAATTAAACAACCAACAATAATTCATTTTCTCACATTGAATTTCATAGCATATCATAACTCTTTTTTTTTTCTAATTTTAGTTTAAGTAATGGTTGTTGTAAGTAGTTTATTTTCATCGTTTAGATTGCGTAATACAATTTTGTTTTTTAAGTTTTAAGTGTATTTAGCTCAGGGTTTCCCAAACTTTTTTTCATAATGTCCCCTTTAAAGAACTTAAAAAAGCTATGGCCCCATCTAACAAGATTTCTCAAAAAATTACCACCGAAAGCAACTAAGATTTTTTTTGCTCTTTATCACTAACTCCAGAATATCTAGTGTAAGTTTCAAATTATGGCCTTGTGGTCTCCTTTGCTGCTTATGGGCCACTTTGAGAAATTCTTTTAACCTTATAAAATGTAGTTCAATTTGTAATGTAATAATGAAATTTTATGATTATTTCATAATCATATTATTATTTTTAGAAAAAATGAAATTAAAATTTTTTTTTTTTAATTGTAGATTATAGCTAAGTATGAGTATTTAATGTTGTATAATAATTTTAGAATTTTAAGAGTAGAAAGAATCTAATATAAAAATAAAGTTTAAAAGTAGAGTTTTTTAGTAACGTTCCTAACGCTTAAGTAACACTTTAATTAAAATTTTGAAAAAAAACACCAAGTTTAATACTGTTGGTGATATTTGTTGTTTTTACTTACATTCCTTTCTAGATAAACTTTATTTTTATAAATAGTTATAATTTTAGTTCACTATACTCAAAAAGTGAAAATTGTTTTAAATGTTGAAAGGTTTAATAATCAATAAGTGTTTGTTTTTATACTTTTGTATTTACTTTAAACGTGTTGTTTATAAGTTTTCATTGGAAATGTCAGTTATATTCTTAAATAAAAAAATGTAAATTTTATTACTAAAAAAAATATTACACTTTAAAAGCTGGACTATGAGTAAATTCAAGGCTGTTATTGATTAATTTTTGGAATAGTGTATTTTATAAAACAAAAACGATTTCAATATTTTATAAAAAACATCTAACAAGTATTTGCTTCTTTTAGTTTTTAGTTCATACTTTTAATAACAAAAGAGTATTTTTTAATTTTCTTATATATGAAGGCTTAAGATTTATTTTGTTTGTTTATACAGTTAATAAAATAAATCTTAAATATTTTTAAACAAATCACAGAAAAATTGTTTAGCCATACTTGCAATAGAAATCATTCGAACAAACATGATCTAAACAATCATACAAAAGTTTATTCATAAGGATTTAAATGTGTTATCCGTACCAAAGTTTTTTTGCAGAGAAATCAAAACTTCAATGACATTCAATAACTAATACAGGAGAAAGACCTTTTGTTTGTCAAACTTATAATAAAAAAATTTGCTTGGGAATAGAATTTAGTTAAACATTAAGCTACTCAAAGTAATAATAGACCTTTTAAAAGCAGTATTTGTCCAGAAGAAATATATTTTACAGCAAACAAACACATGGTTTATCACTATACGCTTGTAGCAGTAATGCATGCTTCACTGCTTTCTTAATTGTATAAGAGAAGAGATTGCAAAAAAAAGATTAATTTCTCAATGCTTAAATATGACAACTTTGAATAAACGTTGCTTTTGGTAGAATGGTGAGCCGAAGCCACCTGTTAACTCTTTTTAAGCTGAGTATTATTTAATCAACTATTATGTTTATGTATTCTTTATAGTGTGTGTTTACTTTGCATATAACAAACTGTGTAATAAATTGTAAAACTTATTGAACAGTACTTAAGTAAATATCACAAAGAGATCCTATTTAGAATCTATTAGCAAGGTTGGCTTTTTATAGTAATACTTAGTTTATATAACAAGTCCTCAGGTCCTCTATCACTATACGCTTAAATTTACATGCAGTTGCTGTGATCATCAAAGTTTTGCAAAACGACATTATACCAGACACGAATAAACTCATGTACACAGTAAAACACTGAGTTAATATAAATGGGTGCGCAAAATTACAGACCCAAGACAAAATAATGATTGTTTCAGACTTGAAAATATCTTTTCTAGAATAAATTTTTTGTATACAAAACACAATCTATCTTTAAGTATTTTGAATTTATTTCATGAGTTTACATTTAACTTTTTGTGAGTAACCTTATTAATTACTAAACATATTTTTGTTTGTAAGTTGTAACATACTTTTTTGTAATTTAGATGTTTAATAAAGTTTAGAAGTTTACCATTCTAATTAATCGAAAAGAGTTAATTTTCCTAAAAACTGTTATAGTTTTGTATGATTCAATAAAAAAAAGTAAATTAAATGGGTAAATACAAAAGACTTCTTAGAAGTTTTACCATTTAAAGCTATAATAAGTTGTTTAACTTTAAAAGTAAAATGTCCATCTCTTAAAGTTATTAAACTAGCTAAAAAATGGTTTTAATTTAGGTGAACTATTGAAGTTCAAAAGTTTTTCCGCCTTCCAAAATTTTTTTATACTTCACAATATTTCTTCTAAAAAGTATCAAAAATTAAATTTGTAATTTTCTAACATATTAAGAAGTAAAAAAATCTAAACTTTATTTTTTTTTCGATGCGCCGTAAAATTAAAGTTAAAACTTAAAAGATTACAAAATTCAGTTTATTATATTTCTTTTCAAACGTTTGTGTTTTAATTTTTACACAAGATGCATGTAGAAGTAAACTGTTTAAAATATTTAAAACTTAGTACGTTACCTTATTAGATTATACTTAAACACTAAAGTTTAAAAAGTTCTACTGTCTTACTATGAAGCTGCATGTTAAAACTATAAAAAAAAAAAATCATATGTTAGATGATATTTATTTGAGCACTTTGTGTTTGTTTATGACTTTATGTTTATGAATACATTAAGTAAAATCTAAAAATCCTTTTCAGTAAGGGATCTATTTCTTTTTTTATATTAAGAAATGATGGTAATTGTTAATTTAAACTACATGTTTTTTATTACAGGTTAATTATAAGTAAGCAAGTTTAATTAGTCTGAATTATTGCTTTTTTTTTTGTCTTTATAACTTTATGAAAACTTATAAAAATAATTACTCACTCAGAGGTAATAATAGAAAATATACATACAAATATCATTTCAACATTGTTGGTTGGCAAAGTTCTTTTTTTTTATTGTTCGGTAAAAATGTGGAACGAACTTCAAAAAGAACTAGAATCGTGCAAAAATCTTGAAAACTTTCGATTAAACTTTAGAAAATTTGATTTAACTAAAATACTTACCAGTAAAGTTTATAAGTAATTAGTTTTGTTCATCTCTTTAACCATTGATTTGGTGTATGGTATGTAGTTTATTGGTAGTTTGATTTGTAAGCAACACCTTCCCCTTATAGATCTTAAGTACTTTTTATTTTTGATTTTTTGGCAAGTCTATTGTTAATGTGCTTGGGGCTATTGGATGCTCAGTTGACTCGTAAGCTAGATTTGTGAATTGTTTCTGTCACATGTTTGAAGTGATTTTTAACTGAATTTGCCGTGGTGAAACTTTGAAAACGTTATGAATGGCGAATAGTTGTTGAGATCAATTTTCTGCAAAATGAAGATTGTCTAAATTTGAATATAAATGTCGTTTTGAAAGTTCTTGTTTGATGAAGAGTGGTCTTCAAGATGGTTCCTAGAGTTTCGAAGGTTCTGAAGAATTTTGACAAGAGGTGCTTCTTTCAAAGATTTGTTGTTTTGGAATGTATAATTGGAGATTGGAGACTTTGGAATCGTTTAACATTTTGGTTGTAAAAGTTTTAATTTATTCAGTTTGTGCCTTGTATAAGTTTTATGTTTATGTTTATTTAATCACTGTAATTTGTTTTTTATTTTTATGTTAGTGTCTTTCAGTTTAAGTGGCTTAGGTTTTAATGCCTAGGTCCTTCGTTTGACAATAAACTTCAATAATAATAATAATAATAACAATTACTTTTTTACTCATTAACTTTAAAGTACAATACATCTTTAAATTTAAAAACAAAACCTGTCCACCGAAAGCTCATGGTCTAATGATTGAAGTAATGTGATCAAACTTTATTAATAAACTCTCTTCATTAATAAAATATATAAAATACTATGGTTTTTATATTTTGTTTAAAACTATATTTTAGTCATTAGCTAACTTTACATTCAGTAAAACAACAAATAAGAAAGTACATTTTATGTATTTAAACAGTAGTAGAAAAAATGTATGATATAGGTCGAAATATTCTAGCAAAATCTCTTTGCCAAAAAAATGTGTTTATTTCATATCAGTGTATGTTTATCAGAAGTATCTTAAAATGTAAATATCATAAAATAAAATTTAAAAAAAAATGTTATCAAGAGGATACGTTAAAACTGGCAAAGCAGTTAAGATTTTAAATAAAAAATATACCAATAAAATGACAACGACAACATATATGTGTACAACTTCAAACAAAGTGAACTAGAAACTGTGGTAAGATATCTGCTATGGCTACTATATACAAATACATTTTTCACTTGTGCAACTAGACAAATATTTTAACACAAACGGTAGCATTCAACCTCTATAAGCTGGAAAAACTTTAAAAAGTTAAAATTGACAAAAAAATACCCATCGACGGAAACGGGTTGATATGTTGCAGTTCCAACTTGTGATCGTTCCCATCTGCGCACTATTCCCATCCCATCAAATCGTAACGGTGATAATAAGAAACAAATGAAAATTTAAAAATTTAAGATTTAAAAAATAGTGAAAATAAAAAAAAAAAGTAGGGGGGAATTTAGCCTAGTGGGAAATGATCGCGGGTGGGAATTGCTAGTATACCACTGCAATAGTTCAAAAGACAATTTAGTAGGGCCGTTGCTTGAAAAACCTCTCGTCCATCTGAACTTTTTGATAAAAATTATGAATCAACGGAAGTTGTTCCCTCCAAAGTTGTCATGTGGAGCTTGTGGAACAACTTTTTCAAGATTTTTCAGTTTTGTCAAAAAATAAATAAATGTTGAGTTTAATAAAGCAGTTGATCACGCTTTAAAAACAAACTCTCAAATATTGTCTATTGAACAATAAAAAAAGCACTAAAAACGTTTGTTGTAGGGACCTGATGTACAAAAAAAACTTTCGGTTATCGCGTCGTACACCACAATGGTGGTTGGTTTGGACTCAAAATATTTTTGCGTTGAAGTAGCACGGAGCGGTTTACTGTGAATTGGCCGTTACTTTGCGGTAATAGACAAAAACCACATCGACAATAATATTTTTTAAATTTGCAACCTTAGGGTAAAGTTTCATTGCTTGATATATTTTTTTTTCCTAAAAACTTTTCTAATTTAGAAATGTCTTACTTTGACAACAAAACTTTTCAGTACCAAAAATAATATTTTTTGTTAAATTACAGCATAAAAAATCAAAATACGAATTCGTTTCGTCGGTTGTAACTTGATAGTTATTAAGAACAAAAAAAAAGTTCTTACTAATTTTGTTGCAAAACCCAGTATTTAAATAACAAAATACTTTTTCATTGCCACAAACGGTGATAAAATGACTGAAGTAACAAGCACTCTCGCAACGATCAAAACTAAAGATTAATATAAAGGTCGTTCAGGGAAAATTTGAAGAGTGAAAAATACAATTCAGTGGTCGTACTGACAAATGCGGTTCAGACTTGAAAGCTGTGAGAAATGCAGGAAGTATTTAGAAAACGGCAGAAATGAATTTATATTTGGCTGGCCGCGTCAAAGGAGTACTCAGTTGAAAAATCAACGAAAAGAAAAAGTGAAAAAAATTTAGCAAGCGCTGATTTACTGGTATTTTGCAGTTTTGTTAAAAATTATCTTATACAAAGATACTTTTTTAATTTTATAAAATAATAGTTAAATCAGACTTTTTATGGTAGTTATAACATTTTTAAAAAATTAAACTTTTTTCTAATTATAATTCTTCTTAGTAAGACATTTAGTAAACGGGTCAACATATCTTTTTAAAGACATTAGCTGTGCTAAATCTATCAACGAAAAATATTCTTCAAAAAAAATTGTTTTTGAATGAAGTATATGTATGTCTTACTATAAGAAATGTAACCAAAAATTGCTTGCATTTTAGTCTGTTGTTTGTCTAGAAAAGTTGATAGCTAATTTCCGTTTAAAGTAACGGAAATGTAATAAATTTTCCACCAATGATCACGTTGCATTTTTTTTATTTAATGTTATTTTTAAAAAGCCAGATCGTTTATCTGTTTTTAAATTATAAATAACATTTTTATCTACACGAAGTTACAGAAATGTATATAAGAGCTATAAATAATACTTGAAAGTATTCTGATTCTAATTTGATTTGCAAAATATATGTAAATTTGTAGTAAATACTTTAGTGTTTTTTTTTTCATTTATTTACTTTTTCATCAGTTGTTTTGCTTTTGAATTTTAGTAAAGTTTTTTTTTTGACAACTTATATGATACACTTCTAATTTTAAAGAGTGTTTTAGATATTGACTAAAAAAAGATATGTTTTGTCAAAGACAGGGTTGCCACTAGTTTTTGAGAAATTATTTCCAGGTTTTTTAAAGTACACGTTTTCGGGTGTACTTTTAGTTAAAAGTTTAAAACTATGTTAAATAGTATGACAACATTATAAAAATATTGTGAAACTAGTTTAAATGTGTTTTTTATTTTAAAAAAAAATTGTTGTTGATGACGAAAAAACTTATCTATAAGATAGATTTATTATTTCAAACCAAATTTTACCACTTAAGAATTAAAAATGGTTTTAAATTCCAGATTCTTTAGTTACTGTTGTTCGAAATTCCACGTTTTTATTTTTCAATTTCCAGGGTTTTTAGCCTTAAATTTCAAGTTTAGTTGCAACTCTGCAAAGAAAATTCAAAGTCGTTTTATGAAATATTTTGCTTGTATCGATAAAAAATTTACAAGAATAATATAAAAATTACTAACATTTTAGTTTTATCCAGTATTAAATTGTACAAGTAAAAAAATTTTTTAACAACTCTATTTTCATAGTGCAGTACTTTTATATTGCTTAAATAACTAGTAAAATAAATAATAAGTATGATAAACATTTTAAAAAAGTTTAATTAAGTTATCAAACTGTAAACTCTTGTTAGTATTTGTAAGTAATTTATAGAAGATGTATTATTATTGTCCTACAGAAATCTAATTTTTTTAGTGACTTTCTTCAACTTTAAACAAACTTGTTTATAAGTATAAGTTAAAACTAATAACTAACTAGTAGAAGCTTAGTTAGAAAAATGGTTAACTTAACACTGATTAGAAAATGCATTTAGGAAAACTATTCAAAGCTTTAAACTTACTGTATAAAGTTTCAATTACTACTGAAGAAAAAAGGGTATTAAGTAAACAGATTACAACAGAATAATAGTGATTAAAAGCAAATTTCTAAATTAAAAATCTTGTCGAGCCGTAGCTGTAGTCAAAACTTTTTTACTTTTCATTAACTAAAATCAAAATACAAAACAGATTTGTCAGTTTTTGTTTTTTTGAAAAAGAAACAACTTTTATAATTGACAATTTTCGTGAAAGTTCAAGACCTCAGATCCCACTACTACTTTAATCGTGTTTTAAGCTTTTTAAAACAATTTTCATATTGTAATGAAGGACTGTAAAAAAAAGTATAAAAAACTAAAAGGATTTAAACACTGACACTTTATATTGTTAGCTTTGTAGAGAATTATCATTTATACAAGTCTGCTCAAAATAAAGGTTTAAGTCTGTTCCTTTGAACCAAAAAAAAATAATAAATCACTTGAGTTTTAAAGAAAAAAAAGTAAGAACTTGTCTTAAACCCTTTTGATATTATATTCTCAAGTCTAAAAATTGTTATGCATATGACCAGAAAACAAAACTGTTTAAAGTGAAAAAAAAATCTTATTGAGTGATTGTGTAAGCTAGATTTGACTTCACATAATTTTAATTTAGTATTTACAACTATATTTTTCTCTAGATATTTTAAATAACTAAATCAGTTAAACAAAGTTAAAATTGGGAATTTAAAAATAAAAACAATTTCAATTTAACTTCGACTAGTTTGAATTTTTTAAAGTAAAACTTAGATAGAATAAGTTCAAAGATATATATAGTTTGGAGAAACAGGGTTGCCAAATTTTTTCAGAAAATTTCCTATGGTTTTTAAAACTTCCTCCAGGTTTCAAAAGTATAAGTTTTTGGGTCTATTTTTAGTTTGAAATTAAGTTTAAGGTAAAAAACTGTGTTATATAGTATAAAAATATTTAAAACATACTGTAATTAAAGCAACTTTAATTGAGTTTTTTAATAAAAAAATTTTAAATGATGACAAAAGCATTTTATCTATGTGATAGATTTTTAGAGTCTTTTAAGTCGGAATATTACTACTTGACATGTAGATTTTGTTTGAAATTCAAAATTTTTTTAAACTTTTTCTTAAAATTTCTGAAATTCCAGGTTTTTAAAGGTATTTTAGCCTAAATTGTCAAATTCTAGATTTTCCAGGTTTTTTGGCAACCCTGAAAAATTGCAACTGTGGAAAATTGATAACATTTCCTAGCTACACTGGAAGCTTTTAACAATAAAGTTGTATAAGCTTAACAACTATACATTTTTTAACTGATTAAAAAGAGTGTGGTAAAACTGAAAATAAGTTGAATTAAAAAAAATTTTATAATATAGACAATACAATTACAAAACATTTATTTTCTCAAATCATATAAGCTAATATTTAAACTAATCTGATAGTCAAAATATTTTTAAATATTTTCTAAATAAAAAGAAAACACCATAAAAAAAATTTTTATTACTACAATTTGAAAACGCATAGAACTGATTCAAAAATTATCGTTAAATATTAATCAATAATACTAATTAATTAACTAATGGTGTGCAGAGTGCAGTCTTTCAGGGAAAAATGTTCTCTCGATGACGCAAGCACCTACGAATAACACGAATCCTGGAACCAACCCAGCTCTGAAACTCTGTTGGAAATAGTGTGAATGTTTAAATTGTATACTAGTTATGTTTCAGTTCACGTTCATTATTGTGTCTACAAGCATCAATAAGTGTTTTGTTTACTTAAAATTTTGTAAGTAATTATTAACATCTGTTGAAAACATTGTGAATGTTAAACCTTAATATCAATTTATTCAGTGTAGTGTTAAGGCCATAGGGGGGGGGGGGGGGTCCACTTTGTTTTTCACAACTTGATCTTATTTTGTAGAATTTAATCTGAGCTATCAGACACTTTTAACCGCTTAAAAAAAACTCAAACTAACTTTTGAGATATAAGCGATCAAAGAAAGGGCGTTCAATAGGTTCCTTATGGAAGGCGAAAACTAAAAATGCGAAAAAAGACTATTTCACTAAAAATCTATCTCCTCCTTCATTTTTTGAGTAATCTTTCTCAATTTTTTACAGAATGTGTATCATTAAACTTTAAAGAGATCTATTGTAGGATTTTTTTTAATTTTGAGTAAAAAAAAATTATTGTCAAAAAACTACCCTTTTTTTAGTTTTTTGTAGATAAAAATTTTATCTTTCAAAATTTCTAAAATTCCAACATTCAGATTCTTCAAAATATTGAAAGGAACATTTCCTGAAAATTTAAAGTCTCTAGGTCAAAAAATGAATGAGGAGATAGGTTTTTAGTGAATTTCTAAATTTCCGAGAAAATTGACCTCGAAAAATTTGCGGTCCATACGTTTGTATTGGAAACTTTTTACAAAAAATAAAATATCTCAAAAGTTAAATTATATTTTTGAATTCTATAAAAACAGTCTTGTAGTTTGTATTTAAAGCTTTCATATAAAATCCAAAGTTATTTTTTGTAAAAAAAAAAAGTCGGACCCCCCCCCCTATGGCCTTAATGGTTTATCTTGCTATATTTCAAGTATATATATGTTTGTGACATTATTAAAATCTATGAAGGTTACGGCCTGAACAAAATTGTGGATGATGCTGACATATGAGTTTTTTTTTCTCATTAGCACACCAGTTGCAACGTGTGATGATGTCATAGGGGATCTATTTCAACTTTCTCAATAGTTTTTTGTAGTTTATGTTAGTATATGCAGTTGTGTTAAAACTACAACTAGTATGTAAATAATTGTAATAATGTTAGATTAGGTTGGTGACGCTGCTTTTATGACGTCATCACGCGTCGCCAATGTTAACTATTAAGAACTTGAGTGTTTTTGAAATTTTGCTGGTTTATTTTCAGTATAGAAAAATTATTTGATGTAAACTATTATTTGATGTAAAACAACCTTTCAACACATAAAGAAACATAAAAATGTTTATAAACAGAAATTCTTAAATAAACAAATTTTTTTATAAGTTTATCATCTTTAATACCAATGCTATTAAACTTTTGAGCTAATATTGTATCTGTAACAGTCACACAGAAAATTTTGTATTTTGTAAATTTCTAACTTATAAGTAACCTTATTACTAGTTAACAAGTAAGTTAATTCAAATGTGCAAAACGTTCGAAAAAGATAAACTCAAAATATTTGAATTTTAATAATTCTAATAAGGTACTTAATCCAGGTATTAAATAATCAAAAAGGCTAAAACTAAAAGCAAGAAGTGAAACATTTTTAGAAAAAAAAACCTAATTAAGTTTTTATAATATTTATACATACAGACAATTGAAGACTATTTCAAAAGTAATTGTAACTTAAGTATTTTTTACAATGCTTGACTTATAAAATTTGTGTATATAAAGTAAAAACAAGTAAAGTTAGATTAAAAACAACAATAAACTTGCTTTCAGAACATTATAAAAAATATCTTTGTTTAACACAAACACATACTAAAGACTATAAAATAATAATTATGCAGTAAAAAAATATAAACAATTACTTTCAACAAACATCAATTTACAAAAATGAAAATTGGACATCTAGTTTATAATTGAGGTACAAAATCTTTTTGTTATGCATAAACTACTTTACCTTTAATAAAAATGGCTAGGCAAACAATCTTAACAAATCAGTAGAGTATATATTTTATAAAAGATTCAAAGATTTTATAAATTGACCGACATATCTACTACACATATTTAGAAACGTAAATAAATAAAAAATTCTAGAACTATGATTAGCACAAAGTTTAACAATGTTTAGAAAAAAAAGGACAGTCCTACGAAGGTAAATTTTAACACTTCAAGAATTGTACTAAACTTTATAATTCAAAAGACAATAAACTTACAAAAATTAATGACATAATTAAATTGCATTTTTTGAGGAATTTTATAACTACATATTAAAACTTTGATAGAAAATGCATAGTTTTTACTATATTTTTAAAATAAACTGTATCTAAATTCCTTAGAAAATAATTATTTTAAAAATCACTGTATATAAAAACTAGAAATTAAAAACAGATAAAATTTTAAGTAAGATAATCTCTTCAAGTACAAAGAAACAAAAGTTTTAATTATTACATTTAACTAGTGGATATCAAAATTCACAAAAACTTAAGCTGAACAACTAAAAAATGTTCAAACTTTGAGAAATACCTTATAAAATGTCTAAAAAATTTGTTGGAGTTCCATATACTTACTAATTGACGAACACATGGCTAGTAAGTTTTTTTTTGAAAACACATACTATATAGATATGTTATCAAACAGAAACAAAAGTACAGTTAAAAAATAAAAAGGATACAAATATAATAAATGTACACAAACAATACAGTTAAACAATAAGTAAATGATAACTACACTTAATTAATAGTTACTCACCCTCGTAAGTTGCTGGCTACTGAAACACTTCGGGTACTTCCAATACAAATATAACAAGTACTATATATACAGGGTTGCCACCCTTTAAGTCTAAAAATCTTTCCAGAGTAACCTTAAACTTCCCTGAGTTTGCTTAAGTTTTCTCAAGTTGTTAAAAATTTTATTATTTATTAAAAATTTACAATGTTAATTCTAAGAATATTGAAATACAAGCCGCAAGGGTAAAATTTTTTAAATAAGCACTTGAAAATAAATACAGTTTTTAAATTACCCTTTCCCTGAGTGTGTGGCAACCCTGTATATAAACATAACAAATTTTACTCACCCTCGCAAGTTGCTGGCTGCTGAAACACTTCTGGTACTTCCAAGCCTCGTTTCTCAGCCACGGATCCTTCAATCCCTTCTGCGCCAGTTTGCGTTGCACCTCTTCCAGTGGTGTGCCCTCAATCTTCCATACACTGTTGAATAAATTGGTAATAAAATTTTAATAACAAATAAATAATATGGTAAAAATTTCAATACACTGTTAGATAAATATGAACAACCTAGAAAATAAATCAAACTAATTTAATTTAAATTATAAGTTTTTAACTGTTTTTTGTTTTTTTTTTTTAATCTTCTATCTGACAGAATTTTCTAAATATTGCAAGGAATATTTCCTGAAGTTTAAGGTATTTATCTTAAAAAATGTAGAATAATATATATTTTTAGTGAAAAAGTCTTTATTTGCAGTTTTAGTTTGTGCCTTCTGTAAAGAACCTATTGTTGCCTCCGTTTTTGACCTGCTATATCTCAAAAATTATTTTGAATTTTTAAATCTGTAAAAAGTACCTTGTAGCTTAGTTAAATTTTTATAAAAAAAGATCAAATTGTTAAAAAAGTGATTTACCCCCTCCCTCTATGCCCTTAATACAAATTTTCCATTTACCAGTTATCAGTTTATGCCCTAGTTAAACTAAACCTACTCAAAATTCAGGGCAGACGTGCCTGTTTTTGAGTCAAAAACATTTTTGAGTGACCAAAAACTGTCCTGAGTCATACTAAAATTTTTAAATGTTAAAGAATTTTTTTTTAGTTTTTGAAACTATCAAAAATAAAGTTTTTCAAAAAATAGGTCATAAAAAAAATATTGAAAATAAATCAACTAAATTTTATTAAAAACCTAAATCAGTCCTAAGATTATTAAAAAAAACTAAACCTGAGTTTTCCAAAATAAAAAACAAAACTTTTTTGAGTAAGCCTGACAATGAAAGTTCAAAACTTCTTAAATTATCTTGAGCTGTCTCAAATCATACTGATATTTTTAATAACTTCAAAAAATCCTTTGTGTGTGGCAACCTTGGCATTGATTATCTTATTTGCTATTATATTTAAAAGGAGATGGTGATTTGTATTTAAACATATATTTTCCAAATATTTAATTATTAATCTGCATATTTTTTTTTACTTAAAAAACCTAGTTTACTTCTAACAGAAAACTTGTTAAAACTTAAGTATTTTCTCAAACAGCTTTTCATTCTACAGTTAATTAACTTTTTTATATTGTAATACATATAAACTAGCTTTAGCATAAATTATATCAATAGTAATAACTAAAGTTTATTATGTACAATTTAAATCATTATTTTTATAATATATTTCTAAATTTACTCTAATATTCTTTAGTGCGACAGCAAACAAGCTAAAAAATCAATAAGAATTTGCTTTTTATTTTAACTTTAATAACATATAGGCACCTATTAAAGGACCTTTTATTTGTTATTTTAAATGTTAATTACCCATGATTAAATCAATAAGAAATAGTCTGAGTTACAAAAATTTACCAGATATTATGAGTTTAGCTAAATTTATTTTTAAATTATCAAAATAAGAAACTTAACATTTTTCATGTTATAATTATAGGTTTAATTTGATTTTATCAAAACCAGCATACTATAAAATTTTAAGCTTGTACTTAATTCCATAGTAATGTAAATTTTTATAAGACCACAATTTTATATATTAATTGTATTTTTTAGTGTACAAAACAAGTTTTTTTATTGGTAAAAACATGTTAAAGAAAGAAAAAAAAGCAAAATTTAAATTATTATGAAATAATTTTAAAATTCATACAAATTTAAGTACACAAGAAATTAATGTCAATGATCAAACATATGAATAATTTGAGATTTTAGATTTCAAATTGTATTAACTTTCATTACAAGTAAGGTAATTTATTTTTTACTTCTTTTTTTTTTCTTCTTCCAGTATTGTTTGTATTTTATTTTACTTTATATTTATTTTAATATTTTTCTTACTTACAATGAAGTTGATATTAATTATTAAAAAATTTATCATTAAATATTTTTTTGACTTCTAGTAAGGTCTGTATCTTTATTTATTTAGACTTAATTATAATATTATTTCTTACTTCTACTATAGTTGGATTTATTTTTAATATTATTTTTATTATTTTTAATGTGGCAGTTTTATTATCTAAGTTATTATAATTTTAATATTTTTTTAATTTCTAGTTTGGTTTGTACTATAACCAGGGTTCGTGCGCGAAATTTTTTTCATTTAGCCTGACTGAGACCAATTTAGCCTGACATTTTTCAAAGTAAGGAAAATCCCCTTTAGATGTCAATTTAGGAATTGGGGGGTCTTGATTAGTACTATTATAGTCTCCGACTTCAACCAGCTTTATCTCAAAAATATTTTGAACTATAAAAATCTGCAAAAATCAACTCATAGCTTAGTTACAACTCAATAAAATAAGACTAAATTGTGAAAAAGGTGATTTACCCCCTATGCCCTTAACATAACAAATTCAGTGATAAGTTTTAAAATGATTGTTATATGTCATATTACTAAACACAATTATTCAATTTAATTAAGCACTAAGTAAACACATTACAACTATAAGATTTATAATAAAAAGACGTGCATTGTCGTGTTTTATTTAAAATGAAACGCTTACATTAGTATTAAAATAAGTAAAAAATGTTTATTAAAGTATTTTGACTAATACTTAAAATTGATACATAATTATGAATCCTAAAATTTAAATAAATACAGTGATTGTTGATGTCATATCAGATTTAAAAAGCTTACACTTAAATAAAAATAACCTTTAATATTTTGTTCTTGTAAATAAAAATGAGTAGTACCTAAAATTTGTACTCCCACAAAACTTAGTACTTATATCTTAAAGCTAAGTTTTAGTGTTGTGAATATCTCCAATAACTTTAAACAAACAGTAAAATATATGAATAAACTACTAAGAGATTTAATTTAAAAACTATTTGGTATAAAGTCTTTAAGCTAGAAATTAAGACAATTCAACCAACTAAGCTCTGAGAAACATAGCTGATGTAAACAAATTCAAACAAACAGCTAAGTAGTTGAACTAAACTGTAATGTTTAACTGTATTTTTTTTATGAATTTTCATAATTATGACGTGTACAATCTACTAAAAACAAAATAATGAAGATTCTTAATTTTTTTTAGAGATTAAACAAAAGGTTTTAAGCATTTATTTTTACAAAAACTGACTGATTTTGTCTTTACTCACTAAATATTTATTTAGAATTAAATTCACATCTTAATTTGATTTTTAAAAGATTTTTCAATTTATCTATCAAAAATTTTCAAGCATTTGAACTGAGAAAAACTGAGATTCTCAAATATTTAAATAAAAAAACTGATTTAGCCTGACGTTTTTCAACTTTTTTCAAAAAAACTGATTTAGCCTGACTTAGCCTGATTTAGCCTGACGCGCACAAACCCTGTATAACCCATTTAAGTTATTCTATTTTGTTACTTCCAATGTGATTTATATGAATTACTTTTATTCAATTAAAATACTTATTTTTACTTCCAGTGATACTTTTTTTCTCTTAGTTTCAATGAAGTTTGTATTAACCTTCATTTATTTTAATTGATATTTTAATTTTTCTTACTTACAGTTTGTTTTGTACTTTTTGGTTTTATTTGTGACTATATAAATTTTAAATACATAATAACATAATATTATACTTTTTCCTACTTCCATTAAAGTTTGTACTATTGATATTAAATTATTAAATCAAATTTTTACTTTCTTCCAATTAGGTTTGTTGTATAAATTATTCTACTTTTTTTCTATTTCCAGTGAGGATTGTATTGTAGTTATATTATTTTATCTAAATACTTAATCAAAAATTTTAATTCAAATGAGGTTTGTATTCTTATTTACTTTTTTTTACATATACTTATTTAATTTAATTTATACATTTTATTACCAACAAGGTTTGTATTGTTATTCATTTTATTAACAGTTATACTTATATTATTATTTATTTTATATCTCTTACTTCCAATGGGGTTTGTATTCTTTTGGCATTTTTGTCCATTCTTCTGGTCCGCCACCACCCATTTTTATTTTTATTTATTTTCTGTGAAAGATTATAATAAAAAAATAATTTACTTCTAATCAAACTATGTAGTTAAATTGTATTGTTTATAGTATTTACTTTTGGTTACAGTTTGAGTTTATATTGTTTTAATATACTATTCACTGGGAGAAAGAACATAGTATATTTATTTTCTTTAAAAAGATTTAAGGGCATAGGGGGGTTGAAACTTTTTTTTCACAATTTGATCTTATTTTATATAGTTTTTACTAAGATACAAGATACTTTTTACAGATTTCAAAAGTTCAAAATAATTTTTGAGATATAGCCAGTCAAAGCCGAAGGCAACAACAGGTTCCCTATGGGAGGAGCAAACTAAAATTGCAAAAGTAGACTTAATCACTAAAAATCTATGTTCTCCTACGCTTTTTGGGATAACTACCTCAAAAATTCAGGAAATGTTTCTTGCAACATTTTGAAAATTCTATCGCACGGACTTCAAAAAAAATTAAAATAACTAAATTTTATTTAAAGAACAACAAAAAAAAATGTTTTTGATTTTTTGTTAAAAAATGTTTATATATTATTTTTTTAAGTTTTGTTCCGGTAGAAATTTCTAAATATTGAAAAGAACATTTCCTGAAAACTTGAGGTAGTTATTTAAAGGTAGGGAGATTTCTAGTTATTTAGTTTGCCCCTCCCATAAGGAATTTATTGTAGACTCAGACTTTGACCACATATATCTCAAAAACTATTTTGAACTTTTCAAATATGTAAAAAGCATCTTGTAGCTTATTTAAAACTCAATTAAGATATTAAAAACCATAAGACAAAATTGTTAAAATGTCAATTAACCCCCCTATGCCCTTAAACTAAAAATTAGAAGTATTATTCTTAGTTTTTGTTTTCATTTATTCAAAATACAGACTGTTTATAACACAGGGTTGCCACTGACTTTTGGCAAATTTTCTCTAGGTTTTCAAAATTTCTTCCAGGTTTTTGAAAGTACTTGTTTTTGAACTATTTTTAGTTTAAACTTAAGTTTAAGGTAAAATACTGTGTTAAATAGTATAAAAACATTAAAAAAGTTACTGTAGAGATACTTCAACTGTGTTTTTTAATAAAACATTTTTGATGATGACAAAAATGTTTATCTATATGGTAGATTTTTGTGTCAAATCAAAACGATCTACTTAACATGTAAAAGTTGTTTAAATTTCAGTTTTTTTTTGCCTAAATTGTCAAATTCCAGGTTTCCAGGTAAAGTTGCAACCCTAATAACAACCAATTTTTGTTGTATTTTTTTTTGTAATTTTAAACTTTCAATATTGCAGCACTTTATCATTCAAAGGACTACTCATTGCAAAAAAGCAAAAATCGATATTAAGTTCAAGGTATAAGTTTAAAAATATATAAGTGTCATTTGGTTTAAGCCACCTTCATGTTATGTTAATTTGTAAGAAACTCATCAAACCAGGAAACAAATGAAATAGTAATATTTTATACTAAGCGCCTTTCATCAGACTTTAAACCAGAGTTGCTACTTTTTGAAAAAAAAAGCCTGGGTAAGAGGGACTCTTAACCTATCAGAAGCAATAATTAGTAAATAAAACTAAATAAGTAATTTACTAGTCAAAGGGAAACAGTTTCAATTGCTCCTCCAAAGTGAGCAATTAAATTTGGTAGACCTTGTTTATATTGTTTCTTTTATGCTGCATATTTTACTTAATTTGTAATTTTCAGGGTTGCCACTCTTTGAGCCAAAAAATCTTACCTGAGTGACCAAAAATTTCCCTGAGTAACCTTAAATTTCCCTGAGTGTCCCTGAGTATTTTTCAAATTTTAAAAAATATTTTTTCTCATCTAACACAAATTATTAATACCTCATTCTCATTTTTCTTCTTTAATAATAAAAGGAAGGTTGTATGTGTATGCTTCTGCATTAAATTTATGAAAAAAACTGTTTTCAAAAACTCAATCTTAAAAGGTTTTAACCAATTAAAAATTAAAAACTAAATTTTTGCAAAACTTTGTGTAAACTTGTTAGTTAACTTTCTACATAAAAGAGTAAAGTTTAATTTGTTTGACATTTTAATTGACAAAATTTAATTATACTATAATAATAATTTCACATAAAGAACTCACTTAAATGCATACATAATAACTTCATTATGACTTGTATGTCTTTCCTAGCAACTGTTCTGAATGCAGTAAATAAAACTTAAAAGCTTAACATTATTGTAAAAAAACCTGCAAAAAGAAAGTTTAAAGAAATAGCTAAAGAAATATCTCATATCAAAGTACAACTTAATACCTAACAACTGATACAAAATAATCTAAAATTTTTTTTTATGTCTTTTAGATGTTCATACACAATCTATTTTAAATAACTAAAAACATAATTTTGATTTTAAAACAATTTCACATTACCTAATAAAAAAATCTTAATACTGTTTTTTTAAGTATGCAATTTCTAAATCTATAGTTTTAGTTTTGTTTTCAAGTTTATTTGCGTTGTCCTTAGCAGCTATTTCTCTTGCTAATAATTCTTTCATTGCTTCTAAATCAGACTGTTTGTTGGCATCTGCAGTATATTTATCATAGTCTTCATTCAAACATTTGAGTTGCTTTGTAAGTTTACTTTTTTGTTCTCCTAACTTGCTCAAAGCATCACTTTTATTTAAAACATTTTTAGCAAAGCACTGTTGCTCAAGATATGCCAAATATAAGGGCCCTAGAAGATTTTACAAATTTTAACAATTTAGAACTTAGTTCAACTGTGCTTGGTTCTAGACTGTTTGCATATAGATGATCTTTGATCATTCTTCGGGACCTTATTGTCATCTCTCCCATATTAGTTGATACTACTTACTTATTTAAGCTAAAGCCCCGTTCAACACTTGCCTGGCCATTGTGAAGCACAAAAACAGCCTCAAGGACTCTTGTTAAATCTTTATACTTGCTTGGGATATTATTATAAAATTGGGATATTATATTAAAACATTCACACTAAAAAATTAATTACCATTACTGCTACTACTTTTGAAATTATTATTTATAAACAAAAATTTAACCTCTATTTTTTTAACAAAAGTAATACAACACTAATCTGTATTCATTTTAATTTTTTTACTGAAAACAAGTAGTTGTAAACAAATAACAAATAACTTTATTATTTAAAAACTAAGAACTAATAGTACAACATAGTTTTTTTTAAACTACATAAGTAACTAAAAATAAAAAGTTTATCAGAACTTTTCAATGAATAGTTAACAACAACTTTCATTTCTCTAAACTGTTTGATTTTACTCAAATAAATATAAATTTAAAACTTAAAAAAAACTACAATGTTAATACTAAGAATATTGAAGAACTAGCCACAAGGCTAAAAAATTTCTAAATAACCACTTAAATAATAAAAATTACTACTTTTGAACAAAATATTGAAACTGGATTAACTAAACCTCATTCTAGATCTAGAAAAAAATTTCCCTGAGATTTTCAAAAACTTCCCTGAAATTTAGAGAAACAATCAAAACTTCCCTGAGTTTCCCTGAGTTAAAAGAAAAATGCCAAAATTCCCTGAGTTTCCCTGAGATTCCCTGAGTTTCCCTGATATTTTCTACAATTTGAAAATTCCCTGAGATTCCCTGAGTTCCCTGAGTGTGTAGCAACCCTGAATTTTAAGGAAAATTTAAGTTAATTAGTTTGACAGCATAGCCACTAGTTTTTTAGAAAATTCCTCAGGCTTTCTTAATTTCTTCCATGTTTTTAAAGTACAAGCAGTTTGTTATTTTTGGTATGAATTTAAAATCTGTAAAAATTTTTTAAAGAGTATAAAATTTCTGAAACTATAGTTCAAATGTGTTCAATGGCATAGGGGATGCATATTTACAAAAGTTTATATTAGCTCTTATATGAAAGCTTTGAATTTTTACTACAAAGATATTTATATAGAACAAAAACAATATTCAATTAGTTTTGATGTATAATCAGTTTTGTAAAAAGGTCTGATACAACTGTACAGAATTAAAATATTTTAAGGCTGATTTTTAATCTTGTGCCTTGATTGTGCAAAGTATATCCATAATTGAAGTACTTACACTTTGAGGCCATAGGGTTTTTATTAAATCATTTGGACCTCAGGCCAAAGTTGTTTTTCTTGTTTGAAATAATTTTAATAAAATAACTATAGTATTGTGGGGGTTAAAAAATACAACTAGTTGAAATGGCAGTATTAAGTGTACCATGTAAATGAGAAATGTCAAATTTAAATGTGGTTATCAAGCTGAAAAAGAGTTTGATCTTGCATTGTTCTACTCAAAAGAGTTTTTCAACCACTCAAGCCAAATTGTTTAGATATTAAAAATTATATATCATTCAACTTTGTTAAGTTTTTTTTTTAGTTTTCATTGGACTATTATCTTCAATAAAATTCCAATTAAGCAAGCATATGCAAATAATTACTAAGGATAATTTATTATTTTTGTAGCATGCTTTACAATGTCAGGTTATTGTTGTTTGTAGAATATCAAATGCTCAATGTTCAAAACTTACAAAAACACAGTGATTAGATGAACTTATTAATAAAAATCTATATAAATTTATAAATTATTTTTTTTATAAAAACCTACAACTGTACCATAGAAACTAAATTTCAAAAATACATTCAATAACTTTTTTTTGATAGAAATAAAAAGTTAAAACATCTAAAAACTTTTGAAGTAATTTCTAGCTAGTTACGCCTTTACCTATAATTCCATTTATTTTAAGAGTTAAAAACGCGAAATAAAAAAAAAGAACAACTTGTGTTTGTTTTAATGAAATAAAGTTTATGCACCTTTAGTTTTAGAATAAAAATTCTAACTAACTTTAAAAAAAGAAGAAAACTTTTATTTTTAAAGTTAATTAAATATTTGAAAATAAATATTTAATTTCCTTTTTACAAATCCTAATCATGGTAAAACATTATTACCTCAAAATATTTTAGACACTAAAATACAGCAGATTATAATTCACTTAATACTTCGTTATTGTTTAAAATACTTAAAAAATAAACGACTTATGAAAAAATAACAGCTAGATTTATTCTTATATAAGTTAAGTTCAAGTGTAACTAAGAATATCTTATTTTTGATGTTATTTTGTTTATCTGTTAGAATATTTTGTCTGACTTTTTAGAAATTAAAACTAAGCATGTTACAGTCAAAAAATGTTTTTAGATTTTTGGCCGTATTGCCGTAAAATCAATGTTGATATTAAGGATATTAGTTTATTTTGTTCACTTCAAAGCATTATACTATCTCTTGAGTATACCGTTTAGTTATACCGAGCATTTACCGTTTAGTTCGCAATATTTCCCAAAAAACATTGTGTACAATGTGAAAATGTGTATTTTTAAATATTAATAATAAAAACTCTAATACTATTTAAAAACAAATAAAAAACATTTTTTTTAATCATAAATTTAACTATTTACTCGAACTTAACAAAAAGACAACATCTAAAAATACTGATAACGCCTTAGTAAAACCAAAAAAAAGTAAAATAATAAAACATACAACAGTGTAGTTTACATCTAAAATATCAATATTTTAAATAAATAAGTTTTTTTTGTACTGCATGGAAAATTTTAAATACTACTAAAGGTATACATATGTGCGTCGATGCTAAAAATGTAATTTATTAAGTGTTCAATAAAAAAATATTTGAAATTGACTCAACGAAGTTAAACCAATTTGTAAATTAAAATACTGATTCAAACGTAAATACCAATTTACATTTAAGTTTTATAAAATATTATAACATAAGGAATTTTATTTGAATTAAGAATTAAAAACAGTTTAAAGATATTACAAAAATTATGAAGTTTGAAGTTTGTATTGATTGTCCGTATGTATTATCAGGAAAATATAAATATTTTTAGTTTGGTTTTGTTTAAAAAAGTACAAAAAATATTGATTACAAACAATTCGTTAGAATTTAAGCCTAGTTATTTATAATGATAATACTTTTTAAACGTGTTTTTAGTATTACCCGAATTGAACTTCTAAAGTTTAAAGATCAAATTTTATTTGTTTAGAACGGTATTTTTGTTCAAACTTTATAAAAGTTCCATTAGTAGTACTTTATTACTGGTATAATAAATATACACTAATAAGTATAATTTCAGTTTATGTTTTAATGATTAATGTCCATATTCATTGTATAACACATTTAAAAAAAAAGCTACTTTAATGCAACAGTTAAAATTTATAGTCTTAATATTCCTAATAGTCTTAACAGTCAAGAAATTAATTTAATAGCCTGACTTAAGATAGGTTTAAAAATCAATTACTAAACTATTGTACTTTTACAAAAAAAATCGTATACAATAATTATTATTTATAATATTCCGAACTTGATATATTTTGTTGCTACTTTTCGACTTTCAATTTTTTTCAAATAAAAGATATTTTATTGCTTTTTTGTGTAAATAAAAACTGCGTACATTTTTTTTACTTGTGCAGACTAAAACGTGTTATTTCACGTACTTCCGCTTTAGTTTAGCGTCACAACTTCCTGCTCAGTTATCAGTATCAAAGTTGAAATAAACTAAAAACATAATTTGATCGTTTTATACAAAACTGTTTATTTATATGTAACTTTTTGGTAGCAAAAATCACAATTAAAAACTGTAGGAATTTAAAGAACTTAGTTATCAATAATAAATTTAAATAATTTTTTAGTACCTGTTAAATTTATAAATTTATTAGTTTTTGTGATCTTAATTTAAATCTTTGTTGATAAAATTCTGTATCAAACGTCAAAATTATGCACCCTTTTTGATAATTTATTGTTAAATTAAAAAATTTAAAGTTTTATACTTGTTAATAAGAATTAAACAAGTTTATTTTAAATTTCTTTTTTTCCGTATTGTATTATAGAAAATATCAAATCTATCTCCAATAGTTGAAAAATTCTCATCTAATTTTAAAGATTGTTATACAGCTAAATGTTGCATTTAAAATACCAAGCAAAATACAAACTTGATCACAAAGTTTTTAAATAATAACTAAACTAAAAGGCAGTTTTAAGTTTTTTACAATTTAAAATAAAATTACCTTCATGTTGGCAAGATTTTAACTTGTAGCTTTTTTATAATAAAATAGTTTAAAGTTACTTGTTGCCTGAACTAGTTGAAATATTGATAAGACTAGAAGTTACGTTATATAAAATTTTAAATCAAAATAATTAAGCAGAAATTTACATCACTTATACACAGCTTTAAAGTATTTTATAGCAAACAAACAAAAAAGCATGTGAAAAATTTCATAAAAGGTTGTTGTGTTTTTTGAATAATTAAAATCTATAAGTACTTGTTTTTTCTTAACTATATAAGCATCGATTAGAAAACTTTTTTATGAAAAAAAATACTTATAACTATAATTAATTTAATTTTACTCAAACTTTAATACGTCTTAAAAATTATAATTGAGAAGTTTTATAGAATTAAGGTAATTTGAAATAAAACAAAAGTTTAATATTTGGTTAAAATAATTAAAAAATTACTTTTATACCTTATACTAAGCGAGTATGAACATTAAAACTGTTTTTTTTTTTTTAAACTTAATAACTACTATAAAAAATAGCTAGTAAACTAATAAACTCTAACAATGACTGAAGTTAACGGAAACATGTGCATAAATCACGTTTAAACTAAAAGTTTTTGTCTATACTAGTAAAAAATTGTATGCAATTTTGATTTATTCAAAAGTTTAATTTTAAGTATATATAATTTTTTTAATATTTAACCAAATTTTATACCTCAAAAAATACAACAAAAAAATTTTTGTTAATTTATCAACACACATAAACATGTAACTGTATAAAAGAGAAAGAGTACCGTTTAGTTTTTGTTATTAATTATATATATTCCAGTGAACTTTTTTGCTAGGATCTTTATTAGCAAACGGTTAACATTATATTTTGAATAGCTTTACAATGTTGTATTAGTTCAAGCAAACTATAACTTTCACATTGAAAATATTGTATGGAAACTTGTTTATAATAATTGAAACGACCCTTTTTTAAACCAAAACAAAATAGATATACTAAATAAATAGTAAAGAAATTTCTAAACTCAACAAAATCGACAAATTATTACTTTTTCAATTCAAAACTGTTGAAAACACTATCATTTAAAACAAAGAAAACTATAACTAATTTTTGTTTGTACATAAATAAAAATATTCTTAAGTTAATCTAAACTGAATTAAACATTTAATAATTGAATTTCCTTTAATCTAACAAACACAAATGATTGCTTCACATGTTTCTTATAATTTCTATATTATACATAAAGTTTCAAGCGAAAAAAACACCAATAGTGAAAATAAGTTTTATACAAGCGTGAGCTTGGTATATCTTTTTAAAAAACCTTTAACTTGTTTAAAAATCATTTTAAAGCTTATTTATGATCGCTTATTTTTTATTTTAAAATTTAGTGAATTCAATACAAAACAACTGAAAACTTTATTCTATAAACTATTAATTAAAAAAAAAACATCTAGTTTTTGTGTTTTCACTTTTTTTGTTAAAGATTCCACAAAGAAGCCACTATAAATACTGACCCGGATACAAAAAGTTTTAAGTATTTTTTTCCTAACCTAGATCAGTTTACAACTAAGTAAAATTTTTGTTATCTACATTTGTACATTTTATTAATTTTATCTAGGCTTAAATATTAACTACTACATCAACAAAGTTTTACTGTTGGATTGAATTTCCTTTTCATTTTTTTTTACTTACATCGTATGTATTCTTTTAAAACTGAAAACAAACACCTTTAGTGGCGTATTGTAATTTGTACTCGATAACTATTTAACTCTTTAAGTTTAATTATTTTAATTTATTTAACACAAAATTCTAACCACCTATGGCGTAAACGAGTTTATTTTTATGACTCACCATAATGTGAGTGACATTAAAATTAATTAAAAAGTTTGAGTAAATAGAAAAAAAAACAATATATTTAACTTCTTATAAGCTGCTTTATATATAATTACTCATTCACAAAAAAAATTAAATATTTTTCAAGCTTCTAAATTTTTTTCTTACAAATAAGGTTTTATATAAACGTTAGAAAAAGTTTTTGTATTCAAACAGTTTGTTAACTTAGTTTTGTTTGATTAAAAATTTATTTCTTTTTTTAATACAAAGACAATTTCATTTTCTTTAGCTTAATATGCTACTTTTATAACTTTTTTCTTTTGAATTTTGTTGGTCTAACTTATTAATATTTATTTTTTAAACTTTAATTTATATTTTTAGTAGTTAGCTTTTTTAAACTAAACAAAATCAAACTTTAAAACCTTTTAAAACTATAAAAAACAACTGATTGAGTATTACAAAATGATAACAATTGCCTGATACTACTTTTACTTTATTAATCTCATCACTATTCATCAAGTTTTGCTTGCTAGTAAAGTAATTATAATCTGTAGTTGTAGTTGTTTTATTTTAACAAATGGTTTATCAAGTATGATTATAAAATGCGTCAACACAAAATTACTATTTCAATGTTAAACAAACATAAAGTAACATTTGAAGTGAAAAAAATTATATTTAAAAGGGTTTACAATTGTTTTAAAACACCTGTTAAAAATAAAAATATAAGTTTTAATTTAAAAAAAATAAAATAAAATTAATTAGTTTTATTGAAACTGTCTTGTTAATCTAAAGCAAGTTATATTCATAAAAGTTTAAAACTTAAATCGCGTACAATTTAATCAGTTCAGACTTTATTTCACCACCGATTGAGTAAACTACATCATCTAAAATTTTTAAATTCATCATTTTGTGGATAAAAAAAAAATAAACAATATACTTAAAAATAAGAAGATACTAAAGTTAATTACCAAATTTGCTAATATTTATAAAAGATAGCTGATTATTGCGCAGTATTAAAACTTCAAAACACATTTAAGCTTTTAAAAAATTTTATTTTTTAACCTTCAACTAAAGACTTTTGTTCAGGTATTTTGTTTGCTTAGTTTTGTTTTTTTAGCCTATAAAAATTGTTCTAAAATTAAAAGGTTGGAAAAAAGCTTTAGTAAAAGATTTTATTAAAAGTTATACAACCGAGTTTATTTTATGTTAGTTTTTCTAACAGAAAGTAATTTAAACCATGCTAGATAAGTAAGCTGTTAAGTTTTAAACTTTTATAAAGAAGCTAAATGTATCACAGTATCTAAAAAAAATAAATTTTTTATTATTTAATTTAACCATTAGTTGCGGCACTTACTTTTAGATTTTGTTTAACTATATGTTTTTATTTACTTTTGTTCGCATGGCAACTTAATACAAAAATAAATAGTTTGTTAAAGTTCAACACTAATAAAATTTATACTTAAAGCTAAATTTAAAGATATTAAAACTTTAAAGTACTTCTAGAAATAAACTTTAATTTAGATTAAAATAGAAAAGTTTTTCAAAGTTCTAATTTTGAGAAGATTTTATATCTAAACTAAAACTTACTCAAAATGTTCACAAATACTTTTGTTTTTGACTGAAACTTAAAAAAATAAATGCAAATGTCTTGTTTATGCAATATGATCTATGCAAATAAATTTTAAATAAAATAAATTTACTTATATTAATTCAATTTGTATGAATTTTCAACCTCCTATTAAATGCACTAAACTTTTTCACACTCATTGTAGTATGAGTAATAATAAAGAAGTTTGATTATTTGTTTTACCATATTTACTTACTTTATTAAATAATATATACTTAATTTGATTAATATCTATATTTATGTAGTAAGTTTCATATTGTTTGTTGAAAATGTTTGTTAAAAATGTACATTTTTGATGATAACTTCAAACTATCTTTATTCGCTTTATATAAAACATTGTGATTCTAAAACAATAACATAAATCTCTTGTATGAAAATTGTTTGTTAGAAAATTTTTCTTAAAAACTTAAAAATTTATTTAAAACTTCAAAGAATTTAAGTTTCGTCTGTAAAACTTTAGACTTTGATTTGTAAAAAAAAGTTTTGTTTGTGACAGTATCTAAATTTGAATTTAAACTTAAGTGTTAAAATTTGTTGAGATATAAAGTTGGTTTTTTATTTACAGATTACATGCAATATAAGAATTGCAATTATTTAATCTTTTATAAAACTTATAGAAAAGAATGTTTTAATAACATTCTTGTGAAGTAAGCTTAGTTTTTCTTGAAAATAAAAATTTTAAGCAAATTATAAAAGAAATCCCAAAAAGACTTTAAGTATTTTATTCTAAATAAAAACCTTTTTTATTGGTTTTAAGCAAAATTTTATTATCTTTAGTCTATTTTTTCCCATCTTTTACTAACAAAGAGTTGTGTTAAAAAATATACAATAGAAAAATTAACTTAAAAATTATTTGTGAGTTAAATGTGAGATAAATTTACGAAAACTTGAAAAAACTTAAAGTAAAAAGTAATATGTTATTGTTTATTAAATATAATGTTAAATTGACTTAAAATAATCTTAGTTTGATAAAAAAATACTAAAAATTCATGTTAAGAAAAGCATATAGTTTAAATTTAAGGAAGTATTATATTTTTCAAAAAAAAAGAGAGATTTCTGCAAAATAAATCTTTTATTACATTATTTAAATTACATTTGCAAAGAATAAATAATGTAAAATGCATTTTAAATACTTTTTCATCAAAAATTTTTAAATTCACTTTAAAAAAATTTATCAAAACATTAACAAATGTTTTTTTAAACTTTTTTTTTATGGGAAAAAAAAACTTGCTGATATTTGTTTAAAATAATTGTTCCTTGTGTAGTTAGTAAAATTTTCAAAACACTTATTTAGCTCTTTAAATGATCTTGTTGTTTCGGCCGAACAACATAGAAGTCTTTTGTTACGGTGTTTTGTTTGCTTAGTTTTGTTTGAACAGTGCATGAAGTCAACGGCTTGAAACAGTTTATTGTAAACGTTTTTTAACTAATTAATTTGTACAAACATGTTTTGTTTTCTGTTAGATTTTTTATCTTAAAGCCATAGAAAAACAAGCTAGTTAATTTTATTTAAACTTTTAAACTTTCATAAAGGTGGTAAGTGTACCATAACAAGTAGAAAACTAAAAAATTATTTATTTTAATCAGTCGTTTTATCAATTAGTTACAAATTTTGTTCAATGTTAATTGTTTTACAGGAATTTAAATAAAATACTTTATAATGACTAAATTAAAATTAAATTTAAATAAAACTTATATCTACAACTAAATTTAAGATTATTTAAAGCTTCATAGTGTTATAAGGATTAAAAGCTAAATTAAATTAAATTAAAGTGCTCATTAGTTTATTAAAAATTATAATTATATAATATTTTAGAATTAAACTAAAACTCCTTTTAAATGTTTTCAGAAAACTTATTTATAATTATTACTTTAAAGTTTTAAAGCAAAGCTCTTACCTACGCAATGTAACTCTAAACGTATATTCAAAATAGTTTACTTTACTTATATTAAAAAAACAAAAATCTATTATGTTCCACCGATCGCATAAATGTAACTTTTTTATACTCATCATAATGTGAGTGATAATGGATTAGTATAATTTTTTCTTGATTTTTATTCATTTTTGTTTATGGGTAAACTTACACACTATTATGTTTTAAATAATATTAAGGTTAAAATCCTTATAACTGTTTTAATTATTTGTTTATTTTGTAAAATTATTATGCAACAAATCTCCCTTTTTAGCCTATTGTTTTTTTTTTTACTTAAATTAAATTAAAATAAAATTTTACTTAAAATTTTTAAGACTATAAGAAATTTCTGTAAAAATATAAACTTTAAATTTATTGTAAATTTACTGTTTTAAATTAAAAGTATCAAACAAATTAAAAAAAGTTTTAATTTTAAAGTTTACACTAAAAGTTTAGTGATATCAAATAAAATAACTTACATGAAAAATATAATTTGATTGTAACTTATATTATTTATTCTTAAAGTTACGAAAATAAAGTATTTGTTTAGAATTCATTATTTCGTAACAATTATTTCTAGAACAAAATATTTTGATAAAAAGCAGACTTACTTGTGAGATAGAGTTTTAAGTTTTTGTTAGAAATGCAATTTTTGAGCAAAAAGTAGATAACTATAAAAAATATGCTTTTTGTTTGAAATTTAACTACTTTTAATACTTTTTTAAAATAAATCATGTTTTTTCACGTTTTTTTTTGTTTATCTATTCTTGTTTGCTTAAAAACATACTTGACAACAATTTATAAAAAACAAACCTTTTAGATGCTTTGTGACGGGTAAAAGTTAAATTTGTAAAAAAATATTTTGTAATTAAATTAGTTTAAAAAAAGCTCAAACTTTTTATTTAATTTTACAGAAATGTTTTCATTTTGTTTTTTGAATGTCAATTAAAAAGTGGCTGCATATTTTTATGTTGAATATGCCTACAAAAAAATTATAGTTAAGATTTTATTTACTAGTAGATAAAATAAATAAAAAAGTAATACCACAAGGCGTGTAACAACTCAAAAGCTTTTTTTTTTTATTTTGGTTCATAAAATTTGATTTATTTTAATTTAAACAGTTTTTAGCTTTAACAATGGATAAATTTTCGAAATATTAAAATTATAAATTTAATTTTTGTGTTTAATTTGTTTCTAAACCTGTATTTTAGAACTTTTTTTTTAGTTATCAAGTTTGTTTAATTTTAAAAATTTTAAACAAAATATTCAATCAGCTCAAGTTTCTAATGGCTTTTATGAAAGTACTAAATTGACGTTAAAAATAAAAATTGTTGTTTTATAATATTTGGACGTTTAGTGACTAAAGTTAGGTCTATTTATTCTTATTTGCTAAGTTTCAGGTTTTGAGAAGAAAAAAAAAATGTTTTTTAACACTTTAATGATGGAAAAAATAATAATACTTTTAGTATACTACTTTTATTACTAACTTATTTTATTGTAATTTTTGAATACGATTGCGAAGCTGCCATCGTTTTTTTTTCTGTTTTTCAAAACTAAAACTAAAAGCGTGTTTTTAGAATACTTTTACACCAAATATTTTAAACACTTATATGTGCAATATTTTCTGCTTTAATATTGTAAAGTAAAATTTATGAAATATTGACAAATTTCATAAAATTTCTACTCTCAACTTAAAATGAAGTTTAGAAAATTTAGTTTCAATCATTTTTGGTAATTATTAAACAAAAAATTGATGAAACTAGGAGTTTATACAGGGCTGCCTAAAAATAATAAGCTCAAATATTTTCAAAAGCCACATTTTAGTAAACATTTAAAGTATAAATTATTTTAAGAGAATTAAAATAAAACTTCTTTCTTTTATAATATTTGCTTAAACGAAAAAGAAACTCGTTGACATAACATCTTAAAAACAGTAATTTTCAGTTTATGTATTTATATGTACTACTTGTTTCTTTTTAAATATATATTTTAAAGTATAAACTTATTACAGTTAGGATTAAAACAGACATCTATTTTTTATTTCAGATATTCTTAAACACCCATTGACGTCATATTTAAAACAAAAATAAAGATAAACTTACATACGTATAAAAACTACTTGCTTTATTTTTATTTAACTAATGTAGAATTTGATTTTCCATGCACTCCAATCGTGAGGTCTTAAACTGAATTTTAAAAGTCACAAAAGTGACTATATTTATAAAAAAAACACTAAAAAATAAAAAAAACTGGTTTAAAGTTGAAAGCAATGTGCGTAAAAGAAATAAATAAAATACAACTAGTACAAATAAACAAAAATATTAAACAGTTGCAAAAATTCAAATAATTTTTAATAATAAATTTTAAAACTTTAGATGGTGCAGCTTAATGCTTGCTTGATTATGAAAAAAAAATGTTTGAATAACAAAAAAAAAAACCTCAATTTTTAAAGTAATATATTTAAGTTTCTTTTGTTTCAAATTTATGATAAAAACTACTGATTTAAATTTGAACAACTAAGTATTTGTATACTATTTGATAGAGTTGTTTTTGTTCTGATCAAACATACCACGATGTGTATTTATGTTATAATTTTGACGAGCTGTATTTAATTTTTATGTTTATTAAATGAAATCTATAAACTCTTGATACAAACAGATTTGAGTGTTTACGATTTTTTTTTCTGATTGAAATTATCATATATTGAATTTAATTGACAACTTTCTTTAAAAAAAATAAAAGAAACCTTTAACTTTTTTTAGGTAGTAACATGAAAGGTTTAGTATTGCTATTAAAACAGTTTGTTTTTTATTCACTTCATTTTATTGAAGCAAGATTAAATAAGTTGAGCCAAATTTAAACTAATAAGAATAATTTATATGTAAATAGAAGTACACTCTTGTACTCTAAAAAAATATTTCAATATAATAAAAATTTATTCAAGTTTTGTATGTAATTTGATGTTATTAAAACATTCATTGTAATGCTTATATTTGTACGTTAGTGTGATCAGGAAATACCTCTTCTTCAAGTTGCTTTTATATTGAAATAGTACAAAAAATAAAGTGATTAATTATGTAATAAAACAATATTAGTTATCAAAACTAGAAAATTAAAACAATATCATTTTATTTAACAGTAATAATTTGTTTTGAGTGTAATTTAGATGAAAAATTTCAAATTCAAAATTTATATATAATATCTTTAGAACGGTAGGTTTAATTAAACTTTTAAGTAGTATCAGTAGAATGAATAAATATCAACATGTATTATTGTATTTCCTTTGTTTTTTATTCTAATATTTTTATTTATTTTAAGACAAATATTTTTTACTTGTTATAGCCTAAAAACTAATTTAAACAAGTTGTAGTATACTGGTTCTAATTATTAATATTTTTATTATTTCTATTTAAAGGTTAATCGTTCATTGAGTTTACTTTAAAAAGTAACTTTAAAATAATTTCATTGTATTTTTGTACAATGAAAAGTCGCTTACAATACTTTTTATCTATTATATTCAAACTTGATTTTTTTTTTCACTTGTAACAGTCATTAATTACGATTTTGATTGGTGGGTTTTGTTACTGATAAGCTGCTCTTAAATAAGATTATTAATAACGGTTATTTAAAATATTAGAGACGTTTAGATGGAACGCCGGCTTAATTTAATATACTAGTACTTACTATAAAAATAATGTTATAAAACTGGTTATATTAGTGAACGTGATTTATGTAAATGCACAAGATTAATAAACACACTGTGAAATAAGTGAAATAAATGAAAAAACAATTAATTAAAATACCAATGACTTCTAAAGAGCCCAATAGTCACATATACTAACTACTAAACATTTTCTTGATATGGACAGAAAATAGATAAGATGGTAAAGTTTCCTATCCTCGTTTAATTACCAAAAGTCTTAAACAAGCTTCATTCGCCTAGCCGGCTCACTCGCCTTTCCGTCGTTGTGCTGTTTCCACGTCGTTGTGTACGTTCGCTCCCCCGGCAATAATCCGCCCGACTCGCGTCTGCAAGCTGAGTTTTAAATTTTTTTTTATCAAATTTATTTTAAGCTTCTTTTTCTCATTTTTATTCTCAATACCAATCGTGACGTCAATTAAAACATAGAATTTTTTAAATTTTAACTCTTCTGAAATAAAACGAATCATAAAATTTAATGAGTGGTTTGTTACACACTTTTCGATTAAAACATATTCTAAACAAAATATTTTATACTGTACTTTGTGTAAATTAAAACTGAGTACAACGCAGACTAACCGTGATATGTGATGATTATCTGCTTGAATAAATATCCTGTTCGGTTATCAGTATTTAAAACTACAAAAAGTAAGTTTATTTGATATTTTTAAACAAAGTTGTTTATTTTTATATAACTACTGGTAGCTAACACTCGCTCTGCAAAAGCGTTTTTTTTTTAATTTTTAATATTCACGAGCTGTATTTAATTCTTTTGTTTATTAAATCAAATCTATAAACTCTTGATACAAACAAATTTGAGTGTTTAGGATTTCTTTTTTATGATTGAAATTATTATATTATATTCTCTAATTGATAATTTCCTCTTAAAACAAAGTGAATAACCTATAAATTATTTCAAGTACTAAACATAAAAGCTTTAATATTGCTAATAAAACGTTTTTTTTTTTTTAATTCAGTTTGTTTTATTAAAACAAGCTTGAATAAGTTGAGCCAAATTAAAACTAATAAAAATAATTTATTTGTAAATAGAAGTACACTTTTGTACTGTTAAACAACGTTTCAATATAATAAAAACTTTATTCAAATTAAGCCTGTGTAAAATTTTAAGTGATTAAAAACATTTATTATAATGCTTATATTTGTATGTTAGTGTTATCAGGAGAATCTCTTTTTTAAGTTTCTTATAAAATGAAATAGTACTAAAAATAAAGTGACTAACTAAATAATAAAAACAATATTAGTTATCAAAACTTTTAATTTTAACAATATCATTTTTTTTCGACAGTAATAATTTTTTTTGAGTATAATTTAAATATAATATCCTTAGAACGGTAAGTTTAATTAAACTTTTAAAAGAATCAGTACAGTGAATAAATATCAACATGTATTATTGTATCTACTTTTTTTGTTTTATTGTCTAATATTGTTACTTATCGTAAGACATTTTTTTTACTTTTTAAAGTCTTAAAACTAATTCAAACAAGTTATAGTATACCAGTTTTAATTATTAATAGCTTTTTTTCTATTTAAAGTTTAATCGTTTATTGATTTTACTTTAAAAAGTACTTTAAAATAATTTCATTGTACTTTTGTACAATGAAAAGACGCTTACAATGTTTTTTATGTACAATACTCAAAACTCGATATTTTTTTGTTTTCACTTTTCGATTAAAACTTTTTTCAAGTAAAACATTTTATAGTAATCTTCGTGTAAATTAAAATTAAATACAACGTAGACTAAACGTGATGTGTGACGAATATCTGCTTGAATAGTTTTCTCTTCTTTCATCAGGATTAAAACTACAAAAAAAGTTTAGTTGATAGATTTAAACAAGATTGTTTATTTTTATGTAACTACTGGTAGCAAAAGCGTATTTTTTCCTGATAAGTTCTCAATTTTAAAGTTTTATAGTTTTTAAATATTATTTGTAAGTTTAAAAGTGTTTTTTGTATTTTTTTATGCAAAGATCAAGGATGTTAATTAAAAAAAAAATCTTAAACTATGTTATTTATAGCAAATTTGGACAAGTTTTTTAAAACTGTTTAAATTAAAAATTGTGGCTAAAAAATTTAGTTAAAAAAATCTTAAAACTCTCTTTTATCAATGAAAAAATTAAATATTTATTTTGATAAGTATTTTGATAACATAAGCTGAAACTTAAATTTTTCTTGTTGGTTAACAAAAATCAAATAAGTTAATTTTCACTTTTTATTTCTATTTAATGTTTTTTTAAATTTATGACGTTAAATCTCGAATAGTTTGAAAATCCACTTCTTATTTTTCACATTCATTTAGTAGTAAATATCAAACTTAAAATTCTAAAAAGGCTGCAAGGTTGATTACAATTATTTTATATAAAAACCACGATAAAGACAGGTTTCGGTAAGTTTTTAACTATTTTTTAAATTTTCTGAAATTGCTTGCTGCCTAAACTAGTTGACATTAGAAGTTAAAGTACCTAATATTATAAATAAAATACTTTAGCAGAATTTATATACATCTTATAATTGTTTAGCACACAAGCTAAACTTTTGCACACAAATGACTGTTGTGTTGTTGGTTTTCGGAGTATACAACATTTAAAAGTACATAACTGCTTTTTCTTAGCTGAATAAGCAACAATTATAGAAATTTATTTTTTTTTCTTGCTAGTTATAGTTATTTTATTTTTGCTCACATCTAAGTGAGAATTAAAAACATAGATTGGGAAGCTCAATAGATTTAAGGTTGTTTAAAATTATAAAAAAATTAATGTTTAGATATAAAAGTTAAAAATTTACTTCTCTACTTTGTATTGAGCCAGTAAAAACATTAAACTTTTTTCTAAAACTCAATAAGTACTATAAGAAATAGCTAGATTATTCGCAACAACTTGATAAAAGCTCTAAAAATGACTAATATAAACGGAAACATGAGCTTTCAAATAGCATCATTAATCTTGTCTAGTCTGTACAAGTAAAAAACTGTATACAACTTTAGTTTACACAAAAGTTTAATTTAAAGTACACATATTTTTTCATTACCAAGCCAAGTTTTTGTCTCAAAAAATACAACAAAAAAGGTGTTTAGAGTTGTTAAAACACAAAAATATATATAACAAAGAAAGAGTATTGCATTGTTTAAATTTGTTACTATTGTATACTCCAGTAAACTCATTTCGATAGGACCTTTATTAGCAAACAATTAACTTTAAATTTCGATTAGTTATCTAAGTTTGTATTAGTTTTAGTAATTTATAATTTTCACATCGAAAATACTGAATAATAGTTTGTTTTCGTTAAAGTAAAACGACCCTTTCCTAAATCAAAACAAATTTACTATTTTAAATAAATAGTTAAAAAAGTTCTAAGACAGATTATTTGAACAAAAAATACTCTGAAAAAGTCAAAAAAACTATTATTAAAAAAAAAACTAACTTTTGTTTACAAACAAATAAGTAATTACTTGAATCAGTTTAAATTGAATTAAACATTTAATAATAATAATTTCTCTTGTCTAAAAAAACACAAATGCTGGCTTCACAAGTTTTTTAATATTATTATTTATTTACATTAAACTTTATATCTATAGCGAAGAAAATTCTAATAGTGAAAATAAATTTTGTAAAAGCGTAAGCTTGGTATATCTTTTTTTTAAAACTTTGATTTGTTTAATGATTTGTTTAAAAAAAGCTTGTTAAAGCTTTTTTTTGATCGTTTAGTTTTTACTTTATAATTTTATGAATTCAATACAAAACAACTAAGAATTACAGTTTTGTTATATACTACAAATTAAAAACAGCATTAGGTTTTTGTATTTTTTTTTGAAGGGTCACACAAGGATATCAGTATAAATACGAACCTTATACAAATTGTTTTAAGTATGTTATATAACATATTTCCCAGTTTATACTAATTTGCACCTAAGCAAAAGTTTTATACTATGGATTTGTACTTCTTTTAAATTTTTTTATTTTTAAATATTAACCATTCCACTAACTAAACTTTACTCATAGATTAATTTTCGTTTCATTTTTTATTTACATACACTGTATTCTCTTAAAACTGAAAACAAAACACTCATAGTGGCGTATTGTACTTCATCCTTGATAAATTTTTAACTATTTTAATGTTTTTTTTTTGTTTAATTAACACAAAGTTGACCACCAATGGTTAGCTTACACTAAGACTAAAGAATATATTTCAAAATATTTTAGTTGTACTTTTATCATAAAAAGTCGCATACAATACAATTAATTTATAAAATTCAAAACTTGATATTTTTGTCGCTACTTTTTTGCAAAAGGATTTTCAAGCAAAATATATTAAAAAGTACTTTTTGTGTAAATAAAAACTGAATACAATGTTTCCACTTGTGCAGGCTGAGACGTGCTGTTTTACGTATTTCCTCTTTGCTTCGGTGACGTAACTTTTTGTTCACTGCTAGTTTTTTAATCACACATAATTTTTAATTATTTTTTGTTAGTTTCAAATTATTTATTACGCAGCTATAAAGTTAAAAATCAAAGTTTTTATTTTATAAAAAAATTTAAACTTGATTATCAACAACATTTTTTTTTTCTAAGTACCTATTTAATAATAAAACTGTTTAGTAATTGTTGCTTAAAGAATTCTAGTTAGTAAAAATGTGTTATATTTTTAATCAATATAAAATCACTGTAAACTTTTTAATAACTATTTGTTAAATTAATTTAAAAAATTTTATTGTTTAATAATAATTAAACAAGTTTATTTTGAGTTTTTATATTTCCATATTGTTCTTACAATTCAATATGCTTTATTTTTATTAACTATAACAATCTCAATATTAACAAACAAACCTCATACAATTTTTCAGGGTCATATAACGTTTAATACAAAATTTAAAATACTATACAAAATACACTATTGATAAGAAAAAACAAAATGATAACTAAACGAATAATAGGTTTAAGTTTTTCACGGCTTAAAATAAATTTAATATTAGTTTTTGTAAAATTTTAAACAAGCTTGTTGCTTGTTTGTAAAAAAACAAATGAAAACTTTTGTTTCTTAAACTAGTTGTTTATTAATAAGACTAGAAGTTAAAATATCTAAAAATGTAAATCGAAATATTTTAGCAGAAACTATATAAACAACTTTAAATTATCTACTTGTTGTTTAGCACACAAATCAAAAAAGGTTGTTTTTACTCTTTTGAGTAAACAAAAACTAAAAGTACTTGTTGTTTTAACTGAATAACCATCGATTACAACATTTAAACAAAACTATTATCTATAGTTTCAGTTAGTTTTTACTCACATTTTTATGATCTTGAAAATTTAAATAGTTAAGTTTAAAGTTTAGTAAAGTTAAGTAGTTTAAAGATTTAAAGTAATTTAAATTAAAGAAAATTAACATTTGAATTAAACGATTTAAAACTTACTACTCTACTTTAAATTAAGCCACTAAGAACTTTATATGTTGTTCTTTTAACTTAATAAGTACCATAAAAAATAGCTAGTTTATTAATGAGATTTTGATAAAAACTCTAACAATGACTGACGTAAACGGAAACATGAGCCTTTTAGTAGGAGCATGAATCATGTTTAATCTATACAAGTAAAACTGAGTGCAATTTAGATTTATGCAAAATTTTAAGTTAGAGAATATTTTTTTTAAATATCAAGCCTAGTTTTAAGTCTCAAAAATACAAAAAATAGTGTGTTAACTTGTTTACACACAGAAACATGTAAAAGTATTAAGGAGAAAGAGTACTGTTTAGTTTTTATTATTTTGTTATATATTCCAGTGAATGCTAAGATTTATATTAGCAAACGATTAACTTTAAATTTAAAATAGTTATATAATTTTGTATTAATTTCAGCAAGTTATTTTTCACATTGAAAATATTATATGCAAACTTGTTTTTATTAAATTAAACAGACCCTTTTATAAATCAAAACAGATTTACTATTTTAAATAGATAGTAAAGAAACTTTTAAGCTAAGTACCAACAAAATATTACTTTAAACAATTCAATACTATTGAAAAACACTATCATTTAAAACAAAGATAACTATAACTAGTTTTTGTTTGTACATAAATAAAAAACTTAAGTTAATCAAAACTGAATTAAACACTTAACAGTTAAACTTCCTCTAATCTAACAAACACAAATACTTGCTTCACATATTTCTTATAAATTCTATATCATACATAAACTTTATAGTGAAGTAAATACCTATAGTGAAAATAATTTTTCTACAAGCGTTAGCTTGGTATATATTTCAAAATAAACTTTTAACTTGTTTAAAAAAAAGCATTTTAAAGCTTATTTTTGGTCGTTGAGTTTAAAGTCTTTAAAGTTTGGTGAATTCAGTACAAAACAACTAAGAACTAGTGCTTTTTTCTATAAACTATTAAAAAAAAAGTTTTTGTGTTGTCACTTTTCTTATTTTTAGGTTTTCCACAAGGAAGCCAGTGTAAATACGGACCCACTAACAAAAATGTTTAAGCTTTTTTTTACCTAACCTGAATCAGTTCACAACTGAGTAAAATTTTTGTTATTTACATTTGTGGCTTTTATGAATTTTATCTAGGCTTAAATATGAACTACCACAGCAACAAAGTTTTACTGTTTTGTTATATTTCATTTCAATTTTTATTTACTTGGAGCGTATGTAGTAATTTAACACTAAAAACAAAACACCTTTAGCGTTGTATTGTAATTTGTGCTTGATAATTATTATGCACTATTAACTTAATTATCTTAACATTATTTGTTGCAAAATTCCAACCACCAATGACGTATACGACTTTATTTTTATATCTCATCACAATGTGAGTGACGTTAGAATAAATAAAAAAGTTGTTAATAACTTATTGGTATTTATCAACCTTTCTTCATTTTTTGTAAGTGATAAACTTTTACATGATCATGTTTTTTAAATTGCTTTTTTGTCATTAAAGTAATTCTTGACTGTAGTTCTAGTTGTTTTCAACAAATAAAAACTTTGTAAATTATAGTATATTTATATATTTTTTTCTCACCTAAACCAGTTTACAACTAAGTTAAATTTTTGTTATTTACGTTTTATGACTTTTCTTAATTTTATCTAGGCTTAAATATTTCAGCAACAAAGTTTTACTGTTTTGTTATATTTAATTTCAATTTTTGTTTACTTGCAGCGTATGTATTCTTTTAAAACTGAAAAACAAACACCTTTAGTGGCGTATTGTAATTTATACTCGATAATTAAAAACTTTTTATTTTATTATTTTAGTTTTATTTAACACAATATTCCAACCACCAATGGCGTAAACGACTTTATTTTTGTAACTCACCACAATGTGAGTGACATTTAAATTAATTAAAAAATTTGAATAGTTTAAAAAAAATTACTTTACTGATTACAAGTTATTTTAGTTATAGTTACTCATTCATAAAAAAATCTAAATATTTTTTCAAGCTTTTTAAACTTTTTTCTCACAAACAAGCTTTTATATTAAGATTGAAAAAAAATCTCATTTTCGAACATTTTTTAACTTAGTTTCGTTTGTTTAGATATTTATACCTATTTTTTAAATACAATGACAGTTTCATTTTCTTTAACTTGAAGTACTACTTTTTTAACTTTTTTGCTTTTGATTTTGTTAGTGTAATTTATAATTATTTCTATTTTTGAACCTGTTTTTTATACTTATATATTTTGTTAAAAAAAACTAAACAAAATGAAATTTCAAAAAGTATTACTAATAAAAATAAAATAATTATTTAAAAGCAATAACAACAACCTAAACTTATCTAACTTGACAAAGTATTAGTATTGTTTCGTAATTAGTTTATTGTTTTCCAATTCTTTTTTCCAGTAGTGTTTTTCTAACCTATATTTCTAGTTGTTTTATATAAGAAATACTTTATAATGTATGATTACACAGTGTAAAAAAAAAACCAATATTTCAACATATAGAGTAAAATTGAAAAAAAAAAGTTCACAAAAGTTTTGTAACACGTGTTAAAAAGTGTTTAGTTTATAAATGTTTAACCAATAATTATCTTTTTAAAACAACATCTAACATTTTTTTTACAAAACTCTAGTTGACGTAACGTAAGCTATCGCCGTAAAAACTTAAAACTTAAGTTGTATTTATTTTAATAAGTTATAATTATAATCAACCGCCGATAGCGTACACTATATCATCTAAAATTTTAAAGTTCACCATAATGTGGATGATTCAAAAAAAAAGATTAAAACATGATAAAATAAAATAATTAAACATTTACTTTTGCAGAACGTGATTAAAAATAAAGTTTGTTGTGTGGTTGAACCTATTTTTAAAATAAATTTTGAACTCTTGAAATACTCTCTTTGCTTCAGCCTTCAACAAAAGCCTTTTGTATTTTGTTTACTTAGTTTTGTTTGTTCTGCGCATAAAATTCCTTATGATTTTGAACGGTTTGAAAAACAATTTAGTAAAGTTTTTAATTAAAGTTTTATACAAACGAATTTATTATGTGCTAAATTTTCTAACAGAAAGTGATTTAAAATATGGTAGTTAATCAAACTGTTACGTTTGAAACTTTTACAAAAAAGTAAAATATATCAAAATACTAAAAAAGATGCTATTGTATAATTTAACCAGTAATTGCGGCAATTAGTTACAAGTTTTGTTTAACTATATACTTTTATTTTTTTTTGCTCGCAATGAAACTTTGTAAAAAAACAAGTACTTTGACAAAGTTAAACATATATAAACTCTATACTTAAAGCTAAATTTAGAGTATTAAAACTTTGAAGTACTTCTAGCAATTACCGTTAAATTAAATTAAAATAGAAGAAATTCTATTTTTGAGAAGCTTTTACATCTAAACTAGAACTTACTGAAAACGTTCCCAAAACCTTTTATTTTATACTGAGATTTAAAAATTTTAAGTACGTCTTATTTATGTAATATGATCTGTGCACATGGATTTTAATTAAATAAAACTTACTTATATCAATTCAATTTGTATAAACTTCCAACCTCATATTAAATACACTAAACTTTTTCACACTTATTATAGTATGAGTGTAAATAAAGAAGTTTTTTTTTTTTTTTTTACCTTGTATACTTACATTATTACATAAGTATATTTGATTTAATTAATATTTAGGTAGTAACATTGTTTTGTTGTTTAAAAATGTACTTTAAGATAAAACTTCAATATATTTTGATTCGTTTTATATAGAATATTGTGATTCTAAAAAATAAGAAAACTCTGTGTATGAAAGTTTTTTTTTAGAAAATTCTCCTTTAAACTTAAAAAGTTATTTAAAACTTCAAAAACTTTAAGTCTTGTGTGTAAAGATTAACCCTTGATTTGTAAAAACAGTTTTGTTTGTTACAATTATTAAACTTGCGTTTAAACTAAAGTGTTAAAATTCGTTGATATGTAAAAATATGTTTCTTATTTACAGATTACATACATTATAAGAGTTAAAGTTTTTGTAACGCTTCTTGAAAAGAATATTTTAAAGAAAGAAATCTTATGAAGTAAGTTAAGTTTTTCTTGTAATACAAATTTGGAGCAAGTTATAAAAGTAAGCCCAAGAGGCTTTAAGTATTTTATTCTAAAAAAAACTTTTTTTTTACAGATTTTAAGTAAAACTTTATTATCTTTATTTTTTTTTTCATCTTTTGCGAACAAATAGTTGTGTTAAAAAACATACAATAGAAACATTAACTTGAAAATTATTTGTGAGATAAATTTACAAAAAACCTTATTCTAATAAACATTTAAAAAATATTTTAAAATTTGATGTTTTTTAAAGATAATGTTAAATTTACTGAAAAGAATCTTAGTTTGATAGAAAATACAAAAAATTCATGTTAAGAAAAGCATCTAGTTAAAGTTTAAAGTAGTAGTATATCTTAAAAAAAAAGGTATTTTTGCAAAATTATTGTTTTATAACGTAATTTAATTACATTGCGAAGAATAATTAATTAAATATTTTAACTTCTTTATCATCTAAACTTATTAAATTTACTTTAGTAAAATTTATCAAAACGTTAACAAATGTTTTATCTAAACTTTTTTTAAAATAAAAATAAATAAAAAACTTGCTGATATTCATTACGTAGTTTTAGTATAATTTTCAAAATAGTTTTTGAGCTTTTTAAATGATCTTGTTGTTTCAGCTAAACAACATTGAAGTCTTTTGTTCGGGTATTATGTTTGCTTAGTTTTGTTTGAATTGTGCATAAATTCAACGGCTTGAAACAATTTGTTGTGAACGTTTTTAACTAATTCTTTTTAATTTGTACAAACATGTTTTGTTTTTTGTAAAATTTTTTGTCTCAAAGCCATCGAAACACAAGCTAGTTAATTTGATTTATACTTTTAAACTTTCATAAAGTTAGTAAATGCATAATAACAAGTAGAAAACAAAAGAGTTCATTTATTTTAATCAGTCGTTTTAGCAATTAGTTACAAATTTTGTTCAATGTTAATTTTATTGTAGGAATTTAAATAAAATACTTTATAATGACTAGATTAAAATTAAACATAAACAAAGTTTATATCTACAACTAAATTTAAGATTATTTAAAGCTTCTAAGTGTTATAAATATTAAAAGCTAAATTAAATTAAAGTGCTTATTAGTTTATTCAAAACTATAACTTAAATAATATTTTAGAATTAAAGTAAAACTCCTTTTGAATGTTTCCAGAAAAAAGTTATTTTAAATTATTACTTTAAGTTTTAAAGCAAAGTTCTTAGTTACGCAATGTAACTCTATACGTATATTTAAAATAGTTTACTTTACTTATATTAAAAAAACAAAAATTTATTTTATTCCACCGATCGCATAAATGTAACTTTTTTATACTCATCATAATGTGAGTGATAATGGATTAGCATAATTTTTTCTTGTTTTTTATTTATTTTTGTTTATGTGTAAACTTACACACTATTATGTTTTAAATAATATTAAGGTTAAAAATCCTTATAATTGTTTTAATTATTTGTTAAGTTTAAAACATTATTATGCAACAAACCTCCCTTTTTAGCACATTGTTATTTTTTGTAACCAAAACAATTTTACTTAAAATTTTTAAGACTATGAGAAATTTCTATAAAAATATAGACTTTAATTTTATTGTACATTTTTTTAAATTAAAAGTATCAAACAAATTAAAAAAGTTCTTTTGTTAACGTTTACACTAAAAGTTTAGTGATATCAACTAAAATAACTTACATGAAAAATATGATTTGATTGTAACTTATATTATTTATTCTCAAAGCTACGAAAAAAAAGTACATGTTTAGTATTCATTGTTTTGTAACAAATATTTCTAGAACAAATATTTTGATAAAAAGCAGACTTACTTGTGAGATATAATTTTAAGTTTTTGTTAGAAATGCAATTTTTGAGCAAAAAGTGTGATAGTTACAAAAAATATGGTTTTTGTTTGAAATTTAACTATTTTTAATACTTTTTTAAACAAATCATGTTTTTTCACGTTTTGTTGTTAACTTATTCTACTTTACTTAAAAAAAATTATATTTAATTCTATAATTAATTTTATAATTGATAAGAATTATAAAAAAAAAATTCAAGATACTTTGTGTTGGAATGTAAGTAAAATTTCCAAAAAAAATTTTTCTAATAAAATTAGTTTAAAAAAAGCTCAAGTTTTTTATTTAATTTTACAGAAATGTTTTCATTTTGTTTTTTGAAAGTCAATTAAAATCTGGCTGCATATTTTTATGTTGAATATGCCTACAAAAGAAATTATAGTCACGTTTTATTCACTAGTAGTTAAAATAAAAAAAGTAATAACACAAGGCGTGTAACAACTCAAAAGTTTTTCTTTATTTCAGTTTATTAAATTTTATTTATTTTAATTTGAACAATTCTTAGTTTTATCAATAGATAAATTATAAATATTAAAAGAATAAATTTATTTTTTTTTTAATTTGTTTCTAGAACTTTTTTTTCTAGTTTTCAAAGTTAGTTTAAACTTTAAACAAAAACATAACATAATAAAAGTAACATAACATAAAGTCTAAAATAAATAACAAATATAATATAAACAAACAACTTACGTTAATAGGAAAATTAGGTGGCCTCATTTACATTGTGACGTAATTATTTTTCGTTAGTTAACAACCGTAAATTTTGATTTAGTTATCTTTCCTATTAACGTAAGTTGTTTGTTTATATTATATTTTGTTGTGTAATTTAGCTTACTTATTTATTTTAGACTTAATAATTACAAATATCATATAATTTTATAACAGTCGGATTTAATGTTAAGTATTTCACCTATTAATAACTATTATCTGTAGAATATATCTTATTTTAATGAAAACATATATACACCTACTTTATTCTATGCTTCTATTCTCTCATTACAGTAATTATTTTTTTACAGAACCCAGTTGAAGTGTGTTGATTCGTTGACACACAGAAACATATGTTGGTAGAATAAAGGAAGATTACTGTATAATTTGATAAACTTACGTATGTATAAATGCTACTTGTTTTTTTTTATTTAACTAATGTAGAATTTGAACTTCCATTCACCCCTATCGTGAGGTCTTGAATTGAATTTTAAAAGTCGCAAAAGTGATTAAAATTAAAAAAACTATTTTAAAATTTAAAAGCAAAGTGCGTAAAATAAATAAATAAAATACAACTAGTACAAATAAACAAAAGTATTAAATAGTAACAAAAATTTAAGTAACTGTTAATGATAAATTTTAAAACTTTAGATCGTGCAGCTTGATGCTTACTTGATTATGAAAAAAAGTTGTTTGAATAATTAAAAGAAAAAACAAAACCTCGATTTTCAAAGTTAAATATTTAAGCTTCTTTTGTTTTAAATTTTCTGTTAAAAACTACTGATTTAAAGTTAAACAACGAAGTATTTGCATACTATTTGATAGAGTTGTTTTTATTCTGATCAAACATACTACGCTGTGTATTTATATCATAATTTTCACGAGCTGTATTTAATTTTTTTGTTAATTAAATCAAATCTATAAACTCTTGATACAAACAGATTTGAGTGTTTACGATTTCTTTTTTCTCATTGAAATTATCATATATTGACTCTAATTGATAATTTTCTTTTAAACCAAATAACTTTTTTTAGCTACTAAACATCAAAGCTTTAATATTGATAATAAAAAAGTTTGTTCTTTATTTAGTTCATTTTATTGAAACAAGCTTAAATAAGTTTAGACAAATTTAAACTGATAAGATTAATTTTTATGCAAGTAGAAGTACACTCTTATACTGTAAAACAATGTTTCAATATAATAAAAATTTATTCAAATTAAGTTTTATATGCAACTTGAAGTTATCAAAAACATTCATTGTATTGCTTATATTTGTATGTTAGTGTGATACTCTTCTTCAAGTTGCTTTTATATTGAAATAGTACAAAAAGTAAATGACTAATTAAGTAATAAAAAAATATTAGTTTTCAAAACTAGTTAATTAAAACAATATCATTTTATTCGACAGTAATAATTTTTTAAGTATAATTTAGATAAAAATTTTCATATAAAAATTTAAATATAATATCTTTTGAACGGTAGGTTTAATTAAACTTTTAAGTAGTATCAGTAGAATGATTAAATATCAACACATATTGTTGTATTTCCTTTTTTGTTTTTTTGTCTAATATTAATATTTATCGTAAAACAATTTTTTTTTTACTTGTTACAGCCTTAAAACTAGTTTAAACAAGTTATAGTATACCAGTTCTAATTATTAATTGCTTTATTATTTCTATTTGAAGTTTATTGATTTTACTTTAAAGGTAACTTTAAAATAATTTCATTTTAATTTTGTACAATGAAAAGTCGCTTACGATACTTTTTATTATAATACTCAAAACTATATTTTTTTGGTTTCTACTTTCCAATTAAAACTTTTTTCAAACAAAACATTTTATACTATTCTTTGTGTAAATTAAAACTGAGTATAATGCAGTGTAAACTTAACTTGTGACGAGTATCCGCTTTTAACAATTTTCTGTTCAGTTATCAGTATTAAAACTAAAAATTTGTTTGATATTTTTAAACAAGATTGTTTATTTTATGTAACTACTGGTAGCTAGCAACCGCTCTGCAAAATCGTAATTTTTTCCTGTTAAATTCTCAATTTTAAAGTTTTATAGTTTTTAAAATAATATTTGTTAGTTTAAAAGTATTTTTTGTACTTATTTATGCAAAGATCAAGGCTGTTATTTAATAAAAAATCTCAAACTAATTCATATATAGTAAATTTGGACAAATTTTTATATCTGTTTAGTTTAGAAATTCCTTAGCTGCGTGGCTAAAGAATTTAGTTCAAAAAAATCTTAAACAGCTTTAATCAATGTACAAATAGCATAATGTTTTTGATAAATATTTTGATAACATAAACTAAAATTTAATTTTTTTTTTTGTTGGTTAACAAAAAATGAACAAGTTAGTTTTCACTTTTTAGTTTTATTTAATGTTTTTTTAAATTTAATACATTTTATCTCAAATAGTTTGAAAATCCACATCTTATTTTTCACATTCATTTAGAATTAAATATAAAACTTGGAATGCTAAAAAGAATGTAAGATTGATTCCAATTATTTTATATAAAAACCATATTAAAGACAGCTTTCGGTAAGTTTTTAACTATTTATTAATTTTTTTTTAATTTCTTTTTGCCTAAACTAGTTGACATTAGAACTTAAAGTATCTAATATTATAAATAAAATACTTTAGTAGAAGTTATATATATCTTGTAACTGTTGAGCACACACGTTAAACTTTTGCACACAAATGACTTTCGTGTTGTTGGTTTTCGGAGTATACAACATTTTAAAGTACATAACTGCTTTTTCTTAGCTAAATAAGCACCGATTATAAAAATTTAAATTTTTTTTTTTTCAAGTTAGAGTTATTTTATTTTTGCTTAAATTTTAGTGAGAATCAAAAACATAAGTTGAGCAGCTTTACGAGCTTAAAGTAATTTAAAACTAAATAAATACTTAATGTTTAGAAACAAAACTTCAAAATTTACTTCTTTACGTTATATTGAGCCAGTAAAAACATTAAACTTTTTTTTTTCTTAAACTTAACAAGTACCATAAAAAATAGCTAGTTTATTCGTGACAACTTGATAAAAGCTTTTACAATGACTGGTATAAACGGAAACATGAGACTTCAAATAGCATCATGAATCACGTCTAGTCTGTACAAGTAAAAAAAACTGTATGCAACTTTTGTTTACACAAAAGTTTAACTTCAAGTATACATATTTTTTAATATCAAGCCAAGTTTTATGTCTCAAAGAATACAACAAAAAAAGTTTGTAAAGTCGTTAAAACACAGAAACATGTAAAAGTACAATAAAGAAAGAGTATTGCATTGTTTGAATTTGTTACTATTGTATATTCCGTTAACTCATTTTGCTAGGATGTTTATTAGCAAACGATTAAATTCGAATTTTGATTAGTTAGTTAAGTTTGTATTAATTTTAGTAGTTTATAATGTTCACATCGGAAATACTGAATACTAATTTGCTCTCATTAAAGTAAAACGACCCTTTCTTAAATCAAAACAAATTTACTATTTTAAATAGATAGTAAAAAAAAATCCAAGTACAGATTAATTCAACAAAAAAATACTATGAACATGTCAGCAACTCTATTGTTTAAAACAAAATAAAACTAACTTTTGTTTGGAATTAAATAAGTAATTACTTGAATCAACTTAAACTGAATTATAAATAGTATAATTGAATTTCCTCTAATCTAAAAAACACAATTGCTGGCTTCACAAGTTTCTTATTATTATTATTTAATTACATTAAACTTTATATCTTTAGCGAAGAAAATTCCGATAGTGAAAATAAATTTTGTACAAGCGTAAGCTTGGTATATCTTTTTTTAAAAACTTTGATTTGTTTAATGATTTGTTTAAAAAAAGCTTGTTAAAGCTTATTTTTGATCGTTTAGTTTTTACTTTATAAATTTATGAATTCAATACAAAACAACTAAGAATTACATTTTTTTTTATATAATAACAATTAAAAAAAGCATTAGATTTTTGTATTGTTTTTTTTTTGAGGTGTCTCGCAAGGATACCAGTATAAATACGACCGTTTACAAAAAGTTTTAAGTATGTTGTATAACATATTTCCCAATTTATACTATTTCGCACATAAGCAAGTGTTTTATAATTTAAATTTTTACATCTTTAAACTTTTTTAGAATTAAATATTTACCATTCCACTAACTAAACTTTACTCTAAGATTAAATTTCGATTCAATTTTTATTTACTTAAACTGTACTCTCTTAAAACCGCAAACAAAACACTTTTAGTGGCGTACTGCAGAGATGCCATAATTTAAGTACTATAAGCTCGTCATGCTTGAAGAAAGCAAGAGTTGCTAGAGTAAATTAAGTAAGGAGAAAGTAGTCAAATGAGCTTAAATAAAATTTTAGAATAGAAGTTCTATCTACATGTAAATTAATGATTTTAGGAAACAAAAAAAAAAGTTTATAAAACAGTTTTGACGTGTTAAGCAGTGATTTAATAAATAGAAAACTAAAAATATTTAATTCTTTTTATTACATGACATAATTAGTTAACTTTTAAATAAAGTAAAGTATAAAAAATTTATTGCAAATATAGTGACTAATTTTAATTATTTTACTAAACGATTTGTAAAACATGTTTATTAACAATTTAAAATATATATTTATTTTTGAGTACATTTTTTTGATCACAACACAAATAGACACGTAGAAATTTCTACTTAAAGTAAACAGTTTTATGAGGTTTTAGAGCATAATTTTAATATCAAAAATATTAAAATAAGCTCAAAAGTCTTAGCAAATTAATTAAAACTTATTGCTTAGCTTAATTAAAAACTAAAATTTTAAGATGCAGATGAAATCATTTAAAATTATTCTAATTAATTAAGTGAAATTTGATATAAAAAGTTTTTGATGTAAATAATGGCAATAATTAAAAAAACAATTTTTTTAAGCTTAAATAATTATTGTTCAAATATTACTAATAGTTTAAAAACAATGTTATAAAAAGAAAGAAGCTTAGTAAACATAGCGATAAGAAATGTTATAAATGTTTGTATTAACAGAAAGAATATAAACAGTTCAACATTTAAAAACTTCAGTTTTTAAGAAAATTTTTACAGACTATTATTTAGATAGCCAAAAAAAAATTATCTAATAAAAGCATTATTTTAATTTTTTGCCAAGTTTTGTAATGTGTTTTTGTTTATCATATAAATGAAAAACATGTACATTACAGCTTTTAAAATTTCATGCTTTTTTCATACTTTTAACTAAAATTTAAACTATAGAACAATTTTTTAAGGTACAAAATTTAAAAGGTTTCATAAAACAAACTAGTTTAATAAACCAAAAACTGTTAAACTATAATTTTATTATCAACTTAATCAAAGTAAATAAAAAAAATTAAATGTTGTAATTGGTGAAAAAAATTGTTGTGTATAAACTACTGAAGTGCGAAATTAAAATACAGCTTGATTTTCAAATGAAAAAAAAAACATAAAACAGGATAGTTTTGAAAATAAACAGTTTATATCTAATTCTCTTAGTTTGAAAAAAAACTGTTTTGTTCTATTAAAAACAATGGCGACGCGTGTCTTTTTGTAGGGGATTGGCATGGTAAAGTAAAAAATATTCTAGTTTAAAACATTAAAATGAAACTCATAATAGTTTTATAAAGAAAAAGCCAATAACGAAGTGATTAATTTTTAGGTTGTGTATAAGTGTGTATTGGTGAAAAAAATTGTTGTGTATAAACTACTGAAGTGCGAGATTAAAATGCAGCTTGATTTTCAAATGAAAAAAAAAACATAAAACAGGATAGTTTTGAAAATAAACAGTTTATATCTAATTCTCTTAGTTTGAAAAAAAACTGTTTTGTTCTATTAAAAACAATGGCGACGCGTGTCTTTTTGTAGGGGATTGGCATGGTAAAGTAAAAAATATTCTAGTTTAAAACATTAAAATGAAACTCATAATAGTTTTATAAAGAAAAAGCCAATAACGAAGTGATTAATTTTCAGGTTTTAAGCAAAAATTTCTTGTTCATAATAAATTGAATAAATTTTATTTGAAACATAAACAAATAAATACATTAAAAAAATTTTTCATGAATTTATATACAATTTTTAAATAATACGCTAAATTTTTTCAAAAGTATTTCAATACACATAACATTAATAACTGTATTTCAATAAAGTAAATTTGTTATAAGCTACTAAACATTGTTATGATCATACAGCTTGTAAAATTAAAACATGTCATAAATTTAGAAAAAAATTGTAGGAATAAACATAACTTAAATTCAAGAACAAAATAAGTATGATTTTACAAAAGTTAAGACTAAAATACTTTTTACAAACAAACTAAAATTAAAACATGTTTCTAAAACCCAAAAAAAATTCAATTTACTACACAACATTTTTGTTCATATAGTATGTATAAATTCTTTTTTTTTAGTATATTTTCTGAGGTAGAAAAAATTAAATTACATGTTGTAAGCAATTTACTACCATCTAGCTTTAGAAAAATAATTAAAAACTAAGCTTTTATTTTAAAAGCACTTTTTAACTGAAAATTAGTTGGAAATTTGTTTGTTCTACATATAAAAACATTTTAAAACAAGTTTTACTGTTTTTAAACGAGGGAAAGTTGAGATACAAGATCAAGGTCTAGAAAGAACTAAAATTATTATGTAGTTTTTCAGAATAATAAATTGCAACTTAGAAAGCAAAAGTCAAAACTTTTGGTGTTTCAAGGTTTCTTTAAGGCAGAGGTCAGCAAATTAATACCTGCCAAAAAATAGTAAGAGGTCATTAAAGTGTTTAATTCACTTGTATTTCAAAACTTACTTTGAATTTTTAAAACAGTAAAGAGTAGCTTATTAGTGAGTTTAAAAAATAGTACTAACTTTTGAAAAAAGTGATTACTTACTAACACCTTAACAATTCAATAAGTATTTTTTTAACTAAAACTTTTCAAAAAATAAAAAATAATATACACAGAAATATAACAAGAGTTTTTTTTTCCCAAATTTTAGTATTTCAAAAGTTATTGTGAATTAAAACCTAATTTCCCCTAGGTTAAAATAACAAAACATTTAAAATATACTTTGATGTAAATCAAATGCACAAAAGTTTTTGAATTTTTTCTTAAATACCAAAAAGCCTCCTTAGAACATTAGAAACTAAAAAAAAGTAAGTAAGAGTACATGCTGAACAAAAGAGTATCTCAAGCCTTAAAAAAATCATAATAAAAAACTTTGACATGATATCTAGAGAAAGATGTAGTTTAAGAAAAAGTTAATTAAAGACTCAGTGATTTATGAAAACTTACTCTTACTTTTATTTAAATTTTATATAACATCTTATGTATTGGCGACAAGAAAAGGGGTTTAAAAGTCTTTTTAAACAAAATTAAAATAAGCTCTTGTATGAATACTCAAAGTATACATTATAAAATGTTTTCCTTTGAATACTTGAGTTGTAATTAAGTATAACTTTGAGGTATAGTTCAGTAATAAGTTTCTGATACAAACTTACAATGAAGAAGTTCTGTATTTCCAATTTTATCAAATTTAATATAGATCAAATAAATATAATACAAATTAATTCTCTTCTTATTTCTCAAGAAAATAAATGCAAACTTTTAGGAAATATTCCTTTCATTAAAAATAAAATAAATAGTAAAAATTACAAAATATTGAAAAAATAAACATTTTATAACCAACAAGTAAAAAATTATCATATAGTTTTTTAAGTGAATTTATTCAATTTTTTTTAAAGCCTAGAACAGGGCTTTTTATTGATAAGTCAATGTACACTGAGAATGTTTAAGAATGATTGCTTAAAAACTTTATGAGGAAAAATATTTTCAACGAAATAGCCTAATTTAGTTATTGTAATTTGTGCCACTGTTTTAATAAGAAATGAATGAACTCTCTGACTTTGTTCCCTTCAATATTAAAAATTAATTTAAGCACAAAGTGACTGTAAAAACTTAATTATAGTCAAATTGAAAACCTTAAATTTCAACTATTTGTTAAAAAACTTTCTTACCCCTCTTTGGCCTTAACTATTGTAAAAAATATCCTCTTATTACCTTAATCAATTATTTTCTATGAAACTTAATGAAAATAATTTAACAATATCAAAAAAATTTAATCTGCTTCATAGTTTTGATTAACTTTCTTAAATATAAAAAACTAGTTAAAGTAAGTATTTTTATATACAACAGTTTTACAGCCTAATTACTTAAATAAATGCTTATGTTTGATTTTTCATTTGACAAAAACAGATGGCAAAAAATCTAAACAATGCTCCAACACAAATAATTTTTTGTAAAAACATTTCAAACATTGGGACGTGTTGTTATACTTACAGTCAATATTTTTTTTATTGCCCTGATAATGTATAAAAATTTTACAACTTTCCAAGATTAATTTATAAATAATACACATATTTGCTTTTACAAAGCGTAGGTCATTACTAAAAGCACTTTAACACGTACATTTCTTCTGAAAAAAAGTTTTTATTTTACAGACATGTTGATAAATGTAGAGTTATTAAGGCATATTTTTTAAAATTAATGTATTAAAAATATTATGACTACCTGAACTTTACCTTAAGAAAAACCTATACTTGTCCAGTTTTATTTTTAATACAAAACTATGTAAATAATTCCTAACAAAATAGTTGAATAATACTTGTAATAAAATAGTATAAGAAAATTATTCAAATGATAATTTTCTTCTTTTTTTATAACTTTTGCTAACTTATTTAATAACATTTACTGGTTATGTGCTCCTAGAGTAAATGTAGTCAAGTTGAAAATGCTGAAGCTTAAATCAAAGCTTTAGTAATGATATTTCTTTAAAACATTTTTTTAACTTTTATAAATTTTAGGTAACATAACTTTTAAGAAAATTAACATGTTAGTATAAAGCTATCTTATCTGATTATAAGTTGTTTATTGTATATAATTTTTTTAACAAATTTATAGAAATTTGTAATGTTTCTGATGATTAATCAAATATATTTAATAAAATGAGATTTTGTTATTAAAATAATAAAAACTACAAAAGAAACTCTTACACACAACTTTAGTCAATTGAAAACAATTCTAAATTAACTTAAGAAAAAATATTTATATACAAAAGTTTAAAACATATTTTTAATTTTTATAATCAAAATGAAAAAAGAAAGTTATTCTAAACTCATGTTTTAGTAAAATTATACTGTTAAAACATGATACATCAATATAAGCTATAAAAAATAATCATTGAACAACTTACCTGATTTTTTTTACTTCAGCTGTACTTATTTTCAAGTTAAAATGTTTTTTTTATATGATTCTGTATTTCAATATTTGAAGTCATGTGCACTTTGAAGACAGATTTAGAATTTCTTTGGTAAATCCCCTTTTCATTGATCTTAGTTTTGGCCTTGAGTCTAAGGTCGGATCCCATTTATGCCGTACTGTACTTAATACTCGATAAACGTAAAACACTTTTAATGTTTTTTTTTTTATTTAACACAAATTTGACCACAAATGGTTGACTTAAACTAAGATTAAAAATTATATTTCAAAATGTTTCGATTGTACTTTTATAAAAAAAATCGCATACAATACTTTTAAATTATAAAAATTCAAAACTTCATGTTTTTTTATCGCGTATTTTTACTAAAATTTTTTCAAGCAAAAGATGTTATAAAGTGTTTTTTTGTGTAAATGAAATCTGAGTACAATGTTTCACTTGTGCAGACTGAGACGTGCTATTTTACTTATTTCCGCTTTGTTTTGATGACGTAACTTCCTATTATCTTCAAAATTTTAAACCACACTTAGTTTTTTTTTAATACTTTTTTGTAACCATTAAATTAAAAATAAAAGTTTTTATTTTATAAAAAAAAATTCTAAGTTAGTTATCAACAATATTTTTTATTTATTCTTCAAGTACCTGTTTAATAATAAAATTGCTTAGTAATTGTGGCTTAAGAACTCTAGTTAATTAAGATTTTAAAACTTTTTAATCAATGTAAAACAACATAAACTTTTTGATAAGTATATTTTAAATTTATAAAAAAAATTTTTTTATTGTTTAATAATAGTTAAACATTTTTTTTTTCTGTTTTTATATTTCCAAAATTTTTTTACAATTCAACATGTTTTATCTTTAATAAGGAGAAAATCTTGTACAACTTTTCAGATTTATATAAAATATAGTACAAAATTTAAAATACTATAATGAATACACTATTGATAAAAAAAATTGAATAATAACTAAACTAATAATATGTTAAGTTTTTCACAGCGTAAATTAAATTTAGTATTAGTTTTTGTAAAATTTTAAACAAACTTGTTGCTTGTTATTAAAATAATTTAATAAAATATTTAAAAATTTTTGTTCTTTAAACTAGTTGTATATCAATAAGACTAGAAGTTGAAATATCTAAAGTTGTAAATCAAAATATTTAAGCAGTATTTATATGTACAACATTATATTATCTACTTGTTGTTTAGCACACAAATCAAAAAAGGTTGTTGTTACTCTTTGGAGTAAACAAAAACTAAAAGTACTTGTTGTTTTAAATCAAATAACCATCGATTTCAACATTTAAATAAAACAGTTATCTATAGTTTTCATTAATTTTCACTCACATTTTTATGATCTTTAAAATTTAAATTGTTAAATTTTAAAGATATAAGATAATCTAAATCAAAACAATTGTTTAAAACTTGAATGAAACATTTTGAAATTTTACTACTCTACCTTATATTGAGCCACTAAGAACTTTATATGTTTTTCTTTTAACTTAATAAGTACCATAAAAAATAGCTAGTTTACTAATGAAACTTTGATAAAAATCTAACAATGACTGAGGTAGACAGAAACATGAGCTATTTAGTAGGAGCATGAATCATGTTTAGTCTATACAAGTAAAAAACTCAATGCAATTTAGATTTATGTAAAATTTTAAGTTCAAAAATATTTTTTTTTAAATATCAAGCCTAATTTTAAGTCTCAAAAAATACAACAAAAATAGTGTGTTAACTTGTTTACACACAGAAACATGTAAAAGTATTAAGGAGAAAGAGTACTGTTTAGTTTTTATTATTTTGTTATATATTCCAGTGAATGCTAAGATTTATATTAGCAAACGATTAACTTTAAATTTAAAATAGTTATATAATTTTGTATTAATTTCAGCAAGTTATTTTTCACATTGAAAATATTATATGCAAACTTGTTTATATCAAATTAAATAGACACTTTTATAAATCAAAACAGATTTACTATTTTAAATAGATAGTAAAGAAACTTAAAGCTAAGTACCAACAAAAAATTACTTTAAATAATTCAATACTATTGAAAAACACTATCATTTAAAACAAAGATAACTATAACTAGTTTTTGTTTGTACATAAATAAAAAAAAAAAAAACTTAAGTTAATCAAAACTGAATTAAACATTTAATAGTTAAATTTTCTCTAATCTAACAAACACAAATACTTGCTTCACATATTTCTTATAAATTCTATATCATACATAAACTTTATAGTGAAGTAAATACCTATAGTGAAAGTAATTTTTCTACAAGCGTTAGCTTGGTATATATTTCAAAAAAAAACCTTTAACTTGTTTTAAAAAAAGCATTTTTAAGCTTATTTTTGGTCGTTGAGTTTAAAGTCTTTAAAGTTTGGTGAATTCAGTACAAAACAACTAAGAACTGGTGCTTTTTTCTATAAACTATTAAAAAAAAGTTTTTGTGTTGTCACTTATTTTTTTAGGGATTCCACAAGGAAGCCAGTGTAAACACGGACCCACTAACAAAAATGTTTAAGCATTTTTTTTTACCTAACCTGAATCAGTTTACAACTGAGTAAAATTTTTGTTATTTACATTTGTAAATTTTATGAATTTTATCTAGGCTTAAATATGAACTACCACAGCAACAAAGTTTTACTGTTTTGTTATATTTTATTTCAATTTTTATTTACTTGGAGCGTATGTAGTAATTTAACACTAAAAACAAAACACCTTTAGCGTTGTATTGTAATTTGTGCTTGATATTTATTATGCACTTTTAACTTAATTATCTTAATATTATTTGTTGCAAAATTCCAACCACCAATGACGTATACGACTTTATTTTTATATCTCATCACAATGTGAGTGACGTTAGAATAAATAAAAAAGTTGTTAATAACGTTTGGGTATTTGTCAACCTTTCTTCATTTTTTGTAAGTGATAAACTTTTACATGATCATGTTTTTTAAGTTGCTTTTTTTTACCATTAAAGTAATTCTAAACTGTAGTTCTAGTTGTTTTCAACAAATAAAAACTTTGTAAATTATAGTATATTTATATATTTTTTTCTAACCTAAACCAGTTTACAACTAAGTTAAATTTTTGTTATTTACGTTTCATGACTTTTCTTAATTTTATCTAGGCTTAAATATTTCAGCAACAAAGTTTTACTGTTGAATTAAATTAAATTCAATTTTTATTTACTTACAGCGTATGTATTCTTTTAAAACTGAAAAACAAACACCTTTAGAAGTGTATTGTAATTTATACTCGATAATTAAAAACTTTTTATTTTATTATTTTAGTTTTATTTAACACAATATTCCAACCACCAATGGCGTAAACGACTTTATTTTTGTAACTCACCACAATGTGAGTGACATTTTAATTAATTAAAAAATTTGAATAGTTTAAAAAAAATTACTTTACTGATTACAAGTTATTTTAGTTATAGTTACTCATTCATAAAAAAATCTAAATATTTTTTCAAGCTTTTTAAACTTTTTTCTCACAAACAAGCTTTTATATTAAGATTGAAAAAAAATCTCATTTTCGAACATTTTTTAACTTAGTTTCGTTTGTTTAGATATTTATACCTATTTTTTAAATACAATGACAGTTTCATTTTCTTTAACTTGAAGTACTACTTTTTTAACTTTTTTGCTTTTGATTTTGTTAGTGTAATTTATAATTGTTTCTATTTTTGAACCTGTTTTTTATACTTATATATTTTGTTAAAAAAAACTAAACAAAATGAAATTTCAAAAAGTATTACTAATAAAAATAAAATAATTATTAAAAAGCAATAACAACAACCTAAACTTATCTAACTTGACAAAGTATTAGTATTGTTTCGTAATTAGTTTATTGTTTTCCAATTCTTTTTTCCAGTAGTGTTTTTCTAACCTATATTTCTAGTTGTTTTATATAAGAAATACTTTATAATGTATAATTACACAGTGTAAAAAAAAACCAATATTTCAACATATAGAGTAAAATTGAAAAAAAAAGTTCACAAAAGTTTTGTAACACGTGTTAAAAAGTGTTTAGTTTATAAATGTTTAACCAATAATTATCTTTTTAAAACAACATCTAACAATTTTTTTACAAAACTCTAGTTGACGTAACGTAAGCTATCGCCGTAAAAACTTAAAACTTAAGTTGTATTTATTTTAATAAGTTATAATAATAATTAGCCGCCGATAGCGTACACTATATCATCTAAAATTTTAAAGTTCACCATAATGTGGATGATTCAAAAAAAAAGATTAAAACATGATAAAATATTATAATTAAACATTTACTTTTGCAGAACGTGATTAAAAATAAAGTTTGTTGTGTGGTTGAAACTATTTTTAAAATAAATTTTGAACTCTTGAAATACTCTCTTTGCTTCAGCTTTCAACAAAAGCCTTTTGTATTTTGTTTGCTTAGTTTTGTTTGTTCTGCGCATAAAATTCCTTATGAATTTGAACGGTTTGAAAAACAATTTAGTAAAGTTTTTAATTAAAGTTTTATACAAACGAATTTATTATGTGCTAAATTTTCTAACAGAAAGTGATTTAAAATATGGTAGTTAATCAAACTGTTACGTTTGAAACTTTTACAAATAAGTAAAATATATCAAAATATGATGATGCCATTGTTTAATTTAACCAGTAATTGCGGCAATTAGTTACAAGTTTTGTTTAACTATATGCTTTTATTTTCTTTTGCTCGCATGGAAACTTTGTAAAAAAACAAGTACTTTGACAAAGTTAAACATATATAAACTCTATACTTTAAGCTAAATTTAGAGTATTAAAACTTTGAAGTACTTCTAGCAATTACCGTTAAATTAAATTAAAATAGAAGAAATTCTATTTTTGAGAAGCTTTTACATCTAAACTAGAACTTACTGAAAATGTTCCCAAAACCTTTTATTTTATACTCAGATTTAAAAATTTTAAGTACGTCTTATTTATGTAATATGATCTGTGCACATGGATTTTAATTAAATAAAACTTACTTATATCAATTCAATTTGTATAAACTTCCAACCTCCTATAAAATACACTAAACCTTTTCACACTTATTATAGTATGAGTGTAAATAAGGAAGTTTAATTTTTTATTTTACCTTGTATACTTACATTATTACATAAATATATTTGATTTAATTAATATTTAGGTAGTAACATTGTTTTGTTGTTTAAAAATGTACTTTAAGATAAAACTTCAATATATTTTGATTCGTTTTATATAGAATATTGTGATTCTAAAAAATAAGAAAACTCTGTGTATGAAAGTTTTTTTTTATAAAATTCTCCTTTAAACTTAAAAAGTTATTTAAAACTTCAAAAACTTTAAGTCTTGTCTGTAAAGATTAACCCTTGATTTGTAAAAACAGTTTTGTTTGTTACAATTATTAAACTTGCGTTTAAACTAAAGTGTTAAAATTCGTTGATATGTAAAAATATGTTTATTATTTACAGATTACATACATTATAAGAGTTAAAGTTTTTGTAACGCTTCTTGAAAAGAATATTTTAAAGAAAGAAATCTTATGAAGTAAGTTAAGTTTTTCTTGTAATACAAATTTGGAGCAAGTTATAAAAGTAAGCCCAAGAGGCTTTAAGTATTTAATTCTAAATAAAAACCTTTTTTTTACAGATTTTAAGTAAAACTTTATTATCTTTAGTCTTTTTTTTTCATCTTTTGCGAACAAATAGTTGTATTAAAAAACATACAATAGAAACATTAACTTGAAAATTATTTGTGAGATAAATTTACAAAAAACCTTATTCTAATAAACATTTAAAAAGTATTTTACAATTTGATGTTTTTTAAACATAATGTTAAATTTACTGAAAAGAATCTTAGTTTGATAGAAAATACAAAAAATTCATGTTAAGAAAAGCATCTAGTTAAAGTTTAAAGTAGTAGTATATCTTAAAAAAAAAGATATTTTTGCAAAATTATTGTTTTATAACGTAATTTAATTACATTGCGAAGAATAATTAATTAAATATTTTAACTTCTTTATCATCTAAACTTATTAAATTTACTTTAATAAAATTTATCAAAACGTTAACAAATGTTTTATCTAAACTTTTTTTAAAATAAAAATAAATAAGAAAACTTGCTGATATTCATTACGTAGTTTTAGTATAATTTACAAAATAATTTTTGAGCTTTTTAAATGATCTTGTTGTTTCAGCCAAACAACATAGAAGTCTTTTGTTCGGGTATTATGTTTGCTTAGTTTTGTTTGAATAGTGCATAAATTCAACGGCTTGAAACAATTTGTTGTGAACGTTTTTAACTAATTCTTTTTAATTTGTACAAACATGTTTTGTTTTTAGTAAAATTTTTTGTCTCAAAGCCATGGAAACACAAGCTAGTTAATTTAATTTAAACTTTTAAACTTTCATAAAGTTAGTAAATGCACCATAACAAGTAGAAAACAAAAGAGTTCATTTATTTTAATCAGTCGTTTTAGCAATTAGTTACAAATTTTGTTCAATGTTAATTTTATTGTAGGAATTTAAATAAAATACTTTATAATGACTAGATTAAAATTAAACATAAACAAAGTTTATATCTACAACTAAATTTAAGATTATTTAAAGCTTCAAAGTGTTATAAATATTAAAAGCTAAATTAAATTAAAGTGCTTATTAGTTTATTCAAAACTATAACTTAAATAAAATTTTAGAATTAAACTAAAACTCCTTTTGAATGTTTCCAGAAAAAAGTTATTTTAAATTATTAATTTAAGTTTTAAAGCAAAGTTCTTAGTTACGCAATGTAACTCTATACGTATTTTTAAAATAGTTTACTTTACTTATATTAAAAAAAACAAAAATTTATTTTATTCCACCGATCGCATAAATGTAACTTTTTTATAATCATCATAATGTGAGTGATAATGGATTAGCATAATTTTTTCTTGTTTTTTATTTATTTTTGTTTATTTGTTATTTTATTAAATAATACTAAGGTTAAAATCCATATAATTGTTTTAATTATTTGTTTAGTTTGTAACATTATTATGCAATAAACCTCCCTTTTTAGCACATTGTTATTTTTTGTAACCAAAACAATTTTATTGAAAATTTTTAAACTATAAGAAATTTCCGTAAAAATATAGACTTTAATTTTATTGTACATTTATTATTTAAAAATAAAAGTATCAAACAAATGAAAAAAGTTCTTTTATTAAAGCTTACACTAAAAAGTTAGTGATATGAACTAAAATAACTTACATGAAAAATATGATTTAATTGTAATTTTTATCATTTATTCTTAAAGTTACAAAAATAAAGTATATGTTTAGAATTCATTGTTTCGTAAAAAATATTTATAGAAAAAAATATTTTGATAAAAAGCAGACTTACTTGTGAGATAGAGTTTTAAGTTTTTGTTAGAAATGCAATTTTTGAGCAAAAAGTGTGATAATTATAAAAAATATGGTTTTTGTTTGAAATTTAACTATTTTTAATACTTTTTTATAATTAATCATGTTTTTTTAGGTTTTGTTTTTTATTATTCTAGTTTGCTTTAAAAAAAATTGATAACAAACTATAAAAACAAACTTTTAAGTTGCTTTGTGACGGGTAAAAGTTAAATTTCAATAAAAATGTTTTGTAAATAAATTAGTTTAAAAAAAGCTGAAACTTTTTATTTAATTTTACATAAATGTTTTCATTTTGTTTTTTGAAAGTCAATTAAAATCTAGCTGCACAATATTTATGTTGAATATGTCTACAAATAAAATTATAGTTACGTTTTTATTTAATAGTAGATAAAATAAAAAAAGTAATAACACAAGGCGTGTAACAACTCAAAATCTTTTTTTTATTTTGGTTTTTTAGATTTGATTTATTTTAATTCAAACAGTTTTAAGCTTTATCAATAGATAAATTTCATAATATTAAAACTATAAATAAAATTTTTTTAATTAATTTGTTTCTAAACCTGTGTTATAGAACTTTTTTTCTAGTTATCAAAATTTGTTTAATTTTCAAAATTTTAAACAAAATATTCAATCAGCTAAAATTTCTAATGGCTTTTATGAAAGTACTAAATTGACATTAAAACTAAAAATTGTTTTTGTTATAATATTTGGACGTTTACTGACTGAACTTAGGTCTATATGTCTTTATTTGCTAAGTGTCAGGTTTTGAGACGAAAAACAAAATGCTTTTCAACACTTCAATGATGCAAAAATTATCAACACTTTTAGTATTTTACTTTTATTACTAACTTATTTAATTGTAATTTTTGAATACGATTACGTAGCTGTCATCGTTTTTTTTTCTGTTTTTCAAAACTAAAACTAAAAGCGTGTTTTTAGAATACTTTTACACCGCATATTTTAAACACTTTTATGTGCAATGTTTTCTACTTTAATATTGTAAAGCAAAATTAATGAAATACTGAAAATTTTCATAACATTTCTACTCTTAACTTAAAATAGAATTATAAAAATTTAGTTTTAATCATTTTTAAGAATTTTTATACAAAAAACTGATGAAACTAGTGGTTTATACAGGGCTGCCTAAAAATAATAAGCTCAAGTTATAAGGTTAAAACTTTTTTATCGAAAATTTTTTTTAAAAGCTAGATTTTAGAAAACTTTCAAATTATAAATTATATAAAGAGAATTAAAATAAAACTTCTTTATTTCATAATATTTCCTTAAACGAAAAAACACTCGTTGACACAACATCTGAAAACCAATAACTTTAAGTTTATGTATTTATGTGTACTACTAATATCTTTTTAAATATATATTTTAAAAGTATAAACTTATTACAGTGAGGATTAAAACAGACATCTGTTTTTTATTTCAGATTTCTTAAACACCCATTGACGTAATGTTTAAAACAAAAAAAAAGATGAACTTACGTATGTATAAATACTACTTGCTTTCTTTTTATTTAACTAATGTAGAATTTGAATTTTCATGCACCCCAATTATGAGGTCTTGGATTAAAATTTGAAAGTCACAAAAGTTATTAAAATTAAAAAACTTTAAAAGTTGAAAGCAAAGTGCGTAAAAGAAATAAAAAAAAACAACTAGTACAAATAGAAAAAATATTAGATAGTTGCAAAAGTTTAAATAACTGTTAATAATAAATTTTAAAACTTTAGATGACGCAGCTTAATACTTGCTTGATTATGAAAAAAAAAATGTTTGAATAATTAAAAATAAAAAAACAAAACCTCAATTTTCAGAGTAAAGTTTTTTAGCTGCTTGAGTTTTGTTTTAAATATACGTTAGAAACTACTGATTTAAAGTTAAACAACTAAGTATTTGTATACTATTTGATAGACTTGTTTTTATTGTGATCAAACATACTTCGCTGTGTATTAATGTTATAATTTCGACGAGCTGTATTTAAACACTTTGTTTATTAAATCAAGTTTATAAACTCTTGATACAAACAGATACGATTTCTTTTTTCTAATTGAAATTATTATATATTGACTTAAATTGATAATTTTCTTAAATAAAAAATAAAAGCAACCTTTAACTTTTTTTAGGTACTATCATGAAAGGTTTAGTATAGCTAATAAAACAGTTTGTTTTTTATTCACTTCATTTTATTGAATTAGCTTAAATAATTGAGCCAAATTTAAACTGATAAGATGAGTTCATATATAAATAGAAGTTAACTCTTATACTGTAAAACAATGTTTCAATATAATAAAAATTTGTTCAAGTCAAGCTTTGTATTTAATTTGAAGTTATTAAAAACATTCATTGTAATTCTTATATTTGTATCTTAGTGTGATCAGGAGAAATGTCTTTTTCAAATGTCCTTTTCAAGTTCCTTTTTTATTGAAATAATACCAAAAATAAAGTGATTTGTTATCTAATAAACGCAATATTAGTTACGAAACTAGTATATTCAAACAACATTAATTTTTTCGACAGTAATGATTTGTTTTGAGTATAATTTAGATAAACTTTTAAATTGAAAAATTTAAATATTGTATATTTAGAACGGTAGGTTAAATTAAACTTTTAAGTATTATCAGTAGAATGAATAAATATCAACACGTACTATTGCATTTACTTTATTTTGTTTTATTTTATAATATTAACATTTATTGTAAGACAAATATTTTTTACTTGTTATAGCCTTAAAACTAGTTTAAACAAGTTATAGTATACCAGTTCTAATTATTATTAGCTTTATTATTTATATTTAAAGTTTAATCGTTCATTGAATTTACTTTAAAAAGTAACTTTGTAATAATTTTATAGTACTTTTGTACAATGAAAATCAACTTACAATAGCTTTTATTTATAGTATTCAAAACTTGATTTTATTTGTTACTTTTTGATAAAAACTTTATTTAAAAAATATATTTGAGACTATTCTTTGTGTAAATTAAAACTAAATACAACGCAGACTAAACGTGATGTGTGACGAAAATCTGCTTTGAATAATTTCTTGTTCAGTTATCAGTATTAAAACTACAAAAAATTATTTGATATTTTTAAACAAGATTGTTTATTTTTATGTAACTACAGGTAGCTGACACCCGCTCTGCAAGACTATATTTTTTGTCAACTTCTCAGTTTTAAAGTTTTATAGTTTTTTAATTATTATTATTATGTATTTTTTGTATTTATTTATGCAAAGATCAAGGCTGTTATTAAAAAAAAATCTCAAACTAATTTATGTATAGTAAATTTGGACAAGTTTTTATACGTGTTTAATTTAGAAATTCCTTAGCTGTTGTGGCTAAAAAATTTAGTTAGAAAAATTTCTTAAAACTCTTTAATCAATGTAAAAACTACATAATCTTTTTGATAAATATTTTGATACCATAAACTAAAATTCAATTTTTTTTTGTAGGTTAACAAAAATTAAACAAGTTAATTTTCACTTTTTATTTTTATTTAATGTTTTTTTAAATTTAATACGTTTTATCTCAAATAGTTCGAAAATCCACATCTTATATTTCACATTCATTTAGAATAAAATACCAAACTTAAAATGCTAAAAAGAATGTAAGATTGATTACAATTACTTTATATAAAAATCATACTAAAGACGGGTTTGAAAGTTTTAAAACTGAAAATAAAATTAATTTTTGTTTCGGTAAGTTTTTAAACATTTTTTAGATTTTTTGAAACTGCTTGCTGCCTGAACTAGTTGACATTAGAAGTTAAAGTACCTAATACTATAGATAAAATACTTCAGCAGAAGTTATATATATCTTATAATTGTTTAGCACTTAACCTAAACTAAGGAAACAAATGACTGCTGTGTTGTTGGTTTACGGAGTATACAACATTTTAAAGAACATAACTGCTTTATCATAGCTAAATAAGCACCAATTATATAAATTTAATTTTTTTTATTGCTAGTTATAGTTATTTTATTTTTGCTCACATTTAAGTGAGAATTAAAAACATAAGTTGAGCAGCTTTATGAGCTTAAGGTAATTTAAACTAAATAAATATTTAATGTATAGATACAAAAGTTCAAAATTTACTTCTCTACTTTATATTGAGCCAGTAAGAACATCAAACTTTTTTTTCTTAAACTTAACAAGTACCATAAGAAATAGCTAGTTTATTCGTGATAACTTTATAAAAACTCTAACAATGAATGATATAAACGGAAACATGAGCTTTTAAATAGCATCATGAATCACGTCCAGTCTGTACAAGTAACAAACTGTATGCAACTTTGGTTTACACTAAAGTTTAACTTCAAGTACTCATAACTTTTTAATATCAAGCCAAATTTTATGTCTCAAAAAATACAACAAAAAAAGTTTGTAAAGTTGTTAAAACACAGAAACATGTAAAAGTACAATAAAGAAAGAGTATTGCATTGTTTGAATTTGTTACTATCGTATATTCGAGTAAACTCATTTCGCTGGGTTCTTTATTAGCAAACGATTAACTTTATATTTTGATTAGTTAGTTAAGTTTGTATTTGTTTTAGTAATTTATAATTTTCACATCAAAAATACTGAATACTAATTTGTTTTCATTAAAGTAAAACGACCCTTTCTTAAATCAAAACAAATTAACTATTTAAAATAGATAGTTAAAAAATTTAAAGTACATATTAATTCAACAAAAAAATACTCTGAACAAATCAACAACACTGTTATTTAAAACAAAAAAAAACTAACTTTTGTTTGCAAAAAAATAAGTAATTACTTGAATCAATTTAAACTGAATTAAACATTTGATAATCATATTTCCTCTAATCTAAAAAACACAAATGCTGGCTTCACGAGTTTTTATTATTATTTAATTACATTAAACTTTATATTTATAGCGAAGAAAATTCCAATAGTAAAAATAAATTTTGTACAAGCGTGAGCTTGGTATATCTTTTTTTAAACTTTAATTTTTTTAATGATTTGTTTTAAAAATGCTTGTTAAATATTTTTTTCGATCGTTTAGTTTTTACTTTATAAATTTATGAATTAAATACTATACAACTAAGAATTACAGTTTTTTTTATATTTTTCTAATTAAAAATAACACCAGGTTTTTGTATTGTATTTTTTTAAGAGGTCACACAAGGATACCAGCATAAAAACGACCCATCATACAAAATGTTTTAAGTATGTTATATAACATATTTCCAAATTTATACTGATTTGCACCTAAGCAAAAGTTTTATAATATGAATTTTTTACTTCTTTTAAATTTGTTTATACTTAAATATTGACCATCCCACTAACTAAATTGTACTCATAGATTAATTTTTGTTTCATTTTTGTTTACATACACTGTATTCTCTTAAAACTGAATACAAAACACTCTAAGTGGCGTATTGTACTTCATCCTCGATAAATATTAAAAAATTTAATATTTTATTTATTTATTTAACACAAAGTTGACCACCAGTGGTTGACTTAAACTAAGATTAAGAAATATATTTAGAATTATTTCGATTGCACTTTTTAAAAAAATAAAAGTCGCATACAATACTTTTTATTTATAAAATTTGAAAACTTGATATTTTTGTCGCTATTTTTTATTAAAAGTTTTTCAAGCAAAAGATATTAAAAAGTATTTTTTGTGTAAATAAAAGCTGATTACAATGTTTCTCTCGTACAGACTGTTTTACGTGTTTCCGCTTTGATTTAGTGACGTAACTTCCTATACACTGCTAAATTGTTAAATCACACATAATTTTTGAATTTTTTTTTTGGTTTCAAACTATTTTTTACGTAGCTATAAAGATAAAAATCAAAGTTTTTATTTTATAAAATTTTTTTAAAATTAGTAAACAATAATATTTTTCATTTTTTTAGTACCTGTTTAATAATAGCTTGCATAGTAATTGTGGCTACAAGAATTCTAGTTGAATTTTTTCTTTAACTTTAAATCAATGTAAAAACAACATAAACTTTTTGATAAGTATTTGTTACACTAATAAAAAGTATATATTGTTTAATTATAGTTTAACAAGTTTATTATAAATTTTTATGTTTCGATACTTTTTTTACAATTCAATATGTTTTATCTTTAATAAGGGAAAAATCTCATATAACTTTTCAGATTTATATAAAATTTGATACAAAATTTAAAATACTATAAAGAATACACTATTGATTAAAAAAATTGAATAATAACTAAACTAATAATAGGTTTAAGTTTTTCACAGCTTAAAATAAATTTAATATTAGTTTTTGTAAAATATTAAACAAACTTTTTGCTTGTTTGTAATAAAATTAATTAAAATTTTTGTTTCTTAAACTAGTTGTATAATAATAAGACTAGAAGTTAAATTATTTTAAGTTTTAAAACAAAATATTTAAGCAGAAGTTATATGTACAACTTTAAATTATCTACTTGTTGATTAGCACACAAATCAAAAAAGGTTGTTGTTACTCTTTGTAGTAAACAAAAAATAAAAATACTTGTTGTTTTTAATTAGATAACCAAGATTTCAACATTTAATAAAACAGTTATATATAGTTTCAGTTAATTTTTACTGACTTTTTATTTACTAGAAAATTTAAATTGTGAAGTTGTAAAGATTTAAGGTAATTTAAATCAAAACAATCGTTTAAAATTTAAAAAGAACATTTCGAAATTTTATTACTCTACTTTATATTGAGCCACTAAGAACTTTATATGTTTTTCTTTTAACTTAATAAGTACCATAAAAAATAGCTAGTTTATTAATGAAATTTTGTTAAAAAATCTAACAATGACTGAGGTAAACGGAAACATAAGCCTTTTAGTAGAAGGATGAATCACTTTTAGTCTTAGTCTATACAAGTAAAAAACTTAATGCAATTTAGATTTATTGAAAATTTTAAGTTTAAAATAATTGATTTTTAAATATCAAGCCTAGTTTTAAATCTCAAAAAATACAACAAACATGTATAAGTATAATAAAGAAATAGTATTGTTTAAATTTATTGTTATTATATAGTCCAGTGAACTTGTTTAGCTAGGATCTTTATTAGCAAACGATCAACTTTATATTTTCAATACCTATATAATTATATATTTAATTAAATTAAAATTTTCATATTAACAATATTGTATGCAAATTTGTTTATATTAAAGTACAACGACCTTTTCTTTAATGAAAACAAAATTGCTGTTCTAAATAAACAATAAAGAAATTTCCAAGTTTAGAAAAAAATCAATAAAATAATACTCTAAACAAGTCAAAACTGTTGAAAAACTTTATCCTTTAATAAAAAATATATTTAACTTTTGTTTGTATAAAATAAAGTTTACTTGAATTAATCTAAACTAAATAAAACATACAATAATTTAATTTCCTCGAATCACAAATGCTAGCTTCACAAGTTTCTTAATATTTTTATTTTATACATAATCTTTATAGCGAAGAAAATTCCAATAGTAAAAATAAATTTCAAACGAGCTTAAGCTTGCTTATCTTTTTGAAAAATCCTTTAATTTGTTTAAAAAACACATTGAAGCTTATTTTAGGTTGTTGATTTTTTATTTTTAACATTTAAAAATTTCAATACTAAACAATCAATTTTAAGAGAAAAACATCAATTTTTTTGTGTTCTCACTTTTCTTTTATAGGAATTCCACGAGGAGGCCACTATAAACAAGGATCCGGGGTACAAAAAAAAAAAACATTTATATATTTTTTCCTAACTTAAGTCAGTTAATAACTAAGTAAATTTGTTTTGTTATTTACATTTGTAAATTTTCTTAATTTTATCTAGGCTTAAATATTAACTACTACATCAACAAAACTGTTGGATTAAATTTCCTTTTCATTTTTTATCTTAAATTTCTATTTAAAGAAATAAACAATATTCTAACTATATATATGTTTAACTATAAAATATTTAACAAACGAAGTTTTAATTCGGTTTAATATTCTTTTGTTTTTATTTACTTACAGCGTATGAAATCTATTAAAAGCGAAGAACAAACACCTTTAGCGGCGTATTGTAATTTATACTCGTTTAAATTAAAAACTTTTTTATTTTATTGTTTTAGTTTAATTTAACACAAAATTCCAACCACCAATGGTGTAAACAACTTTAATTTTGTGACTCACCATAATGTGAGTGACATTAAAATAAAATAAAAATATTAATAGTTAAAAAAAAATACTGATTATAAGTTATTTAAGTTATAACTACTCATTAATATACTTATCGGTATACTTATATATTTTATTTAAAAAACTTAACAAAATTAAGTTTCAAAAAGTATTACTAATAAATATTAAATGATTATTAAAAAGCAATATCAACAATCTAAAATTATAAAACTTGACAAAGTATTAGTATTTTTTCGTAATTAGTTTATTGTTTTCCTTTTTTTTTTTCCAGTAGTGTTGTTCTAACCTGTAATTCTAGTTGTTTTATATAAAAAATACTTTATAATGCATGATTACACAGTGTAAAAATTAAAACCAATATTTCAACATATAGAGTAACATTTAGAAATAAAAAAAAAGTTTACAAAGGTTTTGTAACACGTGTTAAAAAGTATTTAGTTTATAAATGTTTAACCAATACTTATCTTATTAAAATAACATCTAACAATTTTTACAAAACTCTAGTTAACGTAACGTAAGCTATCGCCGTAAAAACTTAAAACTTAAGTTGTATTTATTTTAATAAGTTATAATTATAATTAACCGCCGATAGCGTACACTATATCATCTAAAATTTTAAAGTTCACCATAATGTGGATGATTCAAAAAAAAAGATTAAAACATGATAAAATATTATAATTAAACATTTACTTTTGCAGAACGTGATTAAAAATAAAGTTTGTTGTGTGGTTGAACCTATTTTTAAAATAAATTTTGAACTCTTGAAATACTCTCTTTGCTTCAGCTTTCAACAAAAGCCTTTTGTATTTTGTTTGCTTAGTTTTGTTTGTTCTGCGCATAAAATTCCTTATAAATTGAAACGGTCTGAAAAACAATTTAGTAAAGTTTTAATTAAAATTTTATACAAACGAATTTATTATGTGCTAAGTTTTTTAACAGAAAGTAATTTAAAATATGGTAGCTAATCAAACTGTTAGGTTTTAAACTTTTACAAAAAAGCAAAATATATCAAAATACTAAAAAAAGATGCCATTGTTTAATTCAACCAGTAATTGTGGCAATTAGTTACAAGTTTTGTTTTAACTACATGCTTTTATTTTATTTTGCTCGCATGGAAATTTTGTAAAAAAACAAGTACTTTGACAAAGATAAACATATATAAACTATATATCTAAAGCTAATTTAGAGTTATTAAAACTATAAAGTACTTCTACCAATAAACGTTAAATAAATTCAAATAGAAGAAATTCTATTTTTGAGAAGCTTTTACATCTAAACTAGAACTTACTGAAAATATTCCCAAAATCTTTTATTTTTGACTGAGACCTAAAAATTTTAAGTACGTCTTTTTTATGTAATATGATCTGTGCACATGAATTTTAAATAAATAAACTTACTTATATTAATCCAATTGGTATAAACTTCCAACCTCCTATTAAATACACTTAACTTTTTCACACTTGTTATAGTATGAGTAAAAATAAAGAAGTTTGATTTTTTATTTTACGTTGTATACTTACTTTATTACATAATTATATTTGATTTATTTAATATTTAGGTAGTAATATTGTTTTGTTGTTTAGAAATGTACTTTTTAGATAAAACTTCAAACTATTTTGATTCGTTTTATAAAGAATACTGTGATTCTAAAATATAACAAAATTCTCTGTATGAAAGTTGTTTGCAAGAAAATTCTCCTTAAAAACTTAAAAAGTTATTTAAAACTTCAGAAATTTAAGTCTTGTCTGTAAAGTTTAGACTTTGATTTGTAAAAAAAAATTTGTTTGTGTCAGCATTTAAATTTGAATTTAAACTGATGTGTTGTAATTCGTTGATATTAAAAGTTATGTTTATTATTTACAGATTACATACATTTTAAGAGTTAAAGTTTCAATGTTGTATAACGCTTCCAGAAAAGAATACCCAAAAATCTTCAAGTATTTTATTCTTAACAAAAACCTTTTTTTACAGATTTTAAGTAAAACTTTATTATCTTTAGTCTTTTTTTTCCATCTTTTGCGAACAAATAGTTTTGTTAAAAAACATACAATAGAAACATTAACTTGAAAATGATTTGTGAGTTAAATGTGAGATAAATTTACAAAAAATTATTACTCTAATAAACATTTAATAAATACTTTAAAATTTGTTGTTTATTAAACATAATGTTAAATTGATTGAAAATAATCTTAGTTTGATATAAAATACAAAAAATTCATGTTAAGAAAAGCATCTAGTTTAAGTTTAAAGTAGTAGTATATCTTCAAAAAAAAGATATTTTTGCAAAATTATTGTTTTATAACGTAATTTAAGTTACATTTGCGAAGAATAATTAAACTAATATTTTAACTACTTTATTATCAAAATTTTTAAGATTACTTTAATAAAACTTATCAAAACGTTAACAAATGTTTTATTTAAACTTCTTTTTAAATGAGAAACAAAAAAAATTACTTGCTTTATTTAAAATGATTGCTCCTTGTCTAGTTAGTAAAATCTTCAAAACACTTTTTGAGCTCTTTAAATGATCTTGTTGTTTCAGCCAAACAACATAGAAGTCTTTTGTTCGGGTATTTTGTTTGCTTAGTTTTGTTTGTACAGTGCATAAAGTCAACGGCTTGAAACACTTTATTTTAAAGTGTTTATTTTTTTTTTAATTTATACAAACTAGTTTTGTTTTGCGTTAAATTTTTTATCTTAAAGTAATAATAACATGCTGGTTATCAACTTTTAATAATAGTTGACTTAATTTTAACTTTTAAACTTTCCTAAAGACTACAAATGTAATATAAAAAGAACGTTTTATATATTGTACCCAGTCTCTGTAGCAATTAGTACGACTATTTTATTTTAAGTTTTATTACTTTTATTGTAAAAAATTTTAATAAAAACTTTATAGTAAATATATTATATTAAACATTAATAAAGTTTATATCTATAACGAAATTTAAGAATATTTAAAGCCAAATAGTATAATAAAGTATAAAAAAATAATAAAATTAAAATAATAAGCTTAAGTTCAAAATTCTACTTAAATTTATATTTTACACTTAAACTAAAACTCCTTATAAACGTTCCTAGAAATTAATTTATAATTATTACTTAAGATTTTTAAAGCAAAGTTCTGAGTTACGTAACATAACTCTTTACGTATATTTAAAATAATAACTTTACTTATATTAAAAACGCGAATACATATTTTATTCCTCCTATCGCATAAATGTAAATTTTTTATACTCATCATAATGTGAGTGATTTAAAAATTTCATTTTTTTTATTTTTTAACTTTTGTTTAAGTGTTAACTTACACACCATTTTTGTTTAAAATGAAATTTACGATTTAAGCTAAAATATATTAAAGTTGTTTGAATTCGTTTGTTCAATTTGTAATGTTATTATGCCATTAACAATAATTAAAATCCCTTGTTTGAATATTATTTTTTTCTTGACTAACAAAAATTTTATTCAAAATTTCAAAGAATTCAACACTTTTATGTTAAAGTCTAGGCTTAAAACTTACTAAAATAAAAATATATTAAAAAAAAAAGTGTTTTACTTAACCTAATTTAACAAAATATTTTTTTCAATGGTAAAGATAATCTAAAGATCTTATTTAAAATAAACAAGTACTTACAAGAAAAACATAACTTAAACGTATTTTACATTATATTATAAACTAATATTTTTTTAAGTTGTAAAAATAAAATAAATGTCCAGAAATCTTTTATATGCAATAGTTTTTTTAGAACAATATATTTTAATAACAAGCAGACTAACTTGTGAGGTATAGCTTTTAGTTTTAGTTAAAAATACAAATTTTTAGCGAAGTGTGATATTCATCACAAAAAGTTTTAGATTTTATTAGAAACAATTTTTTTTTTTCAAATAAAACATCATGCATTTTTTTAATCTTATAGTTAATTTATTCGTGTTTGCTGAGAAAAAGTTTTGGTCAAAACAAATTATTAAAAAAAAACTTTTAGAACACTTTGTGAAGAAATATTACTTAAATTTAAAAATAAAACATAAAATTTATAAATAACATAGTTTAAAACAGTTTTCTAAATTAGTTTCTTAGATAAATTTTCAAATTGTTTTTTAAAGTTCAACCAAAAACTGACTGCATAAGCATAACTTTTATGTGGAACATTTCTACAAAAAATTATAATTAAGTTGTTATTTTTTTAGCTGATTGTTTTAAATTAAATCTAAAAAAACAACAAAAATACAAGGCGTTTTACAAGTTAAAAGTAAGTTTAACTTTGTTTAACAAAATTTAATTTGTTTAAGTTTTTAGATTTATCAATAGATAAATATCAAAAAAAATAATACATTCAGCTTTTTAATTTAGTTTGTTTCAAATTCTGTATTTTATATACTTTGTTTTTACTAATTATCAATATTTGTTTAATTTTTGAATTTTTTTAACAAAAAATTCAATCAGCTCAAAATTCTTATGGTTTTTAAGAAAGTACTATTTGGTTAAACTAAAAACAGATTTTAGTTATATTATTTGAACCTTAGTTGATTTATTTTAGCTAATTGCCTGTTTTTGAGACAAAAAAAATTGTTTATTCAATACTTCAGTATATCAAAATTTTTACTTTTAGTATTATACAATTCTGAAAATTTTTTTCTTTGTGTATCTTGTATACAAATATAAAGTTTTTCGTCGTATTTTGTTTTTAAAACTACAACTAAAAGCGTGTTGTAAGAATACTTATACAGCATGTGTTTCAAACACTTATGTTTGCAAAATTTTCTTTTTTAATACTGCAAAATAAAATTTATAAATACTTCATAAAACTTTTAGTTTGTCTTAGAATTAAGTTATAAAAACTAATTTTAAATAGTTGTTGATATTTTTAAACAAAATGTAGATAAAATTTAGAATTTATACAGGGCTGTGCAAAAAATAATAAACTGAAAATTATAAGCTTTAAACGTTTTTTATAGATGATTGTTTTTAAAAGTTATATTTTAGTAAATCTTTAAAGTATAAACATACTTTAAGAGAAGTAAAATAAAGCATCTGTTTTTTATTTCATTTGTTTAACCAAAAAAAAAACACGTGGACATAACGTCTCAAAATTAATAATTTTCTACTCATGTATGTAAATATTCTACTTGTTTTTTTTTTTTATTATTTTTAAGTATAAATTTATTATAATGAGGATTAAAACCTCTGCTTTTATATTTCAGATATTTTAAAACACGCGCTGACGTAATATTGAAAACAAAAATAAAGATAAGCTTACGTATGTATAAACACTACTTGTTTTATTTATGTACACAACTAAAGCAGAATTTGAATCTCCATGAACCCCAATCGTTAGGTCTTGGATAAAATTTTAAAAGTCACAAAAGTGACTAAATTAAAAAAAAAAGATTTTAAAGTTGAAAGCAAAGTTCGTAAAAGAAATAAATAAAATACAACTAGTACAAATAAACAAAAACATTAAACAGTTGCAAAAATTTAAATGATTGTTAATAATAAATTTTAAAACTTTAAATGATTCAGCTTAATGCTTACTTGATTATGAAAAAAAAAATATTTGAATAACTAAAATTAAAAAAGACAAAACCTCAGTTTTTAAAGTAAAATATTTAAGCTTCTTTTGTTTTCAGTTTACGTAAAAAACTATTGATTTAAAGTTAAAAAAACTAAGTATTTGCATACTATTTGATAGAGTTGTTTTTATTCTGATCAAGCATATTACGCTGTGTATTTATATCATAATTTTAACGAGCTGTAGCTAAACCCTTTGTTAATTAAATCAAATTTATAAACTCTTGATAGAAACAGATTTGAGTGTTTACGATTTATTTTTTTCATTAAAATTATTATATGTTTACTTTAATTGACAATTTTCTTAAAAAAATTAATAAAAGAAACCTTTAATTTTTTTTAGGTACTAACATGAAAGCTTTAGTGTAGCTAATAAAACATTTTGTTTTTTATTCAGTTCATTTTATTGAAACAAGCTAAAATAAGTTGAGCCAAATTTACACTATTATGAATAATTAATTTGTAAATAGAAGTTCACTCTTGCACTGCAAAACAATATTTCAATATAATAAAAACTGTACTAAAATTAAGTTTTGTTTGCAATTTGAAGTTATTAAAAAAACTTATTGTAATGCTTTTATTTGTATTGTAGTATGATCAGGAGAAATACATTGTTCAAGTTGGTTTTAAATTGTTTTAGTGCAAAAATAAAATAAAAAAATAATTTAATAAAAACAATACTAGTTATTAAAACTAAAAAACTTAAACAACATTATTTTTTCGACAGTAATAGTTTGTTTTGAGTCTAGTTTAGATAAAAAGTTATATTTTGAAATTTTTTTATATTATACATTTAGAACGGTAGGTTTAATTAAATTTTCAAATAGTATCAGTAGATTGAATAAGAATCAACACGTATTATTGTATTTACGTTCTTTTGCAATAGTTTGTTAAACTAGTAATTATCGTAAGACAACTTTCTCCTACTTGTTATAGCCTAAAAACTAGTTTAAACAAATTATAGTATACCAGTTCTAACTATTAATAGCTTTATTATTTCTATTTCAAGTTCAATCGTTCATTGTTATTAATAAAAATAAATTTCAAATAATTTAATTGTCCTTTTGTACAATTAAAAGTCGCTTTCAATTTTTTTTATTTATAATATTCAAAACTTGACTGTTTTGTTTACACTTCTCGATTAAATTTTTTTCAAAATAATTACTATACTTTGTGTAATTTAAAATTTAACACAACGCAGACTAATCGTGATGTGTGACGAATATCTGCTTGAATAACTTTCTGTTCGGTTGTCAGTATTAAAACTACAAAAAAAAAGTTTATTTGATATTTTTAAACAAGATTGTTTATTTTTATGTAACTACTGGTAGCGAACACCCGCTCGCAAAATCGTAATTTTTCCCTGTTAACTTCTCAATTTCAAAGTTTTATAGTTTTTTAATTATTATTTTGGGAGTTTAAAAGTATTTTTTGTATTTATTTATGCAAAAATCAGGTTGTTATTATAAAAAAAATCTTTAACTCAATTATATATAGGAAATTTGGACAAGTGTTTTATACGTGTTTAATTTAGAAATTCCTTAGCTGGTGCGGCTAGAAAAATTAGTTTAAAAAAATTCTTAAAACTCTTTAATCAATTTAAAAACTACATAATCTTTCTGATAAATATTTTGATAACATAAACTAATTTTTTTTTTGTTAGTTAATATAAAATAAATAGGTTAAAATTTACTTTTTGATTTTATTTAATGTTTTTAAAAATTTTATACGTTATATCTCAAATAGTTCGAAAATCCACATTTAGAATTAAATACCAAACTTAAAATGCTAAAAAGATTGCAAGATTTATTACAATTATTTAATATAGAAATTATTCTAAAGACAGGTTTAAAAGTTTTAAAACTGAAAATAAAATTAACTTTAGTTTCGGTAAGTTTTTAAATATTTTTGAAATTTTTGAAATTGCTTGCTGCCTGAACTAGTTGACATTAGAAGTTAAAGTACCTATTATTACAAATAAAATAATTTAGCAGAAGTTATACATATCTTATAATTGTTTAGCACACAAGCTAAAAATATGTAAAAAAAAATACAAGTGACTATTGTGTTATTGGTTTTCGAAGTATACAACATTTAAAAGAACATAACTGCTTTTTCTTACCTAAATAAACACCAATTATAAAGTTTTTTTTTACTTGCTAGTTATAGTTATTTTATTTTTGCTCACATTCAAGTGAGAATTAAAAACATAAGTTGAGCAGCTTTATAGGTTAAGGTAATTTAAAACTAAATAAATAAATAATGTTTAGATACAAAACTTCAAAATTTACTTCTCTACTTTATATTGAGCTAGTAAGAACATTAAACTTTTTTTTCTTAAACTTAATAAGTACCATAAGAAATAGCTAGTTTAGTCGTGACAACTTGATAAAAACTTTAACAATGACTGATATAAACGGAAACATGAGCTTTTAAACAGCATCATGAATCAAGTCTAGTCTGTACAAGTAAAAAAACTGTATGCAACTTTGGTTTACACAAAAGTTTAACTTTAAGTATACATAATTTTTTATTACCAAGCCAAGTTTAATGTCTCAAAAAATACAACAAAAAAGTGTGTAAAAATTAAAACACAGAAACATGTAAAAGTACAATAAAGAAAGAGTATTAAATTGTTTGAATTTGTTACTATCGTGTATTCGAGTAAACTCATTTTGCTGGGTTCTTTATTAGCAAACGATTAAATTTAAATCTTGATCGACCTTTTCAAAAACCAAAACAAATTTACTATTTTAAATAGATAGTAAAAAAAATTCCAAGTACAGATTAATTGAACAAAAAAATACTCTAAACAAGTCAACAACACTAATATTTAAAACGAAAAAGAAACTTTTGTTTGCAAATAAATAAGTAATTACTTGAATCAAATTAAACTGAATTAAACATTTAATAATCATATTTCCTCTAATCTAAAACACACAAATGCTTGCTTCACAAGTTTTTTATTATTATTAATTAATTACATTAAACTTTATATCTATAGCGAAGAAAATTCCAATAGTGAAAATAAATTTTGTACAAGCGTAAGCTTGGTATATATATTTTTTAAACTTTGATTTGTTTAATGATTTGTTTAAAAAAAGCTTGTTAAACTCATTTTTGATCGTTTAGTTTTTACTTTATAAGTGTATGAATTCAATACAAAACAACTAAGAATTACAGTTTTTTTATATTTCACCAATTAAAAAAATCATTAGGTTTTTGTATTGTTTTTTTTTTTTGAGGGGTCACGCAAGGATACCAGTATAAATACGACCCTTCAAAAAATGTTTTAAGTATGTTATATAACATATTTCCCAATCTATACTAATTTGCACATAAGCAAAAGTTTTATAACTTGCATTTGTACTTCTTTTAATTTTGTTTAGACTTAAATATTAACCTTTCACTAAGTAAACTTTACTCTTAGATTAAATTTTGTTTCAATTTTTATCTACTTAAACTGTATTCTTTTAAAACTAAAAAAAAATCACTTTTAGTGGCGTATTGTACTTCATACTTGATAAATATTAAATACTTTTAATTATTTTTTAAACTTATTTAACACAGAGTTTCAACCACCAATGGTTGACTTAAATTAAGATTAAAATATATTTTTTTAAATATTTCGATTGTACTTTAATAAAAATAGTCGCATACAGTACTTTTTATTTATAAGATTCAAAACTTGATATTTTTTATCGCTAATTTATTATTAAAATTTATTCAAGCAAAAGGTATTTAAAAGTACTTTTTGTGTAAATAAAATCTGATTACAATGTATCTCTTTTGCAGACTGAGACGTGCTATTTTACGTATTTCCGCTTTGCTTTAGCGTCATATATTCTTAAACACTTCTAAATTTTAAACCACACATAATTTTTGACTTTTTTTGTTAGTATCAAACTAGTTTTTACGTAGCTATAAAGTTATAAAAGTTTTTAAACTTAATTATCAACAATATTTTTTTTTATGTTCTAGGTAGCTGTTTTATAATAAAATTGCTTCGTAATTGTGGCTTAACAAATTCTAGTTAATAAACATGTTTAAAATTTTAAATCAATATAAAAACAGTTTGAACTTTTTGATATGTATTTGTTAAAATAATTAAAAAATCATTATTGTTTAATAATAGTTAAATTAGTTTAATTTGAATTTTTATATTTTCATATTGTTTTTACAATACAATATGTTTTATTTTTAATAAGGGAAGATCTCACAAACTTTTCAATTTCATATAAAATTAGATACAAAATTTACAATACTATAAAGAATATACTAATAATTAGAAAAATAAAATGATAACTAAACTAATAATAGGTTTAAGTTTTTCACAGCTTAAAATAAACTTAATATTAGTTTTGGTAAAATATTTAACAAATTTGTTGCTAATTTGCACTAAAGTAAATAAAAATTGTTTGTTTTAAAATAAATGAAAAAATCTTGTTCCTTAAATTAGTTATATATTTGCAAGACTAAAAGTTTAAACATTTAAAGTTTTAAATAAAAATATTTAAGCAGAAGTTGTATGTACAACTTTGAATTATCTACTTGTTGTTTAGCACACAAATCAAAAAAGGTTGTTGTTACTCTTTGAGGTAAACAAAAACTTAAAGTACTTGTTGTTTTTTATTAAATAACCATCGATTGCAACATTTAAATAAAACTATTATCTATAGTTTCAGTTAATTTTTACTCACATTTTTATGATCTTGAAAACTTAAATTGTGAAGTTTTAGAAATTTAAGGTAATGTAAATCAAAACAATCGTTTAAAACTTGAATGAAAAATTTCGAAATTTTACTACTCTATTTATATTGAGCCACTAAGAACTTTATATTTTTTTCTTTTAACTTAATAAGTACCATAAAAAATAGTCAGTTTGTTCAATACAACTTAGTAAAAACTCTACCAATGACTGAGGTAAACGGAAACATGCGCCTTTTAGTAGGAGCATGAATCACGTTTAGTCTATACAAGTAAAAAAACTGAATGCAGTTTAGATTTATGTAAAATTTTAAGTTTTAAATATTGTATTTTAATATCAAGCCTAGTTTTAAGTCTCAAAAAATACAACAAAATAGTGTGTTAACTTGTTAACACACAGAAACATGTAAAAGTATAATAAAGAAAGAGTATTGTTTAAATTTAATATTATTATAAATTGCAGTGAGCTTGTTTTGCTAGGATCTTTATTAGCAAACGATCAACTTTATACTTTTAATAGTTGTATAATTTTATATTAATTTAACTAAACTATAATTTCCATATTAAAAATATTGTATGCAGATTTGTTTATATTAAAGTATAACGACCTTCTCTTTAATGAAAACAAAATTGCTGTTCCAAATAAACAATAAAGAAATTTCCAAGTTTAGAAAAAAATCAATAAAATATTTCTTTAAACAAGTCAATACTGTTGAAAAACTTTATCCTTTAAAATAAAATAAATATATATAAATTTTGTTTGTATATAAATAAATAAAGTTTACTGAAATTAACCTAAAATAAATTAAATATTCAACAACTTATTTCTCATATCTAAAAAACATAAATGCTAGCTTCACACGTTCCTTATTATTTTTATTTTATACATTATACAGCGAAGAAAATTCCAATAGTGAGAAAAAATTTCAAACGAGCTTAAGCCTGCTTATCTTTTTGAAAAATCCTTTAATTTGTAAAAAAAAAATCTTGAAGCTTATTTTAGGTTGTTGATTTTTTACTTTAAAATTTAAAAATTTCAATACGATACTACTGATAACTATAATTTTTTTATAAACAATCAATTTTGAAATAAAAAACATCAAAGTTTTTGTGTTTTCACTTTTTTTAGGGATTCCACGAGGAGGCCACTATAAACACGGACCCGGGGTACAAAAAAAATTATATTTATATTTTTTATTTTAAAGGATAAAGCTTATATTTTTTTCTTACATAACTCAGTTAATAACTAAGTAAATTTTTTGTTATTTACATTTGTAAATTTTCTGAATTTTATCTAGGCTTGTATATTAAATACTACATCAACAAAACTTTTAGATTAAATTTCCTTTTCATTTTTTATCTTAAGTTTCTATTAAAAGATATAAAAAATATTCTATATATATGTTTAACTATAAAAAATTTAACAAACGAAGTTTCAATTCGGTTTAATATTCTTTTCATTTTATTTACTTACAGCGTATGAAATCTCTTAAAAGTGAAAAACAAACACCTTTAGCGGTGTATTGTAATTTATACTCGTTTTAATTAAAATTATTTTATTTTATTATTTTAATTTTTTTCAACACATATTCAAACCACCAATGACGTATATGAGTTTATTTTTGTGACTCACCACAATGTGAGTGACATTAAAATAAAATAAAAGTTTGAATAATTAAAAAAACAAAAATAACGATTTATAATCTATTTTAATTATAATTACTGATTGATAACAAATTTTAGATATTTTTTCAAGCTTTTTAAACTTTTTTCTCACAAACAAACTTTTAAATTACCATTAAAAAAAGTTTTTCTTGCTTTCGAACACTTTGTTAACTTAGTTTTGTTTGTTTAAATATTTATACCTGTTTTTAATATACGATGATAATATAATTTTATAAGTTTTAGTGTACTACTTTTTAATATTTTTATACTTTTGGTTTTATTAGTCAAATGTATACTTATTTCTATTTTTTAATTTTTTTTTATATACTTATATATTTGGTTTTAAAAAATAAAAAAAATCAAACTTTAAAAAGTGTTACTAATGAAAATAAAATAGTTATCAAAAAACTATCACAACAACCTAAGATTATCTTACTTAATAAAACAGTAGTAGTATTGTTTCGTAATTAGTTTTTGTTTTAATTTTTTTTTAGTAGTGATGTTGTAAATTTTATTTCAAGTTGTTTTATACAAAAAATACTTTATAATGTATGATTACAATGTGTGAAAATAAAACCAATATTTCAACATATAGGTTAATTATAAAATGTAACATTAAGATGCAAAAAAAATTAGTTTAATAAAGTTTTTAAAGGTTTGAAACACGTGTAAAAAACTATTTAATTTAAAGTTTAACCTATCCTTTATCTTTTTTGATCAACATCTAACAATTTTATTACAAATCTTTTGTCGACGTAACGTAAGCTGTCGCCGTAAAAGCTTTAAACTTGAGTTGCATACATTTTAATAAGTTCAAAATACAATTTTACCGCCGATCGAGTAAACTATACCACCTAAATTTTAAAGTTCACCGTAATGTGGATGATTGAAAAATTAATAAGTAACATAGTTTAACTTAAACACTATATAAAGTTTAAACATTTACTTTTTCAGAACTTCTTTTTGAATGAATGTTGGCTGTGTGGTCGGTTCAACTTTAAAAACATTTTTAAAGCTTTTAAAATTTACTTTCTGCTTCAGCCTGCAACAAAAGCCTTTTATATTTTGTTTGCTTAGTTTTGTTTGTATAGCGCATAAAGTTGGTTTTAAAATGATCGTTTGAATAAAATCTTAATAACAACTTTTATTCAAGGTTTTATAAAAACGAATTTATTTTTTGCTAGTTTTTCTAACATTAAGTAATTTAAAACACGCTAGTTACTTAAGCTTTTAGGTGTCATACTTTTATCAAGTAGCAAAATGTATCACAGCATAAGTTTTTTTATTATTTAACTTAACCAGTAGTTATAATTGTAACCATTATTTAAAATATTTTTTTCTAAATATATGCCTTTTATTTACTGATATTCGAATGGAACTTAATGAAAAACATTGTTAAAGAACAACACTAATTAAATTTATATTTACTACTATACTTAAGGTTATCACGACTTCAAAGCACTAAAAAAAAGAGAGTTTGATTTTATCATATTTATAAGCTCTAAACAAATTTTTATCAAAGTTCTACTTTTTAAAAGCTTTTACAAAATATTGGCAAATGTCAAGGGATTGAAAGAGTTTTTTGTAAAAGTTTTTCAATAAAAGTTTTTCGATCAAAGTTTTTTAGTACATACAAACAGTCTTGGCTTTTTTTTACTTTTTAACTTAAAGTAACTTAAAACATGCTATTTAATTTATTTTAAAGTTTTAAACGTTTTAAAAAGTAGTAAAAGATTCATAATAGTTAAAAAGAATCATCGTTAATTTTTGTTTTAATTAGTCTTTGTAGCAATTAGTTATTAGTTACAAGTTTTTTTTTAGTTTTTTTTTTCATTTATTTTTATAATACAGAATTTTAATAAAAACATTTACATTAAAATTAAACATAAATAAAGTTTATATCTACAACTGAATTAAGATTATTTAAAGTCACATAATGTTATAAAATTAAAAGCTAAACTTATATAAAATTAAAAGGTTTAGTTTAATCAAAATTCACTTTAATTAATCTCTTTCAATTAACCTTAGACTCCTTTTAAATGTTCGGAAGTACTTTTCTTTTTAAATTATTACTCAAATTTTTAAAGCAAAGTTTTGAGTTACGTAATTTAACTTTATACGTGTAATTAAAATAGTTAACTTTAGTTATATTAAAAAAACAAATATATACTAAAAACCTCCAATCGCATAAATGTAACTTTTTTATGCTCATCATAATGTGAGTGACTTTAGTTTTTTTATTCTTTTTATTTTAATTAATCATTCTATTGTTTAAATGTTAACATACACACCATTTTTGTTTGAAATGATATTTACGTTTCAAGCTAAAATTTATCAAAATTTTTTTAATTAGTTTGTATTATGTGTAATGTTATTATGCCATAAACAATATTGAAACTCTCTTGTTTTGATGATGTTTTTTTTTCTATTACTAATAAAACTTTATTTCTCAAAGAAAAATTTCAAAGACTTTAAGGCTTTTTTGTTTAAGTTTAGACTTTGACTTTATTGAAAATGTTTAAAAAAAAAGTGTCTCACTTAATATAACTTAAAAAAATATTTTCTTAAAATTGGCAAAGTTAATCTAGTGATTTTATTAAAATAACTTACAAGAAAAACATAATTTGAGCATAATTTCAATTATATTTTATACTGTTGCAAAAATAGGAAAATTTTCCAAAAATTGTTTGTATGCAATAAACTTTTCTGGAAAAATCATAACAAGCAGAATAACTTGTGAGGTTTAGCTTTTAGTTTTAGTTAGAATTACAAATTTATCTGAAACCATTTTAGTTTTTTTTTTAATTAAACTTTTTATATTTTTTCATCCTATAGTTTATTTATTCTAGTTTGCTAATAAAACATTTTGGTCAAAACAAATTATTTAAAAAAAATTCTAAGACACTTTGTGAAGAAATGTTAGTTGAATTTACAAATAAAACATATATTTTATAAACAATGTAGTTTAAATTCGTTAGAATTTTTTTTAAGTAGTTTTTCAGATAAATTTCAAATTGTTTTTTGAAAATCAACCAAATACTGACTGCAAAACTTTTATGTAGAATATTTCTACAAAAAGTTATAATTACGTTGTAATTTTTTTAACAGATTGTTTTAAAATAAGTTTGAAAAAACAGTTTTAACAGCTCAAAAGCTATTTATAATTTTGTTTTAAAAAATTAAACTTCTTTTATTTTTAAGAGCTTTAGATTTATCAATATAAGGAATTTAAAAAAAGTAATACATTAACTTTTTTAATTTAGCTTGTTGTTAACAAAACTATTCTATAAAGCTATAAATAAATTATTTTACAAAGTTTGTTTTAAATAATATCAATATATTTTTAATTTTAAAATTTTTTAATAAAATAATCAATCAGCTCAAAATTCTTAATTTTTTTATGAAAGTACTTTCTATTATTAAAACTAAAAACAGTTTTTAGTTGTAATATTTGGATGTCTGGTCTACTTACTTTTTTTTCTAAGTGTCAGATTCTGATACTAAAAATAAAATGTATTTTTAATACCTCAGTCATTGAAAAATGTTAAACACTTTTACCTTTTTTTTTTGTTTTTTTTTATATACGATTAAAATATTTATCACCATATTTTTTCACAATTTTTCGAAACTAAAACTAAAACTAAAAACTTGTTTTTCAAAATATTATTACAGCGAATATTACAAATTTTAGCTTCAATACTGCAAAACTAAATTCATAAAATACTTACAAACTTCTGAAAGTTTTATTTTAAACTTGAATTTAATTTATAAAAAAATATTTAAATCCTTGTTTGTACTTTATTAACAAAAAATAGATAAAATTTAGATTTTCTACGGGGCTGTGCTGATAATATTAAGCTAAAAATTACAAGCTTGAATTGCTTTTTATGAAAAATGTTTCTAAAAGCTATGTTTCAAATAAACTATTAAAAAATATTTTATCTAAAGAGAACTAAAATAGTTTATCTGTCTTTTATTTCATTTTTTCATTAAAAAATACTCGTTGACATAAAGTCTAAAAGATAACAATTTTCAATTTATGTATGTAAATATAAAAAATGATTTTTTTTAAATATATACTTTAAAGTATAAATTTATTATATTTATAATTAAAACCCGACAAATGTTATTTTCTTTAAGATATTCGACTAAAACACGCATTGACGTAATGTTTAAAACAAAAATAAAGATAAACTTACGTATGTATAAATACTACTTGTTTTATTTATGTACACAACTAAAGCAGAATTTGAATCTCCATGAACCCCAATCGTTAGGTCTTGGATAAATTTTAAAAGTCGCAAAAGTGACTAAAATCTAAAAAAAAAACGGTTTAAAAGTTGAAAGCATATAAAAATAAAATGACACTAAGAATCTTGAAAATAAACCATATAAACAAGTGCAAATATTTATATTCAAATTTTACAAATTTAAATAAATTCTAAAAACATAGTCAGTTAATTGTATTACTAAACATACATGTGTTAAATATTTCTTAGTAATCAGATATATTTAGTTTTACATTTATTATGTAGTTTAAATTAAAAAAAAAATCAAAATAATTTTAGTCTTATGTTTAAATAAAAAATGTTTTAGGTTTCATTTATTTTTTGTATATTCTGACTTACTTTAAATATTTATCAAATACAATTAAAATTTTTTAAATTAAAAATCTATTTTAGAAGTATTTTTAAATGAAACTTGTGTGCTATTCAAAACTTGTTTGTAACCGACTGTTTCAAAACCAAAACTAAAAGCTTGTTTTAGAAAGCGTTATGTGACGTTGTAAAACTGAACGGTGTAGAAGGCAATATTGTTTAAAAAAAATAATTTGCTAAACTAAAATTCCAATTTAGTTTTAATTTTAGAAGGTTTTAATATTTTTTGTCGAAGTATTATTTTCAAAATACTTAATCAAAAAATAAAAGTTTAAGTAATTGAAAAATGTTTTTGTTACTATTTTAACATTTACAATCAATTATTAACTCGGTTATAAACAAAATTTTAAACTTTTCTTTGTTGTTTTGCACTTTAAGCGTTTATAAAAAGTTGTTTTTAACGGTTTTACAGAAAGAAAACAGCTAACACATTAATATACGTAGATAAAAAGCAACTTATTACAATTAACTTAAAGTTTATTCTATTTACATAAATCTTCATTAAATTTTTATAGAATTATTTATTGTTATTTCTTTCAAAACAAGTTTTACTTATAATGTTGTTATAAACTACGTTTAGTTTTATAATGTAAAAGTACTTTTGTAGAAAAACACACAACTTTAATTTAAGGTATATTTTAAAAATAAATGTCTAGTTCGGTTTTACAAAATTTTTACAAATATAATTACTTACTACAGTAGCACAAAAATTTATAACATTTGATGTTTGTAGGCGTTATTTTTCTTATTTATTTGTTTAGATATGTTTATTAAGCAAACAAGAATAACCAACTAAAACTAAAAGTTTAGTTTTGCAAATAGATGTTTTAGTTTTGTGGCGTTAAATTGTCAGTAATTAAAAACTGTAATTTTATCTTACATTAAATATTTGTAATAACTGTTTGTATGTATTATTCTATTGTTAATCTTAACATTTATATAAGTTTGATAATCACAACGTGTGGTTATATTTTTTTTATGTTAAAAGATACATGTTTTTGAAAATTAATAACAATAATAACTAAACAAGGAATTTTTTATTGTAGTCTTCTAACTTTATAGTTTAGTTTACGAAAATGATTAATTTAAATAATTTACTTTACTTATTTATAATCAGAACATAAATTAAATGTAACATTTTTTTTAAACATTTATGTATTAAGAGTAATTATGAGAAGTTGATAACCTGTTATTAGTTTGTTTCAATATTTTATATTTATTTTTGAATGTAAAGTTAAAAAGTTGCCGTTAAATTAAGTTTAAAATAAGGGAATAAGTTTTTTATGTTTTAATTTCAGTTTACATTGTTTAAATTAAATAGTTTAAATTTGCTTTTTCCAATTATATAAAACATATTTATTTCTAAATGACTACATTGTTATATGCTTAACAATAATAACTTTAGCTATGTTTATCTTTACATATTTTTAATATATCTATATACACATATTAAACTTTGTTTGAACTATTTTGTTTACACTTTTGACTTCTATATTTAAAATTTATTTAATAATTAATTAATTTGGTTTCGAAACAGCACTGATTAAAAAAGGACTAATTAGATTTAAAAAAACAACAAGCAACCTTAATTAAACCATACTTTATATTTTCAATGAAATACTACTAAAAGAAATAAACTATAAGGATACAGAAAATCTTGTTATTTGTTGTTTGTTTTTCAAAAACACTACTAAAACAAACATTCTTTAACAAATATTTGTTTCTGTTTCGCTTTTTTAGCAAACAAATGAACATAAATTTCTTTTTGAAGTAGAACTGAAAGTTTTCTTTTAAATGAACTTAGTGACGCAACATGTTTATAAAATGAAAAGGTGACAACTTTTTTATTAAAACAATGTTTAGATATAGCTATTGTAAATTCTTTCTTTCGGCTTGTAGTTAATTTAAGAATCACTGTAGTGTGATTGTAAAAAAGTATTTTTAAATCTTTATAACTTTAAAATTCATTTTTATTTCACTACTTACTACCATTAAAATTGCATAACAAATATTTATTGGGTTTTATTATTTAGAAGCAAAGCATTAAGGTCAAGCTGTAAAAGTAATAGTTCTAATTAACATTAAACTGCAGTAAACTTGTGTCGTCGGAAATAACCAAACTATTAAGCAGAATTAATTATGTTAACATTTATTAATATTAAGCGTCTGATATTTTTAAATTTGTAAACATTTAAATTGTAGGTCTTAAATCAAAACACTACATAAAATAGCAGAAAAACTAGAAAAAATTAAGAAAAGTTTAAGGTGGTTATTAAAGGAAGTTAAAAGCAGTTCATTTTTTTATTACAAAAATAAGCTAAATTTTTTAGTTGTCAATAAAAAACGTATTTATGGAAATACGTATTACACTAAAACTTTTATTTTCAGCAAATAACTTGGTTGTATATTTTATAAATAAATGTTTTAGTACATACTAACTGTTTAGTTCAGAGTTTCCTAAACTTTTTTTTACAAATTGCTCCTTTTGAAAAAATTAAAAAAGCTATTGCCCCCTTTAACAAGAAGACTACAATTTTAAACACCTTAGACCTTTTTTTATAGCTCTTCATCTGCAACTCAAGAATATCTAGTGTAAATTTTAAAATCGCACCCCCCCTTTTGCCCCTTTACTAGTTATTGCCCCCCCAACTTACTAAAATCGCCCAGGGGGGCGATACCGCCCACTTTGGGAAACCCTGGTTTAGTAGTTACATTTAAATAAGTTTTTTTTAATATATTTGAAAAGTTCAAACTAGTTACGAAATTTATTACGCTCCCAATGACAGCTGCATACTGTATAATATAATGTTTTTGATTAAGAAAAATATTAAAATAGTATAGAATACTACAATTTTAATTTAAAATAAAATTTATTTGATTGTTTTTAAGTTTAAACCAGCCTTTTTACCAAAATAAAAGATTTTTCATATGTTGTTTGAATAGTGACGTAGTATAATTTTCAAATATATAACATATGCTAAACCATATTCATAGCATTTAATTATTTAACACTGATCATGATAATAGTAGCTTATAATATTTGTGTATTGCAAAAAAAAGGGTGTTTCAAGTGTATAAAAGCATTTAAAAATTCAAATGTTAGGACAATAGTGTCCGTATTAGTTGGACAGCAACATCATTTAGTTTTAATAATAACATGAAAACAAAAAATATGTAGAGTCTGTAAAAAAACATTCTGCCACATGTTAAAAACTTGTATAAAATTAGTTTAAGAATAAACAACTTAATTTGTTATTTTAATAAATTAATTTACTATAAAACATGAATACATCATTAAACTTTACCAGGTCTATACTTAACTTTACACATGTTAAAAATAAAGTTACTTCTAATAACGGTTTTCTTATAAACATTATTTTTAAATATTTAAACTTTTTTTCATTAATTGTTTACTTTTTTCATACTAACAACATACTCATTGAAACAGTAAGTTGAAGAAAATATCAAAATTAAATGTTTAAGAAGCAAGTTATCAAATATATTTATAAAAGCAAATTTATAATTTTAGTTTTACTGTATTTTGACTTTTTGTTATACAACAATTTATTAAAGATAAAAGTTGCATGACAAAACAAAAAAAAAACGAGCCAAAGTTAAGTAACAATTTTTTTAGTTGTAAAGACACTAACAATATTTTTTTAAATAAAAGAGTCATGCATATATATACATTTATAATAAGTATTTGAACGCTTGTAGAAATTTTCAAGTTTTCATAGTCTTTGTAGTAATCGCATATATAAAATGTTTTTAAGGTTTCAAAATTTTATGCACATTTGCAATTGAACAAGAATTAAAAAAGAAACTCAGTAAGTATGCCTGATTTATTACGAAAGGATAATATGTTTAAGTTAATTTAAAGCACAAGCAACTAAATTTAAAACTGTTTGCTTTTGTTGTCAACAAGGTTATAAATATCTTAAATTTTATTGCATTAAATAATTTCAAATAAAAAGCTTGTATACACTGAATACTAATTTATGTAAGCTATTAAATCTTCCAGACTGGATAGAATTAAAAAAAGTATTACTCCAAAAATATAAAACTAATAAACTACAAAAACATGTTCAAAATGGGTTTTTGTATATCTTCTTGATTTCAACTATCAAAAAAAGTTTTTTCTTGAACTAACTTATAAACAGATTTCTTTTTGGCAGTGAATTGTATGACTGGTCAGAAAATTTGCTAATTTTTTGATATTTAATAACGATTTTTAAATAAAAATCAGCTTTTTTAAACAACTTTTTGTTTCTGACTAGATGGAATTAAAAGCTAATGATAATTTCTTTGCAAATATTTTTGACTCTCGAGTTGGAAATTACAACTTATATATCTAAATACCATACTGAAAGTGCTTCAACTTTTCGTTTTTTAATTTACCTTAATTTATTAAAGATTTCAACAACGATCTTTTGTTAAATAACCTATCAAGGACAAACATTGCAAAAATTTTCTGAATAAATTTCATGTAGACCTTTATTATAATGATTAAAAAAAATATATAATAACCTTTCAATTATAGTAATTCTTTTTAAAACTTATACAACTAAGTTAATGATCAATTTTATTCTGCTGAAGTTTTGCTTTTTTTTTGGAAAATTTATATAAAATTTTGAGCTCAATTCTGTTTTAATTTATAAATAAATTCTTTAAAACAAGTTTAAAAAATATTTTTTGGCAAGTGAACTAACGAATTGTCTTAGTTTTGAATAATTTGTTGTTTCTTGAAAAAAAACTTTACTCTTACAAAAAAAACATATATTACTACAACTAATTAGCAAAAAAATAAAACAGGTTTTTTGACTAAAAATTAACATGATGCTGTTATTTATTTCAAAATAATATTTTATAAGTTTCAGAAAATTAAAACTCTTCATTGTCTAATAATTTTAAACAATTGAATAAATTTGTTTCTTTTATTTATTGTCTACCAAGACTAGTCTAGTTATTGTAAACCAATAATATTTTATTTTTTAGTGGGCATAATAACAAAAAAAAGCGATTGTTTTTGGAAATTTCGAATTCAAGATAACAAGTGGTTTACCATAAACAAAAAAAAACACAACACTTCGAAATAAAAAGTTCAAATAACTTATCAAGTATTGTAATGGTCTAGCAACTAAATACTCACGTATAACTATTCATGCATTAAACAAAAATTAAAATATCTTTGTTTGAAAATCTATTACATCTATTACAAATTATTTTGGAACACAGTAATATAATAAGTTTTGTAACTTAAAATGTAAATTGACAATCTTTTTAAATTTTCAAAAATAACAATAGTACAACAAACATATTAAGAATGTAAGAATAATTCTTAAAAAAACATTAAAGCAAAACAGAAAGCTTAAGATTACTATTAAACTGAGATTACACATTTAGATTACACAGTTTGAGAGTTTTTAAGTTTTTTCAAAAGATATCAAGTATTATAAAAGCTTTAAAATAAACTTATATTACATGTTACTACAGTGAAAATAATTAAAAATTATTTATATACTTCTTAACTTTAGACTTTAAAATAAATTTTCAACTAATTAAAATATGTTTTGAGAAAAAAGTGCGTTCTAAAAGATAAATTTAATTTTACTCATTATTTTTCTGATCTTTTATTTCCTGAAGTTTTGTTAATTTTGAATCCCACTGAACGAACTGCACTGATAGTGCGTTTATCTAAAAAAAAAATTATATTTACAAACTACATTGAAATTTATCTGAATTTTTTTTTTAGTTCTTTATACTCATTTACTTTAATTTATTGAAATCAGATAGTGTATAAAGCTTATCAAGTTAAACTTTAATAAAATCAACAAGCATTTAGAAAAACTACATTAAGCATTCCATTAATATTATCAACAGCTTGGCTTAATAAAAGCTCTAATTAATTTAAGTTGCAACATAGATTGTTCTATTCTTTATTGTAAATATGTGGCATTTTGTAAATTAAAACTTCCAATTTCTATTAAAAAACAAAGCACAAAAATTATGAGATATGTTACTATCAATTGGAATATTGCCACTAAGCATACTAAAACTTAAACTCAAACTATTGGTATCATGTTACAATCATCATGAAAAATATTAAAGTTTATACAACAAGCAGTTTGTAAGTCTGCACAAAAACTTTAAATTTTAACCTATATTTTAGATGTTCTTAAAAATAAATTGACCAAAAAAAATGTACATATCTAAGTCATATAACAACATTTTGAAATTTTTCGTTTTCTTTATTGTTTCAAAATTTATAATTGATGAATAGTTTGAAATAGTTGTGTTTAGATCAGAATAACTAATGCATTAATTAATCAAAAATATATTAACTAATTACTAGGTATATTGTTTAATAAATCATTTACAATCACGTTAAATTTAACTAATGTTCTTTATAAACTTACAATATCGTTGTATGTCGTCATCAAATGCAAAACTTCATCTGAGACATTGTCCAATTTTTCCTGTGAAATAATTTATATTACAAAATTGTTCAAAAAAAAAAAAGAAGTTTAAATATTACCACACAAATAAACTTTATATCATTTTAACTATAGTTCTAACTAGGTAAAAAACCTATGAAATTAAGTTATTTTAAGTAAAAAAAACTGTACAATTGTTTTTATTTTGAGTTATTTGTATACACATGTTACTAAATTTAAATTATTGAGACAAAAAAATGACAACGTTCTGTTCTTATTTTTTAAATTCGGTTTTTTTCATGGTTGTTTACTTCTATACCTTAGGCACTGATAACAAAGAGAGAAAAACAATTGTAAGCATAAGATAGATAAAGATTACTTTAATATCGTTTTTACTTTCTAAGAGTTTGTTGACCAGTAACATTGTAATAAGCTATTTTACTGTTCAATATCAAATTTGTGCAAATATTTGACAACAAATATGGTGCAGCAAACTGTACGCATCATTGAGTCACGTTGCTATGGTTATGTTCATCCAACCGTTACAATGTTGGATAATCATTCAAGCATAACTGTGATACGTGGAACAATTTTGATTGGACGAAAATTGCTTGCTTGACTAGGAGCAAACTTTCTTGCTATTGTGAAATTCTTTGTTGTGTAAAAATTAAAACAACAATATATATTATTGAAATGGTTTTGAAAATATTATTTGATTTTTAAATATTCTATTATTAGAAACATTTTTAAAGCTGCACAAAAACATTATTTAACAAAGTTTTATATTAATAAACGTTATTTTAATTCTCTTAAAATGAACCTAGTTCGATAAAACAAAACAAAATAGGATCAATTTTTAAAAAACCAAGGTGGACCCATGTGGCCTTAATCATTTACTTTTATAAATATAGAGATAACAATTTTTAATAAAATCTACCCATCAAAGTTTTAGTAACAGTTAATGAGTACAGTAATTGTAACTTAGTTTATAGTGTGGTATCTATTAGTAAACGTGATAGTTGAAATATACTTGATTAAAATTCCGATATCAGTCATAACATATTAGTAATATTGAAAAGTCGCTGGTATAAGTTACCTGTTTAATTTTTATTTCCATATCAAACATACTAAAAAGTTAGTTCTTTTATTTTCTATTAGTAAGGTTAAGTTTAAAGTTTTTTAATTAACTAAATATGCTAAACTTAACTAAAATTTTATGTCAGAGTTTCTAAGTGGGCAAAATTTTCACATCGGTTAAAATTTAACTACTGAATAAAGGGGTAAAAGTGAAGGGCAAAAAGTTAAACGGGTAACTATGATATGAAACTGTTATAATATAAGCCTTTCTTATTGTGCTATTTTTGAAATAGCTTACAAGTAAAGGTTTTTACAAAATTTCAAATTAACCTCCAGATAAGTTTAGTTTGGACCCACTAACTACATGAGATTAAAAATTACAAAAAAAAACAATATAAAATGTCATAAATAATAATCAAATTCAAGCTTCTTATTAATCTAAAATTGAGAGTCTTCATAGAGTCTTCATAGAGTACCATCATATACAACTTAAAACAAACATGAACAAAAAGCTCAAAATTAAAACGCAATGGCCTTTATACATCAATATTCTATCATTGTTCTCAAATATTTAAAATTAACAAGTACAAAAAAGCAAACTTTACTTAATTAAGTAATCTTACCATCGTATAATTTATTCACATATAAAACTTTTATAAATCACAAACAAAGAGTTTAGGTCTCATCATAATCTGAACAAACAACTATTAGAACAATTAAGGTTTTCGAAAGTTAAAATAGTAATAAATACTACATGCATTTTGATCAGTTTGAAACAAATTAACTAAAAGTATAAACAAGTTTATAGGCCTCATAATTAAAAAATATATAAATATACCAATCATACCTTCTGATCAATCTGAACTTTTTCCAATTGAGCCAGTTTACCATCATGTTTGTGCAATTTGGACATTTCGCCCTCTTTGCTAAAACACTGTTTCTGAAGCTCGTCAATAACCTCCATTTTGTGACACGCATCACTGATTTCCTTCTCACGTGACAACAAGTATTCTGTTCGGTATTGAAGCTCATTGTGATCCGATGTTTCGGGCTGGTAATCAGCATTTGTCAGGTGGGCTATTTGGGGCGCTGTGAGGAAAAATATGGTATAACAAATAACAATGAATATAAATACCAAAAATAATATAACACACAAAAATATGTTATAAATTAAGTTTCGGGTTGGTAGAGTTGGCATTTGTTAGGTGGGCTATTTGGGGAGGTGTTATAAAATAAAAAGTTTTAATAAGAATATATATACTTGGAACCAATGGAAAATAGTGAATAATGAAAAGTCTCGAAACTATCCAAAGCAGGGTTTCCCAAAGTGGGCCAGGTGGCCACTTGGGGACCATTACAGAAATTTAGGGGGACAAAGGAGGGAGGCCATGAGCATATACAAATTGAGAAAACTATTGAAGTTTTTTTTAACTTTTTTAAACATCACTTGCAACTACTTTATCTCAAAAAATACCACTGCAAAGGATGACAATATCTCTGCAAAATATTATTTATTTATATTTGAAGAATACCTTTTTTTCTTAAAATTTTAAAACCAAACTCAAATTTCTTAACACAATTTTTCCACATTAAGGCAATACAATATTAAAAATTAAGTACTAAAAAAACACTTTGAAAAATTGCATGTAATTATTATATTAGTTTTTTATGCTAAAACCTTAAAAACTAAAATGATAACAAAAGTTACCTTTATCGAAAGCCTGTCGGAATCTATCTCTTTTTGAAGCGATGTTTTTCAACCCTTTTTCCACGTTTTCTATGGTTTGCAAGAGCTGTGAAATGAGGTTCAAATAAGTTTCATTTGTTAGAAACTACTGTTATATATTAGTAAATAAAAATAATAAATTAAAACAAGTAAGCATTACATAATACCGCATGTACAAGATTGTTGATAATAAATTTAAACTTAATAAATAACTTTAAAGTTTTTTTGTTTAGATGTTATTTGGAAATGTTTAAAAATAAACAATTAATATTTTATAAACTTAAAGTACAGGTTTCGTTGTTTTAATAACTTAACACATAATATTTTAAAAAATAAAACTTTCAACATAAATAAGAGTTATCGTTCATTAAAGTTAAAAAAACAATAATTTAAGTTCGCAACTATTTATATCACCAACATGATCTTTTGGTTTGTCATCACCAGAACCCAATTTCAACTCCAATTGTTCGATTCTATTGGACAGACTTCTACACACTTCATCAGTGAGCGCCATTTGAAACGTTTTAAATAAAATATTAAAACTATTGGTTAAATACAGTGTGAGTTACTTGGTATTATAATATTTAAGTAAAAACTGCAAGTTTTAAGGCTATGTGGACTGCATATTAACTTGAATTTCAAAACACACAAAATTTAATGTACAACTTTGGTAAATATAAGATAAAGGTTTGTGTATTAGCAATGTAAAAAAGACATATTAAAGTAATTCTACACAGAGTTCTATTAGAAAAAATAACTGAGAAAGTTAATTCTTTAATTAGAAGCTATACAAAAAAAGATGTTTCATCATATGGAAACACATTTACACAAAACGATTTTTGATAAAAAGAAAAATTGTTAAGTTATAAAACCACACAGATAGATAGAACCATAATAAATGTTATATTATTTTCAAAACATCAACATTACAAATGCTGATATATTACAAATTATGATTAAAAATTACCACTGTAGTATTTAAACATGATTTTTGATATTTATAAAAGGCAAATCAAAAGTTCATTGAAAAAAGTTCATTATATAAAATTCAAACTTGAAAGGACACTTTGTGAAAAGATTACTCTGATAAAAAATAATATCAAAAAAAAATTAAAAAGTGTGTTAAAAATAACACATATATAGTTTGGCATAAATTGTTTAGTACATTAGTAAATATTACACTAGAAACTTTATATACTTATTCTATAAAAAATAATAAGACTAAATGAATAAACTATAAAACAATTATAAACAAGGCAAAATAAAACTAGCAGTTAAACATTAAAACTATCATGTTCAAAGTATGCTAAATATTAATACATAATGATCTTCTCATAATTAAAACGTGCAAATAAAATTTAGACGGATTACAGCTTATTAATTAAAACTAAAATATGTGAAAGATTTTTAAACAACTAAGTTTGTTTTACACTGCTACATATAAACTGGTTCTTTCAAAAAAATTAAGTGATTTTTCAAAAGCTGTACAGAAAAAAGTAAAAAATAAACTTAACGTAGGGGTTTTGTTCGATAAAGCTTACATAATTAGATTCAAACAAAATATAAAGTTTGTTAATGAACATTTATGCTTCAAATGATTTATGAAAGTTCAATAAAGTTGTAAACAGCTTTGTATTTTACAAATAAACTAACATAACACTCAAAATGTTTGAAAATCCATAACTTAGTTAAAAATAAATTTCAAAGTAAATAATGTACTGCAAATGTCCCAGACTTTACACGCAAAAATGTTCCATATTTACATTTCCCATTCATGAATAGGAGATACTGGCTTCAATCAAATATCTGATGAACAAAATCGAAATGTCTTATATACAGTATATATACAGGATGGACAAAAATCTTCAAACTTTCTCTCTAGAAAATCCTGTTATCAGCATACCTATCCAACTTGCACTTTCTTCTGAATTCCTGACCTCTTTCGTGAATCCATTTGTTTCCCACCCACTTGATACCTTTATAAAAATATTATATTTAGTATAGCAAAGGATTGTTGAATATAACTTTTAAACCAGTTATTATAGTTGTATTCATAAAATTTTAACACACTAACAATCACTTAAAACCTGTCAGTATTAAAATTTTGTACTTGTGTTAAAACATCATATATTACTGTTACATCAATATGATATTGTTACATTATAAATCACTTTATATATATGCCAGTAAAACTATACTAATATGTTATTATATTGCATAATACTAAATCTGTTAATACAATTATTTTAATATTTTATTTTAGTTTTAAATTGATAAACTTGTAAAAAGAAAAATATCAAACTAATATTATATTATTTATCAAATACCTGTCAATACTGGGCAAGCAGCATGTCTTGTTCTCATATCTCCTTTGCCATTAGGATACAAATTGTACCAAAATACTGCTGAACCTGTTTAAATTAAAATTTGTTTAGATTATATTTATTTTTATCAATTTGCGTTATTGTTCTTCATTTATAATACTAATCTTGTAATATTTCTCTGATTTGCACTAAATTTATTTTTTTTTATTTGAAGCAATCTAATAATCTAATTTAACTATTTAAGTTAAAACTTCATACCAATTTTTTACCAAGTGTTACAAAATATATCAACTCTGTATTATTTTCATTTGTTCAAAATTTAATCTTAAATGCAATTATTTTTCTCCACTTCTTGTTTATCAAATTTTTTTTAAATATATTTTCTTATCTCAAATGTAACTAATAATTTTCACCTTTCACGGGCCTTGCAGCGATTTGAGGTGTAAGAAACACAGTTGAACCTCCGTATTTAATATCAGTGAAATAAAATAAAAATGTTGCGATCCTGTTTCCTATTTCTTCATCGAACTGGCCTGCATCCGTTTCTCTGTATAAAATATTCAATTTAAATGTTTTTTTTCCTAAAAAAAATACACTAGATATTTTCTCATTGTTGCCATACTTGGTAAGTTAATTATTCCATGAAATACTAATACATTGAGTACTTTACGAATTATTTATATCGCATCTAACCAAAAAAAACTTGTATAAGCCTTACGCTTACCTTTACTTGGTCGACTTTAATAATTAAAATTAAAAAATAATAATTAATTAACCTTGCATGTAATAGTGAGGTTTGTAACATCCAATTATTGAAAATATCAAGATACTTAAAAAATTGAATTTAATTGAAATATTATCAAAATTATATATTAAAGCTTTTATTTCCCATAATACACTGTGATTCATACTATCCACCAAATCCATAGTTAATAAAATTACAAGTTATAAAAAAGTGAAAACAATAAATTAATTTTTATCTTGTCATAAACAACTAATGTCTGAATTAAAACACAAACATATATGTGTCAGCCATATAATGAGGCTCACACTGTCCACAAATACCATAAATACTACAAATATAAAGAAAAAAAAACTAAATTAAAATATCTAAAAAAGAATTGCAATATCTACCTTGCCATATCGTAATGTGGTTCATACTGTCCACCAATACCGTAGTTAGCAATCTGAAGATCTTCTGCTGTCTCCATAGTAAGTCCTGTTTAATAAATTTAATTTCTAAAAACATTTAAAATCATTTTAACTTATTTCAACTTTTCATTTAAAAGTGTTATTTAATATTAAACTTGCGGATAATAATACGAATAATGGTATATTTTATTCTCAGACACACTCTCACAAAAATAATATATCAAGATACAATCCTATCATGTTGGAAGTTAAATCATATTTATCATAATAATATTTTATCATATTCAAACCTGTTATGTCTTCAATACGTTGGCACACTCTCTTTACAACTTTGTCATCGTGATCTTTTAACCATGCTGACTTGCTAACACGATAATCAGCACTCTCAAGTACTCCTGTTTGTTTATTTATCAGTTAGTTACAACTGTGTCTTATCAAATACAATTTACTTATCCGCAGTCTGCAAAAAACTCTAGAACTCATGTGGTGGTTGTAATATTAAAAGTTTCATTATATGCACAAAACAACTAGTCTACTTATAATAAAAAGATGCACACTTTTACCAAGTTATAAACTCAAATTTTATGGTTTATATGTCTTTTTGGAAAACCAGCTTTTTAAAATTTTAAACTTGATTTTGAAGAATTCGAAAATAAACCCATCTTACAAAAATACAAGGAAAAATTGTTAAAAAAAGATTTGTTTTTAATATTTACAAACAAACCTGTCAACGGGTTCTGAACGGTCGCTCTGTACAGTTTTGGTTTAGCAAGTCTCTGGATTACTTTTATTTCACTGTCGCTTATGACGTCATAAAACCTGACGATGTGAGGAGAAGGGTACATCTCCTCCATCTTAATTGGAGAAATTATTAATCTGTTTATAAAAATTTAATCTCAGTTATAAAAAAACACTAAGATATTATTTTCTATGTACATTAAATAAAAATAATATCAAACCTTTTATAATTACACAAATTTAATCAATGGCGTCTAAACTATTATAAATAAATTTAAGTTTTTCCTACTTTGATGGGAGAAAGTATTAATCAGTTTATAACAATTTAGATGCCAACAATATTTTATTAAATTGAAACAAGTAGAAAGAGGATAAAGTTAGTCTAGGTGTTATAATACAATATTTGGTTAATAATGAACTTGGGTTTATAGTTGATATGAAAAAGATTTTTTAAGTAGATTAAAACATAAATTTATTTACAAATGTTAAGAGACAAAATAATAACATTCTATTCACGTGAAAGTAGTTTTATGTTGGCTTATTGCCAATCCTCCAGTAGAAGCACTTCTACTTTCTCTAAATAATCACAACCAAAACTATTGATAAATGTTTATTAGATTAGTATTACCTTGGTTGATTGCCGTTGGTCCAGTAGTAACACTTCAACTTCCTTTCTACTTTCTTCTTAAGTTCCGGTTGAACCCTGCACAGTCTCTCGTAGTTACCTATTAAATATAATTAAATAACAATAACAATAAATACAGCTTCTTGTAATTGCTTAATTAAATATAATTAATAATTATCATTGTAATGCAATGAACTAATTCAGGTTTCTAATTTATATAGATATATTAATTTTAAAAGTTACTAAATACTTAAAAATACAGCCTAGCTAAATAATTATTAACGAGTCTTTTGTAATTTACCAAGTACGATTAACAGTTGTTAATTAGATTTTTTCAAAATATAAAATACAATTCAAAATATAATTATAATAATTATGACTTGTGATAATAATTATTGATGCAATTACCAAGTTTAAACTAATAGATAGAAAAATATATGACATATAAAATTTAATGAATAGTAATTACCAAGTTCAGGTCTCTTGGCGGGCCCATCCTGCCCAGAAAGGTAAACTTCGTCTTGTCTCGAAAGAACTGATTCACCCCTGCGGTTGCTGCCCAGTAGTTTCTGGAAGTACCTGTTTGGATTAGGAGTTATTATTAAAGTTATTTTATGTATTCAATGTTTTATGAAATGAAATGAAAATCAAATGTTTATACTAAAATGTACAATTTTTATTAATAGAATATAAGTACTAATGTTTCTAAAATGTTAAGAGCTATGTCAAGTAGTTTCTAAAAGTACCTTTTGAAAAGATTAAGTAATAACTAAATGCATTGAATAAAGCTTATGTAAACGATATATGAAATATAATATATGTTTGTTTAATGACATATTATGGTTGAAAACTTTTGTACAAAATACTCAATGTTTTTTTCATGTAATTACTTATTACTGCTTAAATGTAATATTTATATGTTTAATAAGACACATTATAAGGCGTCTACACCGTCTTAAAAGTTTCTTGAAGTATATGCTTTAACTTTAACGTTTGGATTTTAAATAAAAGTTAAAAGTTTACTTAATTTATTTTTACCTGTATATGTTTAGTATAAGTTAAATTACGCTCACTAGTTTTGCTATTTTTTCTTATTTTGTCTTACCTGTATGACAAAAAGATATACTTAAAACTAATTATTAATATGAAAACTTTAAAAAAAGTACTGTTTATTATTTCAAAATACCTGTAATTTCCCTGAATCCTAGCATCGGAAGGATCAATGTCCATCATTTTAGTCGTGATATCCATGGCTCTCTTCAGATTACCAGTTCTTGAAAGACAGTACGATAAATGGTCCATCACATCGAATTTCGTGAAGTAAGTGTACTCCTTTTCGTCCATACTCAGTGTTTGGGACATCCAAACCTTTGAAAATTGGTTAAGTTGGTAAGTAATCTTAAGTGGAAAAAAGTATATTGCTTAACCAAACGGGAAAGTGTTATAAAACATTGAAAAAAATTTAAAAACTTACAATTGTTAGAAAAAAAAAGTATTTTTTAACAAAATAATTCTATTATAAATCAAACATTTGGACTATTAAGTGTACATCAAGCCTTAAACATTTATTATGACAATTTTAAATTTTTTTTGCTAAATCTGTGTGTTAAAAAATTAAAAATTTTTTAGTACATATTAAACACAATACAGTAAGAACTAAAAACTTATTATACTATTTTAAACACACTATATTGTAATTTAAGGCCATAGGGGGGTAAAACACTTGACTTATATTTACAAAATTTAACTTTGACTTTTATATGAAAGCTTTAATTACAAAATATATCCCAGTTTTTATAGAATTTGAAAATATCATTCAAATTTTCAGATATTTTTTTTACAAAAAGTTTTCAATACAAATGTAGGAACCCAGATTTTTTGGGGTCAATTTTCTCAGAAATTTTAAAAACCACTAAAAATCTATCTCCTCCTTCATTTTTCAAACAATCTTCTTCAAATTTTCAGAAAATGTTCCTTACATTATAAGAAAAAAATGTTACTTATGAATTTTGATAATTTAAAATATTAAAAATTTTATGGCAAAAACTTAAGGAAAAGGTACTTTTGTGGCAAAAAAAAAATTTTTACTTAAATTTTTTTAAATTCACAAAGAAAGTTTTTTGGTATTGTATAAAGATTAGACTGTGAAAGTTTGAAGAATATTGCTTAAAAAATGTAGGAGGAGATAGATTTTAAACAAAATAGTCTTTATTTGCTGTTTTAGTTTTCGCTTCCTATAGAGAACCTATTATGCGGCCTGACTTTGACTGGTCATATCTCAAAAATTAATTCGAATTTTTAAAACCATAAAAAGTAACTTAAAGCTTAGAAAAAATCTATAAAATAAGATCAACTAGTAAACCATGGCTACCCCTCTATGGCCTTAAATTTCAAAATGAGTTATTCCTATCACAATCAAACCAACCTTGCAGTGATAGTAGTCTTTAGCCAGGTACGACTCCCTGCCAATGTAGTAGCAATCTTCAGCTGAAAGGGACTGGTTTGACAGCTGTCCTTTTATGTTGCCGCTTGCGAACATTTTGGTGTCCAGTTTGTATGTGTCCTGCAACCTTAACAAGGCCATGGCAGAACCTTTCAAGTCGTTCTCACCTGGTAAAAAATACGTTTTTATAAAATAGATACAAGGGTTTTCCATTAACAAAAAAAACTTACTTACTTGAGCGAAATGACAAAGATGAATTTAAATTACTGTTATTATTAATATAAAAAAAAATCTTAATCAATCAAAATTGAGACATTAACAATTTTTAGGAACTGCTTACTTCTTCAGTTCTAAAACTGTATCTTATTTAATGTATAAAGTATAATTTTATTTTTTAATGAGTTTCTGGTATTCACATGTGAATGTTAAAGCATGAGGTTTTTAGATAAATGATTAAAAACTGTCAAATCAAAACTGACCTGGAAAGTTAGCCTTCCTAGAGTTGAAAAGCTCCATGAACTCCTGGCTGTTGTCTGCATTGACCTGATTAAATATTAAATAGTTTTTATTAGTTTTATAAAGTAAAACTATTTTAAAAATTTAACATCTATACCTATTGTATATACCTTTCAGAAATATAAATTCACAAATTGTAGTTGTTTACTCAAGTGTGTTTTATTTTCGTTTTTTAATCAAAAGATTAAAGCTTGGTATTCTTTTAAAAATGTTATGAAAAGATTAAAAGTTGAAATATAGTAATTTTTGTTTCAATTTAAACAAATAACTATTATTTAGAATAGTGGGCAAACTTATACTATATTTTTTTAATAACTTAAATTATTTTTAAAATTAAACTTAAACAAGAATTAAATTCTTACATTAGTAACGGCTTATTTGTGTAATTAATATTTTTAGTTACAAGTAAGATACTTATCAAATTAAAGAACAAAACAATCATTAAAAATAAAACAAACTAGCTTTAAGATCAATAAGTTTCTTAACTATTTATATCTACTTTTATGTTCAACTTTTATTACATACATTTTCCCAGTTTTTACTTTTTATAAACTAGATAAATATACGACTAATCTGAAATTACTTTAACAAAAGAAGTTCGAATACGCATAATTTTTATATTTACATTAGCATTACATTGTGCTTTTTACACAAGTATTAAAATGAGTTCAAATGGTTTTGATGAAAGTTCATATTGAATGCAAATAGATTTGATATCTACCTGATCTAATACAAATTTATAAAAAATTAGTTTAGTAATCATTATAAGCCTTATAAAAATATTTTGAATAAACTTGCTTGGTTTTTAATTAACTTTCATAATAGTTATATATCTTATATGGCAGGGCAGACAAACTGCGGCCCCTCGGTCACAATCATAACTTTATTTGAAATAACTAAAATCAATAAAGTTTTTTTTATAAATTTTTCAAAAATTTATGTAACCTTTTTAAAGTATGTATACCACAAACAACTTTTTCTTAAAAACCTTGTTAGCTTTTATTTTATAACATTTTAAACTATTAGTTTTGGAGGCTACCTATTATAAACAGTGAACTTTTTTTTAATTCCTTATGTATCTATTTTTGTTAATATACATCATACTTTTAAAATACTATTAATATAGATATTATAAAATATTTAATAATATAAACATTCATAAAGATCTTACTTGATCTTCCAATTGACTCCATTCATACCCCATCCTCTTGATCAACCTGAACTGGTTGATGGGGTGACTCAGGTACTTATCAACATCCAACTCAGCCTGGTTGTTCACCTGGTATGTGTATAACTTTGGAAAAAGTGTTATTTTGTTTAAACTTAATTTTACTTTAATACTTTTAACACTTTATCACTTTAAATATTTGGTTTAATACTTTATAGACAAATCACAGCAACATACTATACATGATGCAAAAAACATAAGTAAACCACTTTTTGTTTTACATTTTTAGCACTATAATAATTCTAATAGTATACCATTTATAAATTATATAAATAAATACATAGACCTACTAATATAATCTTATACTTATAAAAAGTAGAATCACTAGACATAGAAACTTTTATCAACATAACAAAAATTTTACATTTTACAATATGTTTCATTGAAGGCAACAATTATATAACAAACTTTTATACTTTATGGTAATATAAACTCTTTCAAGTATAAGCCTCATTAGACTTAAAAGAGTCTTAAAAACAACAAAATGCAACTCACTTGTTCAAACTGATTGAGTGCGTTCTTGATATTATCCAATCTTTTCTCTTCCGCTTGCAAGTAATCTTCCAAGTTCTTCACCAGGTCCTGCTCGTTCTTCAACAGCTCCTCCATGACACCAAGTGACGAAAACCACTCCTTGGTGGCTGAACATGTGAGAGTGGTGAGTGAATATACGAACAGGAACAGAAGAGCTTTCATGTTTGTGTTACTACTTTGTTCTAAAAATGGAATATATTTAGCACAAAACCACTTGAATAAAATCTGTAATATGCTTACTAGATCTATGTTAGCTAGGGTTTCCCTTTTTTCAAATAACCCCCTTTAAAAAATTTAAAAAAAAGCTCTGGCCTCCTCCAAAAAGATTTCTTCTTTAAAAACTACCTTTAAAATGCTTAAGAACTTTTTTTTGCTCGACATCATCTACCCCAGAAAATCTAGTGTAAGTTTAAAATTATGGCCTTGTGGCTCTCCCCTTTACAGCTTATGGCCCCCTAAATTTTCTTAAATTTTTTCATAATATCTAGTATAAACTTTAAAACTACCATTCAAAACGCCTAAGATTTTTTTCTGCTCTTCATTGTCAACTCCAGAATACCTAGTGTAAGTTTCAAACTATGACCTCATGCCCCCCTGTGGCCCCTTTGCTGCTTATGGCCTCCTAAATTTATGTAATGGCTCCTAAGGGGGCCACTTGGCCCACTATGGGAAACCCTGATGTAGACAAACCATGTGGTTTAATTTAGACTTGATTTTGTGCAAAAAGGAAGATAGAGCTTTCATGTTTATGCTAATGTGTTGTGTATAAACACTTAAAAATTTAAGAACAGGAAAAAAAACTATAATGTATGTACTAGTTTAATCCACTCTATATTTTTTTGCTGAGAAATTAGTGAAACTATTGTAAGAAATAATATTAGAAATAATTTAACTTGGACAGAAACAAAAGAGATTTTACGTTAACACTATTGTAATCTTATGAAATTATTTTATGTAGTTATTATATTTGTGTGTATAAAATTTATTTCTAAATACAATTTATTTTTTTTAATAGTACACATGTTTTATGTAGCCTTTTGCCACAATCATCAGCTACTCGATTAAAGGGCATAGGAGAGTGTAAGATTATTTTTACAAAAATTAACATTTGCTCTTTTATGAAAGCTCAAACTACAAGCCCTTTTTTCTAGAATACAAAAATTTTAATTAGTTTTTGAGATATAACTATTCAAAATATAAATTTAAGTGTTTATTAACAAGTTCACTGGAATATAAAATAAAAACAAATTATACAGTAATCTTCCTTTATTGTACCAACATATGTTTCTGTGTATTAACGGATTGACACACTTCAACTGGGTTCTGTAAAATATTTAATAATTTAATGAAATAATAGAAGCTAAAGTAGGTGTATACACCTCTAAAGTTTGTAGAAATTATTTTTATTTTAATGAACACATCTATACACCTACTTTAGCTTCTATTCTTACATTACAGCATTTATTTTTTACAGAACCCAGTTGAAGTGTGCTAATCCGTTAAAAAACTAAAACATATGTTGGTATAATAAAGGAAGATTACTGTATAGATGGTTTTTATTTCTGAGATATAGGTATTTTTGTAAAAAAAAAATCTAATACAAATGCTTGGAACGCAATATTTTCAAGAATTTCTTAATTCAAAATTTCCCTACAAATTTATCTCCTCCTTTATTTTTCAAGCTAAACACGTAAAGTTTTCAGCAAACATTTATTTAAAGTTTTAAAAGACGTTTAAAATTAGGATTTTTAAAACATTAAATAAATAAAATTTTTCCATAAAAAAACAAAAAAAAATGGTGGTTTTTTTAATAAATAATACTATAACAGGGTTTGTGACAGGGCACAATAGATTTACACTAGCTAGCTCTGTTCACTCACACAACACATGGTTTTCAAAGAAAATAAATATCATAACCAAAAGATGTGGAACAAGACTTGGCCTAATCTGCTTTAGGTATTTGGGTCCCGAGTTTTGTTTTAAAGTTTCTGAAACTTTTAAAAACTTAAAAAAAGATTGTTTCAAATTTAGTTATAAAAACTTTTTGTTAAATAACTACAAGAAGTAGATCTAGAGTGCTTCTGCATGTGTGTTTTGTTTGTGTTGAAATTTGATTCATGTTATTTGGGCATCAGATTGTGATGTGTTGGTCTTTTATTTTATGAATTTCCTGGTAATAAAAGAGTGATTGTTATAAGTTATTGAAATAAATTTTACTTATTGTTAATTAATTTTATTTGTTGTGTTTTCTTTATTGCGCTAAATTTAAGATAAATTATTTTATTCATTTAAACTTTTATTTTATTAGAAAATTAGAGGTAAAAGTATAAAGTTAATAAAATCTTTTTATTTTTTATTATTTTAGTTTTACATCAGGTTAAATACTAACCAGTTTATATACTATATATATATATTATATATATAATTATTGTCTTGTCGACATATAAAAAAGCTTCTTTTAAAACACAACAAAGTTTGAAGCATTTTATAGTCAATTAACTGTTGTTTTTGTTAATTTTAGTTGTTTAATTAGTTAGAAGGTAGATCGATTTTTGTACTGAATATTTGTAATGTACAATATTACGCCATACTGTTTTTTGTTTTTTTGCATAACTTTTGTATCTTTGTTTAGTACAGTGCTTTGTATTTTGAATTTAACTGGCTGATGATCAAAGCTTTATGAAAAATTAAAGCTTTGTGAAACATATGTTCCAGTATTTTTAAAATCGCCATTTGAATAAATTATTTAAAAGCCCTTCAAGTGGGCTCAGTTGAAAGTGTTTACGTTTAAACATTAACCTTATTTTATATATTATATATTATATATAAATATAATACTTATTATTGTTTTTTTTTCAAATACAAGCAGTATTTCTTTATTCTAGTTTTTTTTTCAAATAGAAATTAATACTTTCAATTAGATACTGGTTTATTTGAGTTTGCAACAGCTGATTGTGAGTTCACACTGGTGGCAGTGATCACATGATTGGATTGTTAATGTGTTTTTTGTTGTAGCAAATACTTTCTTGGGGATTTGAGCTTTATGATTTTCCCACACTTTGTGTTTTTTTGTGTTGAGATTTTAACCTTGTGATTGTTTTCCAAATGACTTGTCACCGGAGGTTTTTCAATAAATGCTTAGGACTAGTTTTTAGTTTCATTTTGGTTGGTCAAAAATAAAAATTCTACTTTTCATTTTGTTTATCGATAGATATAGTTTTATTTTCCATTAAAGTGTTAATTTTTTTTTGATAAATTCAAAGATATGGCAGGTGGAATAACATATGATGAGCTCAAATTCACTCATTGACCTTCAGAAAACGTTTATCATTGCAGAGAAGAGAGTGAGTTAAGATATTTTTCTACCTTAAAAAGTTTTATGTTTCTAAATTAAATAAATTCATGCATTAAAACAATTTAAATATTACTAATAGACTAAAATAAAAATTTGAAAAGATTGTTTAAAAAATTAAGGAGAAAATAGATTTTTAATGAAACAGAGTTTTTTTCTTTTTTGGTTTTAGCCTTCCATAAGGAACCTATTGAGGTCATCAACTTTGATCCCTTATAAATCAAAATTTACTTTAAATTTTTAAGCAGTAAAAAGAGTCTGATGGCAAAGATTAAACTCTAAAAAATAATATTAACTTATAAAATCAATTTATTTCCCCATGCTCTTTAAGCCTGATACTAAATACAGGGTTGCCACTCAATTTTTCAATTTTTTTACCAGGTTTTCCAAATTTCTTCTAGGTTTCAAAAGTACACATTTCTGGGTGTATTTTAAGTTGAAAGTTAATTTTAAGGTAAGAAACTGTGTTAAATAGTATAAAAACATTGAAAAGATACTGTAAAGCTACTTCAAATATGTATTTTAATAATAAAAAAATTATGATGACCTAAATTTTTTATTTATATGAAAGAAAGAAAAATGTGAATGCTCACAACTATGGTTGATGGATTGGTGTGGAGAAAAATCTTTTGGATCATCACACCATATACATTAACTTTTTTTTTGAGCAGTTTTAACTAAAACAATAAAAAGAAACTTAAGATCAACAAAAAATCAAAATTATCATTAATATAGAATATGATAAATTTTTAGATTCAAATAGAAATTTTACTACTGAAATTGTGCACCTAAAGGCGGTGGACTACATAGTGTGTTGACAAAAGCTTGAATTTTGCTTGATTCACGCATACACCGGTTTGATTCCCAGTCAAACCTCCCGGTCTAACAAGCTATCAAATCAACACATTATAACAAATCAATCTTCAGTACTGAACAAGTTAAAATGTTAAATAATCCAGGTTTTTTTCGAGATACCTCAAATTCAAGGTTTCTTTAGATTTTTTTGCCTAAATTGTCAAATTACAGGTTTTTCCAGGTTTCCAAGTAAAGTTGCAACCCTGTAAATGTACAGAAAAAGAATAAACGAATTACACAAAAACAAAACTATGATAACGTGAAACTTCGAATTTGTCCAGGGAGTTTTAGTATAAAATATTTTACTTTACTTTAAATTAACAATCAAATCTACAAAGTTAACTATAAATCTTGTTCAACTTTCACAGTAATATTTTTATGTGCTAAAAAATGAAACAAACTTGCTGTTTGCTTCTTGAACATTTAACCAAGAAGCTTGTCAAGAAGAATCTGTTTTTGTCAATCTGGCTTTCTTTAACTAAAAAATTTTTTTCTGAATATGACACAGAATAGAGATATATGGACCGACTATTTAGATAAATAAGTAGTGTGTATTAGGGCGCTTACAAAAACAGTAAGCTCTTAAATTTTCAGCTCATAAACCTGTGCAAAATTGCAGATGGTTTGACAAAACTTTTATGCTAGCAAAATATGATTTTCTGAAAACCTCCCCAATGCAAACTGTATGCGACGCAAAAAAAAACAGACTTTGAAGTTTTTGCTGGAAGTTTTTTTCACATGACAAAATTTTTACACGAGGTACTTCTTGATTTTATGTAGCTTTTATCAAAATTGTAAGTTTACAGTAGTTTCCAGTTTTTTTTCTTTTAGTAATAAAGATAAAAAATTAAAACCACAATGTACGAGTATAATAACCAATTTACAACTGAATGTAGTAGACACATAAACACAAAACTTACTAACAAATGCAATGTATTTTAATCTGCATTTAGAAAATTTATTATTATTAGTTATCTTTCTGCTTGACTAGTTATGTGCATAACTTTTATAACATTAAGGCTTCGTGATAAGGGTATTTTTTATTGGTTGTAGAAATATTTATTAGAAGGGTAAAATAATTCGGTTTGAGATTAAAGTAAGCGAATAAAAGATGCTCAACTAGATCTGTAAAAGTAGAAAAACATAACTTCAGTTTTTAGGTTTTTTTTTTGCAAAATTTACTTATAGTTTAACTCTCTTAACTACTGCCCAAGGTTTTGAGGAGGAAGAAGGGAAGATCCTGCTGAAAGACTTGCATGTCCTCACTTTACACGAGAGTCAAATGACCACTAGAAGAAGAATTTCACCCGTGCCACAACTGAACTGTGTTGGAGGTAATGAGAAATTTAAAAATTATATTTTGAAGTCAGTTATTTTTACTTGTACTAATTTTAAATAGTTTATTTTAATTAATGATTAATTCTTTTGATCATTGAACTTTTAAACATTTTGATAATCTAATTCAATCTTGATCCAAACTTAAAGAAACTAGATATATGTTTATTTGATACTTTCTTTTAAGTTATCTTTTTTCTATTTCTGTTTCAAAAAATTTTGTTTTCAGTTTTTTTTCATGAAACTACAAACTCTCTGTTCTTTTAAGTTAAGCAAGTTGAAATTGGCAGTATTAATAACAACTGTTTCTTAAAAGTCTAAACTAAGCTATTTGTGTTAACTTAGTTTACTAGTTTTAAGCAATTAAATACTAACAAAATTCTTAGATGATGCACAATCCAAACGCTCGCTCCACCCAAAAGTGGTCCAGTGCACCAACAAACTACAAACAAATTATTTGTAGTCAATTGCTAAAATTTAATAGCTAACTTATTGATGATTTAACAGTACAATAATAATCCCAATACCAATTTTTCAGGCAGTGCTAGATACGAAAAACTCCACCCAAAACACGTCCAATGCACCAACAAGGGTTTCAACGTACAGGACTTTCATTTGGAATGTAAAGCAGACATGTCAGACAATTTTAGATTCGGAATGATCAGTGTCACCTGCAAGGGATATGATCACCCAAATGATGATTACATGCTTGCTGGATCTTGCGGGCTGAACTACAATCTTGAGTTCACCGAGAAAGGAAAGGAACTTGTCAAAGATATAAACTATTGAAAATTACTTCCTTACTCTAATATTGTTCAGGAGGTGTTTAAAATAGTTCTTGATAGTTTTATTTATCTAATCGGCAAAATGTAAGAAGTTCTTTACATAAGTTAAATAAACATTTAGATAAATAACTACACGTAAGTAAACTTAAAATTACCTTACACCAGACTTGTTATCTTGGAAAGATAACTAAGTCTAGCTGTTTTTGGGGATTTGCCAAGGGAAATTTAAATCTCTCATTCAAAGGCAAAAAATACATAACTCCATAATATATTAAATAAACATATGAAAATAATTTTTAAAAAAGTAAATAAAAACCATGTTAATTATTATATTACGTTTTTTAAAGTTTATTTTATTATTTCCTAACTAAGCTTTTTAAATCTTGTTTTAACAATTTAATTTTTCGGTCCTTTTTTCATTAAAAATCAGTAAAAAGGTCTAATACTAACAACTATTTTATAAATTAGTCAAACTTCGCAGATATGTTGTTAAACGTACAGTTATTTATCCTTTTGTTTTTTTTTGTATTATCTAATGCAGTGATCGTTAAGGTGTACACTGGTGCTCGCTAGTGTACACGAAACTTTTTTTTGGGGTGCACGAAACTTTGAGATCACAAAAAAAATACATAGAGTTAGATTGAGTATGTAGTTCATATTTGATAAAGTACTTAAAGAACACTGAACTGGGGATTTTGTAGTAATTGCGGACTGCGGAGAAGTGTTCAATTACAAGTTTGTAAGACAAAGCCATATAACAAAAATATTATTAAGAAAATAAGGTAAAACAACTAAAGAGGTCAATTAAATATAGGATCAAATAAAAAATTTCAGCTTCAGTTGTTAAAGGTTTGCATGTAAATACAAACTGAGTTATGGCTTTTACGGATAAATGCACTAATAAAAGTGTTTACGTAGTCCCACCACTAGCAACGCTTATTAAAACTAGATCTTGGGGTCACCAATTTTAATTTTTGTAGCTTGGTGTACCCAGAATATGATTAGCTTGACGACCACTGATCTAATGTGTTGAAATTTTTATGACTATCGGAACTTTACCCTTAGTATAAATATTTGTTTGCTTTTATCAAAGTATAAACCATTACATAAAGTACTCTAACATTTCTATAATAATAGTATTCAAATTTTGCAAACATGTTGTTAAATGTACAGTCATGAATTTATTTCTTTTATTGTACTATGTAGTACATTACAAAGGTTAAAACTGTTTCTACTTTCCCTTATAAAATATATATTTTATCCAGATTGATTTGGTCTAGTTATAAAAGACTATAAATTTTAAAAAGTATAAAACTTGGAATCCTTTTTAGTTTAACAATAATTTTAATAAAGCTTCATATTTTTGCATAGAAATGTTTTGAATTAAAGTTACTTTAGAGAATAAAAAAACTTACTTAAACTGCTGTTTTCAGTTTCAAGATAAAGTATAGTCTTACACTGACTATGCTATTGTTTTAGGTTTCGTAAAAAAGCGATTAAAAATGATTGGATTTTTTTATACTAGCAAACACTCGTAAATTACTATCATGTCTAGATAGCGCTAAAAAATAAAGATTTAATGTATTTTGAAATAATAAGTAATTTTTTGTCTTATACATAATGTTAAACTAGAAAATAAGTTATATTCTAAACACTATAGGTTTGTTTTCAAGGAAGCTTTTTGTCTTAAAAACCCTATATTATCGTTATCAAATTATACGAAACTAATAAATACAAAAAAAAAAAGCAAAAATCTAAAACAACAACTGAAGTCAAAAGTATGTTATATTTCAAATTTTGAAACTCTCATTAATTTTTTTTTCAAGCAATTAAAAAACAGCCATTACACCGCATTCTTTGGACCGAGTTGAAAAGTTTACTTTAAGTTAATTGATATATTTTTTGATGCGCAGTTTTACACTAACAACACAGATTTAGATTAAGAACAAAGAAAATTTTTTACTTTATGTTTCAAAACTAGAAAAATTTTCAAAAATTATTCGTATTAAAAACTTAATTGTCTTTATAGTTTTTTTTATATTAGGATGAAAGTATTGTAAGAAAAAAAATTTAGTTAGTAAGTTGAATAGTTTTATACAAACTTTTAAGTTTTTTATTACGTAACTGCTTTGTAATTTATAAATAGTTTGCTTAAATATCACAAACTACTCGGCATTAATTTTTTACTTGTTCTTGTAACATTTAATATTTAACTAGTGTTTCTGAACTCTTTCTTTTAGCTTTTATCATTTTCCAAATATTTCTCATTTTGGCTAGGTATAAAGTTTACAGCTTATCAATTTAATTATAAATTAACTCTATTTTGAAAGCATTGCTAAACTTCTTTAAAAATAAGCTATACGAAAAGTAATAAATAAAAATGTTTAAAACTTTAATTCTAATTAATAGATTTAAGATAGTTCTAGCTTTAAGAGTTCGTTTGGAAATTGTAGCATTAAAGTTGTAATAGATCAAATTCTATTAACAAACTTTTAATAACAAATAGTGTTCGGAATGTTTCGATAAAAATTAATTTTAAAGTAACAATAGTTTTTAATAAATACTACGTGCTCTTCTGTTTTAAAAGAGATACAAACTACAAAGTTTCAAGATATTTTTCGACAACAAAAAACGTAATAACAAAAATTAACTTAAGCGTTTCTAATATTAAAATCCTAAAACAAAAATTTTACGTGCTACACTTTTAATCTAACAAGTTATTTTTTGAGCAATAATTGACGTACATTCAAACCAAACATATTATGATTTTTTTAGCATATTAGCAAGATTTTTCTTACAAAGTGATCATACAATTACTAGAGCACAAAATGTATAGTTTTAGCGAACAGTTACTTATAAGTAGTCAGAAATAATTTTATCTAATATCTTCTTAGTTTGCAGAATGCAAGTAGTATCGCAATTTTGACCTGTATAAAAAGACTAAACTTAACAAAAACGATAAACTTTTTGGATGTATAAATATATATCCATAAAGTTTATTGCAAAAAGAACGTAATCTAAAGATTATTTCTTGCAAAAATTAATTAATTTCTCCTTTAACTAAATGGAGTTTAAGTAACTTAATTTATTTATATAACCATTCTTTATATAATATCACGGTTACCATTACTTTTTTAATATCTTTTTTATTAAAAGATTAAAAGCTAAACTTGAGTTAGTTTAATTAAGCAGTTAAAAATTTTATACATTCATATATAATAAAAGATGTTGTAAATAATAAATTACATTATGTTTTATAGTTTAAACTTTAATCAAAGTACAAAAGTAAACTTTCGAAAGAAAAAAAAATGCATATTTAAAAAACAAACAAAATCTAAGGTTGAAGAATGTATAAATGTTTTCAAAACTAGTATTTTCAACAGAGCTAAAGAAGCATTTAAAATAAAATTCAGTAAATATAAAAACATATAGACAGCTTGTTTATTACTTGAATAGAATAGAAGTAGTTTTTATTGAACGACAAAAATATCAAATAAAGAATGACGTGTACTTTATAATAGAAAAGATGACGTGTACAATTGTCAAGTCCAAGTTATAAAAAAGTAATACCGATACATTATTCATGTAGGTATCGCGATATAAATTTTTTATAGTTAAGTAAGACTAATGACACTTTTTATTCAAAAAAAAAAGACTGACTAAGTGATTTTTATTGTTAAATATATTGAAAGTTTATATTGACATTATCATTATAAGCCATATAATCTTCTTTTGTTTATAAATGTTCTATTAACTCATGATTTCAAATACTACAAAAGAGTGGAAAAATCTAGTAAGTTCTTAACAAAAATGTATTAATTTAGATACAAAAATGTGTTTAAAAAAAAGTTGGTTCATTGAATATATAAAATAGCATAAGAATATTTTTTGGTTAAGATTAAAGCAGACTCATAAGTTTTTAAGTTCCACTTTAATAAAAAAACAAAAATCAGATTTTTTTAACTCCTTTAAGTTCTAATCCTATAATGTTGAATAGAAATGATGTATTTTTTGTTAAGTTATATTGATCTTGACATTACTATAATGATATTTAATTTATGCTTTAAAGTTATTGTTTTTACTTTAAAAAGAGTGTGACTTTTCATATTTTAGAAATATTTATGTTTTATACATTACCACAAGTTAAATTGTTTAATTTTATCAACTAATGTTTCAATAAAAAAAAATCTCATCTGTACATAGTTGCCACTTTACCTGGAAACCTGGAATTTGACAATTTAGGCAAAAAAACCTGGAAAAACCTAGAATTTTAAACAATTTTTACATGTTAAGTAGAACAATTTTGATTTAACATAAAAACTCTACCAAGTAGATAAAAAAATTTTGCCATCATTTTTTATTTTTTAAACACAGTTGAAGCTCTACAGTATCTTTTCAATGTTTTTATACTATTTAACACAGTTTTTTACATTAAACTCATGTTTAATCTCAAAATAGATTAAAAAACAAATACTTTTAAAAACCTGGAAAAAATTTTGAAAACCTAGATAAAATTTGCCAAAATTCAGTGGCAACCCTGTCTGTATTAATAAAAAGGTTTGGACTAAGTTAGTCAACTTAAGATATTTTGACCTGTTTGAAGTTTTTAAAACTCATGCTAGTTAGAAATTTTCTAAAAAAAATTCTTACTGACTCAGGCTTGTTGGTTTTATTATTGCTAAACTAAAATAGTTTTGATAATTACCTAGTATGTTTTTGAACCAATTTTGAGCTGAAATTACATAGTTAGCCTAATATTAATGTTTAAATTAAATTTCTTTTTAACCATATTTTCATACTTTTTGTACCCCCTCTAATTCAAAAACTTGATTAAATTTAGAAAAAAAATAAATTTGTGTTTACTTTTAGGTTGGTTTATACTTAAAAATATAAAACAAATTGCAAAAAAAAGCATAACATACTTATAATCTTTACTAATTATTTACTTTATTACTTAACTTACAATTATATTAACTACTAATGTATTTATACAGCTTGTTTAATTTAAAGTATTGTTTTAGACTAAACATATTATGGTTAATAAAGAAATTAAATGAAAATATTGATATAAGACTAACTACATAATTTTAGCTCAATACTGGTGGGACATCATGCTAAGTAACTACCCTAATTTTGAAATTTTTCCTTGATATCAGCTGTTGTATTAAGTTTGATTATTTTTCCTAGAAAATTGTGTTTTTTTTAACATATTTTGTCATTGTTTTGGTATTTTTAGGTATTTAATTTTGTTAATTGAATTTTTCAGTTTTTTACACTTGAAATTATTTTCTTCAATTTTAAAATAAATTCTGGCTGAATCAGTTTGGTGGGCTGTTTTTTAGCCACTCAGGATGAATTTTTGCTCTTAAGAGTGGTTGCCTTTTAAAATAAAGTATAAACTACATAACCAATATCAAAAATATAGATCTAGTTTGATATAAAATTTAAAAATTTCAATACTTTGGGTAACAAGATTATGACAAGCTACAATTATAAGAAGACCAAGTAAACCTACCCATTTGGTATTTTCAGTTTGGTAAACCCACTTTCATTGGTATTTTAACAGGGGTGGCTGTTTTAAATCAATCTTATTTTTATACCCCAGTTATCAGAAATTTTTTACCACTTGGTTTCAGGGTTGTCAAAAAACCTGGAATCTTAAAAAAAGCCAGAAGTTGGGCAATTAAGGCAAAATAAAAAACTTGGGAAGTACTTTTTATTTGAGAAGTTTGAAAATTTAGAAAAACCTAGAATTTTGAACAAAACTGACTCTAAAACCTGGAATTTATACACCAATTTTTACAGGTAAAATATAAAATTTCAATTACATACAAAAAATACACAGTTTAAAAGATTTTTTTTGTCATTTATTGTTATAATTCTAAAACACATTTTTTGTGGTAGAAAATCATCTTCTTCCGTCTACAACAATAAACATTTTTGAAGGTCAGGCAATTTGTCATCACCTGTAATTCTACCTGACCTTGAAAATTACCATTAAACTAACCAAAAAACAGGGTTGCCAAAAAACCTGGAGTTTGAGAAATTTTGAAATAAAACTTTGAAAAACCTGGAATTTTAAACAACTTTTACATGTTAAGTAGTAAAATTTTGATTTGACATGAAAAATCTGTCATAATAACAAATTTTTTTGTCATCATCAAACATTTTTTTATCAAAAAACACATTTAAAGTAGCTTTACAGTATCTTTTCAATATTTTTGTACTATTAAACACAGTTTTTTACCTTGAACTTAATTTAAAACTATAAATAAATCCTAAAATGTGTAATTTTAGAAACCTTGAGAAAATTTGCCAAAAAAATTTGGCAACCCTGGAAAAAAAAAGAAAAAAGTTTCTTTGTAACAGAGAATGACTGTGACATCATTTGTTAAACACTCAAAAGGTGCCAAATTTGCCAAATTTAAAGTAGCATTACAGTATATTCTAAGTATAATATAATTTCAAGACCTTGAGTTTAATTGTCTGCTAAAAATATTCAAAAAACTGTGAATAACCTCAAAACTTGAAATAAATAATTTTAAATAAATTAATTTTGAAAATCTTAAATTTCACAAAACCTTGAAAAAATCTTTAAAAAACTCTTGATATCTCTCTAGTTGCAAAGCACTCAAACTATTAAAAGATAGAAAAAAAATCATCTGAATTAGGTTAGCATGATGTAACTCAGATTAATTTTTGCTCACTCAGGCTATCAATAGACTGGTGGTGGAAAGGCATTTTATTCATCAAGCTACACACAATTTGCTTGTTAATACTGTTTTGAACTGTTTTTATTTTAATAATAATAAAATAAAAACTACAAGATAATAATTATTTTTTAATATTTTTTCTTAAAAACTCCTTTTGTTTAGCTATTTTGTTAATGTTTAGTGTTTTAGGTATAAAGTTTGATAAACATTATTTTTACAGTTGTTGCCTTATACTATTATATATTTTTCTTATGGTTGTTCTTGGTCAATTAGATAGGTTTTTTGTTTGTCTTTGAGTGTACTCTAGTTCAAAATATATATCATAAAGATTTGTTTGCAAGTCTTGTCCAAGGTTGCTTAGTTATAAAATTCATTATTGCTTGAAAATCTTGCGTCAGAAGAGTAAATAGAGCTAACATATATTGTAGTCAACAGTTTTTTAGGGTGGCCATTTAACCTGAAATTCTGGAAAACCTTGTATTTTAATATTTAAGTTAAAGTGAACTGAAAAACCTTGAGTTTTGAACATTTTTTTTACACTTTAAGTATAAAGTTAGATCAGATGATAAAAATTACAAAAGTAAACAAAATATTTATGACTATTATAAACTTATATTTTTATTATTCATAAAAAGCACTTGAATTAGCACTAGTCTTATCTTGTTAGTTAATTTTTTTATTAAATATATTTTTTGACCCAAAATTTATTTTTTTACTTACAAGAATCTGTACTTTCACAAACCTAGCAGAAAACCAGCAAACATGGAAGAAGTTTCTAAAAAACCAATGGCAACTCTAACTTGTTATAAATTTAATGTAGCATTAGAGTAAAACCTATACTATTTTCAAAAAACCGCAAAGCATAATGGCAGTAATGAACTTGAAATCACTTATAGTTTATTAAAAATTCTACAAATACATAAAGTATTGATTTTCAACAAAAATAGTCTGTATTTACTATTATAATTGAAAATTATTATTGATTAACTTTAAATACAAAAAAAAACTCTGCCTTTCTACTATGACTTATTTTTATTCACAAAAACATTTTAATATATACTTATTTGTTTTTTAATTTCTATTTTCGACTATATATGTTTAATACTTAAAATAGTATTTTAGTTTTTACATTTGGCTGGGTAACATTTTAAATTTGGATAGCTTGAATGATTTTAAATAATTTCTTTAAAAAAGTAATAATTAATCTTTTTAAAATTATTATCTTAGTTAGGTTGAGACTCTGGTAAAACTACAATATTTTCAATTTAAGTTTGTTGTAAAATACAGCCAAAAAATATTTTAAACTTTACTTCTTTTTTAATCTGTTTGGTAGCTGTTTTGATATATTTTTCTATTAATTTTCAATAAATTTTAAGATTTTATTTTATTATCCTTATTAATTGGCACTTTTGGTACATTTTTATGTATTTTAATCAAATTTCTGTTATATTGTCCCTAAAACTCTTATTATTATTCTCATAGGTGTGCAATGTTTTTCTGTTTTAAACTATATAGTGGTATTCAGAAAATCAGTTGAATACTAATTCATTTCTTTTTTGTATCTGTAATTTGTAAGTTACAAAAGTGTGAATTTTTGAATAGGTTAAAAATAGATATTTGATATTTATATTTTAGTCAATAACTTTTTTGTTAATTTGATTCTCTTCTAAAGTTTTCTGACTTTATAAGTTTACTTAAAAATCTAAATAACAAAAATCCAAATTAAATGTATCTGTATATTTTGAAACAAGTTGAATTATAATTACTTGTACTTGGAGTTTAAATTGTTTAATTACTAATATTGCCACACACTCAAGCTACTCAGGATAAACTCAAGGTTTTTTTCTAGATCTCATTAGATTATTTCTTACCAAGGAACATTTTTTCAAAGCCCAGGCTAGTTTAACTGTTAAGTCAACCTCAAACTAGGGATTAATTTGTTTTAACTATCAATGAAAGTCAAACTGGTTTTCATACTAACCCAGGGTTGCCACTTTACCTTGAAACCTGGAAAACCTGTAATTCCACAATTTAAGCAAAAATAACCTAGAAAAACCTGGAATTTGAGAAATTTTGGAAAAAACCTGGAATTTTAATTAATATAAACATTTTCAGTAGTAAAATTTCGATTTGGCACAAGAAATCTATCATATAGGTGAGATTTTTTGTCATCATCAAATTAAAAAAAAAAACATATTTAAAGTAACTCTAAAGTATCTTTTCAGTGTTTTTATACTATTTAACACAGTTTCTTATAAAAAAAATAAACTTAAAACTAAAAATAGACCCAAAAATGTGTACTTTTAAAAACCTGGAAGAAATTTGGAAAACCTTGAAGAATTTTGAAAAAACGAGTGGCAACCCTGTACTAACCCTATAAATTTAAGTTTCAGAATTTATACCGTAAAGTAGTTATGTGTAAATCTATGGTAAAAATCATGTTTCTCACAATTTTCATTTGTTTAAATTTTGCAGGGTTGCCATTTTACCTGGAAACCTGGAATGTGAAAATTTATGCAAAAAAAAATCTGGAGAAAACCAGAATTTTGAACAATTTTAACATTTTAAGTAGTAAAGTTTTAATTTGACACAAAAAATCTATTATATAAATAATATTTTTTTGTCATTATCAAAAAAGTTTTTAATAAAAAAACACATTTAAAGTAACTTGACAGTATGTTTACGATGATTTTTTAGTATCTAACACAGTTTCTTACATTAAACTTAACTTAAATCTAAAAATAAACCCAATAATGTATACTTTTAAAAACCTTGAAGAAATTTGAAAAACCTGGAAGAATTTTTGATAACACAAATGGCAACCCTGTTTTTTGTAAAAGTATAAATAATTTTAAGCTGGTTATATTATAGTGGTTTGATAAGAGCTGTATGATGTTTAAGACAGTATATATTAATTTCATTTATTTTTTAGAATTTTTATATAAAAATTATGTGGAAATCCATAGTAACCTTTCTACTACTCACCACACTTTTCACAACCACCCACGGTTGGGGTGAGAAGAAAATCAAACTGAAAGACGTGCATGTACTCACATTGCACGAGGGTCAGATGACCACCGGAAGGAGAAGTTCACCTGTGCCTCAACTGAACTGCGTTGGAGGTAAAGATTTTTAACTATTTTAATTGGTTTTATAATTTTTTTTAATAAAAAACTGCTCAGTATACAAAGTGTTTGTTCAAAGAGGTTGCTAGTTTGTGATATTGTTTAAAAACTACTCTGTTTAAAATTAAACATTGCTAGTTTTATATACAGAACTATCAACTGAAGTTTTTTATAAGTAATTTATTATTATAAATAGAAAGTTAACTTGAATGAACTTTAATCTAAAGCAAATAATTTGGAGTCAAGTGCCAAAATTTTATAGCTAATTTATTGCAAACAAATTGTAAAAGCTTTTAATAATTTGTTGGGTCATAGTACAATATTAATCCCAATATTTTTTTTTCAGGCAGTGCTAGGTATGAAAAACTCCACCCCAAACACGTCCAATGCACCAACAAGGGTTTTGACGGTCAGGACTTCCAGTGGGAGTGCAAAGCAGACATGTCAGACAATGTCAGGTTCGGAATGATCAGTGTCAGCTGTGAAGGGTATGATCACCCAAATGATGACTATGTACTTGCTGGTTCTTGTGGACTGAACTACAATCTTGAATTCACTGAAGCAGGCAAGAAGAGGCAGCATCAGCAAAGCTCTTTCTACCACGGCAACAGTTACCATAGCGACTACAGCTACCAGGACTCATGGTTCTTCTCCTTCTTTGATGCCATCTCTGGTTTGGTTCCAATCTTTCTCATCTTGGGAGTTTTTCTTTTGATCATCAACTGCTGCACCACTGACCAATCAGATTCCACTGACAGAAGACCAGGTCACGACTTCAGAGACGGAGGCAGAGGGGGTCACAACCCGCCGCCTTACGGTTGGAAGTTCCAGGACAGCCAGCAACAGTATCAGCCCCCACCTAGCTACCAGCAGTCAACCCAACAAAACACTGGTAACCAAGGCAACACAGGAAGCTGGTTTCCAAGCTTTGCCACAGGGGCAGGATTGGGCTACCTGTTTGGAAGCAGCGGAACCAGAAACAGGGGCTGGGGGTCAAGGACTTACACGGGTTATGACGGGTTCGGGGGCAGGACTGGTGGTTGGGGAAGAAGCAGGTCTTCATCCAGGGGCAGCGGAACTTCGAGGCAAACCAGTGGGTTTGGGGGAACCACCAGGAGGTAGACTAGTTTCTGATTGACTGAAGTGAACTGATATGCATGTGACTTATCTTACTAATAATTTTTAAACGGTTCCTTCTTATAGGATTAAAGTAAATGTTAATATAAAAATATACTAAAGTTAATTCTAATATTTTAATTTAAAAATGTAATTTTTGATTATTTTTTTGAGATTAAAGTTACATCAGCTAATACACATGCTAAAGTTTCAATGATTTACTGTTTTTACATTCTGACATTTTTTTATGTATAGTAACAGTTTATATCCAGTTTTGTATACTTGTAATGTGTGTATATGTGTTTTTTTATTTGAGCTGTGTAGTGCATTGCAGTTGTTATTAGGTCTTCAGTCCATTTTGTTTTTGAAATCCTGCTTATTTACACAAGTCTTTACACTTTTGAGATTTAAATAAATATTAAGTTATCTATTGAAGCAAAAACTTGAAATATATGTCGATTTTAAATTGTGTAAACAACACATTTTGTTATTTTAGAGACTATTCTTTAAAAATTAAATATACTACATTTATAAGCTTAATTTGGAAGCTTTGATAAAAAGTTTTTCATTTTGTAAACCAATTGTGTTGTGAATATTTTCTTTATTTGCAATATTTCTTATTATTTATTTTCTTATAAAGCCTTGTAATTCTATTTGCTAAATATACGTATTTTTACAGTATAAAGAGTGTTGTATTTGTATAAGTTCTGTCAACCGTTGATTAACAGTTGTATTTTGTAGATAAATTTGTAAGTAAGGAAATAAAGAAATACCATATTTGTTTACAATTACTTGTGAGGTAAGTCAAATTTGTTATGTTCAATAAATTTTGTATAAAACATAACCAAGAAATGAAGAATTAGAAATATACATTTATTACTTTCAATTGTCAATTTTCCCTTGTCTTTGTAAGTTATCTCTTAAGCAAATAAATGATAGCTTGTAGATTTAAATAAATGCTGGTCATTTTAAAATATAACTTTGTGCATATTAAATTGAAAAAATATTGAGTTTCAAACAAAAATGTGTTACACATTTTACTGCCACTTTCTGTTTTTCATTTATTGAGCATTAGTGCACTAATGCATTTAACAATATTTCATTGTATATATAAATTAACTATCTCAACTTTCTATGTATTAGGCACGTTTTAAATTATTTATTTACATAAAATTTTATTGAACAGTTAGTTGCCCATCATATTCAAAAAAGTTATTATTTTTATCACAGAATTATGTAAACTTATTTACTAACATAGTGTTTTTTGTAATAACTTATTAGGTAATAGTTATGCCATTTTTTCCTAAAAGGTTTCTAAATCCTGTTTAAACTTCATTTAGGCCATAGAGAGTCCTTCTTGACTCATCTTGTTTTGTTTTATGTTAGATATCAAACAGTTAATAAAAGTTAAAGTTAAGTTTAAGAGTGAAGAGGTCCACATTGGTAAGTTCAGTAGGTTTCTGAACAAGTACAAACTAAGAGGAGTTTTCACTGTTTTTTGTTTATATTTTAACTTGAGACATATATTTTAATTTTTTTTACCGTCAGTCCATTACTTAAATTAGGTCATTGAAAAAATTTTAATCAGCCACCATTTATTTAAACTTTTATCTAATACCTACTACCTTTTTAAAAATCATGCTTGTAGAAACTTAAAAAATAATTATTGAATGTTTTTTGAAAATGTGAGGTCTACAGCTCAAAAAACAAAAAAAGTTGACTGAGTTTTAAATTTTTTTAAATTGTTATAAAAGTTAACAAAGATAAAATTTCGGTCCATAGGTTATTATTTTTTATATATAAAATAAAAAGTTTAAAAAGAAAAAAATATGGTCCATTCCTTTGTATTGGAAGCTTTTAAATAAAGTTGACAATAATTTGTAATTAAAATTTTTAGCTTAACAACAATTAAAAAGTCACTTTATATAGTTCAAATACTTATATATGAACCATGTTGATTTAAAAACATGTTGACTCTACTATGACCTTAATTTCCATGCACTAAAGTAACAAAATTAGAAAATTGTATTAAATGTTTTTAGATAGCCATATTTTTATTAAAAGTCTTCTAATTATTTTGTGGACAGTAGTCGAAGTCTAAACAGTTAGCCATTGCTTATATCAAAAACTTTTTACTATATATTTTTTATTGAGTTTGTGAAAACAAAATTTACTGATAGAAAAAGTTAATATACATAGTTTTTTGAATTTATAAGAAAAAATAGATAAAAACTTGTTATGTGATTAAAAAATAATGAAATTGGTTTGACACACCAAGAAAAGAATAACACAGGCTACCTAAAAGTTTTTGAAAATAACACCTTGAAGCTAACTTTGATTACATAAAAAATATAAATTTAGTTATTAAGTTAGTGGTAACACTTAGATTTGGGTAATAATAACAGTTTGTACTATAGATTAATAGTTTCATAATTGTAAGATAGCATTTATAATTTTTTAAGATACTTTAAGCTGGTTTTTGGTCACTCAAGCTAGTTTTTTATTGAAAGATTGGAAAGTATAATACTATTAAAAGTAAACATTGTACTAAGTTGTACTAGTTAAACTAGGTTTATGAATATAAAAAAAATATATTGAAGAAAAACCTAGTTGTTTTTTGTCAAAAATCAAGAACTGTAGTTTTACTACAATATAAGTTTTTGTAAACAGAGCTGATAAACTTTGTCTAGCATTAGAATTGGTAAATATTTGAAAGTGAGAAAAAGATAATAACATTTAGTTTTTACCAAGATAATGTAGGCAAAACACAAATAAGTAGTGTTTTATGTATATACATATATTTTTTTTTAATTCAATTTCTTTCTTTATTAAAGTCTCGGCAACTTGATTAAATATTGTCATGCATTATTGGGTTAAATTTTAATAAAATAAAATAAGCTTTTAAGTTATAATTAACCTAAATAGCAAAAATATGAAACTATTAAAAAAATAATTTTAACTGCATTTCAAAGAAAACTACATGGAAGATAACTAACTACCATTTTTTTAACATGTTTGTCAAAGTTTGTAGATTTTTCAAAGATATCTGACAATTTTACATTATAAAAAAAAAGATTAATTTTTGACACATAAGGAATTAAAGTCGGCAAGTTCAAAAGTTTCCATATTAAAAACACATTTTATCGAAAATAAAAACTATTTAAATAATGTTGTGTCTTTTCTTTAAATTTTAATCAATCTTATTTCAACTTAAAAAAGGTTATGAACCACAGCCTAAAAATATTTCAAATAGTTAATACTATTTGTTCGTATTCTTAATTATTAATTTTAAATAGCATATATTTAGTTTTAATAACAAAAAAATAGACTGTTAGCATAACAAAAGAAAGTACTTGATATAAGTAATAAAAGAGCTATGGACATGTGGCTAGGTACTGATGAAGTAGCTGTTACTAATGTATTTATCAAATTGGAAATAAATTATTAAAAATAATTATTTTGCTTAAAAAACAATAAATGCCTAAAGCAAATCTGACATGAGTTTATATCAAAAATTTTATAATTATATTTTATAATGTCAAAACTTATAAATATTAGTATACAAAGGGTTGAAAATGGGGATAAGATTGAAACTGACTTTTTTTTGGACTTGAAAATCAAAGTAAAGAAAAAATGAATAAAATTAAAATGTTGTGGTATAGAGCTGGGTTTTTTCCTTTGAAATTGGATTTATTTATTTTTTCTTTAAGTATTTCTTTCAAAAGTTTTTAGATTTTAAAGGTATTTGTTGATATATTCAGTTCAAATGTACTAGTATTTCCAAAAAAATGATATAAAAGCAAAATATCAAATAAAATAAGCTTGTTTTAATAAATCCCTTTTTTAAAGTTCCACACTATTTAGGTAAGACATAAGTTAATTGTTAATTAACATTAAATACAAAACAAATATTTATGTACATAAAAATAACAAACACATATCACATACTTAAGAAAATATAATTTCTAATTGTGTGTAAAGTATTAAGTTTGTAATGTTTTAGTTTTTTACCCAGGTTAGTTTTGTCTCAGCTAATGTTTTTTATTTGTTTTCAGGCCAAAGTTACTGAAATAAATTACATTGGTTGAGAAAATCTAAATAGAAATGGTTTAATATATTGGAAAGCAAGGTCTAACAGTCAAAATGTAAAGCAGTTTTTCTTTAAGCGTGGGTTGCTGTTTTAAAGAAAACACATTTTAGGTAAGTGTATGAATTGATTAATATTTGTAAATAACTTATACTAATGACTTTTATGTTTGTAATTTTTTTTAGACTTTCTATTAGTAGAAAGGCAACCGAACATCTAAAAGATTGATATAAAAAAAAAGCATTGATAGAAATTAAATTCTGTTTAGAATTTTCAATGGTTTTAAATGAGAATAAAAAATTAAGTTTTAACTGATTACAGTTTTTTTACAACTATTATGAGCTTTCCATAGCTAATATCTTAATACTTTTTTTTGTATCAAATTGGAAATGTGAAAAGTAATATAGAATTTGTTTTAAAAAAAATTATTGGTAAACAGATCAAGTCATAAAATAACTTTTAAACTTTAACAAACATGAATAAATTTACTCAACTTTTGAATGTAACATTGGCTCCCCTCAAATAATGTTTATTGAAGTCAAACTTTTAGTTTAATATTAAATTTATTTTTATAAATTACAAAGCTAAAAGAGCAAAAGATATTTGTAATCCAGTTGAAATACTTTTTCATATCAAAGTTTTAAAACTCTTCAACTTTTAATTACTAAAGTATTTAATAAGTTACATATAAATTTAAAATCCCTACAACATACTTAATGATTGTAAAAATATTCATTAAGACAAACTTTTTTCTTTTGTAGTATAAGAGAAAACTCATACAAAATTTCATTGCACTTACATAAAAACTACTACACATTTTTATAATTGGATAAAACTATAAATTGTGTTCCTTTAAATTAAAAATGCAGTAATTTTTATTTTTGAGTAGAATTTGCAATCCAATGGAGTTTCTTCTTAGACCACAAAAAGTTCTTGTACTTGCAACAAAAATCCACAATTTTTTATGAAAAATTAAAACTGATAAAAAGGTTAGTATAAATTTATTTAATGAAGTTTTCATTGTAAAAAAAAGATATTCAATTGTACAAATTCATTAAAAAAAAAAATATATATATATACTAAATATATTTTAAAGTTTAAAAATTCTCAATAGTACAGCTTTATTAGTGTAGCTAATTGAAAAAATTTTTTAGGTGTATGAATGAATGTCTTTTTTGTATTTCTGTTGAATAATATATGCATTTGAATTAAAATGAAAATATTAGACAAAGTTTTTGTACATTAGTTGTGAAGGTTTAGTCCTTTGAATATCCAATTAGTTTGAAAACATTTCGAAAACATATCTTTGAATAAATAAATATATGATGCTGTGTTTTTTTTATAAAATAAGATATTTTTTTTCGTTTTACTAATGTTTGTATTATCTTAAAAGTTTCACTATAAACCAGCCAATTTTTTTTCTGAATTTTACCTCAAAAACTTTGTTACAAAATAAAGGTTTTTATCTAAGTTGGTTATTAAGATGTCTCTTATTTTCATAAACATTGATAATTTAGATGATTGTTATTAGCGGTATACAATAGTTTACTTGAACAAATTATGTTGGAAACTACTATTGTTAAAGTTATGTGAAGAAATTGTATGTGCAAGCCAATATTTAAATGTTCCATTGTTTAATTCAAATTGGAACGTGATATTAAAAATATCACCAATTGAAATTAAATTAGCCTTACATTTTTAAGTAAATAAAAATAATATTGAATAGTATTTTTTGTAAACGTTTTCTTCCTCGATGGTATTTATTTGGTATAAAACAATAAATTTTAAACACACTTTAAACTAACAAATAATAAAACATTTTTTCACAAGTAAAAAAAGAGACTTAGTTACAATAGTGAAGTTATTAAAATTTTAAGGTGAAATTAGACTTCTAGGGTGATTAAAGCTTAAGTTTATAATATAGTTTCAGCCTTAATTGCTTGTAAAAAATATTTATACTGGAACTATATAAGACAAAGTTATATTAGTAAAAACTAGTTTTGAAGACTGTAAATTAGTTAAAAGTTAAAGAGACTGATTAAAAGTTTAAATAATGAATAAAATCGTCGCATTAATTGTTATCTAATTTGCAACAGCTTAAAGTATTGAAACAAAGTTTAAACTGAGTTTATAAAGACGATGCTATAGTTTAATTACTATTTAAAGACAATACAGATGAACCTAAAAAATGCCAATTAAAATTTATATTTTGTATTTTTAGTCATTACGGTTTTTTTACTCTTCTAATTTAATTTTTTATTATTATTAAGAAAAAAAATCATTCACTTTACGTAAATTGAAAATATTTCTATCTTACATGCAATAAATAATTTTACTTAAAGTAGAGTAATTGCTTTAAAACATTCACCCAATTTTAAACAAAAATATAATTAAGAATTAATTCACTAATATTTTTATCCCACATGATTCATTTAGTGCGTGGGTTTTAAGTGCGGATGATTTATTTTCTTTCTCTTTGTGTGAACTCATTTAGAGTTTATTAAAAGAATAATATATTTAGGTCACTTAAAATCAATTTATCTTATTTGCTGAACATATGACCCCTTGGGCATATAATAAGATTGAAAAAACGTTTTTATTAGTATGCCTCAAATAAATACTTAAACGTGTTTTTATTAAAAAAAAAGTTATAAATGAAAGTTTATTTAAAATTTCGAAATCTATAGATAATTCTAGATAAAATAAATTTTGATAGATATTTTAAACTTTTACTTCTTCTATTAATTAATTATTTTGTGTGGAACCGATTTTTTTTATTGAAATTTACCTCAAAAACTTTGTTTTTATACATTTTAAAGTGTCAAAGCAAAAAAAAGTTGATTAACAATTGTCATAAAATGTTGGTGGAAAAAAGTTAGAGACATAAAACAAAACAACCACACTGTTTTTTGTACTAAATATTATAGTTTTATTTTTATTATGAATAAATATTTAAAAAATTAAAGTTGTTGAATTTTTATACAATTGAAATGCTGTGTATGCATTAGTTAAATTGTAATAGGTTGTAGCATTTTTTTTCAAATGGTCTTTTGAATTATGTTGTTTTTATAATTTTCAAATATAAGTTATTATATTATATCTAGTATAAAAACTATTTCATTTTGATTATTGTTCTAACTCAGTTTGCTTAAAAATAACATTGATCAAGCAATAAACAATATCGTTAGCAAAGATAAAAAAGTTAACAGTATTTAGTAACAATTAAATAAAACTTAGAAAAATAAATAGTTATGGTTGAATATGCTTGGTATCATATATTTTTCATTAATTTGATTGAAATTTACCTTGATTCATTCTCAGTTGTATTGTTTGTATTTTGTGTCAGTTGTAAGTATAACAGTTTACTAAAATGTTTTTACTTGTTTTGAAAACATACTTCATGAATGAAAGTTTTTATTTAGTTTAAACATAAAATGACTCTTAGTTTGATAACCTTTGACAATTTACAAGACTATTATAAAAAAAAAATATAGGTTTACTTGAATTAAACATATCAAAACTACTGTTGTTTAAATCAGTGGTCTTCAACTTTTTTAAAAAGCTGTGCACACTAATTAACTGGAAAACAAATTCTGTGCACACTTGACTGTAAAAAATATGTAAATATTATTGAAGAATACTCTTTTTTATGTTTTGAGATCCTTATTATATAAATAGCGGTTTGATGACTGTAATTTTATGCTACAATTAGTTTTTTATTCCCGTAGAAAAGACAAAACAAATATCATCTAGAAAAATTTTTTTACCTTATTAAATTTTCTGTGCACAGTAAAATAATTTCCATTCACACTTTGACGACCACTGGTTTAAGTTATGCGTGCTTAAAAATTGTATGTGCAAGCTAACACTTAAATGTTTTATTGTTTTATTTAAATTGGAACGTGTTATTGCAAATATCATCTGTTGATGTTAAATTAGCTTTAAACAGATATAGATGAAAATATTATAAAATAGTATTTATTGTGAACGTTCTCTCCTATGTGGTATTTATCTGCTGTAGAACAAAAACCTTTAACCCCAACTTTAACAAACAAGTAATAAAACAGCATTTTGTAAATTGAAGTTCCGACAATAGGGAAACTTTATTACAGTAGTGAAGTTATTTTGATTTTAAGTTCGGAATTGACTTAGATTTTTAGTGTAAAACTTAAGTTTTAAGGGCATAGGGGGGTCCACTTTGATTTTTACAAGTTGATCTTATTTTATAGAGTTTTATCTGAGCTATCAGACATTTTTAACCGCTTGAAAAAATTCAAAGTAATTTTTGAGATATGAGCGATCAAAGTTGGTGACCTCAATAGGTTCTTGATGGAAGGCGCAAACTAAAAGCGCGAAAAAAGGTTATTTCATTAAAAATCTATCTCCTCCTTCATTTTTGAAGCAATCTTTCTCAAATTTTCACAGAAAGTGTATTATTAAATTAAAAAAAGAAATATTGCAGGATTTTTTTAAATTTTAAAAAATAAAATTTTTATAAAAAAACTACCTTTTTTTTTGTTTTTTAGTCTAAATTTTTTATTTTTTTTTTTTATACAGCTCCAACATTAAAATTATTTTAAACTATAAAAGGAACGTTTCCTGAAAGTTTTAAGTCTCTAGCTCAAAAAAATAAGGAGAAGATAGATTTTTTGTGATTTTTTAAATTTCCGAGAAAATTGACCCTGAAAAATTTGTGGTCCATATGTTTGTATCGAAAACTTTTTATAAAAATTACAATATCTTAAAAGTAAAATAGGAATTTTAAATTCTATAAAAACTGTCTTGTAGTTTGATTAATATTTCTATCTTACCTGCAATAGATAGTTTTATTTCAATTAGAGTAATTGCTTTAAATTATTCTCCCAATTTTAAACAAAAACATAATTAAGAATTAATGCACTATTATTTTTATTCCACATGACTCATTTAGTGGGTGGGTTTTCAAGTGATTTTTTTTCTTTCTCTTTGTGTGAACTCATTCTAAGTTTATTTAAAGAATAATATATTTAGGTCACTTAAAATTAATTTATTTTGTTTGCTGAACATATGATTCCTTGGGCATAAAATAAGATTAAAAAAAGTCGTTTTTGTTAGCATTTCAAAATAAATACTTTAACGTGTCTACTTTTTATATTTTTTATATTAAATTTTTTATTTCATTCTGAAATGTTTAAATAACTCTAGATAAAATAAATTTCAATCAAAAGTTGAAACTTTTTCTTCTTTCATTTATTTAAAATTTTATGTTGTCGTTAATGTTTAACTTAGTTGCTCTATTTTTCTTTCCTAAGGTAGCTTTTATTAAACTTTTTTATTTTCGGCAAGTATTTTTTAGTTACATGATTTTTTTGTCTGTTAGTACCAATTTTAAAGTTCCGTAATAATTGTGGCAGTATTTTAAACAATTTTCACACGAAATTCACATTAATATCGTAATTAAAACAGTTACATTAAAGTTAACTTAATTTTATACTGTATATGGTCTTATTTATCAAGCTAGTATATGACATTTACACAATTTACTTTTGTTAGAAAATAAATTGAAAAATAAATTTTTATTAGAAAATTTACTACTAAACTTAACTATTGTTATGTAATACTATTTTGGTTAGAATTTATTAATAAAACTTGTAACAATTATTATAATTGTAACATTTATAATAGATAAGTTGATGTTTGTAATTTATAGTGCTTTATAGTAAAAAATGATGTTTAAAAACACTTTATTTTTACATTTTAGAAAATTTAATTCAGTATTTGTGCTGTAAAAATTAATTTTTTTATTCAATTTAGTTTCGTTTCAGCTGAAAAAAAAAATTTAAGCATTTGATACAAATGACTTAAAGTAGATAAACTAATTCTATGACAACACCTTGAATTAAATTGAAAGTATTATACTAGGGTCTAAGTTATCTATTGTGACCTAAGTATTTCTAATTAAATAAATAATTTATTCCTAGATTTACGGTTCATTCGATGCGTAGGCTATAATTGCATATAATTAAAATTTTATTTCTTTTTTGGTTTTGTTTTTATATTCAAGTTTATTGTATGAGTATAGATGTTTTATTGAGTCTAATGTGATAATGCTATTGTTTTGTTAAACATATTCGTTTAAATTAATTTTTATCTGCTACTTTTTTGAACAAAGTTTTTCTAAATATTATTCTTTAAAATGAAATATTGAAATTACCAATGTATAACATTAAAATGAAAAATAAAGAATGTTATCAAGTTTGTGTTCAAATAAATTTTTGTTGATCCGAAATTAACATTAACTGCTTCCGAAAAATAATGACTTTGTAAATTTATAAATTGAAGTTTAGATTATACACTATGTTTTACTTCAATTAATTTTAGATGCAAGAAAAAAAGAAAGATTAATTATAAATGAATTTCAAACACATGGGTTGAGATCGTTATAGCTATTTCAAACTAATTTGCATTGAAGTTTTGTAGCAAATTTTAAGGAATATTTTTAGATTTAACAAACATAAGCCTATTTTTTATATTTTTATCAGTTAATACTTTTAACATTATTGTTTTTTTTTTCAAAGAACCAATCTGCTAAATTTAATTAAAATTTGATGTGTGTTTTTGTTCATAGTATGTTTAGAATCTTAGTTAAATTACGTAGGTAAAACAAGTTTGTAATACTTGATTATAATATCTATGTCATTTAATACTATTTAAATAACTCATGACTCATTGAATACGTACGATCTAAAACATATTGATTATTTTAAAACTTCTTTTTTCAATTGCTTTAAGTACTAAAGGTAATCACCGTAAAATCTAAGCTGTAGTTTTCTTTAGGTAAAAATGTTCTTGTCAATTTTTTTTAGAACTTTTTCAGATTTTTTAATACAAATTGACTGTAGCTATCTAAATGAAAATTAAAAAATTGTTTAAATTTGAGTTTATATTACTGTAATGTCGAATGCTAATTTGCTGCAAGTTTTAATAAAACTATTTATGTAATTAAGTTGAAATTGCTATTTAAGGAAGTGATTATCATTAAAGATACATTTGATACACAATAAAACTGTTTTTATGACTTAGACAAACAATTAAGTAATTAAAACTAAACAGTTTACGTTTAGGGAATTGATTAAAGTTGTTATTTTATTTAATTTTATATTTAAATGGTTTTCATCATTGGTAATTGGTTAATGTTTAAAAGTTGCAAATTTTGTGACTTACAAGTGAATATAAGTGAAAAACAGTTCTGAATATATTTTTTATTCAACCAAAATATGTTTTGTCTGTTTTTAAAGAATTTTATATAAAATTTTGCTTTTAAGTTATAAAAAAAAGTTTTTCAATATAAAACAATAACTTTTGTAACCCCTCTAATTTTTATTAAAACATTTTCAATTTTATACTTATCAAAACTTAACTTACTATTTACACTGTTTAATTGTTTAAAACATTTTAAATTTAATTCACTCGATATTAAAAAAATGATGAAATTACTTAGTTTTTAGTACACTTAAATGCAGTTATTTTTAGAATACAAAGCTTATAAATAAGTTTTGACGTTTTGAATTTCGCTGAGATAAAAAATATAAATTATGTAATGCTTCTAAATAACTGAAGTAGCCAAGCTAAAACCAAAAGTTATGTAAAAGTAAAACTAAACGGGCCTGTTTATTTAGTTTTACCAAATAATTAGGTTCGCTAAAGAAGACTGTGCATGAAACGGCAGAGAAATATATTTTGAAAATATATTTACATTTAATCTTAACTCTATCTGTTAGGTTTTATTAAACATTATTTTCAATTTATTTCAGTTAGTTTCAAAAGTTGCCATGACTAAATGAAAAACTAAACCAACTAAAAATTAATTTTTTAAAGTGTTTGAACATTAGAGTAAGTTAAAAAAACTGCAGTTATTTTTATACATAATATTTATATACTAGTTTTAAACTAAACTATTAAAATATATTTAAAAATGTCTAGTAAAGTTTACAAAGTGTTTGACTAATTTTTCATTTCAAATCTCGTTTATACTTTTTTTTAAGTATCTTAGCTTTATAACAGATTCCTATTTCCTGATACATATAGAAATATATAAAATTTGAAATTGTTGTTTTATACTGTTGAACTTAGTATAATATATGCCTATACTATATTTAAATTTGAAAGTTAGTAATGAAATAATAAAAATAAGTTAGTGTCCTGTTTAAGTCACTTTATCAAAACTAGAATGTTCAACTTTAAGTTTTTGACTGTTTTGAAAACTAAACTGTTTGATATTGAGATAAAACTAATTGAAATAAATTATTAAATTGGAAATTTTAACACCGTTTTATGCGGCTTGACAAACTAAACTTTTCTACTAACTTCTAACTTAGTTGTCGAAAAAAAAGTTACTTTTAGTTGTGTTTTAAATACAAAAATAACTTGTTAAGTTCTTTCTGCTTTTTTGAAATGGTTTTATTTTTTTCAACAAAAAGTTTCTACAGAGGCTACAACAGTTTTTGAAGATGTATAGATAACTTTTTTTATTTAAACAAATCTAAAAATAACTAATTTATAATGGTAGATTTTACTTTGCAAATTTCTACTTGGTTTTAACCTAACTAAAATTTTGTAAATAAAGTGAGATGATCATATATAAAGTATGCTATGAATAAAACCAATCAAAAAAATCATTAAAAGGTTTATTTGACTTATTTACAAATGTTTAAGATAATTTATAATATGCAAAGCTAAAGTAATTTTAATAACTTATCAAAATCTTCTTAGATAGTTTATAAATTAATATTTTGAAACAGTATTTTATCAACTATTTCAGTTTATTATTATTTTACATACTTTTTTCAATAAAGAAATTAATACGTCGTCATTTAAACATTTTATTTTTATCAAAATTTGTTATGTTTTAAAGGAAGTTTTGAATGTTAAAAATGTTATTTAAAAGTGTACAGAACTAATTTTTTACAATTTAAATAACATTTTTTAAATAACGAGCTTTAAATTTAATAACAACTAGTGCTTATTTAATATTTAACATATTTTAACTCACCTAATGACGTAGTGCATCTAAAAACAGTAAAAATTCGTAATTTTTTAATAATAATAAAGTTTTAATAGATAGAATACAGAATGTATTTGGCTTTGCCATGTACACCAATCATGAGGTGTGAATTTTAAAAGTTGCAATTTTGTAACTAAATAATTTATTAACAAAAATAAAATATTTATCACATGTGTGAATTTATTGAAAGTGCAAAAATCTGACTAAAAGTTTAAAAATGGTTTAAATAAATATATAAAAAGGAGTTAATCTTATAAGTTGCAAAATTGTGACTAAGTTGATATAATTTAAAGTTTTCAATTTTGTGAATAGAAAGAAAAGAAATTAATTGAACTAATAATTAGTTGTGAATTTTAAAAGTTAATAATTGCGACTATAAATTTAAATAAATCTAGTTTTAAATGTTAGTTAAAAAAAAAAATCGTGACTAAAAAATAATAAAAAAGTTAGTAAATAATTAAAACAATAAAATTATTTATGATTAGTTTGAAAACTTTAAACTAAAGATAAAAAATAGTTTAATAAATCTAATCATTAAAAGATAATTTTTAGAATTTGTAAATTTTTATCTAAAAACAATATAGTAATTTAAAAAAAAGTTATATTATTTAACCATTAATTAGGTTTTATATAAAAATTTTTAAGTTTATGACTAAAAAATAAAACTTTATTAATCACTAAAACAATAAAGTCAATTATCTCATTAAGTCTTAATTTAAAAAGTTCAAAATTAATGACCAAAAATAAATTTAAATAAACATATCATTGGATCTTATTTTTTAAAGGCCGGAAGTTGTGTTTAAAAAAATAATAGATTATACTAAATAAAAAATATTTAGGTCTTAATTGAAAATTTTCAAATCAATATTTTACAAAGCTACTTATATATTGTTTTTGAAAGTTTAGAAAATAATACTACCAACTCTAAAACTTATGTTTTTTCACACTGAGTGACGCGCTACATGAAAAAATGTGACGTTTCGGTTGTATTTGAATTATGATAAAAAAAAAAATAAAAGCAAATTTAAGAACTTAATTTGGCATGCACACCTATCATGAGGTGTAAATTTTAAAAGTTGCAAAATTGTGACTAACAATACAAAAAAAAAATTAAATACAACTATCAAAAATTTTTTTTATTAAAGTTAAAAGTACTAATTATATAAATTAAGTACTTATTTTAAAGTTTGCAAAGATGTGACTGAAAAAATAATATATTAATTTAAATAAATATACGGTGTTGATTTTAAAATTAAAAAAAGATGTGACTGAGATTAAAACATGATAAGTAACACAAATCAATAGAAGCATCTTTTGTTTGTTAATTTAGTTTTTTTGTTTTAAAGTTATAAAATATAATTAAACATGCTCAAATTACAATTTAGATTATAAAATAAAATAATGCTTGGTTCAGATACATTGTTAGACTAAAGTTTAAACTTTAAAAGTTGTGAAACTTCTTGCTTTCAAGTGATATTTATTTTCAAAATAAAAACTGTTTGAAAAAAGCTACAAAATTCTTTATTAAAAAAAGCAATTTTATATTTGGTTATATGTCAAAACAAATTTTTTGTTTTGAAATTGAAGTAAAATTGATAAGATAAATCGTTTAATGAAATGTGTTGTGAATCTTTTTACTTCTCTATCTTTAATTTTTAAAAATAAATTACATTCTAAAAATATTGAAACTTTACTTTGCATATGATAATAAAAGAGTTTTAAGAAGATATTAATTAAATGTTTACAATAAAAGAATATACAAAAAAAAAAACTAGTATTTAAAGTAAAGTTACATTCACTCAAAATTTTCACAAAAAACTTTTAACTTCTATAAATATTAATTGCTTGTTAACATAAATGTAAGTTGTAAAGTGAGTTACAAAAACAGTTTATATAAAACTAAAAATTTTTTAAAACTAAAACCAAAAGTTTTTTAAAACTAAAACTGAAGCGTCAGTGAACTGTGAGTTTTACTGGATAACTGCATTTGTAAAAGAAGCTTATTTTTGAAAGGGAATAAACATATTGAAATAATTAACTTTAATATTTCTAAATTATTTTGTTGTATGTGACAAAATATTCTTAATTTATATTAGTTTAATGTTCGTCTTAATGTTATATTAATTTTATGGTATTTTATTATTGACTTGCAATTTGTCTATTTTTGAAATGGCGTAGTATTATATCAAAAATATAAACAAGTTTTTTGGTTAATTTATTTTAGAATAACTGTTTTTTATTATTTTTTCCAATTTTTATAAGTGCTTATAAATAAAATTAGACGTTTATTGGCTAAATAAACGAACAAAATTACATTTAAAACTTTTGTAGTAAAACTTCATTGCTATATTAAAGTGACGCAGCTTGTTTTAAACTAGCAAGTCAAGCATTTAATTTTTAGATTAATATAAAAATACTAATAGTTATATTAAACCACCAAATATATAAATTTTATTGTCATAACTTAAAATTTCTAGGCCGACGCATGGCTATAAATAATTTGATTATTTTCTTTTCAATTTATAATTAAAAAAAAAATTAGAGCTGTATATAGATTCTTATCAAAACTTTTAAAATAATTATTTAAAATGTTATATTAGTTTTAAAAAATTTTATTCTTTTCATAATATTATGTTAAAATCTTTACCAAACTAAAGTAAAATATGAGAAAGTTTCAGATCATTTTTATTCCAATTTAGAGATAAAATATACCTTTTATTAACTTAATTTTTTTTTTTTTGAATATTTAAAATATATCTTGTATCAATTTATATGAAAGTATTTATCTGTATAAAAATAAGTGAAGAATAAGTTTTTTGTTTTACTAAATATATGTTAATGACAGTTTTACTTTTACACCGCTTTTAGTTTTGTTTAATATTTTTTAAGCACTTTAATACATACAGTGCCACTATGCTTTTAATTTTGTTCAATAAAAAGTATATTACTTTTGTTATTATTTTTTATTACCTGTTTTAATAAGTATGATAATAATTACGTGGTCTTTGCTTTCTAAAGTTGACCTTTTTTGTAACAATCTTTAAATCAGAAACAAACAAACCAATTGATATTATTTGATTTTACTTTTGCTCTGGTCTTTAGTAGTATTAGTAATTGTTGATTAATTAGCTTATCATAAAGATACTTTTCAGATTAAGTAAAAAATTGGAAGATTATTACTGTTATCAAAAAAACAATTTTTCTGTTGAAAATAAGTGAAAGCTTATGAAAAAGTAAGTGATTATTTGATATATGAGATAAAATTAAAAATATCTACTAAATGATTTTATTTATATTAAGTTTACTGTATAATAGTAAACTTTGCAAATGGTTATCTAATAACTTATAGTTTGTAGAAATTTGAACTACTTGTAAAACAATTAACTATTACATAAACTTATCCCAGTATGTAGGGTTTTTAGAAAATGTTTTTAGAAACAAAAATAAAAATGGTCTTTCACTTAAAGTTAAACAAAAATTGTTCAAAATACAATAAAAACGTACTCAAGTTGAACAAAATACTATAAATCATTGTTTAAATAAGACTGGAACTAAACTTAAAACATTCCGTTAAATTTCATATATATTTTTGTTTTTTACAGCTTTTTGTGTTTAATCTTTTCTGTCTGATAAAAGTTATTGTTTTGATAACTTTTACCACCTTACAAAATTACGTCAGAATAGAATATTTACTGTTATAAAAAAATTTTTAACTATAAAACTCAAAATTTTGATTTGCCGTAGTTTACTTGATAAAAGCAACTGCATTTAAATTTTACCTGTCTGAGTTTCTAGCGGTTGCAAACGTTATAAATTTTTATTGTCTTTACAACAAACCATAGTATTTTAAAGCTTTTCCTTTTTAAACTATAATCCTGAATATTAAACTTTCAATTGTGATGTAATGACAAAAAATAATACTTTGCTTTAAACAATATAAATAATAATGATACACTAAATTTAATTTTAAGTTTTTTGCACTAAATCCGCGTATTTAATCTTGTTTCTTACGGTCATACAGTTTTATTGTTTACTACTGCATAATATTTTTTTTATTAGTTGTTCTGTAAATAATGACATAAAACAATTTTAGCTGTTAAAGAATGTGATCGATAAAAATATTTCGATTGAATTTTTTATGTTTAAATTTCTAACGGTTGCACAAAACTTCACACAGTTTTATTGTTTTTACAAACAATAATGTATTTATTAATTATACTGTGATTGATGACATACAAAAATTTTTACTGTACAGAATTTTATTGATAAAAATATTTGCATTCAAATTTTGTCGCGTTTAAGCTTTTAACGGTTGCACAAAACGTCATAATGCTTTTTTGTTTTTACAAACAAACCATTGTGTTATAGCTTCCCTTTTTCTAAAAATTTCCATTGTTGTGTTTGCCCACTGAAATGTGAATTTTCAACCATGCATTCAAAAGTCCATACTGACGTATTGAAATTAAAACTTGCTCGTTCAACATTTTGCCAATGACTAATTGAAAAGTTGTTGTTCACACGTGATAGTTTTGAAAATTAAATCTATCACATTTTTGTAAATTTTAAAAGTTGCTCCATTGCGACCATTAATTTTTATTTTTAAGTTTTATTAGGAAGTTTAAAAATAACGTAATTCCATAGTTGATTATATGTATATATATGTTTTTTTTTCGTATAGTAATTACCTCTATTTATTAAATATGTTTGTTTCTTATACCTTAAGTAAAATTTTTCTGAAATAGCTGATTTGAAATATAGTTTGACTTAAAAGTTTGCTTAACAATAAATATTTGTTCGACCAATACAATGTTAAATAATTAATTATTTAATAATAGTTAATTTGATAATTTTAAATAGCAGTTTTAAATTACTTTTTTTAATTTTCTAGCAAACTTTTTACATAGCTATCAATGTAAGTGAATTCAAAAATTACCTTCTAACTAAAATACTAACCAGCCTTGGTATTTTATTTATTGATACTAGATTACAACCGATTTTTTGTTAGCTTAGCAAACAGTGAACTTAAAGTGTATTTTTTGAAAGTTGAATATTCAATGAAAAGCTCCTAGCTGCGTCATGTAAGATATACAAATAATTTTTCAACATTTATTTAAGTTAATACTATTTGGTACATCGCATATATACCAACCGCCAAATATGTAGATTTTTTCATCGTAAATTTAATACTCATCATAATGTGAGTGGTACAAATAAAATTATTTTTTATATTCTTCAAGTGAAATATATGTTTTCCATCTAAAAGCCGTTCAAATAATAAGCTTAAAGCATTTAAAATTATTTTAGCACTTTCATTTTAAAATTTATTATATTGAATTTTGAATTGCTGTATAATTTTTATAAATTATTTACAATAACTTTTAAGCTTAAAACAATTCTTAGATGTTTATGTTTTTATAATAAAAACTAGTTTACACTGACCGTTAAAAAATTATTGCTTTAAAAATATTGTTTACACAGTTATGTTTGTTTAACATGTAAAACCGTTATAAAAAAAGCGCAAATATGTTATAAGTTTTTCTGTTAAACGAAGTGACTCTGCTTGTGTTAGTAGTTTGGTTACCAACTAATATAATTGTTAAATATAAAACAATTTTAAATGTAATAATAAAGTAATAAAAAAGAAATAAATAAAATCATTGAATTAACATAATGTTTATAAAAGCTTATTGTAAAGCTTAAAAAACTGTTATAATCTTAAAAAGAATGTATAGTAGCAGTTATTTACTTATGTTTAAGTTTATGTATAAATTAAAAATAACTGTTTAGCATTTATATCTATAAATGTTTTTGATCACATTATTTTTGCTTTGTTGTCATCTGCTTATTTAATGCCACATCTTTTGTCTCGAAACTGATTTACTTTAAAACTAAAATTGTAATGTTATTGAAAACACTGAAAGCTTAATTTATATGAATAAAATAAATGCAAAACCTTCAAAAAACTTTTTTTTTTACAAATATTTAGTTTGTATTAGACTGGGACTGAAACTTTAATTATATTAATGAAGTTGTGTTAAAGTATTTTATAGCATACATTCAAGATCTTGCATTGTTGAAAAGCCAAAAGTAGTATAAAAATAAAGTAAACAAGTAAAAAGTTTTAGTGAAAGATATTTAGTTATTTAGTTTAAAGTATTAATAATAACTTAGTACTTAAAGTTAACTGTATTTTGTCAGATTTAGGTAAAATTAATTTAATTTTTTTTTACATTAAGAGATAATCATTAGGTCAATAGTAACTTTAATAAAACTTATACTCAAACTTATTTTTTAAATTTACAAGTTTTTTAATATCATAAGCTTACATTGTAATATTTAAAAAAAAACTATAAGGTTGAGTAACTGTTCAAAATTTAGGTTTAAATTGTTTGCTAACAAAAGATTCTAGTGAAGTAACTTCACTGGAATATAAATAAAAACAAATTATACAGTAATCTTCTTTTATTTCTAAAATGTTGCTTCTACTCTTGGTATCAACAAACATCATTAAGATCATTTATTATGTTTTGTTGTGTAATTTAGCTTACTGTAAAAAATATCTTATTTTAATGAAAACATGTATACTCCTACGTTATTCTATGATTCTATTCTCTCATTACAGTAATTTATTTTTTATTTTTTACAGAACCCAGTTGAAGTATGTTGATTCGTTGACACACAGAAACATATGTTGGTAGAATAAAGTAAGATTACTGTATAATTTGTTTTTATAAGGTTGAGTAGAAATATTACCACTTATATGTTGTAAATATTATAAAGCTTATAAGTTTTGAATTTTTTTTTAGAAGTATCAACAACTAAACATTGGATTCTCACCAAAATGGATCAAAAGTAACTATCTACGGAGAGGATAGTGAAAGTCAAGGGTACTTTTCTGGAGATAGACACTCTTTCGCAGTCACAACATAGGTACACTTAACTTATATTTCACATATTAAAGTCATCAAATATTTTAAGATGTATAGAATATGCTAATTAATTTTCTTTTTACCTTTTTAACTTAAAAATAAAAATTAATCGAAACTTATATTCCTTTTACATATACAGTTGTATATAAAACACTATTCACTAAGCTAACTTTCTACTATATATCACTATATATAAGCTTTTCAACAAATATGTTTCTTTTGCAGAATGTTTTCTGATGGGTTCATTTTAGAAAGAGGGACCCTATTTTTAAAATTGACATCTGACAGGAAGTTCCAATAAATCCTCACAAATTTGCAAATGAACAAGAACCAAACAATGAAACAAGAGATAAACCTTAGATAAATTTGTTATCAAAGTTTATTTGGGTTTTTGGTTCAGGTTTATCTTCGATTGAAAAATTAAAATTTTTATGATTCAACTTTTATTTTAGATTGAATCGTTATAATATAAAGTATAGCGATGCAAACAATTTTACTAGGAACATGTAATCGAATTTATAATAAAAATTAACTTTCACATGAATCTTTGTTTTAAATATGCTTATTCAATATATTCTTGGTTTTATTTTAAAGAAGTATGTTTTTCTTGAATTTTAAGAGAATGTTTTAAACCAAAAAGTTTTTAGTTTTTATCATCAAATTTTTATATTTTTTTTGGTACTTATTTATAATAATGAGTATATTTAGATGCTAAAAATCTGAAAGTTTGAAACTATTATGCTTTGAAAAATTATATTTTTTTTAATATTGTTTTTTAATTCAAATTTAATTTTTTTTTCAACATACAAAATTGTTGTTACTGTTTTTTGTTTAGAGCTTTTAGTAACCTTCATGGTTATAAATTGTAATCTTTCATAATAAACTTTAGAATTTGACATTTTGAAATTCTAAGAGAATTCTTTTTCTATAAAAGTAGTTTAAAGTAATAAATTTTATTATTTTAATTTGTTAGAAGATTTTTATTGATTGTTTGTATGAGCCAATATTTCATAAGTAATAAAATATAAGGTTCTTTTCAATAATTTTCTTTAAAATGTTGTAAGTTATTGATTACTTTGTGTTGTAATAACAAATAATATAATTCAATATGATCAATTTTTAAAAACTAAAACAACTGTTTTATTAGGAGTTAAAATCGTGTTATGTTATTTTAATAAAAAAATAATTTTAACGTTCCCGTGATTACTACAGTTTGCACAATTTTTAAACTTAAGAATCACAAAAAATATAATTGTTTCAAAGTTTAGCAAAAAGCATTTAAACTAGTATAACTCAAGGTTGCCAAAAAACTATAAAAAAAGACAAAGAAAAGTCAGAAAAATAAATATAAACATGCTAATAATAAGGAATTTTCTCATCACTAAACACTGCACTTTGCTAATGTCATTTTTCATAAAGTTTTGCTTTTGCAATTCATATTTTCTCAGGGCCAATTGAATTTTTGGAATAAATTAAAAGCTTTTATTATCTCTGTTTTTTGAATGTCTTTGGTTACATATTTTTCTATAGGTGTTAGTTAAGAATTTTTGTTTAGAAAAGTCAATATTTTTTTATTCAATTGGATCTTTGGCAACCTTGATAATTTTTCTACTGAACTTAAGTCTTCAATTTTACTACAAAGTATCATAATGCACTCTGACACGCTTAGTGACGTCATTAACTTTTTACACACTAAAAAGTAGTTTTAATCTCATATAATTATCTATTCATTAAATATTAATTAATCTTCTTTCCAATGATAACGACAACTTGGAATATTTTAAGGCACAATTATGTGTCCAATACACTTTGAAAAATTAGTAAAATAGCTGATTAGGTTTTTTTAAAGTTTTAAAATTTCTCTAGTTATTAGAACTTGTTGTCTGAATTTATATTTGTTTGGTCTTTTGCTTACATATAAGGTTTATGGTAAGCTGTTAGCAAATATATTGAAAATTATATAATAAATCTAGAAGGTATATCATTTATTTGATATTTCAGTTTTACAAAAAAAGTTAATTACACATTATAAGCGAAATGCACTCTACCACGCTTAGTGACCTTATCAACTTTTACCCAAATCAAAAAGAAAGCTATTTGTTATTTCGATATTGTAACTACTTTTTCATATCAACACTAATCAATAGAGATATGTGCATCATTATAAAAAGGGCAGACCAATCGCCTTATATATATTTTTTGTATGGTTTCCTAATGTGGGTAATACCGCTTTAAAGGTAGTAAAGCGGCAAAAATGTAAATGGGTAGTTAACTAGAAAAGAGGCGGTTTTCAAAAATGAAAAAACTATTCATTTAAATTTTGGTTAAGGCGGCGTTTTTATAAATTATTTTGGCATACCCTGGTATAGCCTAATATTCAATAAAAGCATCTTGATAAGTATTTCCATGCTTTTCGATAATTTTAAGCTTACACTCTAAGCTTATAGTGTAAATTTTTATTAGAAAAGTTTTACCATACTAAGTATTTTTAAACCAAAACTTTATAGTTTAATATCTTACAATGTTTACAAAAGTTTTTTAAAAATCATCATCAAATTTTTATTTTGATTCCTAGCTACAGTTTTGTATGTTGAAAACCACTAAACTAAAGTTTTTTTTTTGTTAAAACTTTATGGTAAATGTTTTTATTCAAAAGCTCTGTAAACCGAAAAACGTCTGGAAATTTGAAGAACTCAAATACAAGTGTGTACTAGCTGATTACAAGTCTGATTAAAAATGATTCAAATTAAATTTTTCATTTTAAATTAATAACTAAAATAATTGTTAAAATTTGTTTGGTCAACTGTGTAGTTTGAGTGAATCACCACTTTAAAGAATATTGCGATTAAATTTCGTTTAAAATTTTCTAAAATTTGATTATGTGTATCAATTTTTATGTAAATTTTTGATGTCTTATAATTGATTAATATTTTTAGCCAAAATAAGTTAAATAAAAAACTTGTGTATACAGAACTTTTTGCATTTGCAACACAAAAAATACGTTAAATCATCATAAAACTAGTCTAGAATTTATACTTGTAGATGTTTGAGTTAATAAAAAACGTGTGTTTTCAAATAAAAATTAAACTTTTTAGAGTTATTTTAAGTACACTTTTTTATCATTTTTAAAATACTTTAGTAGTACAAGACACCAACAATTGTTTTCCAAATCATACCTAAAACAAAACTAGTTTTTGACATAGCTTATTTTTTATTTATTAGTATTTTGCTAGATAGATACGTTAGCTATCAGCATAAAAAGCCAAGAGCACTCAATACAGTTTATTTTTAGACTTTGTTTTACTTTAAGTTTTATTCTTAATATTGTAGGTATTTAAAGTCGAAATATTGCTCAGTTTAAAGGTTATGACCGCATTTTTTTATCTGTAAACTTTACACCATTTTTTTGTACTTTAGTAGCTGATATTCAAACTCAAAAAGAATTTGCTAAATTGTTGTTAAAAATTGAATACGTTTAACAGTATTGAACTTATAGCTCGAAGTCGGTTTGAAATACTTGCGGGTCACGTCTCGTCTGTCCCGTAATTTTCCGACCCCTGCCTTACATGTTTGGCATGCGAAACCAAAAAGTAATAGAATATATGAACTGTCACCACATATACTCTCTAAATAGAATAGTTAATGTATATTTGTTTTAAAAGGAATTAACTTTTAGTATTGTGTAATCAACTTTAAATATTAAACTGTACTTTTTTAAATATATTTTAAAAACACTTACCACATAACTACTAACTATAAACTTTCAGTGTAAAAACATGTAAAAATGTCAACCGTTAATAGATTTAAAGTTCTTTAAAAGTCTAAGAGTATTTAAAGTTCTACAAACTTGATGTTTTCAAAACTTAAATTGTTAACCATTAATTAGTTTTGGTTTAATTAGATTTAAGAATGTTAGTAATATTAAAGTTAGTTTTGTATTTTTAACAAAAACACATTAAAGTATACTTACAAAACAAGCATTACTGAAGTTAACTATAAATAAAGTATAACCAGCATTAGTTAAATTTTTCAATTAAAAACTAAGTTTCCGTTAGACATTATTTAAACTTCATAAGTAAAAGCTTCTATACGGTTCTTATACTTAACAGCGTGTATAATTGTAAAAGTAACATCAAGTTACTAATGGTGCAAAACAGTAAACCAGGTTTTTATTACAAATTAAAAAAAAATTGGTTTTTAACATTTGTTCATAGAAGATGTGTCAGTTTTAATTGCTTAAATATATTTTATTAAAAGAAACTATACAACTATTTCGCGAAACAAGCTGGTTACTGATAAAAAAAATATTAGAATATAAGAGTACTTTGTTTTACTTTAATGGTAGTAGGCAACAAGTTTAAAGAAATAATATAATATATATAAATGTATGTAAAAAATACGTTCATGTTCAATCGTAATAACTCATTGAATTAAATACTAGTTCTAAACATTGTTAACTCAAATTTAAAATAATTTAGCCTATTAGACTTTTCTAATAGGCTTCAAGTTTCACTTCAAGTTTAAAAAAGTTGTAAAAATTTGTAACAATTTATAAATAAAAACTTTTAGTAAACATAAATACTATTTGATTTTTTAATAACAGTTATTTGTATGCTGACCATACAGATTTTTTGCAAAACATCAAAAAAACATTAGTAATAACAAGTTTTTACGAATCAATAGAATAATCTTTATAATTTATCATGACTATAAAGTATTTGAATTTATATAAACGCTGACCAACTATACCGAAGTTATAATATTTTTGGCATACATAATATCAAAACGAGAAATATTATTTTGTCGTCTCTTTTTTTTTTACAAAACTGCACAAATCACTAATTTTACGTTTCTGTAGGGTGCTACGGTAAAGGTTGTTTTTTATACAAAAAATTATACACTTAATATTATAGTAGTTTAAATCGAAATCGTATTTTTAATATTAAATTCCATTTTGTAGATCAAATAGTTGAAGTGAATAATCAGAGTGCAGCTGGGAACTACTTGTACATCAGAGTCTGATGATTTAATTCTATTTTTAAGAATCTTTGACCATATTTACAAGCTTTGATTTGTTTTTCGTGCTGATAGCTTAAAAAAATAAGCTTACAAAACAACAAAAATATCCACACAAATTTTTGTGAAATTAGGTAGTTTTTACTCAAGTTTTTCCACGTATTTTAAACAGTAAAAAAAAATAAAAATTTTATTGAATTCAGTGTTTTACTATAGCAATTTTAGTTTGTCAATTTTGTTTCAAATAAAAATGAATTCTTTTGTGCAATTGTAAGAACAATGTAACTACTACAAAACAACTTAAACTACTACTATCCAGTAATCCTTTTCAAACAACGTGAACATTTATTCTAATGAAATTAGCTAATAACTATAGATTTTTAAGCAACTGTTTTTTGGTCAGTGTTTACATTTTATGATTACTATTAACATGAAATAAAACTTAAAACTTTTTCATAATGCAGATTATAAGCCACTGTTTAGTTTTATTGCTTTGGTTTTTAAATTTTAAAACAAGTTAATCTTGCTTAGAAACAAATAAAAATTATATTATGTTTCAGCTAAAGTCATTGTATTAATAGTAGTTTGCACAAACCATTGTGTAACCTCTTTTTATTACAAAAATGCATAAATACAGATCATCAAACGTAGCATTCAATTAAAGTAAAAAAAGTATAGAATGTTAGTTGATTAGGTGCTTGGATTATTACAAAAATTAGTAAAAATTTTTGTTTAAACTATTGATATGTTTGAGCTGAAAATAAGGATAAATAAAATCAAGTACTTTCAAATGTCATTTTAACTTTTAATTTAAAAAAAGTTTGTCTTGTCTAAACTAGTTATGTATGTTTAAACTACTTTTAAAAATAAACATTTATATTCTTTCCATCTGATAAAGATTGAGACTTTCCAAAGTTGTGAAGTATAACTGAACTAAAGTAAATTTTTAGGTATTCATACCAAAAAACTATTTTATGTTTGCCACCAAAAATCTAATTATAAAACTAAAAATTTTACTTAATAATACCTTAAGAGCAATATTATTTTAAACTTAAGCTGACAACTATGGTTTACATTGAAAGTTAAACAAAAACACACTTGTATTCGATCAAAAATAGTTCGACGGTCTAGCATTCGGTCTAGCAAAATATTTTTTCAAACAGCAAGTAATGAGAAAATTACTTCTCATCCTTTCGCTGGTGCTGTTCACTATTGGCTGCAATGCGGATCCTGACTCAACATGGACTGCGAGGATGAACGAAACTTGGGCGAGGCAAACACATGCCCGACAAAACTTACGTAGGGCTGTGGACAGGATATCGGAAAAAGATTGGAATTGGTTTTATAATTGGAGAGCTGAATACGTTCGGCAGAAGATTGAAAGTTACGAGAATCTCGTCAATTTTATGGATCTTGACGAGATACCAAGTAAGTTAATTATCTTAACATTGTTTTTCTTAGTATGACATTGTTAGCAGTGCGTTGCGTTAATGTTGTTGAAATAGGTTGTTTGAAAGTACGTAGTGTGTCAATTGTTATTGACTTTTAGGGAAGTTTTTAATGAGAACTGTGGCAATGACTTTCCCACTAAAAAGACTTTCTTTTTCAACAGACCGAAAGAGAGCGGGATCGTGCGACCAGTACCTCCACTTTTACAAAAGAGGGGAAACACCCGAAAGCGGAATGAAGATGATCTACAAGCCTGACGGGAGGGAGGGAAGAGTTGCGTACTGTTACGTCACACAAGGATACGACAACTACGGACTTGTAAACGACCAGCATTCTGTAGGTTATGGAGGACTGATCCAATCGGACGGCACTTTCAACACGCAATCGCATCCCTGGTCGGCGGAGGCGCGGGACTGCACCGACGTGAGAAATTTTGTGACCAACAGGGTCTTCAACAACATGCTGGTGTGGGACCCTTTCAAAGTTCAGTACGACAACTTGACCGAGTCCGCGTACACCCGGGGAGCGTATCACGTTTCTTTCGACGAAAAAGACGCGCGAGTTCAGTGCGACGCCGATGAAAACATGGTTTGTGACGTCATAGTTGTTCTTTAAGCTTTGTATATAGTATGACGGTTCAGTTTGTATTAATTGATAGTTGGTGTGCGCTCAAAGATCTGTTACAAACTTTTCTCTCCATAAAGACTCTATTTGGATGTGTTTGAAAACAAAAGCGTTTAAAAACTGCTTACAGACACTGTATAGAAATTTAAATATAAAATACAAAAAATATAAAATAAAATAAATATTATATAAAATTTTAACACAATTAAATATAAAATTTAATATAAATTAAAATTAAAAAAAGATATAAAATATTTTTCACAAACAGCTGGTGATGCGCAAGAAAACGGGAAGGTACAGGTTCAACAGGAGACTCGGGGATTGGGAAAGTGGGTTCGGTTCGCTGACCGACGATTACTTCCTCGGTGCGTGTGACAAGTTACCTTTGTTTCAAATGCTCTTCACAAACAGAGCTTGATGTTTCTATGAACTACTAGTTAAAAAAAATAACAAATAATAGTATGGAATTAAATGAATACTACAAATGAATAAACTAACAACTAAGCATGTGGAACTAACTTAGTTTTTTTTTCTATTTTTGTTAAAACGTGTTTGATGCCAAAAACAGCTTTGCCGTTTAAGTTATTAACTTTTCACAGAACCACCTTACCAGGTTTTTGAACTTTTTTAAATATACTACTTTAATATAACTTTTTTATTTTTTAAATTTAACAAATCTAAATAAAAAACCTGCATGAATAGTAAATATATTTGAACCTTGTATCTATTATATTTGTGTACTTAAAAACTAAAGCTTAATTTAGCCACCCTCTAACAGAATACTTTGTTTTGTATAGGATTGAGAAAACTTCACCAGTTGACTATGAGAGACGGAGGCCAGCATGAGTACAATCTTAAAATCACAATGAACGCAAGATGGGTTGTTAATGGCGAACGGCAGGTGACAAGGGATAATGTAGCGAAAACCAAGTCTATTTACTACAAGTAAATGAACTTTATTTTATCAAAAGGCCTCACTGAGTCTAGAAGCTATTTACAAAACTTACCTGCATTTTTGAGCTTTTTATGTTGAAATAACATTATCGGCTTGTGTATATATAGTAGTTTTTAAATATTCACCTTTCTTATAGTTACAATAATAAAAAAATTTTACAGAGGTATTAAGTTTGGACCTGCCCCAGAATATACTCTCACATACAAAAGTGTCGAAAATCCGTTTAAAATTGGTTAGTGTTTGAAATTATAAGTAATTATAAAGTTATTATTAAAAAACTGCACAACCAAACTATACTTACGAATATACTTCATCATACTTTGTCTTATTTCGCTTTAGCTCAGGTTTGAGTAACCATCCTGTTAAATAAGTCTAACATAAGAGTTTAAAACTGTTCATTTATGACATTGAAAATACAATTTTCCTCACAAACTACACCTTCACAACAGACATTTATTTTTACAGCGTGTTTTTTTCACAGACGACGCTTTTGCGCGGTACAAGACGAACGGGCAGCCCTTCTCCCACTTCGAGCTGAACTTGAGCAGGGATTCCGACGGCAACCGGGCCAGGCACAACTGCGCTGCGGAAATGAACAGTAACTGGTGGCACAACGGTAACAAGTCAGTCGCAAGTTTTATCCGCGTTGAAACGGCTCCCCGCAACTTTGAGCTACTTTTCAAAAGCTGAAAACAGCACTTGAATAATACGGTTTAAAAAACTTGAGCAGCAAAATAATATCAACTATAATTAAATTTTATAACTACTTGCTGCGAAACCCAACTTATTGTACAAGGTTTTCAAAAGATTTAATTAATTTTTAGATTTAGATTTAATTAAATAGTAAAGTTTAATTTTTCTCAACTTGAACACAGCTGCATGAGATACCGCCCTCTCACGAACGATCCCGGCAAGGGAAGAGGTTCCGCCGAGTGGGTGGCCGGCCAGCCGATCATTTGGAGCGAAGTGCGCATCGGGCGCGTGAGGAAGCCGACCGCGTGGGACGAATACCTCATTCCTGCCCAAAAACTGTATTCTGTGTTTTTGTAAATATTCATAGTTCAACTACGTTGTCTACTTTCCTCGTGTTTCATATGTTACGTTTAATCTAATAAAAAAGTATACTGAGTAAAAAGAGTGTTGTGCTTTTACTTTTTACTGCATGCAATTTTATTCTACGAAATAAAAAAAAATATCGCAAAAAAATAAATGATACAGATCTAAATTATAAACTGTCATTGCTTTAAAATAAATAACACCCTGTGTACCTAATAGCTGCGAATAGTTTAACTTAGTTTTGCTCCTTGTTGACATTAAATTTATATTCAAGTTTGATAATCTTTACGCTTGGCACGTATGATCTAGTATTGGAAGTAAAGCTTTTTATTTACGTTCTTTATGCAGATAGTTAATAGTTTAAACATAGTTGATCGTTTATAGTTTATTTATCTAATTGTTCATAAGGTCTCTTTAATGAATTAAAAAAGAATGGACCCTTAACAGTTATATCTTAAAAGAAACTATCCAAAATAGTGTAAATAGTTAAACCAAAAAAAAAAAAGAACCTACCACTGTCTTACAAGTGTACCGGAGAATAATTTTACTATGAAAAAAATGGTTATTTCATTTTAAAACAATTTAACGGTTTTTTTACAACCACTCTTGATTTTTTTAGTCTTATGTAAACTTAAATCTAGTTTCAGATAAATTTAAAATTTTGGGCAATTTTTATAAAAAAAAATTGAAAATTTTGTGGTTCTTACTGTTTTCAAAACTGACTTTCTGAGTATATACATTCAAATTAAACTTCAACTGAAACTTAATTTGAAGTCGTAAAATTTATATATTTAATATATTATATATTTATATATCATAACTTAACTTAAAAAAAAAAAACGATTAAAATGTTCTAATCTTAAATTTCCCCCTGTAAAGAAAAACAATAAATATGTTATTCTACTATTTAAATCATGGAATCCCTGCCAACACAGTCTACTACATGATTGTCACACACTCTGGAAAATTTAAAAAATTATCAATTTTTGAAAATTTCAGGACATATAATGATATATCTGTTTTTTCAAGCTATTGCTTTTTCATGAAAGTTTCCTTTATAGGTTTTGAATGAAATTTAGTTGCAATATTTTGATGTATTGTAAGCAATATAATTTTGATATAAGGGACAATGTCACACTTTGTAATCTCGGATCCCCTAAAACCTTATAGTTGGACTTATAAATATTAACAAAGTAAAACGTAATAAGCTTGTAATGTTTAAATCTCATAGTTAAGTAAAATATTTCTTATATTGTATTAGTAGTCTTTAATTTTAATAAATAACCTTGAAAATGTTTGAGAAAGACAAGATGAAAATAATTTGTTTGCCTTTTTTTGTTGTTCCTTAAGAAGCTTAAGGCTAGAAGGTGAGACATTTTTAACACATTGATCTTATTTTAAAGATATTTAAACTAGTTAACAGTTGTTATTACTGTATTAAAGAAATCTAACTATAACCCGGTTTCATCGCAATTGAAAATCTGTATGTTCGGAGTAGTTCTGGTTTAAAATCCTTATATTTGTATAGCGCAAAAAAATAAATTATAACATCTAGTTTTTTCTGCGAATTAACACGTCAGTATAAACTGCTTGCGTAGTTATTAAGATCAATTTAGACATTTATTTATATTTAAACTTTAATTTAGTTCTCGACTAAAACCTACCGGATAAGTGAGGAAGCACTGTACTTTAAAGCCAAATCTATAAAACTTAAACTAAACTTCGTTTTCAAGACTAAAATATAAACAATATGTATCTAAACGCAGAATTTACAGAAAGTGCTTGATGTTTCAAATAAAATGCAACTTTAGCAAATAAAAGGCCTGTATTTTTCTAGTTTCAATTTTCACATCAAACTAACAGAACGCATTGTGCCACGCGACAAACACAAAAATGAAAAAAACTACATGCTTATATTTCAAAACATAGTAATATGATATGATATAGAAAATTAGTTGTTTTCATTTGTTATTGTAGAATAGTAAATGTCTAAAGGCACTGTAAAGTTTCTAACAAACCGCATTGAGTTCTAACTTATATATCAACTATAAATTTATAATTAAAAGTTGCTACTTGTTATTTCTACAATGATTACGTAAAGTTGCGAAAAAAAAATTATTTTCTATTCTTTAATTTTTAATTCAAAATAAAAACATACATCAGAGTTTCCCGAAGTAAGCGGTACCGCCCCCCTGCGGGCAATTTTAGAAAGTCGAAGGGCATTAATTAGCATTCGGGAGGCAGTCATAAAATTTTAAAACTTTTAATAGATGTTCTTGAGTGGCAGGTTGAAGAGCAAAAACAAAAGAAAAAAAAATCTTAGGTGTTTTTAAGTGTTAGTTTTTTCAGCAGTCTTGTTGGAGGGGGCCATACTTTTTTTAATTTCTTTAAAGAGGACCATTTGAAATAAAAGTTTTGGAAACCCTGCATTACGTGCTTATACTTAAAGAGTTTTAACTTCAGTTATTTTCATTTACTTTATTAGATCAATCAATATTTAAAGGCGTTGTAAAAAGTGCGTATAAAACCAAAACAACTTCTCACTTTTATTTCAACTATAATTATTAATAAAGAGGTAGTTATTGTTTTAATATACACAAAAAGCAAAATTCTCAGATTTAGAAATTTAGTTTATAATTGATATCAATTAACTAGTTGGTAGTGGTTTTTACTTCTTTTATCAGTAAAAAAAAAGTTAAAAGAGCGAATTAACACAAAACAAATTACTTTTTTATTAACATTTATATAGTAAAATATGTTATTAAAGATAACACCTGTAAATCAAAAATAGATCATTATCTAATTTTAAGTCAATAAAGTTAAAACTTCCATTACCATTGCAAAAACTAACTAAGCTTCGTTTAACAAATAAGAATGTTTACTATATTTAGAAGACTTTTACGTAAACTCTGTTTTTTAAAATACTTTGCTCGATTTTTCGTTAAATAGTATTATTAATTAAAAACAAAAAAAAGTTAAGTTTCAATTTAATTTAGATTTATAACATAGGAATAAAACAACCATGTTTAAAATGTTTTTAGTACTAAATTACCTATAAATATCTTAAAGCACAATCATTCCGTAAAGAAATGTATACAAGATTTAAACTAATCAATAAATGGTGTACAACTCGATAACCGAATGGTTTTTCTTTTGTACACCAGGTCCTTAGATAAAACTTTTTGAGCGCTTTTTTATCGCTTAATAAACATATTATTGTCATAGTTCTTGTTTGTTGCTTAAACTATAAACTTTATTTTCTTCAAAAAAAAAAACATTTTATATTCAAGTATGCAATCAAGTTATCTATAAAAACATATTTTACGTGTTTAAAAGTAAACAAAAAATGCTTTACTTTTTGTATTATTTCTGCTACTTGTTAATACTGAGGTACTTTGGCACAACTATAGAATGATAGATTTTTAATGACTTCACAATTTTCTTCTGACCAAGTGTCATTTTCTACATCATAAACTAAAAAAGTATTCTTTCTAATTGGAAACACAGCAAGTTTTTCACCAATCGGAATAACGGCAAGTAACCATCCAAAGTAAAAAATATCATGCGGTTTAAGTAAAACAAACTTTTTACAAGTTGAGTCATAAACTTCACTTGTGTTTGTAAAACCTCTGAACATGAACAATTTGTTTTTTACAGCAACTGATATGTGACCAGATCTTTCTTCAACCATGTTAGGCATGTTTGTCCATTTATTATCTACATGATCATAAGCTTCTACAGTATTTAGTCGATGGTTGTTATCTCCACCGGAAACAACTATTTTTCCCTCAAATACTTCACAAGCTGAACAGTTTCTTGCATTCTTCATTTCAGCTATTTCGTTTATGCTAAAATCTGCTGCTTTAAATTTAAAACAAGAGTTGACTGCTCTTCCTTGAGTAAATCCTCCTAAAACATAAGCGTTCCCCATAAATGAACAAACACTAAAGCCAAAATTTTCATCGGGCTTATTTCGTATAACTTTCCAAGTTCTTGTATCACTTGAGTATTTTTCAATAGACATTAAGGCGTTATCATTATCATAATAGCCACTAAATACAAAAATGTCACCCTTTATGCAAACTACTTTCAACAATTGTCTGCGTACATCAAGTTGTGGTAAACTCGTAACATTATAGCGATTTTTTGCTTTAGTACTATGCACATCACAAACGGTTTTTATATTTTTCCGACCCCCACATACAACTATATTAAATTTATCTTGGTCACAAAACCTACTATCAGATTTTAAACTTCTAATGTGACAGCCTTTGTTTTTTCCATCAATTATTTCATCTATGAGAGCAAGATTGTCTATGAAACACGAAATCTTTTCTCTAATGAAATTAATTGCAGGGACTGACAACAGCGATAGACGAATCTTCAAAATAAGACGTTTTGCATATATGTTGCGTTCTTTACAACTACCTAGCCAGGAAACTAGTGCGTTAAAAACTTCTAGTTCAGAATCAATGTTTAAGTAACTACTTGACAATATTTTAGCAACATATTCATAATCTAAATCTAAAAATTTTTGAGACTCGCTAATAACAGGGAAGAGACGTTCAATAAACAGAATCGGAGCTTTTCGTATGTCCGAGAACTTAAAAACTTGAGATAACTGATAAATAGCAAGAACATTGTTTAAATTAATTTTATCCTCGATGCTTTTGTAGACTTCTTTATCTGCGTCTTCTTTACACATAACTTTGTTCTCGTTTAAAGATGAAATGAAAGTGCTGATATCTGGCATAACTTTTCCTATAATACAAAAAGTTTACTATAAAATGCTACTAAACCCTAACTTTAATTTTCAAAGAAAAATCAATAAAATACTTTAGACAATGTTCTATCACTAACAAATAATTAATTTTTTGTATTTTTTTTATTTTTAAACATTAAAAAGTATAATTTTACCACGATAACAACCAAAAAAAAATTTAAAGACTTTTTTAAACTTTCCATTAAAGTTGTTGTGCGTAATGTATAATTGATAATGAAATTACCTAATAGTAAAGTTATTTTTTATTCTTATAATTGTTTTAATTAACCACAACTAAATTATTTTTATTTACACTGAAATTGAAAAGAGAATCTAAAATATTTTTAAGTATATAAAGAAAAAAGCAGACTAAAAAATTTGTTAGCTTTATTAATTATTAACTGGAAAAAACTCGTTTACAGTTACTAACAGAAATAAAAAGATATAACTGTTAAAAATAATTATGTTATAGTTTAAATCATGATGAAAATAATACCTTTTTTTTAGTTTATGTAATTTTCGAATAATAACTTTTTAGCGTAGAACTAATTTAAGCTTAAACTCATCAAGATATTGTCTTTAGTAATTTCTTAAGAATATTTTTTACGTTTTAATTAAAACTTTTGATAAAAACATTTCTGGTGGAGTTGTATAATTAGTTTAATTCAGGGTTTCCCAAAGTGGGCGATATTGCCCCCCATTAGGGCGATTTTAGTAAGTCGGGGGGCGAATTTTAATATAGTGGCGAAAGGGGGGGGGGGATGCGATAACTAGTAAGGGGCGAAAGAGGGACAATTTTACAATTTTGGGCGGTCATAAAATTTTTACCTTCTAACTTGTTATTTTACTAATTTTTAGCTTGCCATTTAGTTTGCCATTAAATATTTTACTCTGAGGTAAAACTTAAAAAAAAAAGAATTTTGTTTACGTAAAGTATAGATTTAATTCTAAACATGTAGATTAGAATATAGACTTTTTTTAGAAACCGTCGAGATGAGAAAACAAAACAGTTCAAAATCACAAAAATGTTCAAAAAATTTACACAAAGTATTGAAGATGCACAATTAGCTTCTTATTATATGTCTCTCATAGTTGCTAAACAAGGACTGCCTCACACCATTGGGTAAAAAAATACCAGTAATGTTTTTTGTTCTATCCCTTTTAGCAACAACACTGTTAAAAGACGTATAGATGAAATGTCAGAATGTGTTTAACAAAAGTTAGTTCGAATGATGTGGAGTAATTTTTTTTCGATACAAGTTGACGAGTCCACTTTGCTGGAATATAAATACCTTTTTCTTGTTTGCGTGCGTTTAATAGTTGGTGATACAACATGGAACAGGAAGAATAGCACAGGAAGGTTTGTGTTTAAAAAATAAAAAATATTTTGAAGTAAATAAAATACCTTCAAAACATCTTATAGAAATTGTAACAGATGATACTCCGTCTATATTAGGAAAGTGTCGTGAATTAATCGCATTTTATAAAGGTTAAACCCTGATGTATTTACTATTCATTGCGATATATATCGCCAAAATTTAGTTGCAAAAAATTTGAGCATACGTTTAAATGAATTATTAAAATTTGTGATAAAAGCTGTCAACAAAATAAAAAGGCATGCTTTACAAAGTCGTCTGTTTAAACAGCTGTGCAATGACAATGATAAGGCTATTAAAAGCTGATAATGTATACACAAATGAAATGGTTATTAAAATGAAACTGTTTGGAAAGTTTTTGGCAGTTTTTAATTTAGTTATTGATTTTTTTTTCTAAAAAGGATAAGGCATCGGCAGACAATCTTATTAAAACAAAATAGACATTGCTTACATGTCAAACTTATATGGTATGATCAACAATCTGAACACAACTTTGCAAGGTTAAAACTAAAATCTTGTAAAAGTCAAAAGTAAGATAACCAGTTTCAGAAACCAACTTGAACTGTATAGAAAAATTTTCAAAAGTAATCAGTTTTCTTAGTTTGCAAGTTTGGAAAACGTAAAACTTTAAATAAGTGAAGGTGAAGTAGAAGTATTTTCATCTCATCTGGAACAGCTTAATGTGATATTGGTAAACGGTTTACTGACGTTTTTAAATTAAACGTCCCGAAGTGGATTATGGATCCCTTCGAAGGGGATCTTTTTGAAGTAAACGTTGACTTAAAGGAAACTTTCTCAGACTTACAAACTGACCTTGAACCCAAAGTAAACTTTTTTAAAGAACGATATGAAAGCTTTTGGACTCAACAAAAACTAAGGCATAAGTATCCAATCAATCAGGAGGAAGTTAGATTGTTGTTTATAGCTTTCCCTTCTAGCTATTTGTTAAAAAAGCTTTTAATTCAGTTATTAAAATATTGAGCAAAATATATAATCTAGTTATTTATAAAGAAGGTGACTTTAGGATTTACTTGATTTTACTTGAACCAGATATAGAAAACCTTGCGAGCCGTCATGAAGATCATCCTTCACATTAGATTAGACTATTGTATTTGTATTTAAGTAGTCTTTTTATAACGACAATTTTATTAAATTATTTATTCTACAACAAGTTTTCTTAATGCGTAATGATTATTAATTACAGTAGACTTCCTCTTGAGTTCGCACTTTTGACCAAAAAAAAATGCAAATTTATAGTTTCTTAACGTTAACTTAAATAAAGCATATAACTTAGTATTAATAAAAAAAAACTTTATTATACTTCATAGCTTATATAGATCAACTTTTTTTAATGAATGTTTAGTTTATGTTTTAGTGGATTTATAATTACTCATTACATTATTGCATTATAACGTAGTGAAATTTGCCGTTTTGTAAAACAAATAATAACTGAATTTAATGATTTTTCTGCATCAACAGAAGCTATTGATAAAATCACTTTTCATATGAGATAATCAATCGTTCGGTCAAACATCCTAAAACTGGATAAGCAATAATGTTTTATTATTTATTTCATTATGTGTAAAATAAGCTGTTCATTCTTTTGTATTTTTTTAATCTAGGGTAGGTTAATTTTAAAACATGCTTATTTTTAAAATAATTCAAGTATATTGTGCGACTTATAATTTAGATATTATTAGATTTTTATAATGTCAGGTTGCATTTAAGATTTTAGATGGGTAACCTACGGTCCAGATTTAGTCAAATTTCGGCCCGCTAAGCAACTTAAAAACTACCTGTGCAAAAAACATAAAATTTAACTTTTTGTTACTTGATACTTTAAAGTACACTTTCAATTTAGTATTTTGTTTACAATAGTACTTCTCAGATCACAATAATAGTACATCAAATTATTACAATTTTGCTCCAGTTTTTTTATTTAGTTATATATTAGTTTTTTAAATTATGCAGCCCGCAAGTACATCTTTTTAAGACGTTGACACTAGAAAATATTTTTTAGTAAAAATGACTGGTGACTACAAAATTTGTTCACAACTAACTAAAGGTTTTATTAGTTTCAAAACAATGTATATTCTAACAGAAATGATTACAGATTACAAAGGGCTTTTTAGTATTTAAGTATTTTAATGCATTTTACTTGGCTTATAAGAAAACAACTGTAAGTTATTTTTTCACGCCCTGTTAATTACTATGAACGTAGTAGCCCAAAAGCAAAGAAGTTCCAGTTTAAATTACATTTCGAATACAACTGTTTTGGCTCAAAAGTGCGTACTGAAGAAGAAAAAAGTACTTTATAAAATCATGAGGAGTGTATTATTTTTAAATTTGTGAAAAGGGGGCGATTTAGTAAATGAGTTTGGAAAACCCTGGTTTAAATACTAATTAAACTTAAGACTAAGTTAATGTCATTGTGTATTGGTATTTAATTTAGCAGCTATTAGAAAATATAAACTTTAAAAGATTTTAGACCAGTTTTAAAACCCGGGGTAGACAACTTATCTATTCTGAGTGTCTTAAACTTGGATAACATTTGTAAAAAGATAATTTTTAGGGCGACCACATTTTATAAAATACATTACTTCGAAATGACTAACTACAACTAAATTAGTGTTTAACGTCTTTTTCAGTCTATAAACTAAAATAACTACACAACTTATAAAATAAAAATATTTCAAATATTTTGTTAGTACAAATTAAAAGTTTGTTTGACCGGAACCACAGCTAGAGTCAAACAACATTTTGTTTTATATTTCATTAAACAATTATGATACAGTTTCAATTTTAAAAGTTAAAGACAACAAGTTAATATAAATTACTACTTGCATTAACATAAAGAAAAGGAACGAAAGTCTATAAAAATCTTACCTTGTTTAATTTCCTCCTTTCGTTTCTGCTTACGTTTTATATTGAGTAAATTAAAGGAATTTTCTTTACACTGCTTTACTTAATCATAGCCTGGAAAGTTTTTACAAGGTAATTTACTGTTTCTTTGTTCCATATGAGTGGCTCCATGTTCCATTTTTCTTTCATCAGCTCTATTATAGCTGTTTGTATCCAATGAATGTTGGACATTATTTGAAATAACTTTATCCATGTTTTAGTTATGTCTGTAAATTTCTGTGTGCATAAAAGATTATTATTTAATGGTTCTTTTATAGTTTTAGATAAGTGTTTTGAAAAAAATTTTAAGCTGTAATTTAAATAAAACGTTCACCACAAATTATCTATTAAGTAAGAGTAAACTATAGCAGCCTACTAAAAATATTTTGAAACAATATGATTAAGTTTTTGCCGATTTTTAAGCCATTTTTATTTTCAACACATAATTTTCTTATATTGTATTATAAATACTCCTTAAATTAATAGTTCACTTCTAAAGAACCAACAAAAATAAGTAATACTAGCAAACAATTATAGATAACAACATATAAAAAAAAAACATAAAACTAAGGGATGTTTTTATACTTATTCATTAACAATTTTGTTTATGATTTTTTTACTAAAACAAAAATATAAAGTTCAATTTAAATGCTGATTGTAACTTGATATTTCAACACTTGTTAATAACCTTTTTCCCACTTTCTAGTTATGCTAATTTTATGTTCAGATATAAATTTAATTGATATAAGTTTTGGAGTTAATTAATATTAAAATATATTTCAAATTTGTTTATGCTGTTTATTATTAACTTTAGTATATATAATTAAATGTTTATATTATGGCATCATGTCTCATCATGTTTTACAGCGTATTATGGCCCTCTAAAGTTTTGATATAATTTTCTTACTGGATCTACAATAAGTGGTACATTACCCTAACAAAGATATAAGAATTTTATTTATTTATTTTTTGAACTTGTCCATTAATTTTAAATATCTAGCAGGGACGTAGCTAGCTCAAAAAAGTTACGAATCTGAAAAAATTAAAACAGCTGAAATAACTCGTGATAACGTCCTAGCGGAACACAGCAATTTAAACTACCTTTAATGTTATTGAATTTAATCTGAAAAAATGCAGTTATGATAATACATCAAAAATGAAATGTTGAGGTACGAGTGATAACTGTATACAAGGCATTTTAATTTGCTCCACACCCCCTATGACTTTTATGTCTTGCCACTAGTGTAAACCAAGAAAACAATCATTAAACGGTAGGAATTTTTTATAGGTAGTTTTAAATATTGGGTATGTACTTTTAATTGCAGCAAAAGTTGCAAAAAAAAAAGTACAAAATATTTTGATGACGTCATTGACTTTACTTTAAGTAGTTTTGAAGCTTAAACTTGTAAAAAAAAAACAAAATTGCTTTATTATTAAATTATAGAAATATTTTTTGTTAACATAAAGTTAAAATTTTAAATCTAAACACAAATTTAAAAAAATGATTTTTAAAATTTTTCTCTTATAGTTTATTGATAAATTTAATTCATATAAAAACTTGAACTAATTTTACATGAGTTATGTACTTCAATAAAAGCTACCTTTTTATAGTTTGAAATAAAGTTAAAGGGTGACCATCAAACCTAAATGCTTATGGGAATCTTTAAATGTTATATAAAATCCTAGAATGACTTGAAATTTTGATCACTTATTTTGTCTAGAAAAGTAAATAAGACTTGAATTTAAAAAAATATATTAAATTTTGAAAAACTGAAAGAAGTTTCAAAAAAACTTTAGGAGCCACCTTGGGTACAGGGAGGGTGTAGATCACTTTTATTACAAGTTGATGTCACTTTATAAAATTTAATCTATACTTCAAGCACCTTTATACAGATTTTTTATACCAAAACAAATTTTTTATATAAAACATTAAAATAGGAGAGTACAGTAGGTTTTAATTGTCATCTTTTACTATTTTTTAAATATTGAACGGAATACTTCCTTAAAATTTGAGCAGGGTTGCCAAAACACCTGGAATCCAGGAACTTGACAGTTTAAACAAAAGCTAGAAAAACCTTGAACTTTTGAAATAAAAAATTTGAAAAAAACTAGTGTTTAAAAAAAAATCATCAAAAAATCTATAGTTTTCAAACTACTTCTACATGTAAAATAATGAAATTTTTATAAAATATGATAACTTAAAGTCATCAATAATCTATAAAAAAAAATTTTCAAAGTCAATAGCTTAATTTGTGGTTGAATTTAAAATTGTAACTTACACAAAAAATATCAAGGTTGAAAATTATATTTCCTTAATTTTGTTAACATAGTGAAATGTTTAGTATTGTTTTATTTTAGATACAATTATTTTTATATTTAGAAAAATAAACAAAGTGAATTTACCATAGGCCTAGACAGCAAATTTATTTTTTTACAAAGTTTAACCTTAATAGTTACCCAAAGTTAATGACATCATCAAAATATTGGGTACTTTTTTTTGTAAATTTAAGGCATTTGAAAGTAACCAATACTTAAAGCTACCCATAAAAAGTTACAAAGTCCTCCCCTTTATTAAAAATAAGTATAAAAAACCATCTATAAAAAAAACCATTTAACTCAAAAACACTTATACTGTTTTAAAAATCAAACATTTAACGTAATCAATAGTAGCAACCAGTTATGCAAATTTTTGTAACATAAAATTGTATGATTTTGATTTTTGAAGCTGCAGCTTCATTTAGAATCAATTTTGCATTGCAGCTTTTTGACAAAATAAAGCTTTAACGCCCTAAATGTTACAATTTGGATGTATTTCATTCGTTAAGTTTTTTTACGACACTAAAAATGCTAAAGAGTACATGTCAAAATTATCTCCCAGAAGTGCAAAATTAAGCTAAAATGAATATTAAAAGCTAAGACAGCAGAGACATTTCAAGCTGAAATAAAAGCAAGTTTTTTCGCACATAAGTATACGTTTCTGTAGATTTGCAGAAACCTACCAAGCTACGTCCCTGGTTTCTAGTGTAAGTTTTGAAAAGTGGCCTCATGGCCTCCTGTGTCTACTTTACTACTCATGGCCCCTTTGACCTGTTTGTTGCTTATAGTCCGGGGCAATATGAATCACTTTTGAAAACTCTTATCTAATTAAAATTTTTATTAGCTTTCTACAGACTACATTAACACTAGATTATTGTTTAAAAAAATTTACCTATTTTTATTGTTAACTATTCTACGTATAGTTTTCTATAATTAGGTTAAATATCTACTTAGTAGCATTTAAGATAAAAAAATTAGTTAAAAAATTATAAATACTGTAAATTTGAACAAAAAAAAACACAAATTTAAATTATTAGCAGCTTGAATCACCAAAATAGTCTTAACCAATTCTAAAGACAACTATTAAAAAATGTTTTTTTAGGTAGTTAAACAAAAATAAAATAATAAAAATGTACCAAAAGTGTTAAACACATTTTTAGCTCTGTCTTAAACATATTAATAATACTTTCACTATCTCAAAAATAATTCTAAAACAAGAGGGCAATTTGGTAATTTTCTTGGCTTATAAATTTTATAACACAACATCATTTTTGAATTCTTGTTTTAAAGTATACTCTTTACAGCATTTACAGCAGATTGATAGAATATGTTTTATTTTGAATTATGGGGTTTATTTGATTGGTGGTAGAGCCAATAATAAAGTGGAAAATTTTGACTTTTTCTGTATTTTGGGCAAATCTTAAAAGCTAGATTTGATTTTTTAATGAAATTTTTTAGAATATTTATCAATAAACTAACTTCACAGGTTAGTCTCTTTTATTTTTATAATTTGATACTTTTTGAGATATGAGCCTTATTTTTTTAACTTTCGATGTTTAATTATGGTCTTTTTGTTTAATCAAATAGAAATTTTTAAGAAAATCTAATTTAACTGAATAATAATAAATTTCAAGTTAAAAACTAAAAAAAAACTTATTTTAGTTTTTGTTTTATTATGTTGCTAGAACAAAAATACTACAAAAGTGTCTACATTGATTTTTTAATTTCTGCACCATATGTTCTTAGGATTAAAAAATCAAAAAAGTCTTACTTTTTCTACAGGCTATAACACAAACCCATTTAACCCAAACTCAAAAAAAAAAAAAACACAAAACTTCAGCCATATAATTTAGCTAATAAAATGGGGAAAAAAATTTTAAAACTAAATAACAAAAAAATTATTTTTGTATGTTTGTAAAATAAATTTTTGTAAGAATAAATTTATTAGCTAAAAAAATATTTAGTTTTTAAAGTTTTTTGGTCAAGAAAAATGACTCAAATTTTTCCTTAGTTATCATTGTTTAGCTTTTAACTATCCTCAGATTTCTAAGTTTAACATCTTTAAAAATCTTACTAACAAAACTCAGCTTTTAAATTAAAAAAAAAAGTTTGTACATGATTAAAAAAAAGAATATTTATACTTTTTTTCTTTGTTACTTACAAAATTAAAAAAGAATTTTAAAGCAATACTTTTCAGCTTATATGAGTTAAATTTTTAGTACTAATTGACCAAATTTAAAACTTAAGAAAATTATAACCTGGTTTTAAAATTAGGTCAAATATCTAAACAAAATTATTCATAATTAGTACTTTCTTAATAACTAAATAGATGAAAATTTACTCTACTTTTTTATTATTTTAGACTGTTTTTCATGTAATAACAATCAAGTAAAACATTCATAATCATTATTATTGTATGAAAACTAAAAAAAAATATTGTTGCAACTTTTAAAACTATATAACTTATGCTTGTTACTTATTCAGCTCTAAATATTAAATGACTTTTTAAACTTCTATTATGTTATGCTTCTAATTAAAATAAGCCATTTTCGTGCTCTTTTGTTTCTAATTTCTAATTTAAGGTCTTTTCCAAAATATTTGCCGAGTCAGTATTAAAAAGAAAATTTATTTTTTTGTTTCCCTTAACCCTAATCCACTTCACTCAAACATTATTAAACTAATTAAAAAATAATAAACAAAATTATAAACGACAATAAATCTTTTTTTCTATGATGACTCAGCGAGTATTGGGAAAACAATAAGAATTTTATTAAGACTCTTTATGTTCTGATTTGTTTTTTTAACGATTTATTTCATTTGTATAATTTTTTTACATTGAAATAGTGGTCATCAAGGTGAAAACTAGTTAACACGATTACTAGTTTAGGGTTGCACAAAACTTTTAGGATGGAAAAAAAAGTTAAATTTTATTTTACTATCTTAATTTAAGCAATAAGTTTAACATTAATGTTAAGTTCAGCCCTAATGCTTCGTTTTAAATTTTATTTTACTAGCTATTCTGCTAATTGACCACTCTAGTGTTCGGAAGGCTAAAGTCAATTTAGTAGATAGTTTTCATCTCTAGAGTTAAGAAAGCAGCTGTAATTAAAATAATAAAATGAAATCTCTTAGAAATGTTCAAAAGATTGGGTAGAAGTGAGAAATGAGGACCTTTTGACAATCAACTACAAACTAAAGGAGAACCATAAAACCTATAGGACATCTTAAAATACTAAACAGTTTTCATAACAGATTATTCTTGTTCAACTTTCAGACACATTTTAAATATCCTATCTTAATAACTACTTCAATTAAATTTAAACGCATTAATATAAATATGTTTATAAATTAGTATCAAGTAACATCGAGGTTGCAACACACTTATTATACTTAGTATACTCAGGAAAACTTATGATAGTATATAACTTTTAATTTCTCAGGGCAACTCAAGCTGGTTTAGAACTTAGTGTTAATGTAGGCCAGCTTGTTTATGTTACTAAAAATAAAACTAATTTATAAGGTTTTTTGAATATATCAAGCTAAACTTTTTGTAAATTGTTGAATGAGATTTAGTTGATCCAGTTTTGATATTTTATAATTTTTTTTTTAAATTGAATTCTGCTGTTTTAAAAAAGTTTTTTTTTAATTTTAACCTATTTAATTATATACTGTTTACAAAAATAAAAGAGGTTTTTTATGACATTTTACGGTCATTCAATAGAGTTTTTAGTCACTAAAAATATTTATGCAAAAATGACAAAAAAAAAAAATATTTTATTTTAATTATTTGTTTTTTTTTAATTAGTATCAATATACTCTAAAGATTTTTTAATAACAAAATTATTTAAATAGCGGATAATTTAAATCTAAACAATTAATTTAAAAAATATATAATATTTTTTGTTATTTTTTATTATTTTTTTATCCTTTAAATTATGTTTTGACAGATTTTTTGTGAAATAGTTTTTATTCCCTTTTATAAATACAACTGCATATAGCTGAATTTTTAAAAGTATTTTGCTCCAGCAAACTTAAATCTAAGAAGGTATTTATTTGTGCTCAATAATCATTTTACCAACATAAAAAAAAACCTAAAGAAATTCGATAATTTTCATTTTTGAAGCGCAACAGATTTTCCCTGGAGCCCACTTGACCTGTAATCCTGGAATTTGCTATCTCAGGTTTAAACTTAAAAAAAAAAAAAGAATTCAAATGTTAAAAAGTTAAATTTTGACATAATACAAAAAATTTATTACAAAAATACAAGTTTTTAGTCATTAAAAAAAAAAGAAATGAAAACCACATTAAAAAACAGCTTCTTTCAATGTTGTTATACTATTTAACAAAGTTTTTAACCTTTTACTTGAAGTTTAAAATAAAAGTGGACAAAAACATGTACTTACAAAACATTTTTAAAATTCCTGCATGTACATATAAGCAGACTTGTCATTTAACTTGGATATTGTTTTAAAACTGTAGTCTTGAAAATATTAATAATTAAATTAAATTAGAAATAATTAATAATAATAATTTATAGTAACATAACTACGTTAGTCATACTAAACAAGAAAATAACTTTTTTGAATTTAAATATGGAGAAAAATGTGAAAAAACTTTTAATTATTTTTAGTAAACAACAAAAGTACTTTTTTTTAACTAAACTTTTTTTTTAATGATAAATTTTCACATTTTAAATAGATATGAAAGAGTGACACATGCTGTTAAAATTTCTAATAAAAAGTAATCAATTTATTTTTTATTTAGATTAACTTTAAATTACTTTTTTTTTCAGGTTACTTAGTAAAGTTTAAAACTTGTGAAAAATACTTCCTAATAAAGTATTGATTTTATAATTTTCAACAAATAGTTATGTAAATATTTAAACATTTACATAATTCAAGGGGCCTTGAGGACATTATTTAAAGCTTACATTTAATATTATGGAATTGCAAACAAAAAGCAATTAAAAAAGGTCTTTTTTTTTTATTTTAGTTTTTGGAGTAAACTCGTTTGAGGAGACCAAATCTTGTTTAATTTATTAGTGGAGGGCTTTTGAAAAAAGTTTTGGAAAGCTTGAAATAGCTTTGACCATAGCATAGGTTTTTTTTTATTGCTAAAAAAATAACTAAATGTTTGATGTAAGTGTATTGTTTTACGGTTTTATTGTATTTTTAAGAATTATTTCTAATTTTCAGCACAAAATAATAATATTTAGATAAAATAATTTAGAAAAATAGTCAATAATAAAATAGTGATATAAAACTTATTACTAATTTTTATTATCAGTTATAGTTTTAGTCAAAGTTGCTAAAGTTGTTTTCTATACTATAAAAAAAAGATATTTTACAACAATTTGTATTTTTTTTGTAAAAATTAAGTTTGACTAGTCAAAACTTTATGTCTAAACCACCTTCAAGTTATTTTCTAAAGTTAGGGTAAAAAAAAATTGTTGTTTTATATTAAACTTTACAAAATTTTATCAAGTTTTTGTATATAGCAGGGTTTCCCAATGTATTCAGCAAATTTTCTTCAGGTTTTCATAATCTCTTTTAGGGGGTAACGTTTTTAGGTACACTTTTAGTTAAAAATTAAGTTGGAGATAAGAAATTTTGTAAAATTGTATAAAACATTTAAAAGATACTGTTAAGTTAGTTTATATGTGTTTGTTAGTGAAAACAATTGTTGATGATGAAAAAACAAAATTTATAAGATAGATTTTTTGTGTTAAATCGGAACTTTACTGCTCTAGACTTTACTACTGAACATGATAAAATTTCGAGGTTTTTTCATATTTTTTAATGATCTTTGTAAATAATTCCAGTTTTTTTTTTAATTTCTCAAATTCCAGGTTTCTTAGCCTGAATTGTCAAATTCAAAGTTTCCAGATGTATTTGCAACCCTAATAAAGGTCAACCTTACATAATTTTATAACCCTACTATATTAATAAATACAATTTTACAGTCCTACGACGAAACCGGTCGTAGGATTGTCTCGGTTGCTGTTGTTGTAGATCGTGCGGTGAAATTCATTGTTTATATTTTATAATTTTATAACAAACAAAATAACTAATTTAAATTACTTATTGAGAGTCAATGGTATATTTTATATATAATGCAAAACCAACTAAAATTGAACAAGTAAACTAACAAAGATCAGTTTGTAAGTTACAGACTTTTTTAAATGAACTTTTAGTAGGTTTAAAATACTACTGCTCCAAATGTGTTTCTCTATTTAAAAAGGTATAAAGACAAAATTTTTTAAATGATATATTTTTTGTGTCAAATCAACTATTTAAATTTAAAGTAAATAAAAATTGATTTCACACAAAAAAAATATACTATTTAAAAAATTTTGTCTTTATAACTTTTTTTATAGAGAAAGACATTTAAAGCAGTGGTATTTTAAACCTACTAAATGTTCATTTAAAAAAGTCTGTAACTGACAAAATTTGATTTACTTTAAATTTAAAAAATTGTTTATTTTTCCAGATTTTTTTTAAAGTTTCTCACATTTCAGGTTCTTCCATTTTTTTACCTGGCCAAATTTTTTTAGATCCAGGTTTTTCTAGGATTAAAGGTTTTTTTTTAACTCTGCTATTAATGAACAGAAAATCTTTCTAAATCAATAAATAATCTCAAATGATTATCTAGCATAACTAAAGAAATGATGATAATACAATGGTTTAAGATAAAAAACTGAATTCTTAATTAATATTTTTTTAATGATGATTATTTAACTTTAATTACAGTTAGTTACTTAAATTAAAATTGCAGAGATAGATTTTATCTATTTTAATATAAAAATAAATATAACTTTATATTATCCTTATCTATTAACAAAACAAATTTAAATACACTTTTTGAAAATTTTTAATCAATAAAAGTATTTTTTTTAATATTTATTGTCATACATTTTTTATTAAAACCATCTAAGCAAAAACTAATAAATATATATATAGCTTATAAACTTATAACAAAAGCTTTCATTAACTTCTATTGTGATAAAAGTGATTAAGCATTACAACATTCTTAAGTACAAATAAGGAGATTGAATCAATAGTAACTAGAAACTCCAGCGGTCAAGTATTTATAATAAAACTAATTTTCAATAATTTGTTATAGCAGTTTCACATGTAAATAATATAGGTCTATGAATTTTCAACATTTTTTAAAACACAAAAAAAAATATAAACACCAGCATATCTACTCTAAAAATGTAAGTTATTTAAAACTTTCCTAAAATTGAAGCTATGTATGAAATACTCAAACAAATTAATAATGATCTCAAATGCCAATTTTTTCCAAATACATTACAAGTTCCGCTTGGTTGCACTTACAAAACATTAAAACTCCACGTGTGAGCATTACTAACTTTTAACTTCTTTTTAAAGTTGCTGCAACATGGTCAGAAACAAATAGTACATAATTTTTTAACGACATTTTTACACGCCTCATGTGAACTAAATGGGATAATTTCATTCAATTAACATTGTCGCCAACCAAATAACCGGAATTTTTTCAGTAAAGTTTACCTGTCAATCAGCAGCACTTTGTTCAAGTTGCTTGCGCATTTGATTTCAAGTATGCACTCTACCATAGGCTAGCCAATGGCTTCACCCAAGTTTACTAAAATTTTACAGGTTTAACGCTTATGCAAGATATATCACTGTGTTTCCACACAACCAGTATGCACATGGTTTACCATACAAAAATAAACAATATTTTTGAAATCAAATATAAGTTAATTATAATTGTTAACTTTTTTGTTAGAATTCTTAAATAAATTTCATAATTCTTGTTTAGCCTTAGATGTAAAACATACCTTATTTTTAGTAGTTAAAAATAGAATTATACTATGGCCGATAAAAGAATTTTTTTAACTTCTTTTCAAAAGGTCCCCTTTTGAATAGCTTTTAGAAAAGAAAAAAAGCTATGACTCTCTCCAACAAGACTTCTCAAAAATCTTCTATTAAAAGTATATATGAAATAGTATATAATAGTATATATAAGAAAAAGTATAAATATAAGTAATATGAAATGTAAGTTTCAAAATGGGACTTCATGGCCTCCTTTGTGGCCGTTTCATAATTTTCGTTAATGTTTCATTAAATATTTTTAAGTTTTAAAGTATCAATATCAGTTTTTTAAGACAATTTTTTGTCTTTTAATTGATTTCATATAGCATTTAAGTTTTGATTAACTGTTTCCAGCGTCATTTGGACAAAACATAACTTTTTTTTTTCCTACTTGTACATTATAATATAAAATTGAGCTCAAGCTATCTTCTTTATTTATTTTTTATCTTGAGTTGAAATATGAGCATTAACTTTCAATAATAATTTTTTTCTATTTGTAATATAGATATTACGTACATTATTATTAGATAAACAATTGTTACCTAGCAAATTTAAAATAAATCAATTTATTCAGAACCATTTATACTTACATAGTAAGCTAAGGAGTAAAGAATTACAACATAATAAAATTTTAAATGTTAGTAAAAAAAAATTTAATTTCAAATAAATTTTTTAAATCCACTATTCAGAACTTTTATTTTTTTGTATTCTCAAATACTATTTTTATTTATAAAAAATGTCATGCTTAAGTGATTGTTTGGCGATTTCCTCTTAAAAATAAAGCAACTACACCTTCTACCGGTAGATTTACACCACACAACACTTTAGGCAACAATTGTCAAAAGCATTTATGTCAAAAGAGCTACCCTTAGTAAAATTTTTTTTTTTTTCAAAATTCTTAAGCAAATATAATTTATTTTCATTTAATTTCAAAAATATTGTTTTTTTTTTGTATGGTAAACCATGTGCATCCTGATTGTGTGGTAACACAGTAATATATCTTGCATAACCTTTAAACCTGTAAAATTTTAGTAAACTTGGGTACATCTATTGGCTAGTACTTAGTAGAGTGCATACTTGAAATCAAGTGCGCAAGCGACTTGAACAAAATGCTGCTGATTGACAGGTAAAGTTTACGGAAAAAGATCCGGTTATTTAGTTGGCGACAAGGTTAATAAAATGAAATTATCCCACATAGTTCACATGAGGCGTGTAAAAATGTCGGTAAAAAAATATGTTCTAGTTGTTTCTTACCATGTTGCAGCAACTTTGAAAAGAAGTTAAAAGTTAGTAATGCTTACATGTGTAGTTTGAATATTTTGTAAGTGCAGCCAAGCGGAACTTTTAATGGATTTGGAAAAACTTGGCATTGGTGGTCTTTATTAATTTGTTTGAGTACTTTATACATAGCTTGATTTGTGGGAAAGTTTTGAATAACTTTTTTTTAGAGTAGGTATGCTGGTGTTTATATTTTTTATGTGTTTTAAAAATCGTTAAGTAGTCATTGAGACATTTTATTTACATATGAAACTGTTATAATAAATAATTGAAAATTAGATTTATTACAAATACCTGACCGCTGGATTTTTTAGTTACTATTGATTCAATCTCCTTATTTTTACTTGAGAATGTTGTTATGCTTAATCTTAGTTACACTTTTATTAGAATAGAATATGATAAAATCTATTATTATTAGTTTAAAAGCTATATATATTAGTTTTAGCTTTGATGGTTTTAATAAGAAATGTATGACAATAAATAAAAAAAAATCACTTTTTTTTGATTAAACATTTTCAAAAAGTTTATTTAAATTTGTTTTTTAATAGATAAGGATAAAATTAAATTACATTTATTTTTATATTAAAATATAAAAAATTTTTTTTTGCGATTTTAATGTTAGTAACTAACTGTAGTTAAAATTAAAAAATTATCATTGAAAAATTCTTAATTATCAATTTAATTTTTTATTTTAAACCATTGTATTATCATCAATTCTTTAGTTATGCTAAAAATTCATTTGAGATTATTTTTTTGATTTAGAAAAATTTTTTGTTCATTAATAGCAGGGTTGAAACAAAACCTTTAATCTTTGAAAAACCTTGAAATTAAAAATTTTGGCCAGGAAAAAAAAATGGAAGAACCTGAAATGTGAGAAACTTTGAAAAAAATCTGGAAAAATAAACAATTCTTTAAATTTCAAGTAAATTAAAGTTTGTCAGTTACAGACTTTTTGAAATGAACATTTAGTAGGTTTTTGAAATTAAAAAAATTAATTTAACACAAAAAATATATCATTTAAAAATTTTGTCTTTATAACTTTATTTAATAGAGAAACACTTTTGGAGCAGTAGTATTTTAAGCCTACTAAAAGTTCAATTTAAAAAGTCTGTAACTTACAAACTGATCTTTGTTAGTTTACTTGTTTAATTTTAGTTGGTTTTGCATTATATAAAAGATACCATTGACTCTCAATAATCAATTTGAATTAGTTATTTTGTTTGTTATATATTTATGTAATATTAACCTTTATCAAGGTTGCAAATACATCTGGAAACTTTGAATTTGACAATTGAGGCTAAAAAACCTCGAACTTGAGAAATTAAAAACAAAACTGGATTTATTTACGAAAATCATTAAAAAACCTAAAAAAAAACTCGAATTTACATCATGTTCAGTAGTAAAATTTAGAGCAGTAGTGACTCGATTTAACACAAAAAAATCTATTGTATAAATATATATTTTTTCATCATCAACAACTGTTTTCAATAACAAACACATATAAAGTAGCTTTACAGTATCTTTTCAATGTTTTTATAAAATTAAACATATTTTCTTATCTTTAACTTAATTTTTAATTAAACGTGTACCCAAAAACTTTACCCCCTAAAAGAGATTTTGAAAACCTGAGAAAAGTTTGCTAAAAACAATAGGCAACCTTGTTTTATATAAAAATTTTATAAAATTTTGTAAAATTTAATATAAAACAACAATCTTTTTTTTTACCCTAACTTTAGAAAAAAACTTAATGGTGGTTTAGAGTCTAAACTTTAGACATTAGTTTTGACTAGTCAAACTTAATTTTTACAAAAAAAATGTTATAAAATCTATTATATACAGTATAGAAAACAACTTTAGCAACTTTGACTAACTAAAGCTATAACTAATAATAAAAATTAGAAATAAGTCTTATATCACTATTCTGTTAACAACTTTTTTTATAAATTATTTCATCTAAAAAATATTATTTTGTGCTTAAAATAAGAAATAATTCTTAAAAATATAATAAAACAGCAAAACAATATACTTAAATCAAACATTTAGTTATTATTTTAGCAATCAAAAAAAACCTATGCTATGGTCTGTCTATTTCAAGCTTTCCTTAACTTTTTTTTTTTCAAAAGCCCTCCTTTAAGAAATTAAAAAAGCCATGGCACCCTCAAACGAGTTTACTCCAAAAACTAAAATTAAAAAAAATAAGACCTTTTTTTATTTGCTCTTTGTTTGCAACTCCAAAATATCAAATGTAAGTTTTAAATAATGTCCTGAAGGCCCATTGAGTTTTGTAAATTTTTTTAATATTTACATAACTATTTGTTGAATGTTATAAAATTAATATTTTATTAACAAGTATTTTTCACAAGTTTTAAACTTCACAAAGTAAGCAGAAAAACTTATAATTAAAAGTTAATCTAAACAAAAAAAAAGGATTTTTTTTAATAAATTTTTTATTAGAAGATTTAACAGCATGTTTCAGACTTGTCATATTTATATAAAAGTGAAAATGTATCATTAAAAATCAAGCATAGTTAGAAATACAAAGTTTTTTTTTACTTTAATTAATTTAAAATGTTTTCCCTTCTTCTTTATATTTAACATTTATAAAATATATTATTATATATAGTATGACGAGTGTAGTTTTGTTATTATTAGTACTTATCATTGAAATAATAATGTTTTCAAGTCTGAAGTTTTAAAACAAGATGCGAGTTAAAATGGCAGGTCTGCTTGTCACTACAGGCTAGCCACTGGTTTTAAAAGAAATTTAAAAAAGTTTTATAAATACATATATTTAGTTCACTTTTATTTTAAACTTAAGTAAGAGGTTAAAACTATGTCAAGTAGTATAACAATATTACAAAAAGCTAGTATGAATGTCTTTTTCAATATTTCTTTTTATGATGACAAAGTATTTGTATTTTTTTAAAAGATGTTTGTGTCTAGTTAAACTTAACTACTTAACATGTAAAAATTGTTTGAATTTCAAGAATTTTTCTTGTTTCTCAAGTTGAAGGTTATTAAGTCTAAATAAGCAAGTTCCAGGATACCAGGTTTAGTGGCAATCCTGGAAGTATTATATTTAGTCAGGGTTTTTGATAATGGTATTTTTTGTAGGTCATACAACTTTATGTTAATTTGTGCTTGTCTCACAGCACTTGTTATTTTTGCTATAGCTCAGAGAAACTTTTACTAATGTCTACTTAAAAATATTTTTTTTTTTAAATTTTTAGACACTTTTTTTCAAAATTGTAGTAAGGTGTAATCTAGAAGTAGTAGGCGTAGCTGCTATATTTCTATAAGAAATCGCAAAATAAATAATCGGGAAGGTCATTTTATGTTAAAGCAGTTACATATAAACTTGAGATTAGAATAAAGATACCAAAAAATTGAGTAAACTATTATTTGTTTAAATTTAAAATGGTATAAATCAGTTTAAAATAAATTAAATTAGTTTTGAATAAGTATTTTATGCTTACCCATTTGGAGCTAACTTGAATAAGTTACAGTGAAAAAAAATTTTAGAGTCAAACTCTAGAATAGATCAAAATGTGCTGTGAGACAAGCTCAAGTAAACATATAGTTAACAATTCTATGTCAAAAGCTGAATATTTTTACGAAAAGAGTATTGTAGTGTTCTAGTTTAATTTTTTAATTTATTTAAATATACTCAATTATTTTAATTAATACATTTTCAAGTTGAATGTTTTTTTATTAAAACATTATTTTGACATTACAAAACCGCATAAATATTAACCGTTAAAAACATTAAAAAACCTTTAATTTACTCAGACAATTTTTCTCAAAAAAAAAAAAAAAAAATTTTTTATTAGATAGGTTAACAGCATGTGTCATCCTTTTATATCTATTTAAAATGTTAAAATGTATTATTCAGAAAAAAAAGTGTACTTTTAAAAAAGTACTTTTGTTCTTTAATAAAATTAATTTAATGTTTTTTACATTTTTCTCCATATCTAACATTGAAAAAAGTTTTTTTCTTGTTTAGTATGACTATGAATATGTTATGTATCTATGTAGTTGCATAGTTATGTACTATATGTATATATTATGTTACTATAAATACTTAGAACTTAATTATTAATATTTTCAAGACTTTTGTTTTAAAACAATATGCAAGTTAAAATAACAGGCCTGCTTATATGTACATGCAGGCTACTAGTTTATTATGAATTTTTAAAATGTTTTTTAAGTACATGTTTTTGTCCAATTTTATTTTAAACTTAAGATAAGAGGTTAAAAACTATGTTAAGTGGTGTAACAACATTGAAAGAAGCTGCTATGAATGTGGTTTTCATTTCTTTTTTTTTAATGACTAAAAACTTGTGTTTATGTAATAAATTTTTTTAGTTATGTAAAAGTTTAACTATTTGATCTTTAAATTCAATATTTTTCTTTTTTCTCAAGTTTAAGGTTTTAAGCCTGAATTAGCAAATTCCAGGACTACAGGTTAAGTGGGCACTAGGGAGAATCTATTGCGCTTAAAAAATTAGAATTTTGGAATTTCTTTAAGTATTTTTTTATTTTGGGAAAATGTATAGTGAACACAAATAAATACCTTCTTAGCTTTTAGTTTGCTGGAGCAAATTACTTTTGAAAATTTAGCTATATGCAGTTTATTTATAAAAGGGAATAAAGACTATTTTACTAAAAATCTGTCAAAACATAATTTAAAAGATTAAAAAAAAAAATTTGAAAAAAAACAAAAAAAATTTTTTTTTTAAGTAATTATTTAGATTTAAATCATCCCCTTTTGAAAATAATTTGCTATTCAAAACTCTTTAGAGTATATTGATACTAATTTAAAAAAAAAAACAAAAAATAAAAATAAAATAATTTTTTTTTTTGTCGTTTTTGCATAAATATTTTTAGTAACTAAAAACTCTATTGAATGACCGTAAAATGTCATCAAGAACTTTCTTTTAGTTTAAAACAATATATAATGAATAGGTTAAAATTAAAAAAAAACTTTTTTAAAACAGCGGAAATCAATTATTTAAAAAAAAAAAAAAATAAAATATCAAAACTGGATCAACTAAATCTCTTTCATTATTTAATAAAAAGTTTAGCTTGATATATTCAAAAATCTTGAAAATTACCTTAGTTTTTAGTAACATAAACAAGCCGGCCTACTTTAACACAAAGTTCTAAACCAGCCTGAGTTGCCCTGAGAAAATAAAATCTATATACTGTCTAAAGTTTTCCTGAGTATACTAAGTATAATGATTGTGTTGCAACCACGATGTTACTTGATACTAATTTATAAACATATTCGTCTTTATGCATCAAAAGATAGTTAAAGTAGTTATTAATAATGTGTATTAAAAATATGTCTGAAAGTTTAACAAGAATAACCAGTTACGAAAACTGTTTAATGTTTTAGATATCCTATAGGTTTTATGGTTCTACTTAAGTTTGTAGTTGATTGTCAAAAGGACCTCAACTTTCACTTCTCTTCAATTTTTTTAACATTTTTAAAAGACTTCATTTTAATATTTTAATTACAGCTGCTTTCTTAACTGTAGAAAGGAAAACTATCTACTAAATTGATTTCGGCCTTCCGAACACTAGAGTGGTCAATTAGCAGAATATCTAGTAAAATAAATTTAAAATTAAGCATTAGGGCTGAACTTAACATTCATGTTAAAATTATCGCTTAAATTAAGCATATAAAATAAAATTTAACTCTTTTATACACCTTAAAAATTTCGTGCAACCCTAAATTACTTTCAGGCAGACTAAAAGTTTCGTGTACCCCATTAAATCGATTAACATCGTGTTCACTAGTTTTCACCTTGCGACCACTGGTATAAGCCACTATATCAATGTCAACAAATTATACAAATGAAATAAGTCGTTAAAAAAACAAATCAGAAAATAAGGAGTCTTATAGAAGTTCTTGGTGTTTTTCCAATATATGCAGTGTCATCATAGAAAAAAAAAGTTTTTTTGTTGTTTATAATTTTATTTATCATTTTTTAATTAGTTTAAAAATGTTTGAGTGAGGCGGATTAGGGTTAAGGGTACAAATAAATACAAAAAAATAAGTTTATTTTTTAATGCTGACTCGGAAAATAATTGGGGAAAGACCTCTAAGTAGAAATCGGACCCAAAGGGTACAAAAATGGCTTATTTTAAGTAGAAGCATAAAATAATAGAAGTTCAATAAGTCATTTAGTATTTTGAGCTAAAAAATAATCAAGCATAAGTTATTTAGTTTTAAAATTTGTAACAGTATTTTTTTTAGTTTTCATACAATAATAATGATAACAAATATTTTACTTAATTATTATTACATGAAAAACTATCTAAAATAACAAAAAAGTAGAGTAAATTTTGTCTATTTAGTTATTAAAAAAGAACAATTTTTTTTATCATATTAGATCTAATTTTAAAACCAGGTTAATTTTTCTTATATTTTAAATTTAGTCAAAAAGTAAAATGTTTGAACTCATATAAGCTAAAAAAGTAGTGCTTTTGAATATATTTAAAAGTAAAAAACACAAACACATGTTAAAATAAAGATTGTATATAGGTTTCATTTGAAACAATATTGTATCACTTTAAAACTAAAAAAAATGTAATTCTTTAAATCCTGTGAGTAACAAAAAAAAAGTATTAAGTTTTGTAATGATATTAGCATCTCATTTTAATATTTTAAAGCTCGTGAATAAATATGGAATTTTTTGTAATAATAAAAACAATTTTCATTATTCTCAAAACAAGCTTTTGCAAAACAATTTTTATAACTCTTAAAACAATTTTCTAAAACAATAAACAATATTGTTTACTTAAAGGAGTTACATTTGTTTTAGTGCTTATAAAACGGAATTTGACTTGCAATTACAGTGCAGTAGCAGTTTCGGCAAGTGTGCTTTAAGTTAAAATGCATTTTAAGCACGTTAGATTTAAGAACTAATGTTTTCTTGTGTGTTTAACTTTAGTTCTCGTATAGAGTGATGTAATTGTATCTTTGTGTTGTTTAGTTTATGTAAATAAATATAAGTGTTGTTTTGATTGTTGTATTAATATACTATAATAATCCTATACCCCCCTTAATAACATATCTGTATCGAGTCATTGGAGACCACGCCGGGACTATAATAAACATATCTGTATCGAGACATTGGAAACCATGTGTGGCCTGTATTTTAGGAATCTTCTGATATTTAGGAATTAGGTGCCTTATCAATTAAAAAACGCAGCGAAAAAAAAACTTTAGTTTATTACTAAACAACTTTTTAACGAGTTTAAAATTTTGACAGTATAATTTGCGATAATACTTTACTTTGCGACATTTCACTATGATAATAGTAAGAAAAATTGTGTGAATAACTTTCTACTTTGAAACAGCAAGTCTACAATTATAATACAAGTGTGTGGTAGTGGTTTATTTAGTTTTGTTAAAAGTGAAGCTTGATGTCAAGGATTTTTTGCTGGAAGTACTATATAATTTTTGCGGTGATTTCTATGTATAGTTTTATATATGCTTTTTTAGTGCTTAGGTGCTTATTTTATTTGCTAATGAGCATAATATTTCTTCTTCTTAGTGCACAATATATGTTGCAACTAACATAAGTCGCATGGGTGCGCAGTATTTCGATCCTAAAAAGCTTAATCTTTTTAGCTAAGGGTATAATATAAGTTGCAACTAACATAAGTCGCATAGGGGCGCAGTATTTCGATTATAAAAAGCACAGTCTTTTTACTCTAGTGCACAATGTTCTTTGAAGATGTTGCAATTTGCATAAGTCGTCAGGGGACGCAGTATTTTAGTGCAAAATTGCATTTTATAAGTTGCCAAGAGAGCGCAGTTATTATATTTTTCTAAGCATAGAAATGTAAAGTAAGAACCGCATTAAAATTTAGAATTACAACAGCAGAATTGTTCTTATTAATAACGTCTGAGTTTTAGCTGATAAAACTAATTTTCCTATGTGTTTACTACTACTAGTTTATTGTTTTGATCTGCTGATTGATTGTTCTAAAGTATAGATTGTATTTGTTTTAAATTAGAATGTTTCTGAAGTTTAAAAATATGTTTGAATGAGTTTTCATCTTTCTTAGTCGTAAAATGGCAAGTTTCTTGCCACATTTTATTACTCGTTTCAAGTTCAAGTATAAAGTTGTGTTAAAATTTTCCCTTTGAAAGAAATCAAAAATAAACTCCCCTTGAATTTAGCAGTCGTCGCTTGTTAAATAAATTGTTGCGTTTGTATCTTTTTAACGTTGTTTGAAGCAAATTGTCGTTTGATAACCACAGTTTTAAGCACACCTGACACCTTGCTACTGCATGAAACTTTAAAAGTTTTGTTGTTTATAAGTACGACAATAAACAAAAGATTGAATGAAGATTTTGTGTTTATTCTATGACGTCACGATCAAAATTCCTGCTGTCATTGTTTCCGAAGCCAATCGATGTGATGTTTTTCTGATTCAGAAACCAGCTAGAAGACAGAAAGTCAAATGTTTCCTAAAAGAAACAAGACGTTGTCAATGATCCAATTGATGGTTCATAAGCCTCTATTAACAACCTGAGGATAACAGCCCGACGACGAGCCCGAGGACAACAGGCACAAGGACAAGAACCCCAAGGATAAGAAGCTGGAGGACAACTAAATGACTATCATTGTTACTTACTTTGTCTTTATGTTGTGTTTTATCTAAGTTTTTGTAGATTATGTAATTTTTGAGATAATAAGAAATACAGTTTCTTTTTCTTACTTTTTTTAAACCGGACTTTTGATACTGTCTAAAAAGTTTAAAGTTAAGTAGAATTTTAAGGATTTTAATTATTTTTTAATTAATTAATTTTACCAGGCTTTAAACGTTAAAATTGAAAATTTAAAAAGAAACAATGTAATGATATTAGCATCTCATTTTAATATTTTAAAGCTCGTGAATAAATATGGAATTTTTTGTAATAATAAAAACAATTTTCATTATTCTCAAAACAAGCTTTTGCAAAACAATTTTTATAACTCTTAAAACAATTTTCTAAAACAATAAACAATATTGTTTACTTAAAGGAGTTACATTTGTTTTAGTGCTTATAAAACGGAATTCGACTTGCAATTACAGTGCAGTAGCAGTTTCGGCAAGTGTGCTTTAAGTTAAAATGCATTTTAAGCACGTTAGATTTAAGAACTAATGTTTTCTTGTGTGTTTAACTTTAGTTCTCGTATAGAGTGATGTAATTGTATCTTTGTGTTGTTTAGTTTATGTAAATAAATATAAGTGTTGTTTTGATTGTTGTATTAATATACTATAATAATCCTATACCCCCCTTAATAACATCTGTGTATCGAGACAGTTTTATTTTTTTTTTTTTTTACAATTTTTTTTTTATTTTAAAAGCCGAGTTTTGTTAGTAAGATTTTTGAAAATGTTAAATTTAGAAAACTGAGGATATTCAAAAGCCAAACATTGTAAACTAAAGAAAACTTGAGTCATTTTTCTTGACCAAAAACTTTGAAAACTAAATAATTTATTAGTTTATGAATTTATTCTTTCAAAAATTTATTTTACAAACATATAGAAATAATGTTTTTGTAATTTAGTTTTAAAACTTTTTTACACAATTTGTTAGCTAATTGATATGGCTGAAGTTTTTTATTTTTTTCAGTTTGGGTTAATTGGGTTGGTGTTATAGCCTATAGAAAAAGTAGGACATTTAAGATTTTTTTAGTCCTAATAACATTTGGTGCAGAAACTAAAAATCAATGTAGACACTTTTGTAGTATTTTTGTTCCAGCAACATAATAAATTAAAAATTTAAAATATGTTTTTTATTTAGTTTTGAACTTGAAATTTAGCGTTATTCAGTTATTTTAGATTTTCTTAAAAATTTCTATTTGATTAAACAAAAAGTTCTTAATTTACCACCAAATGTAAAAAAAAAAAGGCTCATTTATCAAAAAGCATCAATGTATAAAAATAAAAGAGACTGACCAATAAAGTTAGATTACTGAAGAATATTCTAAAAAATTTTATTAAACAATTGAATTTAGTTTTTAAGATATGCCCAAATGACAAAAAAGTCAATTTTTTTTCTTTATTATGGGCTCTACCACCAATCAAATAAACCCAATAACTCGAAAACAAAAAATAATTTAAAACATTGTTTTTTTTAACTCTATCATTCTGCTGTGAATTCTGTAAATAGTAGACTTTAAACAAAGAACAAAAATGTTGTTGTGTTTTAAAGCCAAGAGAATTACTCAAATGTCCTCTTGTTTTAAAACATTTTTTTGAGATAGTGAAAGTATTATTCATGTGTTTAAGAAAGTGCTAAAAAATGTATTTAATACTTTTGGTACATTTTTATTATTTTATTTTGTTTTAAGTACATACAATTTTTTTTTTTAATTGTTGTCCTTAGAACTTGGTGATTCAAGCTGCTAATAATTTAAATTTATGTTTTTTTATGTTTAAATTTACAGTATTTATAGTTTTTTAATAAATTTTTTATCTTAAGGGCTACTAAGTAGATATTTAACCTAATGATAGTAAACTATACGTAGAATAGTTAACAGTATAAATAAGTAAAATGTTATCAAACAATAATCCAGTGTTAATGCCGTCTGTAGAAAGCTAATAAAAATTTTAATTAGATAAGGGTTTTCAAAAGTGATTGATATTGCCCCCTAGGGGGCCATATGCAACAAATAGGTCAAAGGGGGCCATGAAGCCAATTTTTTGAAACTTACACTAGATATTCTGAAATTAATGGACAAGTTCTAAAAATAAACAAAAAAATTTCTTATACCTATGTAAGGGTAATTTACCACTTAATGTAGATACAGTAAAAATATTACATCAGAACTTTAGATGACCATACGCTGTAAAATGCTGAGACATGATGCCATAATATAAAATTTAATAATATATTTTAAACTTGATAATTAAGAGCACAAAAATTTTAAATATATTTTAATAATAATTGTCTTGAAAACTTATATCAATTAACTTTATATGTGAACATAAAATCAGCATAACTACAAAGTGAGAAAAAAGTTATTAACAAGAGTTAAAACATAAAGTGACAATTAGCAATTAAACTGAACTTTATATGTTTGTTTTAGTAAGTAATAATAAACAAAAGTGTTAATGTATATGTATAAAAATATCCCTTACTTTTATGTTATTCTTATATGTTGTTTTCTATAATTGTTTGCTAATATTACTTAATTCTGTTGCTTCTTTAGTAGTGAACTATTGATTTAATAAGTATTTATAATACAATATAAAAAGATTAAGTGTTGAAAATAAATAAAGATTCAATATTGGCAAAAATAAAATCATATTGTTTCAAAATCTTTTCATTTGGCTGCTGTAGTTTACTCTTACTTATTACATAATTTGTTTAGAAAGTTTTATTTAAATTACAGCTTGAAATTTATTTTAAAATACTTATCTAAAACTATAAAAGAACCATTTAATAACAAACTTTTATGCACACAGAAACTTACAGGCATAACTAAAATATGGATAAAAATATTTCAAATGACGTCCGAGATTCATTTGATACAAACTGCTCTAATAGAGCTGATGACAGAAAAATAAAATATGGAGCCATTCATCTTGAACAAAGAAACAGTAAATTACCTGGTAAAGATTCTACAGTCTATGATTTAGTTAAGCAGTGTAAAGAAAATTCCTTTAATTTACTCAATATGAAACGTAAGCAAAAACGAAATGAGAACAATAAACAAGGTAAGGTTTTAATAAAATATTGTGCGTTTTACTTGTGTTATTTCAAATAATAATTTTACTTTTGTTACCTTGATGTCTTTAACTTTTAGAGTTCGAATTAAAACAAAAATATTTAAAGAAAAAAAGCTGGTTAGTTCTAGCTGTGTTTCCCTTCAAGCAAACTCAAGGCTCTTACCAATTTTTACTAACAAAACATTAGAGTCAATTTTTTTTATTGTAGAGTTATTTTAGTTTATTGACTGCAAAAGTTGCTTAACAGTATTTAGTTGCAGTTAGTCATTTTTAAGTACAGTAACCTCTCGCATATTTACGCACTCGTGACGTTACGCACTCTCGTTTAGCTACGCATTTTAGAGTTCTAAAAATTGAAAATTTTCTTTAAAAGTTTATCATTATTATTATTTTCATTTAGATTAAATTTTTAAATTCAATACCCAAAGTTCTTATGGCAAGAAATTTAATTCCTACTCAAAAAATCCATTAATATATGTTTAATACAAGACAAAATTATCCCTATGTGGGCAAATATCAAATTAAAAGAATTTTAGTAACATAAACAGTGTTTATTAAACATTTTTATTATATTTTATATATATTTAGTCAAAAGAACTTTATTACAGCACCAAATACATATTTTTGTAAAAGGCTATAGAAACAAATATTAATATAAACAGTAAACCATTTTTTAATTGTAAACAAATGCTAAACTATAAATTGAATACGCTAAGTAGAATAGAATATAAATGTTAAGTATGAAATAAGTCACATATAAATAAAGATAAAATCTACTTATATTTTAAATCAGTAAAATTTTTCTACAAGTATTATTATTTTATATAAATTTAATTTCTATTTTTTAAATACGTATAGTTTTATATTTTGTCATCATACTTATAAATAAAGTAAACAAATTGTTAAAAGTGGGAAAGTACCCAGTCTGCTTTTAACTAGAAGCAATATCAAAATACAGCCATTGTAGTAAATATATTTTGTATCTCTCGTATCTGTACGATCTTTTGTATCTTTACGCGTTTTTTCTGTAGACACAATATGCGTAAATAAGCGAAAGGTTAATGTAATGTATTTTATAAATACGGTGTTACTCAAAATCTTCTCCATACAAAATTCAGGTTTAAGACAAAATAGATAAGTTGCTTATCCCGAGTTTTAAAACTGGTCTTAAGTCTTTTAAAGCCTACATTCTCTATTAGCTACTAAATTGATTAATAAATAAAGCTTAATAAATATTAATATTAATTATGCATCTTAACCAACAATAATTTTAACAAAATTTTAATTTAATTTTTTTTTTTTCAAAAGAAATCATCAAAGACAATATCTTGATAAGTTTAGGCTTTAATTTGTTTTACGCTTATTTGTAACACTTTTGTCTTTTTACTTATGTTAGTAACTATAAACGATTTTTTTCCAGCTTAAAATTTACAAAATTGACAAATATTTTGAGTTTGCTTGTATTTTTTTATTTTTTAAAGTATTTTAGATTCTCCTTTTAAATTCAGTGTAATTGCAAATGTTTTAGTTGTGGTTTGTTAGGAACAAGTATAAATAAAAAAATAACTTTACTACTAGGTATTTTTGTTACAAAATATACATTACACTCAACAACTTTAATTCAAATAATAAAAAATCATTAAAATTTTTTTTGTTCATTATTTTGGTATAAATATACTTGTCAGACATTTACAAATAAAATTTAAAAATTTCATGTTGTTTGTAGTTAAACATTAAGTATTTTATTATTTGTATTTAAATAAAAGTTTAAATTTAACATGAATATATAAAATAAGCTCTTTCTTTTACAGGAAAAACTATGCCACAAGTCAGTACTATCATTTTATCTTTAAAGGAGAACAAAGTTATGCGTAATGAACATATAGATAAAAAAGTCTACAGAAGCATCGAGGATAAAATTAATTTAAACAATGTTCTAGCTCTTTATCAGTTATCTCAGGTTTTTAAGTTCTCAAACATACGAAAAGCTCCGATTCTATTTATCGAACGTCTCTTCCCTGTTATTAGCGAGTCTCAAGAATTTTTAGATTTAGATTATAAATATGTTACAAAAATATTGTCAAGTAGTTACTTGAACATTGACTCTGAGCTAGAAGTTTTCAACGCAGTAGTTTCCTGGCTAGGTAGTTGTAAAGAACGCAACATATATGGAATACGTCTTTTTTTGAAAATTCGTCTAACGCTATTATCAGTTCCTGCACTTAAATTTATTTTAGAAAAAATTTCGTGTTTCAAAGATAATTTTGCTTTCGTAAATGAAGTAATTGATGAAAATATTAAAACGAGAAATTTAAAAACCGAGAGTAGGTTTTGTGACCAAGATAAATTTAATATAGTTCTATGTGGTGGTAGGAAAAACAAAAAAGTTGTTAGTGATGTGTATAGCACTAAAGCAAACAATTACAAAAACGTAACGAGTTTACCACAACTTAAAGTAGGCAGAAAATGGTCGGAAGTAGTTTGTATAAAGGGCGAAATTTTTGTATTTGGTGGTTATGATGATTTAGAATGGATAAAGTCTATTGAAAAATACTCAAGTGTTACTAAAACTTGGAAAGATATAGGAAATATGCCCGATAACTATTTTGACTTTAGTGTGTGTTCATTTATGGGGAACGCTTATATTTTAGGAGGATATAATCGAGGGATAGTAGTTGACTCTTGTTTTAAATTTAAATCAGCAGACTTTAGCATTAATAAAATCGCTGAAATGGGGAGTGCAAGAAACTCTTCAGCTTGTGCAGTATTTGAGGGAAAAATTGTTGTTTCCGGTGGAGATAACAATGGTCGACTAAAGACTGTAGAAGCTTATGATCATGTAGCTAATGAGTGGACAAACATGCCTAACATGATTAAAGAAAGATTTGGTCACAAATCAGTTGCTGTAAAAAACAAATTGTATATGTTTGGAGGTTTAGCCGAAGTATGTGAAGTTTATGACTCGACTTGTAAAAAGTTTGTTTTACTTAAACCGCTTGATGATTGCTTTTCACGCAATTTAAATTTCCCACCTGCCGTTATTTTAATTGGTAGCAAACTTGCTGTATTTCAAAATAGAATGAGTACTTCTTTAGTTTATGATGTAGAAAACAAAACGTGGTCAGAAGAATCTTTTGAAGTTAGTAGAAATCTGTCATGCTATGGTTGTGCCAAAGTACCTCAATATTAAACAATAGCATTACAAACAGTAAAACATGTCATAGTTTATTTTTAAAACACACAAGATTGTTTATATAGCTAATTTGACTGCATACTTGCATATTACATGTTTCTTTTTTTCGTAGAAAATAAAACTAGAGTTTGAGCAACAAACAATAAATATGACAGCTCTTAATTAACTAAAATTTTGTATACATTTTTAACAGTAAAATTTTGGTTGAAAATAATCATAGGACATTTAGTATTAAAAATTAAAAAAAAAAGTTTTATTGTCCATGTGCAAAATCTAAATCATGAAGAAACTTAACTGACATTTGTTTTTATTTGACCTTAATTTTTAACGAAATGTCGAGCAAAGTATTTAAAAAAAAACAGTGTCTACGTAAAAGTCATCTAAAAATAGTAAAACATTTTCATTTGTTTAACAAATTTAGTTACTTGTTGTAATAGTAATACAAGTTTCAACTATATTGACTTAAAATCACAAAATGATCATTTACTGATTTGAAACATATTATATTTTATAATATAATTTACTAGATAAATGCTAATAAAAAAGTAGTTTGTATTGTGGTGATTCGCTCATTTAACTTTTTTTTAAAGAAATAAAAACCACTACCAACAAGTTATTAAACGAAAATTAAATTCTTAACTTTTGAATTTTTGCTCTTATTGTATATTGGAAAAATAATTACACTTATTTTAGAAGTTTACTAATTAATTAATTAATTTTCTAAAAGTTTTATTTCATCATATCTTCTACTTTGTAAAGCAAAAGGTAAATTTTCAATCCAAATTTTATGCTTAACTTCCTGCATTTCGAAAATAAAAAAGTCGTTCAGTTGTCACTGATAAATTTTAGTTATTGTTTTTTAAATTAATTCCTAAACTTCGCTTATATACTAATAACATCTTTACTTTAAGTTCTTTAAAAATCTCTTTGTACATTTTTCGCTCGATAGTATATTTGATGGCTTACATTTAGTACTATTTCCAAAAGTAAGCAATATTGCTTTTTAAAGGCGATTTTCAGTATCTGAGAATAAAAGTAAAAAGCTATTTAATAAGTTGCAATTATTTTTGGTAAAAAAGGAAACAACTTTGTGTTAAAAAATAAAAGAATGGTACGATTATGAAAGTTATTCTCGAAAATTTTTCATCTAAAACAGTTTGGTTTTCGAAAACTCTTCTTTCATAGCATGATTATAACTTTTTATAACAAACCCATTTTTAAACTATTCAGTAAAATAAATGATTTTTTTTAACAGGCTAATCCTAATTCATATAGTCTTTAAAGGTCTATCACGAAACCTTTTTAAACTTTGTTTAAAATAACATATTTAAATTATTATTTCCAAGAGATTTTCTAAATTTTTAAAGTACCCTATGTTTTCCTGAGTACCCTAAGTGTTTGGCAATCCTTGATTGCTATAATTAATAAAAGATAAGAAACAAATAAATTAAAGAGATATGGCTTTTGTAAACTATACTTGTGCAATAAAAAACAGTATAAAATTAGCCAAATCATTTATTTAAAACTGTTGATTTATATTAAAAAATAAAGGTCTCCACTTGTTGCTGAAGACAGGGTTGCTAAATGTATTTGGAAACTATTTCAGGTATTCTAGGTTCTTCAAGGTTTTCGAAAGTACACATTTTTTGGTCTATTCTTAGTTTAAAGTTTATTTTGAGGTTTAAAACTGTTTTAAATTGTATTAAAACATTCAAAAGATACTGTAAACCTCCTTCAAAACTGTATTTTTAGAAACAAAATTGTGATGATGCTAAAAAAAATATCTTTATGATAGATTTCATTGTGTCAAATCAAAAGTTTACTAATTAACATCTAAAAATGTTAAAACTCCAGTTTTTTTATTGATTTTTTTTCAAATTTAAATTTTTTTTAACTTCACTAATTCAAGTTTTTTTTCAGGTTTTTTAGTCTTATGTGTCAAATTTAAGGGTTTCAGATTTTTTGGCATCCCTGTTAAAAAATGATATTACTTTAATTATAGTAAGATTTCGTTTTCATAACAATCTTTTACTCTAAAAAATAGAACATCAAATAAATAAAAAAATATTAAAAACTTTTGAGCTCTGGATGTCGATGGACAAACATCTAAAGTCTAAGTTGGGTCTGATTGACTGTCTGTGGGAAGATTGTCAACCTGGCTTTTTTGTTCATATATTTCCTGCAGACAGGGTAAATTCGCAGAACATTTGTGCTTAGGTCCCTCTGCGGACAGAGGGACCTTAGATTGTATTTGTATTGTTTAAGTTAGACATAATTAAATAAAAATGCTTTTATACTAACCTATTATAATGTATCAGTGAATTTTATCTATTAATACTAAAGACTATTTAAGACTACTTTATACAAATTAGGCAATATAATATGGCTAAAGTATCTATTATACAAAAGAACCACGAAACAATTTTATAAAACTTCTCACTCAAAAAATATAAACTAATTTAAAAACTTTTATAAATCACCAGGCAAATATTTTTTCATGAAATATTGCACCATTGATTTTAAGCCTTATTTCCCATAACTGCAGCAAGCTCTAAATATTCTCTTAATATTCATAGTTAAACAATTAAAATGAAAGTAGTTGCAGTAGTTCATTGCGAATTAATTAAGATTTTTTTGTTTACAGATTTTTTTAAATTTTATAACATTGTTTTTAAAATAAATATTAAAATGGTTGAATTTATAACATATATACCATGTATTAAAATTATCATTAGATAGACAAGTATCTTTTAATTTTTTTATATTATTTAAGACAGATTTTTTTATCTTTAACTTAATTTATACTATAATATAAGCGAAAAGTTGTACTTTAAAATAATTTATATTGGTGCATTGCACCTTTGCGTTTAAAGTGTATTTACCTATTGTTGTGCTATGTATTGGAAATAAACTTAGAAATATTTATAAATATGTTTAAATTAGTCAAACAAGAAGGCTTCTTTAAATTTATAATATATTTTTGAGCAAGGTTTTGTTAATCTAAGTTAAGACGCCACGATTCCTCTTCTAATTATACTTTATGATAAACTTTATAAACTATCATCATCACAATAAAATGCCAATTATCTTCTTAATTTGCTGCAGTAACAAAATAATCATCATTTGTTTATTAAAGAAAATACAATTTAAGTTTATTGAAGTAAAAAATTATATACTTAGTTGTAATCTAGCTACTATTTTTTATATTTTTAGATTTTAGAAATAATAAATAAAATTTAGGTGTAACACTTTCTATACGAATTTTTACGACTTATATGAACTTCAAGTTGTGTTAAAATGTTTTAAAATGTTTTAAAATCAATATTACACGGTGCTAACCTAATGTTTAGAATAAATTTAGTTTAAACATTACTAAAACATTCGTGTTTAAGACATAAAAAACATTACATCATTTGAGTAGTTTAACATGTTATTATCAGACCAAAATCCTTTATTTATACATATGTAAGAAAAAAAGTACTGTTTATAAAATATAAGGAATTTACTTATAAAAAACACTCTAAAAATTATGTGTATTTCTAAACTACAAATGTAAAGGAAAAGCATGATAACTGCTTGCTAACGTTTTTATGTTAAGTTTTAATTTAATAATTATAACCTTTATAACCTTAAGTTATGTTCTTTTGATATGTATTAATTCAATTTATTTTTAACTACTTGTATTTTAGCTAAAAGCTTTCTAAGCTATATAGAAAGTGATTTTTGAACTTTGATGGTTTTTTACTCTGGATAAAAATTAAACAACAAACTTAATGTTACAAATAGCTTAAAGCAGTACTCGATAACTAAATATTATAAATGACTTGTTTATTTCTGAGTTTCCCAAACCTTTTTTTTTGTTTTTTTAATTAAATTCATTAAAGATAATTACTCCTATTTATTGATAGAATTTATTGTTAATTGTTTTTACTTAGAATGATATATGTCAAAATGAATTTTATTTATGTTTAAATTGAAAATTCTTTTAATTGTTAGTTGAAATTTAAAAAAAATTCAGGTTAAAAATAATTCTTACACTGGCATATTCATTTGTGTAAATAAAACTAATATGAGTAAACATTTCTAAATAAAATACCATTTGTACTACAAGTATTTATTCAAAGTTTAAAGCACTGTCTGTTAGAGACGGCTACAAACTGCAAAAAATTATTCTTTGTATTAACATTATTGTTAAATTAATTATAACTTCATTTTTTAGCTAGTTTTTGGTTCTTATAAACGATGACGTCACGTATTTATATTTAAATTAAAAATTGATTATTTTATTTTATATTGTATCGGTCTGCAAGAGTTATTAAATGATAAAATAAACTGAGTAAAACCTGTCATAATGTTACGTTCTTTAAGTAATCATAATAAAAAAGTCAAACATTAAGTTATAATATAAAAATTTAATAAATTGATGTCTATATAAAAAAGAAAAGTGTTAAAAGATTAAATTTTAACATGCAACTAGTTTACTGTCTGCTTAAATCAGCTACTAATTTTATTTATTGTAAGAAAAAAGTAGCAAAATGCTAATTATAATTTTTTATTAATTTTAGCTAGTTGTTATAAGTTTTATTTATCAAAACAAAAACTTTTGTTTAAATTATTAAATTTTATATTTTTTTAATATTTTTAGTAACTTCGAACATTTTACCTGATTTGCTAAAACAAAATATTTAGTTTGTATCGTATTTCTTTAGACGACAAACTACAACTGTTCAACGAAAAATAATCATTATTATTTAACAATACATTATAAGCTGAAATATAATTAAAGTTTTTTTTTAAACATCAATGCAACAAGCTTTTCTTTTTATTCAACATTCCAATAAACTATATAAAGTGTTTAATTAACAATGTAAAAGTACCTTTTACAAATTTTGTAAATATTTTAATCTATAAATCAAAATAATATAACAAAACAAGAAATTTTTAATTTTAATATAAGTGTAAATTATTTTTTCAGTTTTATTGCCTGAAATAATGCTTGCTAAACTTACAATTACAATAAGTTGTAATTAGTTTGACTATTTTAAAAGATTACTTATATGAAACTAAATCAAGAGTTATAAAACTACCAAAGACTTATAAATTGTGAAACTATAAGTTAAAACTAAAGTTTGTAGCAAGCAAAGTTTGATTAATAATCAACAGAAGTAAAAAATGATGATATTACTGAAAAATAGGTTTACTCTACTATTTGATAGGTATTGCATAATATCTTGTATAATATTTGATTTAATTAGTAATCTAAACAAAACAAAATATTATACAAGAAACTAAAATAATGATTACAATTTTAATTAGTATTTAATAGGTATTTATATCTTAAATTTAGATTATTAAAGTTGTTGCTACTTCGAATTTTATATTATTAACATATTCAATTAATAAAAAATAACTAATTCACTTAAGTAAAACATGAAAAAGAAGTATATTTTACATTCTAAAACGATATATCAAAACTGCGACCAAACTGAATTAAGTAATCAATTAACCGTCGACTGCAGACAGCTATAAACTTTGAAATAAACATACGAACGTATGTTTACAATCATACTTAAACTTAATCTTCATTTTTGAGCTAATTTTTTTGTACTTAATAAAACGTCATGTAGTTGTTATTCAGGTTTAACATAAATTTTAAACGTTTTTACCAGATATTAAAAAATTAATTAAAAAATATTTTATTACGTTAATAAACTAAAACTGTACAAAGAAAAACAAATTCAGTAAACAGATAAACATTAAGTAATTTGTAGTTACAGCTTTGTCATTTTATACATGTCAAAACTCTTAAATCATATTCTAACGTGAACTATACTTAAAAAAATAGTGTTTAATGAGTAAAAAAAAATATCTTTAACATTTACTTTAAGACATTTTTTATTCGATAAATATAATAAACTAAAAAACGTTGTCAAGTTGACTATGAATTTTATAAGTTTAACAAAAAAAATCATTTTAAACAATTTGTTATGAAAACTTAAAATAAAAGTATATTGAGCAATGGATTTTTATTTAGTTTACCAATCTTTTAAATAAAAATATAATACTACAAACAATAATAGAATAAAGAAATAGTCCAATAAAGAATATTTATTGGACTAAAAGCATTTTGTAATTTTTTACTTCAAAAATATTTTTTTATGATATTGAAAAGGTATTTTTTATGCTAAAAGCAGCTTGCATTGACCTGATTTTAGCTTAGAAGGCATACAGACAACAGTTTGCCTAACGTAGATATTTACACTTAAAAACTCCTTAAGCAAAAATCAAGTTTAAAAATTTATTTATTTAGCTGTCTTATAAGACAGCTACAAATTTTAACCAAATGAAAGTGTTGAATATGAGGAATAGTTATTTAATTTAGTATATATTTATGAGCTATAGTTTGTTAGTATAAATCATGACATAACATACATTTACTTCTTTTTTTTTATAACAAGGTTTGAAGCTTTTAACAGATGAAATTTTTGAAATGTCTTTAATGTTATAGGTCAATTTCTAAGTTTTATAGTTTAATCATTAAAAATAAGATAGTATAGTCAACGAATTACTAAAAACAAAACTATTAGTACATAAAAAAATTCAAAATACAAGCATAAAAATTATAGAAAAAGCATGTTATATAATAACCAATTACTACAATGCACTTTTTAGTTTATTTTATTATTGCAAATTTGTTGTCAATATGATGGATCTAGGCTTCAAAAGCTTGGCCACTTAAATTAAAAGACACATAAATCCTAAAAAAAAATGACACAAAATGTTCATTTTATTGAGTACTAATATAAAAACATTGGTTAATTTCAAATCTACATATTTTAATAAAAATCTAAATATTTTAACACACAAACTTAAACTTAAAAACTTATTTACGCTTAGATGTAGAAGGATTTTGTCTTTTCCCGTTTTAAAAAAACTTTATCAATGACATTTTTGATAAGCCTTTAGGTTAAGACCATAAGGGAACGGGGTAAACCATGTTGTTTATAAGTTGATCTTTTTTATAGAGTTTTTTCTAAGCTTCAAGATGCTTTTTATCGTTTTAAAAAATTTGAATTATTTTTTGAGATATGACCAGTCAGGCCGCATAATAGATTCCCTATGGAAAAAAAAATTAAAACAGCGAAAAAAGACTATTTCATTGAAATCTATCTCCTCCTACATTTTTCAAGCAAACTTCTTCAAACTTTCACAGCCTAATTTCTATACAATAACAAAAAAAAATTACTTTGGAATTTGGAAAAAAAGTTGTAAAAATAAATTTTTTTTGAAAAAGAAAACACTTTTTTAATTTTTGTGATAAAATTTTTATTTTTTAATATTACTAAAATTAAAAAAAAAGTTTTTTCGTTTTATTATAAGAAACGTTTTGGAAATTTTGAAGAAGATTGCTTGAAAAATAAAGGAGCAGATAGATTTTTAGTGATTTTGAAATTTCTGAGAAAATTGACCCCGAAAAATTTGCGGTCCATACGTTTATATCAAAAATTTTTTCAAAAAAATAAATTTCTTAAAAGTTAAATGATATTTTTGAATTCTATAAAAACTGGCTCGTAGTATGTACTTAAAGCTTTCATATAAAAGCCAAAGTTTATTTTTGTAAAAAAAAAATGTTCGATCCAGCCCTATGGCCTTAATCGGAAATTTACTCACACAGTTATCCACTACAATACCATTTTCCAACCTCTCACTAATACAAAATCTTATTTGCAAAATCCAGAAAAGACATACTGGGACACTCAAGTCAATCATTTCACTGAGTTTAATGCAAAACCCGGTAACTTTGAAAACCACACACTTTTATTTTTAAATATGATCACTTTTATCAAAGTAAACTAGAACACACTAGAATTGCAAAATACAAAACAGCAAAAAAAAATTCAAAAGAAATTTCATATTTATAATAAACATCAACCCGATCTACCGATCATGACTATCAGAATTTGGTTCTACAAAACAACTTTTTTTCTATTCATACTGCTTTTCCCAGGCACAATCAATACAGTGAAAACGTACAATTTCATAATGAAGGTACAGTAAATAACAATGTTTATGCATCACTAACAACAAAAACAGTAAAAACGCAATGCCCAAAGCACTTCAACAATATACTGGCCAGATAAATATTACCCAAACACATTAAAAAGGACTCATAATTAATCGAGAAAAGACTTTGCTAGTAAAATGGAACTATGAATTAAACTAAATGTTTAAATTAAACTAACAGTTAATAAACATTACTTATTAATATTACTATCAAACATTTTAACTAAATGTTTTTTTTTTACTTTTATCAAAATTTTCAACTTTTTTGTCAGAAACCAATTCATTTGGAAGCTTGTTTCATTTTTTAACCGACCGATAGAAGAAATAGTTAAGCCAAACTTCATTATTAAAATGTTGTTTAAGGTTAAACAATATTTTGTAATTAAAGTCAATATGCTTCAAGGTAAAGTGTATTATAAGGCAATATGAGTTATAAACTAAGTTAACTTAGAGGGTTATCACAATAAAAGATGTAATGTCTATAATTTCAAAAATTTAATTGAAATTTTGCTTTATTTTACAGTAGTTCTGTTGAAAATAATTTATGTTACAAACTAGCTTTTTGTAAAATCTGAGTTAGATTTTTAATATTTTATGTTTAAAGACAATTAGTATTTTAAAGTAACTTGCACATTAGCTATATAAATTATAAACTTGTCTTATTTAAACTTATTTCAAACTAAAAGGTAAAATGTATTGCAGATAAAGTTTTACCGAGATAAGATCAGCAATTTAAATAAATTGCTTCATAAGATATTTTGCATTACAAACTAAACTACACTATTTATACCATAAAGTAAAATGCGCTAAAAAAGTAATTCACATCATAATTGTTTTACTGACGTTATAACATTCATCACAAACGCTCAGTTATTTGAAATGAACACGATTTGAGTAAATTTAGAACTGATAGTTTGATGCATCTTTCGTATTTAATATTTAAAAGTCCTTAATATTACGGCTAATCTAAACTTAAAACTTTAGAAAATCCAAAATCAAAACAAACATGGTTTATCGCTGTACCTAAAATATTTATTGATATGTTTAAATATAATAGTATTATACCGAAAAAATGTAACTTAATGTTTAGATGTTCCAACTAGTTTCAAAAAAAAAACAATGCAAAAATAAAGTTTCCCTCATGTATGTTTTATACTATACTAGCTTAGTTCCTGTGTAAATAATGTAGCTTTATTTTTTTTTGGTCAAACAAGCAACGAAGTTCTAGAAAAAAAATGAAGTTGCGCATAATAATGTTATTAAAATAATTTAAATTATGTAAAATAAACTTGAGTAATTAATAATCGTCCAAAAAAGATATTATAAAATAAAAAAGTTTTTAACATGAAATTATTAAAGTGCTGAACACTATCGTGAAAGATGATAATAATAATAATAATAATAAGACCAAACGTATAGTTACTACTACCACAATTTCACTGCTTTTCATTTTATTTAAAAATCTGTTGCTAAGCGTAAAACTGTGGTAGTACTAAATAAACATTCGGTATCCAGACATTAAAATCCAGACAATTTAAATTATTTTAAATTATGTTAAATTATTTTGAGTCTTTAATGATATTCAAAAAAAGTATAATAAAATATAAAGTCTCTAACTGGATTAACTGGATATTAATAAAGTGCTCAAAAACTATCGTGAACGATGATATTAATAACAACGTATAGTTACTACTATCACAGTTTTATTGCTTTTCATTTTATCTAAAAATCTGATGTAAAATAAAGATAATAAGGATGATAAAGCTTAAAATTGTGGTAGTACTAAATAAAAGTTTGGTATCTGAACGACCTATTTTTATAAATAGTATTAAATAAAGTTTAAAATTTATGAACAAAAAAATCTAATTATAAAAGTTTTTTAAATATTGGCCTAAAGTAGTCTTAAACTAATATCTAGTTAACTAAAAATTCGACAACTACTAACTTTTTAACTTTAACATTTGTTTAGTTTCATGAATAAGTTTTTAAAAACATTTTACATTTTCTTTGTTCGAGGAAGCTTATAAAATATGCCTTAAACTAATAAATGATTCTATTTTTTTTTATAAACTTTAAACCTCAAAACTAATTTTTTAAATCAAGCAATCAATCTCACTGTACTTTAAAAAGTTTTGACTTAATTTATTTTTGTAACATATTTATTGAATTACTGAGAAGTAGCAGAAATAAAACATAACTAAATAGCCAAATGTTGTTTATAAATTAATAAAGGTCATTTACAAGTTATTAAATACAAAAAAAAAAACATACACTGCTAGAAATGTCTTTTTAAGGCACATAACTATACAAAATTATAAAAGGAAAATCTTAATAAAGTACTAATATAATTATAACTAATTTCTAATGAAAACTAAATAAAGAAACAAATTTTAAATACTTGTTACAAAAAAGCACATCTTCTTCGCAAACATTTTAATTTCTTGAATTTTAATGTAAGTTATACCTCTCGCGGGCCCTGTTACTATATTTAAAATGGTAATTTTCTCTCCATAGCATCTTAAACAAAATTAAGCAATAAAATATTATCGTTAAATGAAGATTAACGAAGCAATTTTTATTATATGCATAAAGAAATGTATAATTTTGCATGAACACTAAGCTAGTTCTAATAAAGCGCAAAACCCTTACAAATAAAATTAAAACTGTTTACGTGTATCTACCGCTAACAGCGCAATTCGGGGGGGGGGGGCAAATATGTTATTTTTCGCAATTTAGTGTGAGTGGACTTATATCAGCTTGACGACCACTGTTTTAAATAATTGCATGTGTGGCTATTTAGGTAATTAAATAATTTACATCTTGTGATGATTTAACATGTTATATTACTTAGTAGATTAAATATAAATGACGTCAAAATAATAAATATATAGTTTTATTGAAATTGTGCGTCTTATATATCTTATTGTTAAATTGAAAAGCTCAGACTTACCAAGGACAAAGTTTTACCACATCTGGCACTAGGACTAAAAAATGTTGCCGACCATAGCTGATAAAATTCTAAAAGATATGCTAATTAATCACTAAACCGTATAACTTTAGTTTATTTTAAGTTACTAATTTCACGCACCAGTAAATAAAGCCTTTTAAAAGGCTGGTTCTTATCTTTAAGTTGAAAACTAAAAGCAAAATAAAAATTCTTAACCTTCAAAGCTTAGAAAAATAAAAGTTACTTGATTTAAAACAGGATCTGGCTAAATCTGAATTTAAATAAATATATTTTTTAAATTTTAATTTAAAATATCTTAGATCAAGTAGATCACTAAACTTTTCAAAATTTTGTGAAGTATCAAAATAATAACGAATAAAAATGCATTGCTTGTTAATTATCAATATATAAGGATAAAACTAACTTTATTTAGATCACTTTATCTTATAAACTAAATTGTTGTGTTTATCTTAAAAATCTGAAAAAAACTTTGATAAAAAATATATATCATTTGTTAAATCTAAATTACTTCGTTTTTAAAATATAATACCAAGCACAATTTTGTCTTTAGACGAAAAGTAATCAAATTACATTAACAAATTTGCTTTCTATATAATATTTTTTGTTTGAAATTAAACTTATTCAATAAGACATCTTAATGTATTTTGAGTTTTTATATAGTTTTTTAAATAAGCTATGTCAAATAATTTAAATGTACAACTTTTAAATTGTTGTACTTTTGATTTATTACAAAAAATTAATAAAAATGTGAATAGTTTTTAAAGAAATACTTTATAGTCTACTAAAATAAAAATAGTTCTTTTATTAATAAAAAGTTGTCGTTTCTTAACTTAATTAATTACGATGTTTTTTTTTCTCAAAATATCTGTAATGAAAAATTAATTGGTATAAAGATATATGGCGTCATCATTTTAAATAACAAATATTGAAAATTTTACTATAAATATAATTAGCTTTGAACCAAAATGAACACTTTTTTAACTTGAAGTTTGATGCTGTCTCTAGCAGACAGTAAAATTTATTGGTGTCATCGCTATATAGATTTTTTTTTTAAATACGTATTTGTCATATTCATTTTGAATAAATTACAAATTAAACTGAATAAATTAAAAAAATATTATATTAGAAATAAAAGAAATTTAAGCTAGGTTTTTTAAGTTAAACAAGTTAATTATACGTTTTTTTAAACGTAGTAACACAGTTTGTTATTAAAAGTTTACAAGATATTATTATAAAAGCGTAAGTGTTATAGGTATATTATATCAAGAGTAATTTAGAGCTAGTACCTTTTTAAATTTAAAGTAAGCAATAAGTACTAATGACTTTAACTAATATATAAAAAAATAAACGTGTCAAACAATCAATTTAAAACAAAAGTAAAACAAAGTAAATTTTATGAACCAACTTTTTTACTGTCTGTTTAAGAAAGAACTCCTAAAATTTACTTTTAATAGAAACATGAAGAAAGTTTTCGTTAATTTGTTTAGTTGTTTCTTAGGTGTAAGTTTTTAAATTACTTACAACCAATAAATAAAACTAACTTAATAAAGTTAACTGAAGAAGTTAACTGTATAGCAATATTAGTTATAGATCAATTTTATTTTAACAAGCTTCAAACTGACAAATAAAATGTATTGCATTAAAATTTTACTGAGATAAGTTAAAATGCATTATAAAATATTTAGCATTACAAACTAAACTACACTATTTGCAATATAAACTAAAATGCGATATAAAAATTATTTGCACTATAAAGGTTTTACTGACGTCATTATTTTCACCACAAACGAATAACTACTTATAATGGATATATTTAGATAAAATTTTGAAGCTATAGTTTTTTGCTAGTTAGACTTCTTTGTGTCTAAATTTTAAAAGTCGTTAATAATTCGGCTAATCTAGACTGAATATTTTGAAAAATCCAAAAATGAAAATCACAACGTTTTATCGCTTTACTTAAAATATTTATTTAACAGTTAAACAACATTGGTTGTTAGAATATCCTTATGTCAGTAAAAATTGTAATTAAATATCTTGTTGCACTAACTTTTAACAAAATAATAAGACGGAAATAAAGTATTCTTCGTGAATGTTTTATACTAGGTTAGTCCCTTTGTAAATAATGCAATAATAATTGGTTTTTCGAAAGTTCGAACTATCTTTTAGCTATTTGTTAACAAAAATATTTTCAATTAGTAAGAACATGCTAAAGATTATACTTTTTAATAGTAATAAAATATACATATTTAAACTAATTGATTGTTTCAGTTTAGTGTAAAAAAAACGTTTTTGGATGCATTTAAATGATGGAAAAGCTCTATCTTGTATCAAAACCCATTATACACAAGTTTTGAAATATAAAAGCATTTGTCTACAATAAGTAGTTGGTTGTTAAATTAAGAAAGCTCTATAAATTTACGAAAACCATATTAGGTTATGATGATCATATATGAGATTTAATTTGAAATACTCATTGATTTACAAAATATATGTCACCTTAAAATTAAAACCAACTAATTCTGTTCTGTTTTTTTAAGTTTGTAGCTGTCTCCTGCAGTCAGTAAATTAATATTTTAAATATGTTTTCGAGTAATTAAGGTGTTTTAATTTTAAAATTTTTACTCAATTAATATTCAGACTTACAAAGTTAATTATCAGTTTTTAAACCTTAAGTTGTTACTTGCACAAAAATAGCAATTTACAAACTTGTAAAAATAAAAAACACAAAAAGTAAATATGCGCCTACGACAAAATAATTAAAACTAACAAAATAAGGCTTTTTTTTCTTTTAAATTACAACACCTCTCTTAAAGTACCTAAATTTTGTCAACTACATTTTTTTCTGCCATAAGCAGTTTCATGGTAATCTACGTTTAATATCTTAATAATATAATCGTTATTTTGATCGTGTTGTTAAACCGTGTTATAACGTGATTTTGATTAAAAATGTCACTTTTTATTGCTTACTATGAATTTTCAAACTAACTATCGCGCAAAAGAGTTTTTTTTTCTATACTATGATGAAAACAAGCAAGTTTTTTTTTTTTTAATTATCCTTTTTATAAAATTTTACTTTTAAAATCTGCAATAAAACTATAAAAAAAACTTACTTGTAAATTTGAAATAGGTATATAGGTTTTGTTTGTGATTAGACCAACCTTAAAAAAAATGTAGCTCTCTGGAAGTCAATGTCAGGTGAAATTGAGTTTGTTACCCTCAGAAGACTGTAAATTTGTTGTTCGTGAAAGCTTACTTTGCATTCAACTATCAAAAGTTTTTACAGATTTTATTTTTTTATTGCAATTTTATTGTTTTACACTACACCCATGCATCAAAACATGAGCCACTTAAACTGAAAGACACATATCAGAAAAAATTCGTTAATTTTTAAACCATGTACAGAATATAATTGAAAATAAGAGTTATAAGTAACATAGAATACAAAATTTTTAACACATAAACTTACACTAATAAACTTTTTAACGCTTTAAAGTATAAAATATTTGCAAAAATTGTATTTTTAACTCAAAATAGTAACTTCATCATCAAAACTTTCTAAAACTTGAGACTTTAATCAATAGCAAACACAGTTACTTAATCTTCCAATATAGCATAAATTTCCAAATTGAACGGAATCAGAAAATTCAGCAAAACATGCAGAGAAGTCAATCACTTCAGTGATGAGCAAAAATCTGCAACATATTGTTAATCAATAAAGTTGGGTATTGAGTCAAGTGTATCAAAGTGATTTGGAAAACACTAAAATTCAAAAGTTCGAATAAACAATAAGCAACCTAAAAAGAAAGTCTGTGGCATTCGTTTAAGTTTGTAGCTGTATGTTGAAGATATTCATTTAATAATAATAGTCATTTAATTTTTTTTTGATATATAGGTACTTCGTTTTCGAATACTTGGGGATTTTTTTTTAATATATAAATATAATGAAGTATCTAATAATTGTTATATATAAATATATTTTAAATGAAAGTTACATATTAACAGTTTACAAACTCTAATATTAAACTAAGTATATAGTTGTCAAAAATTAATTTAAATTAACATTTTTTTTTGTTTTAGACAATAAAAACATTCAAAATACTAAAATACTTTTTAAACGAAAACTTCAGAAAATTCAATTTAGTAAAAAAGATATTAAATAAATAAAACAAAGAAATTTTTATTAAATTTAAAACTACTGTCTGTTTAAGACCATTGCATACTAAAAGAATCTTAATACTAAAGCTGAAATATTAATAGCTTTACTTATAAGAAACGATTTTTCTTAGTTTAATCATTTGTCGCCTATGGTCATTTTACAGCGACTTATTACACCGTAAATTTACGGAATACATGTCTTTTTTAGTATAATCTTAATTAAAAAGTCATAAGGTTTGGGTAATACAACTAAATTATCTTCTTTGAAAAATACAACTTTTTATAATCTGAAACTATTTTCAAATTTGTTCAAAAAATAATGTCCTACAGCTCGTTTAACTCTGCACCAATAAAAACACTTGCACTACATAAAATAATTGCAATAAGAATAACGCTCGTGTTATTTGCATCATTTTAGTGCAACATACTTTTGATAAAATGATAAAATACTGACTTGAAAACGCTGTCAGCTTACGTACCTGCAAATTGAATGAGCTTACATAACGGTTACTTAATTTATATAAATGTTAAAAATGAGTTTTTTGTAAGTTTGAATAATTATATGATCCTTTTTTTTTGAAGCTGCGATAGTAGCTACTTTAATTTTAATAACAAACTCAAGTGAAAATAGACTACTTTAATAAAAATATAAAAACAGAAATATATTAATGACCTGTTTTTACATTCTAAGCATATAGAACATTCAGAAACGATTCATCTATGCAACGAATAAATGTTAAGTAGTTAATAAGTTACTGTCTGCTTGAAACAGCAAAAACTTTGAACAACGATTAGGGGACTTAAAAGTTTAATTAAGTGTTACTTATGTGACGTGCAATTTTCTACGAGTATATAAAACAGTGTTTACTGGAGAAAGCTACGAACTGTGATAAAATGCAATAAAGTAACATAGATTAAAATAAGCAATAAAGTTGGAGCATTAGTTAAATTCAACTATGAAGGTTTTATTTTAAATTGTCTGTTTCAATTTTATATAAATAACAGTTATAACTTTAGCTTAAAAATACTACTAAATTGTATTATTGTAGCTAAAATTTTAAAGTTTGACAACTTGTAGGTCAGTATTCGTTGACTAATCAAAACAAAATTAAGTTACTTTTACCTTAAAATAACAAAAGTAACTAATTTGAAGAAACATGATACAAATTATCTTTAATTAAAGTTTTCTTAAACTTTGAAAGTTTGATTTATACTAACAAAAATATTTGAAGATATATTAATTAGAAACAGTAATATGTATTCTTATTTAAAGCTGGTGAAAGAATATACATTTTTGTACATGGTATAAAACAGCTATTAGCACATTGTATTTCATTCATCGATTATTTGTTTGTAAATATAAAAGTTTATTACTACCCATACTCTTTGTTCTTACTATAAACTAAAATTACAAAATATTAAAATAAGCATTTAAAATCAAAAATTTATTATTAATTTAATTTGTACTTGTGACCTTTTTTAGTTTTCATTTCAAACACTGCAATATAAAAGTTCTTGTTCACACACCAAATTTTCAGTTTCATTTTGTTAGCAACATTTTCCTTATTAACCGAACTCTGCTTTGAAACCATAGAAAATTTTGTTTTAATTTATTTTTTTAAACTAGTTGCCTACATTATTTTTTTTCCATTTATTGAAACAATATATCATATGTTAATTATAGTAAAAACGATAAAATTCTAAAAATTAGCAGGTTAGCATAAAGAATTATAAATTAAAATAAAAATTAAAATAAATACATGTGACGTCACTATTTGAACCACGAAAAACTGGCTGAATATTATAATATAAAACAAAGTTACACTTTGCCAGCTTTAACGATCCAAATTTTGTGAGTTTTAAACTGTCTCTAATAGACAGTACTTTAGTCACTGATACAAAGCTTTCTTCATGTAAACATTTCTACATCAATGTTAATTCAAAACTTTAAATACAACAAAAACAATTGTACGGTAATACTTTAAGAAAATTTGAAGTTTTACAAAACTTTAAAATTAGCTTTTGTTGAACAATGCAGTTTTAAGTACTTTATACTAGAGCCAAAATGTTTTCCATGAAGATTTAAAATGTTTTTTTATAATTAATGTAACTTTTAAAAAATTACTTGACTAGTTGTATCTTAAACGTGTTGCTGTCTTAATTTTCAAGACATTAATGTCTACTGAAAACCAGATCTAAGGCTTATTTAAAAACATTTTTCACAAAACAATAGAATTGATTTGTTTTGCACTAATAATTTTTAAGTATCTAAGCACGTCGCCTTAGTGATGTTTTTTATATTAAGGCAGTATTAAAACATTATCTCGACACATTAAATCGACATCTTTACTCTATTTATAACATATTTTTTCTCATTTAATGTTGAGATTTACTAATTTGGTAAACTTAAACAAAAATATTTGAATTAATTTCTTCTTATTTAAGAAAAGTATTTCAAGTAGGTTTTTGTTAATTTTCATACCTTAAATAAAATTTAAAAAAATTAAATTAAAATTTTAAGATTTTTGCAGTTTAAAAGATGTCTTAAAAAACAGTAATTTATAAAAGGTTCTCAACTATACCTAAGTATAAATTCTAATTTAAGTTTTATTAAAAATAAAATTATTTAAGCTTCCGTAAATTTTAAAAAATAATGATATTGTAATATTAATTAAGGTTATGAATCTAATTTAAGGTTTTTTATTTTAATAATTTAACACTAAGTTATATTTATTAGCTACTCTAAACCGACGCAAAATAATGTAAATTTTTGTGACTGTGGTCTAAAAATTATTTAACGTAGGATGTACATCCTTGCAGTAGTTTTTAAAATTTAGCTTAATTTACACTTTAAGTAGTCAACATATGCTGTGTTCGTTTAACCTTTAGGTTTCGAGTTTAGTTTAAGGAAAAGTAAGACCTAATATAATAAACACTAAAAGGTAGAATTATATAACAACATATTATAGGCCGGGTTTAAAATAATCGGGTTAGAAATGAACGGCTATGAAATTATCGGCTTAGAAGTTACCAGGTTAGAAATGACCAGGTTAGAAGTGATCTGGTTAGAAATAATAGCGGGTTAGAAATGTTTGACTCCCGTTGTGCAATAAGGTTAATTATGTACAAATATAAAAACTATTTAATATCTGTTTTACAAGTGGGTGTCACTTTAACACGAAGGGACACTTTTGCACGGCGTCACTTTTGCACTGAGGATGACTTTTGCACAAAGGCACTTTTGCAAAAAATGATAAAAAAGGTTATAAAATTTAAATAATATTTATTTTTTATTTAACCACTACCTTTAACCTTTACCCTCAGTCGCTAAATACTATTTCATTTAAAAAATATTATTATAGTTTTTTAATTTTAATTTTTTATTATTTTAGCGTTTGTTAGTTTATTTTCTTTTATCTAGTTTGAATTTTGATCTTATAATTTTTTCTATTTTATTTTTATTATTCTTATTCCTCTTATAACTAACATTTACCCTTGATCGGTAACTTTATTACTTCTTTTTTATTTATTAATAGTTTTTTAATTTTATCATTCTTTTTTAATAATTTAGTTTTCTTTTACTCTCGTGCAAAAATGACCCTTCGTGCAAAAGTGACCTTCCGTGCAAAAGTTTCCTTTAGTGCTAAAGTGATACTCGTGCAAAAGAGTCTCCGTGCAAAATTGTAATCTTGATACTCGTGCAAAAGTGAATCTTCGTTCAAAAGTTACGCCTAGCAAAAGTGATCAGTTTTCGTTTTAACAATGCGATAATAGTTTCAACTAGCTTTTAATAGTTTCAGTTTTAATGTTGAACTGATGGGTTGGTGTTTACTTGGTATCTGCCGATCTTATTTAAAATATTCAAATCTTTATTAGCTTCTTGCATGATTATAAAAATAGTGTAACTTAACCAAACAAAATAGATTAAGACTTGGTTAATTTTGTAGAACAGCTATATAAAAACACATATTTAGGTTAGTAATCAAGCGTTTAGCATTAATATTATCTGCTTATAAGCTTAAACTTTAAAAAAGTAAACACTTATGAAAATTATACAAATAGACAAAAATACTTTAAACTATTCTAAGATAAATTAAAATAGTTTTCCCAAAATGAATTAATTTTAAGTTTATGTATTTTACACGTAAAAAGAGATAAAAATTTAGTTCTTAGAAAATACTATGTGATTAGCAAGTTAAGAACTTACCGAAAATTGCTTAAACTTGAAATAAACTTCTACACTTTAGTTCTTAATTTCAATTAAAAGTTTTTGAAACTTAAACTTTGAAAGGTTCTATCGTTACTACTCATATTTAGTTACAACTTAATGTAATAAACAATGACTGCAATTTTTAATATATCTAAAGAGTGAAGTATACAAAAGATTTTAATTCAATAATTACACAAAAAGAACTTATATGAAAGTAACTAATTTTTTGTCTACTGGAGGCAGTTACAATTTCAAATATAGATATGAACCCCAGGTTGCAAATCTCAAAGTAGTATTCCTTATCTGAAAAAAAAAACACACCGCTGCAGAAGTTTTTCTCTTCTGGTAAAGATAAGAAAAAAGATTCTAAAGAAAATTTTAATGTCGTGCGCTCCCAGAAAGGAATATGTTTCAAAGCTGGAGATAACTTTAGCAAGATTTTAACAAAAAAACCAGCTACCTTCCCTTTACTTAGAAGTCAAACTGAATTGATCAAAGCCAATCCTCTACAAAGCAGAGCAATGGTGTATTTTGTCGTATGTATCCTAGTATTAATCTAAGTTATCTGAAAGTGGTTTTGTTGACGATGGAGTGTCGCTGGGGAATAAACTGCGTCTTTCCGGTTATATAAGAACCCGTAGAAGGACTTACGGTGCCGAAAGTGGTTAATATAAATCAGTTTGAACAGCTTTTTAAATTAATGATTTAGTTTAATTGTAGTCTAAGTTAATTGTAACATATTAGTGATTTATGTTCTTTTTAGTAAATTTCAATGATTTTAGCACTAAATAATTCAATTTTTTAAAATATTTAACTTTGCTAGCTTTTTGTGTCTTTTCATCTCCTTTGTAGATAAAATCTCATGGGAAATGTATAAGTATTTACCCAGCTTTAATTATATTTATTTGTACAGATGTTATCATTCTTGTTATTAGTTCTTTAATAAATTTAACCAAGAAAGATAATTATTTGACCGTTTTCCTGTGTTTTAATAAAACAAAATTGTTAAAGTGTTTGATAATGAGTAGCTTTATGACTGATTATCTAAATACCTAATTAACATTTTGATTGAAAAAATTTAGCGTTGATCATTTTTGTCATGTTTGTTTAATTAAGTTATAAATTGTATAGGTGCGCGATATGTTCAAAATTAACTACCTATCATTACGTTTAGAGCTGAAAAGTTTATAATAAAATAAGTTTGAATTTCATAAATTATAATAAAAGACATAATAATTTAACTAAAAAAGTTAGCTGTAAAATAAAGAAAATAGTATTCAAGTAATTTTTTTATTGTCTCAAAATTTGTAATATCGCCAGCACTTAGTAAGTTAGTTACTTAGGCAGTTTGCTCTGTATATAAGTATTTTTTTAAATTGACTTTAGATTTAATAAGCTTTAGATTTGTAAATATTAATACATTTATTTTGCTATAAAAATATGGTTTCTTAGAAAAAAATTTTGTGAAAGTTAAAAAATGACAAAATATGAAACAAAAACGAAAATTCTTATTTGTAAATACATTTTTTTTTTGTCACAAATGTATTAAGACGTGTTTTTAATTTACAGTAATTTCAAATGCGTTTAGAAAAAGTTTTTAAATAAACTCTTAATTCTTTATTCAAGATTATGAAAGTAACCTGTTTTTATAAAGTTTTTTATTTCTTTAAAAAGTTGTCGTTTTTTAACTAAAGAAAGAAGGATTTATTTTCAGTCAAAAATCATCATCTGGTTATAACCTGAAAAATACTTATAAAATATTAGTTGAAATATATTATATTTTTTGACATCAAAATTTCGAAACTGGGTCGTAACTAAAATTTATAATCTGCACACCCCTTTTATATATGTTCTAATGCTAAAAAAAAACTTAGAAAGTTAGGTATTATTTAAATATACGTTAAAATGGTACACGATCAACAAAATTTAGACAATTTAAATTAAGGTAAATAAAATTCGAATTCAAGTTCTTAAAAAATGTTAAAATAAGCAACAACTAGAAAGTTATATAAAGTTTAAAATGTAACTTAAGCTTCGATTAATGTCTTATTTTTTAAAAAATATTTAAAATATAAATATGTAAACATCATAATAAAATAGATAAAAATATGTGACGCCACAATTTAAAATAGCAAAAAAATATTAAATTATAGAACAAAATAGCACTTTACTAACTCATAGGTATAGGATCTTGAATAGTTTGTAACTGTCTTTAGCGACAGAAAATTTTATATCAATTTAGTTTTAATTTTATTTATTTCAATTAACCTATTACTAGTATAAAGAATGTAACGTCACTATATAAATTTATGAAAACTAGCTTATAAACATTTTATATAAAAAAGTACCTTTATTGACGTTTCTGGACATTACTATGGCAAAGTTTGTAGCTGTGCCCGGTAGACGGCAAAATAGTTACATTTTAAGAAAGTGCATTATGTAAAGTGTATTATCGTTTTTATAGTTTTTAATACCTAGTTTTTTAGACATATTAATACAATGTATAAGTGGTGAGTTTTCTAAAAATTTTTTCTAAACAATATTGGTAGAGTAATTATTACTGGCAATGTGCAATTAAAGTATTATCTAAAAATATTTCTAATAGTTTTCACTAAGATTTTTCAAATTATTCAAAAATTTATAATTGGTTTAACTATATGTTTAAATGAACTAAACCTCCTGTACATTTATAAAAAATGTAAATAAAAAGTATTTAAATTTAAAGAAGTTTGAAATAGTATGAAGTTCATCTTCTACGACTAAAACTAAAACAACAATACTTTTTGCGAGAGAGATCGCTTTTTATTTATTTAAAGCCTCATCAAAATGTAATTTAATTAAAAGCCTGTTTTTAAGAATTCCTCTAACTGGCGCAATTAGCATTAGAAGCAAAATTCTTACACGCTTAATGACGTCAGTAGTTTTTGGCAAAAATGAAATTAAAGCCTTACTCGCTCATATTGAAACGGATTTTATTACTAAATATCCATCGGTAACCGTCTTTAACAGGAAGTTTTTGAAACGCATTGTAAAACGCCAAACTTACATTTGCTGTAGCTAACAATATTGATTATTAGAGGATGATAATTAGTTTTAGTTATTAAAAAGTGAAAAGTTAAAATAAAAATACTAATAAAAGTTCTTATATAAGTTTGAATTAAACTAAAAGTTTATCAGTTTGTACATTGAAAACTATTATAGTAACACAAAGGCCTTTAAAAAATATCAGCCAGAATTATAGGTGTGTGATAAGTCAATAAAGTCCTTAACTTCTGTAAATAAACAAGTTTTTGATATGTTTCGTTTATTGTCAATTTAATTATTAGTAAAATCCTCTTAGTATTTGTTATATGAATTAAGTTTTAACTTAAAAAATGTATACAAACATATAATTTGCGAGTAATAGAAAAACTACGAAGGGTATTGTGGGTAAGGGTAACCAGATTGGCAAATAAGATACTTGGCCAGAAAGGTCTAAGAGAACCAGACTAAGACTAAAGCAAATGTAGACGCTTAAAAAACAAATAAAGCTGTCGTCAATAAATTTCTTTCTTTACTACAGCTATGTACTAAAAAAATTAAAATTATAATTTTGTAAATTTGTTTTAGTTTATAAGAAACAATTAAGCAAGTTTTTTAAATTAAACCAATCAGTCATATATATTGTTTAAAATTTGAACTATGCAACCAGCTATTATTGATATTTTTATATTAATAACAACTTTAGCTAAAAAACAACTAATATATTGATTTTGTATGCCTAAGAAACATTTACTAAGTTTTTTAATTATATTATTATAACTTACTAAAGGTAAGTATTTGTCTACATAATATAACATGTCTTTAATGGAGTTATTTCACTATCAATAAGGTTTAAAACTTTAAAAGAATGCATAAAATAAAATCTGCATAGTAAGATTATAAGTTATTTCATAAGGCTTATTTTTTACTACTAGTTTGAATTATTAATATATATTTAAAATATTACAAAACACTTTCAGGTAAAAACATTTCTCCTTAAGAATTATGTTTCTGCTTAATATAATTCAAGAAATATTACAAAACTTTGTCAAAACGTCAAATATTATGCTTAGTTTTATCAAATTTGCTTTTTTAAATACTAAAAATCATTTAATTAGAATAAATTAAAACTAAATGCTAACAATCTTAAAGTAATATACAAAGAAGTTTTCAGGTGTAATTATGATTTAATGATACAACATGCAGGATATAAAGTTACAAAATGTATAAACAGCAATAAAAATGCAAAAAAAATCTTTTTTAACGTCAGTCATTATGAAAAAATATCATATATTAAAAAATTTAAATTTTTTTTACTAATCTAAATTTAGACAATTTAGGCCGATAAGCTATGATATTTTTTATAAGACTGTAACTTTGTTAAGTTGTATTTTAGAGTTTGCTTTGTTTTAGTGATTTTAATTTTTTTTTGTTTTATTGTTAATTCCAACTTAGTTAAGTTTTCTTAATTAAATTAATTCAATGTTGCGTCTTCCTTTAAAACTTATAAATCTAATAATCAAAAAAAAACATTTTTGTGATGTTCAAATATTTTCTTTTTAAATTTCTTGATCTTGAGTTTGATAAAATGTCATTATTGCAATTTCGGTTTGTCTACAATTTTGGTTTAGAGATTCTGTAGAATTGACATTTTCAAAGAAGTCATCAAGAACTATAAATTAGTTAATAAACTGCTCCACTTTAAATATAATTTTCTCTTACAAACCATGAAATAAATAAAAAGAATTGTACTAACTGCAAACTTATAGTTTATTGCTAGTTTGTAATATAATTTTTTCACTTTATTAACATGTCTTGTTTGTTAGAAGAAAGCATAATGTATGTAAAATATATTTATTACACCCGGTAGAAATCTAAAATGTTTATAGCAAATGATAATTTGAACGAATAATTATGACGTTGAAATGTTAACAAACAAAAACTAGCTTAAAACAAATATTAAATCAAAATAGCTTTTTATTAAATTTAAGTGTTTTAGTTGTTAAAGTTTTTTAATGTCTCTAGTCGACAGTAACTTATTTATCCTTTACTTTAACTTTTTTTCTCATTTTATAGATGTTACGGTTTTAATGTGTTTTATATGCTAGTTTATTTAGGCATATAAGTTTTATGTATTAATTGTATGTTACTATACTTGAACGACAAAAAAAAGGCTTAAATTGCTTGATCTCAGGACCTTGTGCAAAAAAAAAAAAAACGTTTCGATTATCGAATCGCACACCACAGATGCCTTTTAACGTATTTTCTAAAACATGTTACCTTGCTACCATACTCTTATCATCTTAATTAGTTTTAAATATAACGTAGCATTATAATAAACTTAAAAATTTAAATAATTTATTATGATTCAGATTAACAAATACAGCCTTGTATTATATTACCGTTGTAAAAGATTATAAAAGCTTTGTGCAACTAGGATACTTATGGTCTATTGAGGTTTTATTTCCTTAAGCAGACAGTAATTTTAACATTCTTTTTACACTATTTTAAGTTAAAACTTTTATTTTATTCGTTATTTTTAGGCTGTTTCTAAGCTGTCCTAGTTTTAATAACTTAATTTTTGTTTTTTGCTGTTAACGTAACATTGATTTGCTGAAAAAAGAATTTCAACTTGTTTTTAACTGCTTATTAAATTGTATTATTCTATAAAAGTATGCAGCTGTATACCGCAAACAGTAAATAAATTACTTGCAATTAAAACAGTTTTAAAAACTTGCTTATATTTAAGATAATTTAAGTTTAACTACTTAAATACTAAATTTTTAGTATAAATTATACTGACGCATCAGTTGTTTATTTTTTTTATAATTCTTTTACATGAAATTAGCAACAATAACAGCTAGTAAAGTTTATAAATTTTATAAAGTTTTTGCTTAGACATGTCACTTTAGTTTATAAAAAAAGCTTAATATTTGCTATTAATAAAAGTAGCACACATTTCATTGAGTTTATAACTTTTTGTACAGCTATTCCTTGAATATAAGAATTTTTCCTTCTATTAAGTTATTTCTCAAAGTTGCCTTTTTCTTTTAAATCAAAATTTTATTAAGAAAATTTATCAGAAACGTTGTAGCTCTTTTAGTTTTTGCTTTTAGTAAAGTAAGGAAAATGTATGACATAAATACATCAAACTTTTATTACTAACATAAAATAGTTACAATTCCTCGCTTAAAATATTAATCTAACTGATAAGACTTATAAAAATGATTCATGAAATTTGAATACTAAAATAAAGTCATCATTTAGTACGCTTTATATATTTATGTGTCTGACTTTGAAAAAGCTTTTTGTATTGAGATTTTTTTTTTTGACATGCTGTACCTAGTTATTAAACTCATAAAAAAATATATGTCTACAAACTGTTCAAATTTCTTATTTTTTATTTTTTATTTTTTATTTCTTATTAAAACTACTGCTTCTTAACTAGATGAAGCAAAATTTATTTTAAGAGAATTAGTAGCATTTGGTGTCAATCTTAATAGTTTTATTAAAATAGGGCAGCTTTTGAAATCAGCATTTGGTTTGCGTATATTAAAACATTATTTAAGTTTCATATAACTTGTTATACATTTTAATTTAACTTCAACCCATACCCACCCACCTTAAACAAACATTAAGTAATAATAATAAAGTGTTTTATTATTTTAAGTAAGAAAAAAAGTTCAGTTTAATATACGTAAACTAAATTTAGGTCTATAAAGCTACCTTAAATCGTTTATTAAACTAAAGTTACTACATGTTATAATCAAAACTGACAAAAGCTAGTTTGAAAAATAAATAATAAATTAAATTAGCCTTTTTTAAGGTTTCATGGAGCTAAAATTTGAAGTTTGTAGCTGTCTCAGGTAGACAGTAAATTACTAAGTTTTAAAATCAATCTATTTCAATTGATGTTCAGATTTTAAGTATTCTTTATACTGAAGTTCTTAGATTTATAACACAGACTTTATAATTTTTAGCAATAATAAATATATTTTTTTAGAATCGGTTTAATTTCAAATTTGGTTAAATAATTAGTTTACACTCAAGATTGTTTGTACCATAGTTTAATAAGAAATATTGTATACTCACCGAAAATTATGTTTAGCTACTTATATTTAATAAATTTTAAGATAATGAGATTGACAAAGAAATAAGGCATAATTTATTACAAATAAATAATATCAACATAAGAAAATTTCTTGTTTGTTTGCAATGAAAATTTATCTTACTAGATACTTATTTTACTATGTTTTTGTAGTCTAAAATAGTACTTCAATTTCAATTAAGTGTTTTAGATTAAACTTTTTTTATTAATAAAACAGTTAAAAAGTTTTTTATATTTTTGTTGATTCATAAATTAGTGTTTACTTAAGAATTAACTGTTTCTTTAATTTTAAGAACTTTTTATTGTAAAGTAAAGAAAGCACAACGTGTTTAAAGGAAGTTGTTAGTACCTTTTAATATTATAGAAAAAAAGTTAAACAAAGATACTTGACGTTCCCATTAAAACCGTTAAAATTAAAAATTTTAAAGTTGTACCAAATAGTTAAAACTTCTAATCAGTCAGAAAAGATTATAAAACAATTTTAATCGAAATAAAATATGTAACGTGATAATGTCAACTAACACAAAGTAGCTAAAAAAACTGATAAAATAAATATAACTGATAAAAATTTAAGATATTCTTTATTTTGGATATTTTATGCTACCAAAGTTTGTAGCTGTCTAAAGCAGAAAGTAAATCATTTACTTCGAAACATTAGATTTTCTGTTATAAGTACCAAGTATTTGAAAAGTGTTAATCAAATTATACTTTTCTGTTTAATATATGTTTAGGCATTTAAAATAAATCAATTCTATACAACTTTTACAACTTTTTAAATGCTAACTAGTTGATAAAAAAAACTTCAACAACCACTATAAGAAAGAAATTTTTTAATAAGAGTTTACAAGAAAATATTTTAACTAAGCAGTCATTTTACTTTTAATTATTTTTCTGTAAAGTTTAAGTAACAAAGTTACATAACTAGTTTTTTATTGTAATGATATTATATATAAGAATAATAATTGAGTTTAAAAATGATATGTTGAAACAAATTATAAACTAAAACAAATTTATAATAAATACGTAATTTTACCATTTTTATGTTTAAGAAATACTTTAAACTTATTTAGATAGCAGAAAGTATATGAAATACAAGTAAATTAATCTTTTCTAAAAGTTTTATTAAATATAATAACCCTATGGCTTTTGATACTATATAGCAATCAGTTTCCATTAATTTTAGTTTTAAAACAGTTTTTATATTTTGATTTTTTGTATCAAAAATAAAAAAAGATTATATTTAATAATAAATCTAAGTATGTTTATGCAAAGTTCTAAAAACTTATTTAGTGAGTATTACCAGATAAATCAAAAGAAATAAAAATAAAAAGCTAACAAACAGCTTGAATCTGAAACTATCATTCCTTGTTTTTTGAAGGTTTATGATCTTTTTCAGCTCTTTAATAATTTAAAAAAAGCTATGGAAAGATATTTTTAAGTTTAAAAAATAAGCTTTTAAATCTATATAAAGTTTTATTTAATTTTAAATAATAATTTATTTTGCTTTTTTTCATTGTAAGTAAAAACGAAACCATGTCTTAGAATTCAGATAATCGTGGTAACGGTCTGAGAGTATATAATGTATGTTTCAAATGTTTTTAGCTCATTAGATAAAAACCAAAAAAATTTAAAGTTAAAACAATAAAGCATTTTTGTACAATAAGTATTCTAAAAAAAGGTTTTAAGTAAAGTTTCTAGACTTATATTTTTATTAAATATAGTTAAATTCTAACATTTTTGAATCCATTATTTAAACTTTTTTTATAACTTTTAAAGATAATACAATTTTAATCTTTTATAAGTAGTATTAAGACTTCGTAAATTTAATTTCATTTGTTAATTTTCTAAATTTATCAAGCTTATAACTAGAAAATATTATCAACTATAAAAAAGATGTTTTTATTACAACATTAGAATGTACTTTTTTTTTGTTTTTAAGGTAGATTATCTAATAAAAAGTCTTAATAAAATAACGACAGCCTTTTACCAATCGCAGGTCAATTTTTCCAGTTAAATTACAGGGCATATTGTTTCAAAAGTATTTTTTTTAAAAACTGTAGTTACTATAGAAATTATTAATTTGAATCAAAAATGTGATAATTACGCAAAATGAAGTCCTAGAAGTTACTTACTATAAGTATAAACATTAATTAAAAAAACAAACTAGAAAAACAGCTTTAATTGTAATTAAGATATATAAAAATCATTATTTTTTATAATAAAATTGTTAAGCATGTAAAAGTGTTATTAATTTTATTATATTTTTTTCATTTATTTAGTTTATTTTTAATTGAAGTTAACTTATTGTGTTTAAAGACTCATATAAATTAAAAAGGTTTTTAATAAATATAAAACTAGAATTTTATGTTAATAAAATTAACCCTTATCAAAGAATAAATATTTGTTGATGTAAACTTAAATTAAATACTTACTTACTAAACTTCAAAAAAAATAAAAAAAAAATTAAAAAATAAGAATAAATAATATTTACATGGGTAGGTGTGGAAATTGCACGAGCGTACAAAAATGTGCGAGGGACAAAATTGCACGAAGATACTTTTGTACAGAAAATATCGAGCATGCAGAATAGTGAGACTATTAGATAAATTTAGAATGAAAAAATTTGTCTGATAAAATTTTTATTTTGCATTGTACAGAAAGTTTTGTTATGGCTGTGTTCTTCCATAAATTATACTTGAAATTGTTTTATTTTGATTTATTAAAAAAAAATTTAATCTGTAAAAATAACAGTTATATACTTTAGTTTTCTTTCAAGTGTATTTTATATTAAAGTTCAAGTTTTAATATTTCTTAAATTATAATTATGATACTTATACTTTATGTTGTAACTTATTTCTATTATGTGTAGCTTGTTAATGTTTAGTAGATACTCAATACAAAGTCTTAAAGTAAAAAACAATTCTTTCTACTACAAACATTTAACGTAAATTCAAGATTTAGGCTTTATAGGGTGAAAAATACTGGAACTTTGAGATATTTTGATTGAAAATCTGGCAAGGTCTGCCAATTTTCTGTGGTTTGTTTTTTTATTTACAAAATCTAAGGATTCTAAAAGTATAAACAGAATTTATATATGTCATTATTTTCTACTTTTTTAATCTTTATCTTAGTTGGCACGTAGTTTGATCTACAGAAACGTAAACATTTGTGCGAAAAAACTCGCGTTTGTTTCGATTATTCAGCTTTTAAGACCTTGTTTCTTTAGCTTTTAGTATTCGTTTATACTTAGTTTTGCACTCCTAAGAGATAATTATTGAATTAACTGTACGTTCTAGAACTTTTAGTGTCATAAGTATTGAACAAACTGAATACTTCTAAATTGTATACTAATAGCATGATGTAGCTTTCTGTTATCAAATAGCAAACTATTGTGAAAAAATACATTTAAAAGCTGTAGATATGGTTAAAATGATGTATGAGAATTAAAAAGAAGTAAGTGTGAGAGAGGATATTGTACTATTGAAGTACTTGTAGTGAGTAAAAAAGAAGTAAAACTTTTATGGAAATTTACTTATTTTTGTGTTACAAAAGAGTAAATACAGATAGAAGATATATAAAAAGATGAATTTTAAAGTAGATGAACCTCAAAGAAAATTAACATGAATAACTTACTTTGTTTTAATTCAAATTGACTCTCTGAGTTGAATATTTTAAGATTAAATACCTGTGGTTAAAAAATAAACAAAAATGAAAAACTTCTAAAAAGTGATGATAATATTATTTACTTAAGTTTTATCAAGAAGATTAGAATCTATTCAATCAGAAAAATAACATAATAAGACAATAACTTGCAACAAGAAGACAATCTGAAAAACTTAATAATATAAAAAATTTTTTAAGAATAATATAAACAAATTAAATTTTTTTTTAAATACCTTAGAACTTTATTTTTGAAATAAAACTTGTTTTAAAGATTTGAAAATGTTAAGACAGGTCATTTTGTATCACATCAATATTTTGAAAATATTTTTCTAAAAGTTGTTCTGAAATGGAGTTAGGTCAGTTTTTTAAATATAATTCTGAAATTTATCCTTTAATTAATATTACTAAACTTAATTACCAAAGGATAAGCTTGTGTGAATAATCATTGGAAATTTTTTTCAAAATTTATAAAATACATCAGTTTAATTCTTTAAGTAATGTTTTATAAATGATTTTAAAATAGGTTTTAAATAATTTTTTCAATCTAAGATTAAAAAAAAAAAGTTAATACTGATTTTTTTAACAAGTTTTGAAGTCTTTATGTTTGCATATAATTATATGTTTTAAATTGTACCTGAAAAATGTTGATGTTTAATATTCAAAGTTTGAGGTTATTTAACTAAGTTGTTTTATTTAACAATTTTTTTTTGTAAAAAAAAAGTTTGATTCTTTTTTACAGCTTTTATTTAACATTTTTTTTTAGTAAGAAAATGTTTCATTGTTTTATACAGATTATCTCTTTATAATAATTATAACTAGATATAACATAAACAGCTAAAACTTTTATTTACAAAGACGTTTACTCTTCATTTTTTACAATAATGACAATACTTAACTAATTGTACATTTGAATTTTATCTAATGTTGTGAACTTTAATATTTTATATATCTTTTGTTTTATATTCAACTCCTAAAGTTTATGATTTTTATCTAATAAAGGCAACCATTTTTGCAAATGTTTTCTGAATTGGGGAACTTGTTTTCAAAGTTATATATTATAGTCCTAAAACTAATACTATTAAAATTAAATTCTTAATTTATATTTTTATTTTAAATGAAATTTTTTTATAGGCTCATAAAATTTGCAACACATAATGAGTTATAGGGGGTCAAGAGCAGTACAAATTGTATTCAGTTATTCATTATACTTCAAAATTCAGTTTATTTCAAGTTTTAACAAAACTGAACACTCATATATAAATTAAAGGTAGTTAAAACTACTCTATTCCCTCTATGACGTCATCAGACATAATTCTTGATTTGTTTTGTTGAAGATTCGTAATTTTTAAAGCTAGCTAAGTCCCTGGTTGTATCACTTTTTGCACGCGTTTTACTCTAATTAGCTCTTAAGTTTTTACTTCTCTGTTTTTACTCTTTATCTAACCCAGACTTGCAAAAAAGCACTGTCAGAAGTTATTTCTTTTTACTTACAACAGCCACAATTAATTAATTTCTATTTTTTACAAAAAAATTATCAATATAAACAAAACTTTTTTTTTCGTTATTTTATTTTAATAAGGATTAGGGTCTTATTTATAACCTAATATTTGTTTTTATTTAGTTAAATTTTTTTTGAATGATTTTTGTTTAATTATTTAATTTATTCATTCTGACTTTTCTAATTTTTCTCACTACTTTAATACTTATTTTTTTATTTTATTTATTTTGACTTTTTTATTAACTTTATTAGTTTTTATTTCTTGTATTTAGTATTTAATTTCTAATTTTTATGTATTTTATGTAGGTTTATAATTCTTTTAAATTAATTTATTATTTAATTTTTTTTTTTTTAATTCTAATTCCTCTTAATGTTTCGTTTAAATCTATTTAACGTTTAATTTATATATTTTTATTTTTATTTCTATTTCTTTTTTAGTTATTTTTTTTTAATTTTATTATTTGATTTCTCATTTTTTATTTAAAAATGAAAAAAAAATCCATTATGTTTAGAAAGTATATAATAACATATAAAACTAATCAATTATTTCAAATAGGATTATTTCTCAACAGTTGACTTTATGTAAAAAATGTAACAAACTTTGGTCGTAGACTTTTAATTTAAAATTAACTATTCAGCAAAATTTAAAACAATTATGCTTACTTTGTACAGCAAATAAGGTTAGCAAAAAGTTTAATGCAAGATTTAATTTTCTAACCCAATGAGTTTTTTAAATTATTCACTACCAAAACGTTAAAATTTATGTTGCAGTTTAAAAAAATAGTGTATTTTTTATTTAATATTTAATATTAAAGAAGGATAACTGATTAGTATATTTTTCACAAATTTAGCTAACGAAGTTAAAATGAAAATATAATTAGTTTTTTTTTTCTGAAAATATTTTAACAATTTTTTCTAATTTTTTGAAAAGTAAGTATGTTTATATTTCATTTGAATAACTTATTTTGTTGTTTTTTACAAAAAATTTTACCAAATTATTATTGCAAAGGGATTCGTTGCATACTTTTTATCGGTTGTATGTGAACAGAGTAACATTTTTAGAAGAAGTTATAACTTTACATAATCAGTCAATAACTTAAATAGTAAAAAAACAGTTTTTTTTTCTAATTTGTATCAAAAACAAAACTAAAATTTTTTTGTATTACAATCTCAATACTTTCCTTATTTTTTATATAATTAAAGTTTCAATTTGTGTTGTATCGTTAATTCATCATACTTCAAACCTTAATTAAAGTAGAAAAAGAAACTTTTAATAACTTGAAATGCAAAGCATTAAAGAAGTAAAGAAAAAACTGTAGCACCTATAAAACATAAACCATTTTGTTTACGAAATAACGTGAGGCAGGGTGGTCGAGGCGTTACTACGCCGACCTACCGATCCGGTGCACATTGGCGTAGCGAAATCGAATCCCACCTATGACTGATTTCACTAGTGGGCGCTCCTGGAGATATGGCTCGCACTCTGCCTCTACTGGTTCACCTCTACTGGTAATTAGCATTTTGCACGAGTGCAACCCAGGAGTTGGAAAGTTCGAGAATCATGACGGTGCATCGTTATTTTTAATTTATAGCTTTTTTTATTTTGTGCAAACTAATTTTTACTACTAAATTAAGTTTGGTCAATTAAATATGTTTAAAGATTAAATTAAAAAATTGTTTTATTTAAATAAGTTTAAAATCAGAAGTATTACAAATTATTATATTAGGACTTGGTAGAACTACTTAAATTTGTAGCTTTTAATTAAGCAGACTTATAACTAAAAGTAAAATATATTTAAAACATTTTGTACAACAACATTACAAGCTTTCCATAATGACTTTGTAGAAAATTAGTTTTATAAGACATTTTAAGAGGATTCTTTGAATAAGTATTAATAATTTAGTACGAGTTTTAAGTTATATGACTGGCTAACTTCAAAATTGATTTGAAATTTTGATAAAATAAAACAAATAAAAGTTAGTATTTAATGTGTTTATTTTATTTTTTTTTCTATAAAACATATTTTTCTATAAATGCTTATATTTAAATATAAAAATTTTTTTTACCTAAACTAAACTAGTAGCACGCAGTTAATAAACATGAAAAAATTTAAGTAACGTCGTAGTTTAAACCATTGGTCGTCAAGCTAATCAAATTATGTGTACACCAAGCAGTAAAAAAACCCTAGCTTCCCAACATCTAATTTCAATAAGCGCCGCTAGTGGTGGTACTACGTAAACACTTTTATCAGTGCATTTTACTTTAAAAGTCTTAACTTAGTTTGTATTTATAAGCAAACCATTTAAGAACTGAACCTGAAACTTTTTATTAGATCCTCTTTTCAATTGACCTCTTTATTTGTTTTAATTGATTTTCACAATGATATTTTAGTTATATGGACTTGCCTTACATACTTATTGATTGAACACTTCTCCGCAATTACAACAAATTTTTCAGTTCAGTATTCTTTAAACTAAATATCAACTACATATTTTATTAAAACTGTTTTATTTTTGTAATCTCAAAATTACATGCACTCAAAAAAAAGTTTTGTATACTGTATACAAAAAGTTTTTGTGCAGCAGTGTACACCTTAACGACCAATGGTTTAAATTAACAAAAATTAGATCAAAGTTATTACTGCATTTTAAAGAAGCACGATTTATATTTACTAATGACTTTACTTTCATATTTCTAGTTGTCTCCCGAAAGTAGTAATTTATTTACATTTAAAAAACTAGTTTGTTTTGTAGGTTTTTAGTCCTTAATTTGATTGCAAGTTTTATAGTATGTTTATGAAATTGTAGAAACTATTACTTTTTTTTTCAATAAGATTCTACATACTTATATAGTTTTCAAAGGTTCTTTGCACTAATTTTTGAAATTTACATGTAATATTAAATGATAATGTTAATGACGCATTTTCCAACTACGTATTTATAACTTTTGAAATTGTAAATAATTGTAATACCAATTAAGCTTTCTTGAAAGAAGGGACGTGACTACTAAATGGGCAATGAAATATAATTACATTATTTAAGCATTAAGCAATTGGTGAGTATTCACTAACTACTTACTATATATATTAAAATAATAACATGCGACATCATGATTGGAAACAACAAATACTAGGTGAAAATTATATGATAAACTTGAGTAGAACATCACAAGTTAGTGCTATACTTAATTTTGAAGTTTGTTACTGTCACTAGCAAACAGTAACTTAGTTTATTTTCAAAACTCTCATGATTTGCATGATAATTGTGTGTATTCTTTAGGTTTTCTTTAGTAAACTTTAAATATTTTTTTTCAATATTTTTAATCGCGAATCTACTCAAAATTACAAAAAGCTTTCTTACTCCTTTTGAACTAGTTCTTGAACTAAAACAAATAACTAGTATTAATAAAATATGTTAATAAAATTTATTGCAAAATCAAATTAAATTGTATAAATACACTTTAAAAAATATTTTAAGTAAAACATCACTTGAAATTTTTATTTTAAACCAACCTTTAGTTTTAAATTATTTACGTGTTTTGTTGTTTATGTAGGTAGTTTTTTTATGTTTAATAGTTATTAGTCTTATATAAAAATAAGCAAAACTATACTTCAATTTTGCTTCCAACAATACCAATTGTTTTTTCTTAACTAATGCTTAATTTTACCTAACAGGACATTAAAGGTATTGTGTTCAGTTTTTATTTTTTAGTATTTATCACACAATATATTTAAACTAAAAATAGTTTTTAATTTGATATTAGCTCATAATTTTCATAATTTTCATACAGCACAATAGTATCAAACATTTAAACTATGATTATTGGTATATTGAAATGTAAAATTTTCACTTATTTTTAGTTAAGGATGTTTTTAATTAGAGAGCAAGCTTAATTTCTTAATAGAAATATTAACAGCTGGTAAAGAATTAAAATATTTAAGAAGAACATTTGTTGAATCAGTAAAAAATGACGTCAGAATATAAATTAACAAAAGCTTGCTCAAAGTTGTATGATAAATTGAAGCAAAGTTTAACAATTAATAGCAGTTACCATGTTTTTAATATTTGTAGCTGTCTCTAGCAGACGCTTAATTTTTACTATAAACTGGCATTTCATTAATAATTAATATTTTAATTTAGTTTTATAAATATATGATTAATTCATTTTAGGTTTTTATCTGACAATGCTATTGAAATGAACCTAGCAATACTATTCTTAAGTTATTGTTATTATTATTGAACTAACTTGATTAGATTTACTTGATAAAAACCAACAGGGTGTGAAATGTTAAAAAAAAATTAAAATTTATGGTTTTTTCTTGTAATGATTGACGCGTAATTAAATAAAACTCAACTTATTTTAAACAATATGTTAGAAACTGATGTTATTCTTTAAAATTTTTACTAAAATAAGTATTTAACTAAAGATATATGACGTCTTAATAAAATACAACAAAATCTATTTCGATACTTAGCGAACAAAATAAACCCGAAATACTAACATTCTTCAGTAATAATTTGTAAAGTTTCGAGCAGCCTTCAACAGACAGTAAATTACTTATTTAAAATATTAACTCGCTTGATAAATTAAAATTTAGGTTTTGAAATGCTTTTTTATATTTAAAACCAAAGTAAACGTTTTAAGTCACATCAGTTTATTTGAAAATATCAATAACAACTTTACTTGTAAAGTTAAGGTTGAAAGTAAATTCAATACTTATGACACATAACAATTAAAAAACTAGCTTAAACCCTTCTTATAATTTAGAATTAGTAGCTTTCATCGGCGTAGCGTAGAAAGGGAAACTAACGCATATGTGCCACCGAAGAATGATGAAGGCAAGAAACTATAGAATGTACTCCTTTTTAATTTAAGCATTTTATTTCTCTGCTTAATTTTTATTTCAACTGTGTATATGTACTATTAAAAAACTAAACGAACTTTAAGGATACCAAGTATTCATAACCAGAGCGCAGAAAAAATTGTGTATCGGCTTTAATGCAAAAGTCCATAGGGATTTTTTCTTTATTCGTAAACTGTATGAAATTTAAAATTCAAAAAATACGCACTAATGTATGTGCACCGTGGTAGTATAACTAATTTTGATTATTTTTTAATAATATATGCAAGGATTATTCCTTGGGCACAAGAGGTCTCGACAATTTTAGTTTTGGAGACAAAGTTAATTTTTTTAAATTTATTTATTTACAAAGTCTACAATGTTTCTCCCCTAAGGGATCTTCAGGCCTGTAAAATAAAATAAACATAAGACGATGGACAAACTTAAGAAAATACAATAATGCAACAAATTATAAATGAATTCAAATTAAAATTAAAATTAAAAATGTATAGTGCTATTACTAGAGAATTAGTTAACAAAATTAAAAGTTTTATAATAATGAAAAAGACTTTTTTAAACTTTTAAATATGCTTTATACTTACAATAGATGATTTGTTTTATATAGGTTTGGATTTAGCTTAAAAACACAAAACAAAATGGCGCTTAACAAATGAGGGTACAAGTAATAACAAAAGTAGAACTAAGTGATAAAAGAATTAATACGCTAAGTTTTAAAATAAAATTTCCTAAAGTGCGGGCAGGTGTAGAAGAGCTCTTGTCTTTTGTTTAGAATTCGTTTCTTATTAGCAAGTGCTATTTCTATTTTTTCCAAATTGCAAGTCTTACAGATTTTACCTATATTCTTCATTTCCCTGATCTTGTGCATTATGCTCCATTTTAAATCGTAGCTGGTGTTATTGTTTTTTAAACTCCAAATGTACTTGGAAAGCTCTGTTCCCTTGTTATTTTCATTCTTAATATCGCTAATGTGCGCATACCATCTCTTTTTGAATTGGTTTCCTGTTGATCCTATGTATTCTTTTGTTTCAGTCTGACTGGTTATCGTCGCCTTATAAACAACATTCTCCTGCAAACATTTGCCACTTAAGGGGCAGGAGTCTTTGTCGCGGCAGTTGCACGATTTTTCCTCTTGGTTGTTCTTATGATTCAGTTTGTTTAGTATCTTCCTATTGTGGGTATTTATTAGTGATTTGACATTATCCATACAACAGTATGATATTTTGCAATTACTTCTGTTGAAGATCTTTTTCATTCTCTCTGTTTTGAAATGTTTGTCAATTAGGTCTAAAAATTTCCCCCCAATGTTTGTTTTTAAATTTTTAGACCTAATTGACAAACATTTCAAAACAGAGAGAATGAAAAAGATCTTCAACAGAAGTAATTGCAAAATATCATACTGTTGTATGGATAATGTCAAATCACTAATAAATACCCACAATAGGAAGATACTAAACAAACTGAATCATAAGAACAACCAAGAGGAAAAAACGTGCAACTGCCGCGACAAAGACTCCTGCCCCTTAAGTGGCAAATGTTTGCAGGAGAATGTTGTTTATAAGGCGACGATAACCAGTCAGACTGAAACAAAAGAATACATAGGATCAACAGGAAACCAATTCAAAAAGAGATGGTATGCGCACATTAGCGATATTAAGAATGAAAATAACAAGGGAACAGAGCTTTCCAAGTACATTTGGAGTTTAAAAAACAATAACACCAGCTACGATTTAAAATGGAGCATAATGCACAAGATCAGGGAAATGAAGAATATAGGTAAAATCTGTAAGACTTGCAATTTGGAAAAAATAGAAATAGCACTTGCTAATAAGAAACGAATTCTAAACAAAAGACAAGAGCTCTTCTACACCTGCCCGCACTTTAGGAAATTTTATTTTAAAACTTAGCGTATTAATTCTTTTATCACTTAGTTCTACTTTTGTTATTACTTGTACCCTCATTTGTTAAGCGCCATTTTGTTTTGTGTTTTTAAGCTAAATCCAAACCTATATAAAACAAATCATCTATTGTAAGTATAAAGCATATTTAAAAGTTTAAAAAAGTCTTTTTCATTATTATAAAACTTTTAATTTTGTTAACTAATTCTCTAGTAATAGCACTATACATTTTTAATTTTAATTTTAATTTGAATTCATTTATAATTTGTAGCATTATTGTATTTTCTTAAGTTTGTCCATCGTCTTATGTTTATTTTATTTTACAGGCCTGAAGATCCCTTAGGGGAGAAACATTGTAGCCTTTGTAAATAAATAAATTTAAAAAAATTATTTTTTAATAATGAAATGAAAAACATTTGTAAATAAAATATCGAGATTAAAAAAATTAATAACTTATAAAAAATAAAAGCAAACTATTAGTTTAAAAAAAAAGTAAAATTAAAACAATAAATAAAAAAAAGCATAATTTCTTTACAAAAATTATATTTTTTCTTAATAAGTAAACAATGCATACTGTGAGTACCGTGTTAGCCTCACGTTACATAACTTTATAATTATAAAAATTAATTTAAGTCTCAGTAAACATACAGTTTTTAGTAAAAATAGTATTTTGTTCACTTTAAAGTGAACAAATTACAAATTGAGATAAAGCTAATCAGTAGAGTTGAAAAGTTTATGAATTTTCGTCGCAAATTTATCTACAAGCTTTTACACTGGTTTTATTCAACTACTCCCTAAAACTCTTAGTTTATATTAGTATTTTTCTACTGTAAAGATATATTTTTAAAATGCTGAGTCTTTATTGGTTAATAAAGGATCAAAATTTTAATAAGTCTAAATTAAAATTTAAAAAGTAATTTTTAATTATTGAACATGCATTTGGTAATTAATATCCACTGTTACAACAAAAAGGGTCTATAAATGCTGTGTAAAAAAAACATATTTGAAATAGAAAATTGTAATATCAAGTTATAAATAAATTTTAAAAAAAAGGTGATTTATTTTTCTTATTTTTCTATTAATTAATGCTATTTTTAAACAAAAAATAATTTTTTTTTCATTATAGTTATAAAATTTCCAAATATTATTATTTTTAAAAAGTTTCCTTTCTAAAGTCTGTTTGAGGTAAGAACCAAAAATATTATTCTAGATTTTTTAAGAAAATTTATTTCGAAAAAAATATTTTTTTTAGTTATTTCCATACTTTAAAAAATTCTAAAAAAAAATTGAACTATTTAATATTGTTTTATATACATTTTGTTTGTATAAGAATTTATTATGAAAGTGTTTTTAACTAAGGGTTTGCACACAATCAAGATTCTCAAGATATTTTGGGTAAATCAGGATGTATTGAAGTTTTTGAAAATTTTATTAAGAATCATTACAGCTTAGAATAATTCAAGATTATTTTAGGTTATTTTTCAAACTCAGGATGACTCAAGATAGTTTTGTTTTATATAAAAGACTATGGATACTTAAATTACTTTAAAAAATGTACAGTTTTTTATAGTTTTGAATGATATTTAGTTGATTTAGAGTCAATTATTGTTAGCTTATAACCAATAAAGAACTTAATTATTTTTTAACTTAAAAAAAACTTAAAGGTTATAAAACTTCATAATGACTCAGAGTAATTATTTCTAGAGTGTACTTTTGTTTGAAACTAGTCAAGTTTGGCAAAAACACAGTTTTTTTCTACTTCTACATAAAGCGCTTGACTAAAAATAATACATTCTGACACGCTTAATGACGTCACAGGAGTTTTACACACAGAAACTTAATCAAGTTTGAGTATATAAAGAGATGTATTATTTAAATGTCAAGTTTTAAAATAAAAATTATCAATCGATATAAAATTTTAAAAGGCACTGCAAAGTGCCTAAAAGTGTACTTAATTGCAAAAAAATGTTATTTTCTCATTTTCGTTTTCTTTTTCAATATATAAACTTTGTTATTCTTTAAACTATTGTTTTAAGAACACAAAAGAAGACTTTACAAAACTGTGTTAAAATAACAAAAAATGCGAAAATTCGAAGTTTAAAAGTTTTAGCAGAATCAACACAAACAAGATTAATGTTCATGCAGCACTCAAACTTAAAAATTTAATTAGTTGAATTATTAACATCTTCTTTCGGGCAAAAATTCATTAATCTCCAGTCTTGTCAAGATAAAATATTCGAAGGCTTTAGTTGTAGTTTTTTCTTTTTTTTAACAAAGCTAAAGCAACTACTAAAAATTTATAAGTTTTACCTGACATCATTTTTTACTCTTACTTATAAACCGAGCAATATCTTTTGTAAATTAAAAAAAAATGCTGCAAAATTTGTATATTCAGCGACTTTAAGCTTGCCGACCTCTGCATCAAACTGTAATAAAAACGATTAGAGTACAATTTAAAGCTAAATACTAAAAAAATTCGATACACATACTAATATGTTGTTTAAAGAAAGTAACTCAAATTTAAAGTAACTAACAGATAATAAGGGTCTATAAAGTTATAAATAAAATATAATTTAAACAAAAGTACATCTTTTAAATTGTCTCAATATTTTTCTCTAGCAATACTAAAAATATGGATATTAGTAGAGATTTTCTCAGTGTAGAAGTGTTTACAAATTTTTGATTTACCATGTTCTAAATTCGTATCGGTTTATTTTAGAAATATTTTATTAGTATCTTTATATTTTATAATGTTTACGTTCTTAAATTAAGTTTAAAATTAAGATGAACAATTAGTTTAGTTTGTTTAAGGCAATAAAAAATAGAACAAAGTATTAAAGTAGTATTTAAACAAAACCTAAAGAAAACTGAAATTAATAAAACATTAAAAGATGGCTAGTCATAAAAACAAGGCAAACTTTCATGAATAAGTAAAATATTATCTGTTTTAGAAAACTGCATTTACTTGTAGAAAACGTCTATTTAATGTTTTTTTAGTTTATTTGATTGTCACTTATAATGACACTACAGTGACTTGTAACAACAAAAACTCAAGGAAAACAAGATTTTATAATACTAGAAGGCTTTGGTAATAAAACTAGACTACCACCTTTGAAAACTAAACTTTGATTGACCAATAGTTGTTTTTTATTTCATTTAAAAAACTTTCCTGCTAGCTCGTTTAATTCAGCACCAGTAAAAAAACCTTGAACTTTATTATAAAATGAGATGTGTTATATACACTTTCTTTGTGCATAAAGTACTGACTTACAGGCTTTTTTTGTTAAATTTATATCTTAAGCAACAATTTTTAGCGAAGTTTAGTTATTTTATTACAAATACTTTGCTGATCAAGTATTTAAAAATAAATTTGTCTAACTTTAAATAATATAATTACTTATTTTTTCAATCCAATGAACTATATTAAGCTTTAACCTATTTAAGCTTATTGAGTTAGTTTAGATTTTATCGTCTACTTATAAAGACTACAAACTGAAAAAGCGACAAAACAAACTTCAAAATAGCTTTTTAAACTTTTAACAAATTAATCTAAAAGTGTTACTGGTTTGAACGATTAGGTCATATGTAAAGAATTTTAAATGGTTTGAGTTTTATTATGTGTTGCTATTGCTACTTTAACTTTTATTAGATGTTTGACTATGAAAAATAAAATATTAGTTTTACGATTCTAAAAGTCTAAGTCATTAAGAATCTGGAAATAATAGTTCCATATAACGACGAAGTTTTTGAAAAGTATCGATTAACTGTCTGTCAACTATCCTTCGAGAAAGAATAATTAAATTTTACTTAATGTTTCTTTAAATTATAATTGTTTTAGAGCTATGTTTTATGAGTTCTAAAAATCAAATCACATAGCTTTTTTCATTTAGTGTTAAAAAAAAAAATCATTTTAGATCATAAGATACATAAAAATTTTACTTTAACCCATGTCGCCTGATTTAAGAAACGAACAAAAATTATTTAAAATGGTAGAAATTTTGTATAAATACTATGATAAAGTAGAAACTAAAAGTTTACAAATTATATAAAGCGTTTTCAATAATTGAGTGTATTATAAAAAGCAATTTAATTTCAAAGTACAACATTAAACTAAATAAGTTCGATACACTTATTTTATGACTATTTTCAAAATATTTTTGCAAAATTATCTTAGTTTTTTATGTAAGTCTTCATCCAAAAAATGAAAAAAAATGTAAGGTTAATTAATAACATTTGATAGAACCTAGTTATTTATACATAAACCTAGTAAGCTAAATTTTTAAACTATATTTCTAATAATAGTTTTACAAAGAAAAACTTTACACTTAAAATATAAACCATAAACGAGGCTTGAGCAGAGAGTTATAACTAAATACCTTTGTCGTTAAAAAAATATAACAAAAGCTTGCTTATTCAATTTCTACATTTTTAGCCGTTTAGCAGTTTTGTGGAGTTTCTTAACACGATTATGAAGCAACTTTTTAGCTGTCTAAAATAGACAGTAGTTTATTTTACGTTTGATGAGATAACGAATTAAATTTTTCAAAACTTTAAGGTACGCATTTCTTGTAGATATAAACTTTAGCCTTAGGTCAAGGAGCGTACCTTGATGTCTCTACTGTATTAATTGCTTGTTGTCGAAATTGAAATTAAAATAAAATATTAATATGCACAGTTTTTAAACATTAGTTTTAACAAATAAAAATATTGTTGTTTTTTTAATATTCAAATTAAACAATTGGTTAATCATTGAATAGTACAGCTAATAAAATTAAAAACTTGATTAGTATGTAAATACCATAAAAAAAAAATTTTAACAAACTAAAAGTTTTAAATATTTCCTTTAAATTAAACTTTTTTTTTAGAACATCCTTGGTTTAAGCTTTGACAATTTTTTGGTGTTTTCTACAAATAATATTTAATTGTTTTTTCAATAAAACAAAATAAAAGTAAAACCTTTGTATAATTTTTTAACTCTTAGTTCATTTGAATTAGTCAATTTTATTTTTGTTGCTTGCTAACTTAAAAAGCACGGTAAAATTTTAGTAAACAAAATAATCATCTGTAAAATCAAAAAAATCAAAATTTATTGTTATTTAAGATACGTGGTGTCATAATTCATACCAACAAAAACTTGTTCAAAAATATACAATAAATTATAGTAACATCGTGTAATCTTATATATTTAACCTTTAGAAGCTTGTAACTGTCTTCGGCAGAAAGTAAATTAGTAACTTTAATATAACTGATAAACAAACAATTTGTACGTTATTTTTTTTCTGCTAAACAACTTAAAACAAATCGCTTTCTTTATTAGAATATTCTTTTAAGTAAATTTTTACATATCTTCATAAAACTGTGTTTATTGTTTGACACAGCAAAATACATTTTAGTTGAATAAATATAAAGTTTAATTTGTTTAGTTATAACTAATTATATTAACATTAAAATACAAAATATTAAGATAAAAAAAATGGTTAAGTATTTCATTATTTTCTAAAAAAGCTAAGACTTTGCAACGTAAAACAGCAAACTATAGGCAAGTAAATTAGAAGTTTGTTCAAAATTAGTGTTCTGAAGAAGGTGATTGTGTTTAAAATATTTATAACTAAAAATCTATGAGAGAGCAAATTCATAAGATAATTTATTTGCTGTTTACTGAAGACAGCTACAAAATTTGATAATGAAATTGATGAAAATGTACAGAAAGCTTCTTTAATTTATAGTATAAAAATGAGTTAGTTTGTTTTAGTATATGTTTATACGTCACACAATTTTGTTACGTCTTATGTTTTTTATATAATCATCACTTGATGCTGATAGCACAATTAAAGTAAACATTTTTCTAAACGAACAATAAAAATTTGAGAAATTAACAAAAATTTATATAAAAACTATTTATATTTATATTTTTAACATACACTTTTTAACATACTTACTTTTAGAAAGTAATACAAACAAGAGTATCAAAAATGTGTTAAAACATCTGTAAATAAAAAGAGATAAATAATTTTTTTATCAATTTAACAAGTTTAAATTTTTCGTTGAATCTAAAGTCAGTGTATTTATTTTACTTATATAAGTTTAAAATTAATCATGTACTGTACTACATCAGATATTAATAACATGCATTTTTCGTAAATATGAACATTTAAATAACAGTTTTAATTTACGAATAGCAAATACTATTTTAAAATGTTATTTTAGTTTTTAATAATATCTAAGCTAGCTTAATTCTTATAAACCTTTTCAATAGATATTTTCATTGCTTAAAAATTAAACTTTCTAACTTTAATTATAACTGATTTAAGTATAAATTTTATCTTTTAAAGAACCAAAAATCTAAACGACATAATCGTGAAAAGAGTACTTTTATGAAGTATTAAATTATATATTGACACAAAAATTCGTACTTACAACACGTTACAACACGTTACTTCAATTTATTTTTTATTTTGATCGATATTTCAAAAATTAAACTATTTCTTATGATAAATATATCTGAGTTACATTTTTTTATTTACAAACATTAAAGACTGTGTCAAATATTGAATAAGAAATCGATACTTAAATTTTCTCTTTGTTTTTTTATTTACACTGTAACTATTGATGAAACTTAAAAAATTTCCTACGTGTAAAATAAGTTTATAGTTCTAAAATGTTAATGAGCATTTTTATTCCTTATAGACAAAACTTTTTTAAAGTACTTTTTAGAATATCCAAAAATGTATACATTCTTTATACAAGCTTTACATTCTGCATGTATATTTTTTATACTTTCCAAATTTAATGATATATTTATACGTTCCAAACTGATGGACCACAGTTTGCTGACCCCTGCATTAAAACAACAGAAACTTTCGTATTTGATTTCAAAAATTACAGCTAATTGATTAAGAAAAGTACTAGTTTGTTCCTTTACATAAACAGATTAAATATGTTAACTAAAGAAAATACGATAACATCTAAGCAATTAACAGTTAGTACGAATTAAGAAAATATAATATTAAGTGTAATTTTGAAAAAAAAAACAAATACGACGTCATAGTCTAAACTAAGAATAGCTAGATTAAAATTACTTGATAAATTAAAGTACCGTTTTCATAGTATGCTAAAATCAACTAATTAAAGTTTGTAACTGTCTTTAGCAGATAATAAATTAGTTCCATTTGGAAGTTTGTCTAAATAAAGGTGTTTTGACTTCAATTGTTTTAGTTTTTTTTATTTATAGTAAGATGTTAATAAGTTTGAAACAGCAAAATAATACCGTCTAGAGTTAATATTTGGAACAAAATAACACCCTTTAACATAGTGTTTGAGATTTGCCATAATTAACTAAAAAGTTTCTTCAATAGTTGAAAAATCGCCTGAATTCTATGATATTGATGATAATCAAGTTTGTAGCTATATTAAGCATACTTATTATTATGTAATTAATTATATTCTTGAATATGTACTTGAAGTTTTTAATTTTAAAGCTTTAAGTATTTTGAAAATGTTAAAATTTTTAAGGTTTTGATCTAAAATTGTTTTACTTTTTAAGCTTAAGTTAATTTTTTATTAAAAAATTAAAAGTAATCTATCTAAATACAATTCCGAAGTTATGTCATACTTTTTTTAGTTATACTTTTATTAAAACTACGCAAAATTTCTTATTATTACGATTATAAAGTTTTTAAGGTTTTGTTTTGCAAATTTTCCGTTTTAGTTTCTATGTTTTAACATTATCCTTTTATTTAGTATCAAAATACTTTTGTTTAGTTTCTTAAATTTGCTTAAACTTTTTTTTTACAGTTTGTTGAAATGCTGTAAAGTTACTTTTATATTAGTAAAAATTAGATTATCATAAATTTTTTTATACTTATTATGTTGTAAGATTAGCATAGATGTAAAAATAAGTCAAGTTTTATATAAAACTACTTAATACCAATATCTTATATCAAATTTTTGTATTTAGTACTAAGATTAATCTATTAAGATATTTTAAAAGATTGTTTTTTATTTATACTTTTAGAATAATTATTAAATATTATTGTTTTTTTTTTAATTATTTTTCGTTATCAAATAAAACAGAAATCGGAAGACATTAGATAATAAGCATAAAAAAATCGAAAATAAAAAATGTTGGACGCAGTTGTATTTATTACTATTCAAACCATACCATAGGTAAAAAGTTCAGGTTCATAGTTTTATTTATATTTGTTTATAGAATTTTACCATAACTTTCTTTCTAATCCATTTTAAATTTAAAGTATCTAATTCAAGTAATTTTTTTTTTGCAGGCCAAGAGCAATAAGGTAATTTTTAGAAGTACTTTACTTGACTAAATCTTTTAAAATTTAAAATTGTAAGTATCGGTATAAAACAGTTTTTTTATGTTATTGGCTCACTATATGCTTGCAAAACTTACAATTATATAATTGTATAGCTAACTTCTAAATTTTACAAAACTACTTATATAAAAGTAAATCCAAAGTTTTAAAGTTACCAAAGAATCATAAATTTTGAAATTATAAGTTAAAACTAAAATTAGTAGTAAGCAAATTTTAATTTATATTGAACAGAAAAATTCTGAATTTAAAATGATGCTATTACTGAAAAAATAGCTTTACTCTACTAATTGATAAGTATTTCTTTAACATCTAGTAAACAAAAATATTTGATATTTTTAAATCAAAATTAAACAAAATTTCTTACAAGAAACTAAAATATTGATTACAATTTTGATTGTAATGTAATAAGTATTTATAACTTGAATTTTAATATTTTAAGCCGCTACTGCTTCTACTTCTATTTTATCAACATATTCAATTAATAAAGAATAACTAAACCAATTTAATTAAACTTAAAATGATATATAAAATACGCTGAAACGATTTCTATTTATAGCGACCAAACTCAATTAAGTAATTAGTCTACCGTCTAATACAGACTTTAGAAAATTTGGAAAACCGTATGTTATAAAACCTAGTTCAATTAAAATACATTTTTGAATTAGTTTTTTTGGACTAAATTAAACAGTCACGTAGTTGTATGTCAAGTATTATAAAATATAAAATCTAAATATTTCCTCAAGATGTTAAAAATTTAATTAAAAAATATTTTATTACGTCAATGAACAAAAACTGTCTTAAAAAATACATTTACTAAACAAATAAACATTAATTAATACTACAAATACAGCCTTGTTATTTTTATATACATCTAAACTAATAAATCTTTCTCTAACTGAATTATACTTAAAAACCTGTGACTAATACTTGATGAATACCAGAAAAATATTATCTGAAAAAGTTTAGTTTAAATATTTTATTCGATAAACTGAAAAAGCTAAACCAATAAAAAAAATAGAAAAATTGACTTTTCATTTTAACTTGTTTTAGACAAAATAACATTGTTGTACAATTTCGACACTGAATGTTATGGAAACTTAAAATAAAAAACCTTTGTTTAATGGATTATTTAAAAATCTAATCATCTATTTAAATATAACTATAATAACATATTTAGTAAAGACTATTTATTGAAATAAAAACTTTTTTGTATAATTTTACTTAAAATTTTTGTCTAATTGTTTTAAAAAGGTATTTTTTATTAAAAGCAGTTTGCTGGCAGCTGATCATGACTTTTAGGGCCAAATCTGGCCTACAGACAGCAGTTTGCCTACCCAATGTACTAACACTAAAAAGCTTTATAAGCAAGAATAATAACTATAATTGTTTTTACTTTGCTGTCTACTGAAGACGGCTAAAAACATTAAAAAAAACATGGTGCTGAATTTTCGGAACGTTTATTTAATCTTTAATATATTTATAAGCTAAAATTTGTTAGTATAAATTGCGACGTTATATACATTTTATCATTTTTTTTATGTATTTTGTAGTTTTCAACAGATGCAAAATTAAACTATATTGATTTATTAATCTAAATTAAGTTTTCAAGTTTTAATATTTAAACTAATACAGTATAGTTAACAATTTACTTAAAACAAAACTATAAGTTTTAATGAAAAGCATAATTAATGACAAAAAAATTATATCACAATATAGTAACCAAGTATTACAATGCACTTAATAATTGATTATTAATGCAAATTTGTTGTCAATACGATGGATCCAAGCATCAAAACCTAGGAACACTAAAAGACACATAAAATGAAGAAAAAATAACTTAAAATGTTCATTTTGTTAACAAAAAACATAATATAATTTTATTTAAAATTTATAGATTAACATGAAAATTAAAACATTTTATCACTCAAATTTATACTTTATAACATATTTACATCTTTTTGATGCAGAAGGACTTTGTCTATACTCCTTTTTAAAAGCATTTCATCTTTAACACTTTTAATGAGCCTTCATATCAACCGCAAAAGAGTCACATAGTTCTCCACTCCAGCACCTTTATCTAGCCTCTTACCAATAGTAAAACGTAAGTGAAACATTTAGAAAAGATATACTGAGACGCTCAATTCAATCATTTCACTCATTTTGATGCATAATTCAGCAACTTTGTAAATCCTTCACTACTATATCAAAATATTATCACTTTTATCAAAGTCAACTACAACGCACTAGAAATAGTAAGTACAAAACAGTAATAAGAACTTTAAGAGCAATTTCTTTTCTTTAATAAACGTCAACACGATATACCAACTATGACTATCAGAATTTTGTTCTACAAACCGATTTTTTTTTTACTTATATTGCTTTGACAGGGCTAAATCAGTATAGTTGAAAACGTAAAATTTTATAATAAAGGTACAGAAAATAAGAATTATTTAAATGCATTGATTAACAGCAAGAACAGTAGAAAACCCAAATCCCTAAGTACATTAACAATAAAAAGGCCAGATGAAGATTAATCGAACACATTGATATACTTTTTGCCCACAAATTGTATTATCAATATAGGGCAAACACATTAAAAACTTGCATGTGTTTTAATAGCTACATTTTGCTTACTTATAAAGTAAATACTATCAAAAAAAAATAATTAATCTTTGGAAAAAATCTAAAAGTTATATGTAAACAACCTATATGTAAGGTAGATTTATTTTCTTTATATACTTTAAGGTATTCTAAATAAAGTAAATACAATGGTGTGACAGAGATTATTAATTTTCTATTAACAATTACTCAAATATTTTTCAATAAAACATACAGGAACTATAAAGTTTTGTAATTTTTTACAATAATGCTTTTGACAAACATAACTTTTGGCTATGATAGTTTTATTTTTGTGTATATGTGTTGACCACTGGGTTTAGATCTTGCAACATTCATTTTTATATTTAGTATATTCAGTTTGTTTCCAATAGTTACAATTTAATCTTATATTCTTCAAACTAATTTTTCATTTTTCGCTGCAGTTTATTGCAGCTGAAAAATTTAACTTTTCAACAGTTTTATTAAAAAAAATATATTTTGTCAAGTATAGCTGACATAGATTGAGCTTACAGCTTTAGTTTTACCAATATTTGAGGGTCAAATAATATTATAAAACATTCTACAAATTTATCATAAAATTTAATGAAAATAGTCAAAAAATGTGAAGTCATTAGAAATTATTTTTAACTACGTGGAACAACAGATCCAGTGTACCCCTGATAGATTGAACGTTTAATGTTTAAAGTGTTGAGAAATAGCATCAACTAACAATTATTTATACAACTAAGTATATAAACATTTTAAAAATGTATTTCTAACGAAACGAAAAATATATATTCGAAGTAAGTGAATTACTGTCTAATGAGACAGCTACAAACTCTAACAAGAGCAATATGGAAATTCGCAAACTGCTAATTTATCTTATAATAAATTTTTGAGCTAAATTTTGATACTTTTAATAATAACGTCATATAAATCTATATCATTCAATGTTTTATTACAAACTTTTTACACCTATATTAGATTTTAATGTTTTATTTTAAACGAATCATGATTTATTTTATTAAAAAAAATAACATCAGTCTATATTTACTAAAAATAATTTTAAGCAAACAGTAAAGACAAGTTCTAAAACTAAGTACTGCTTTTGTCCTTAAATACATTGTCCACTAGGCAAGACTCTGGTACGCTCGTATATAATTCAATCAACAATAACATCGGCGAAATTCTGCAAAGCAAAGCTCTGATTTCATATGACAAGATTTATTCCTTCTGTGATCAGAATCTTGAGGTCTGATGATCGAATTGGTATGGTCAAACCTTTGTAAAAATTGAGTTTCTCTCACGGCATTCGAAAGTCCAGGCTTCTGCTCAGCAGACATTTGCAGATGTTTTCGTTGATTTACTTCTATTTATATCTATGTTAATATGTCAATTATGTGTAGTTATTTTTTCAAATTATATTTATATTTATATATAACTTATATTTACTAACATGTTGATAATGGTCTTCACTTATTTTATCAGTTTAAAAAAATTAAAAAGCGATTTAACAAAGTATAAATTACTTCCTAAATTGATTAAGTAATTTATGTTATAAATATAACATATTTTAAATCAATATTAGATCATTTTCTGAAGAATGGGTCTAAATTGCACAAAGACAAAAATTCACGAGGTTACTAAATTGCATGAGTGCACAAAATTTCACGAAGTCAAATTTGCAATAAGGGTCAGTTTTGAACAATAGTAAAAAAACACGAAAATAAAAAATATTAACACAAGTAATTAAAAATTAACATTGAAAAAACAAAAAAAAAACGTTAATGACCAAGGGTAAAGGTTAGGAGCAACAGTGGTAGTGAAAAATAGTAATAACTAGAAAAAGGTAGAAAAAAAATAATAGAAAAAATAAAAACAAAACAAAAAAAAAATATAAAAAAACTACCGACCGAGGGTTAGAATTATTGGTAACAGTGATAGTAAAACAAAGGTTTAAAAAATTTAAAAAAAAAATAAAAACCTTAAAAAAATAGATATATATATAAAATAACTTATCGACAAGGGTAAGGGTTAGGGATAACAGTGTTAGTAAAAAAAAATACTAAAAAAAAGAAAAAAAATAAATTAAAAATTCAACCCGTGCAAAACTGTCTGCTTGTGCAAATGTGTCTTCTTTAAAATTGACCTTTCGTGCAAAAATATTTTTGTGCAATTTTGTGCACTCGTGCAATTTAGACAGCTACCCCATTATCTAATCTTTAGTTAATATAGTAAAAATTTGTATTACCATTGCAAAAATTAACTAATTTTTATTTAACAAATATTTTTTTAACTATTTTTAGAAGACTTATAGTTTAGTATCAATTTTAAAATTTCTGCTTGATATTTTGTTGAATAAAAAACACACTATGATATAAAACCACGTGACATTTAATTTTATTTTTTAATTTGTGCTTAAAACATTGACAATAAAACAACATTTAACTTGTTTTTAGTATTTAATGTACTATAATTATCTTAAATCATAATTATACGGTAAAAAATGTACATAATTTTTAAAGGGAACGGGTCTTAATTGCACGAGAACAAAATTGCACCAGTGCACAAAATTGCACGAAGACGATTTTGCACCAAGGGTCTATTTTGCACAAGTTACATTTTTGCACGAGAGGGCAAAAAAACAGAAAAAAAAACTAAAACATAGAAAAATTAAAAATTACTGATCGAGGTTAAGGGCTAGTGGTAACAGTGAGAGAAAAAAATAAAAAAAAATTAGATAATTGCAGAACATAAATTTGTTTAGTTATGTATTTAACAGCTAATTTTTTTTAGTACAAATCATGACGTCATGTATCTTTTCTGTTTTGTTTTACATACTTAAGATTTTCTCCAGATGCTACCAGTTCTATTAATAATAATAGCATAATAATACTTAAATTTTAGTAAATAAGAAATAGTTACTTCAAAGTTTAGATACAAATATTTCCACCACTTCTATAAATCTTAACAAATGTCAATTTAAAAGCTATTAAGAGAAATAACTAAAACACAAGTAGTTTAGAGTTTGTCACCATTGACTACTTCAACTTTTAAAATTTTATACAAGTTTTTTAAGAAAGGGGCTGGCTTTTTGTGACTCTCGAGATAATTTTTAGGGCGAAAAAAAAAATTAAATACTAAAGACTATTTGGTCGTATAATTTTAGCTTAAAATAATATCATTAATGATAGCTTACTATTAGAGCTGAATGTAGAACTTACTACCAGTTCTTAATTATTGCTCTTTTATTACAATTTTGGTTTGAATTAAAAATTACACTTCTATGTATTAATACAGTGTTTTATATGAATACTTTGAAAAACTTACTTCCGACTTGTAAAAGGCTATTGACCCCTACTTTAAGATGTTTTATTAAACAACCAAATTTACAACTAAATCTATAAAATAAGAACAATTAGTTTTCAAACAAACCAAAGGTACTCTATTTATTATTGCCTACCATCTAACCGCCTTAGCATCTAATTTTTCCTAATAAAAAGAATGTTGTATTGGTTTTTGTCATACCGTGGTACCAAATAGTTGATAAAGCATTTATACTTTTACAAATAAAAATGATAAAATAAATTTACCTAAGTTGTTTAACTAAATAAATTAGGGCGAGTAAAACAAAGCACAACGAGCGCATAAAGTGAAACCCGAAGAAAAATAAAGTATAAAAGACATATGAAGTTGAAATATACTTAAAACAAAATAAAAAGGCAGAAGTTGAAAAATCTACTGTCTACTGGAGACAGTTTCAAACTTTATTAACAAAAGAATGTAATTTTTTCAGCTTTATAACATTAATTTATGATTTAATTCAAGTAAGTTTATGTTACTTTAAAACAAGACGTTATGTAAAAATGTTTCAATTACCATTTTATATTATAGTTTCAAGATTATTATCATAAGCTTAAAGTTTATTTTAGATTTATCGTACTTCGTTTAATCATAAAATAATAATTATATATAAAACAAATAAATTTATTTTAGTAAACAATTAGCTTTAATTTCAAATATTAAATAAAATTTATCATATTTTTTAATGCATCAAAACAAAACCTAAATTAGTAATTTAATGATTGACTACAAAGATAAGTATTTGATGACTACTGGTAAAAAATAGACAACAATTTTAGAATATTTTATAGATAAAAATCTAAGTTTTGAACTAAAAAAAATAATTTTTGTATAAATGTTTGTAAAAGCAGTTAGAATTTCAAAGTATTTATGAAATTACATTAAAATTTGGTACTATGCTGTTTTCAAAATATTTACGATGCAATTGCATATGTTTGTTAAAAGGGAAATAACTAAATTCATACTCCTATTGAAATTAAAGGTTGCAGATTGTAAAGACAAACTTATCTTTTTTTTATGTTTCTATTATAAATTGTCTAAGTTAAAAATTTACTTTAAAATATAGAGATAGTTTTTGTGGTATCCTTTGTTGATTATGATGGGAAATACCAAATATAAAACTTTGAAAATTAAAGTCTCTTAAAACATACATAAACAGGTTGTGAAAAACCTTTAATTAAGTCGATACGGTTTCAAAATTTTATTAAAAAAATCGAACGTTATTAAGTTGTTTTAAACCTCTTAAACTCTTAATTTATTTTACTTTATATAAATAAAAATTAAGCATAAAGGATTATAAGCATATAAATTATAAAAATACAGGTACAAAGTAAAATATATTTTAACAATTACTTTACTGTCTATAATGTTATAATGAGGTGTTATAAAAAGTAAAAACTACAACTGAAGCCCTCGAATGGTTTTTTTTAGACAATTCATTTAAAAAATCGAAAAGTAAGACACTAATAGTTTTGCTAGTTAAATCTTTGAAGTATGAAATTAACTGTTGTATTTCAATTATATGTGTGTCGATTCTGCTAAAACTTTTATGTTATTCAAATATATACTTAAAATTTTTTTTTTGTTATTTGTTTAATCTAATTAAAAGAATAGCATATATAAAGAATTTCTTTCATATTGAAAAACTATACGCTTAAAGAATATTTTGAAGAAAAAATAATATTTAAGCAGTTAAAAATACTTTAAAGTACTTCGCAGCTTGTTTAAAATTAGCTTCCATTAATAATTTTATATCAAAAAGTATAATATTTTGATATTAAACTAATAAAATATTATTAAAGTTATGTTTTTAAGCAATTGTTGATACATTTAGGTACTTTGCAGTGTCTTTGAAAATTTGATGTTAAATTAAAAAAATTTACTGAAATACTTAATAATCAAAGAGTACATTGGTTTATATTCTTACATTCAGTTAACTTTTATGTGGGTAAAGCGCTTGTGACGTCAGTAAGCGTGTCAGAATGCATCACTTATACTTTTAGTCAAGAGCTGTAATTTGTAGAAGTAGCAAAGAAATAAACTGTATTATTGACAAACTTCACTAGTATTTATAATTAATATTTCAACCGTAGTTTTTTTTTATCTTTTTAAATAAAAAAAAAATCTGTATAATTTTAGTTGTCAAAAGATAGAATTTTAAAAATAATTTTGAAGTAAACATTTATAAGAGGTTATAAAATATTTTTATAAGTTAATTATTTCACAAGTGTAATAACAATTTTGTGTAGTAACATAGTATTAAAATAACAAACATGTACCTTTTTTTTTATTTTTAACTACTTTTTTTTGAAAATTAAAAAAAATCTTTTTTTTAATGCTAGTTTTTGAAATAAACAAGTATTCTAAATTTTTAGAAAACAAAATATTTGAAGATGTTATAAAATAGATACCTTAAATATTTATAATATTGTATAACCTAAATTAAAACGATAAACTTTTGATGTTAATTCAGAAAATTTAAACGTTTTTGCTAAATCATTGAAGATTAACTGATCAAAAAAAAGTTTAATGTTGATAAAAAATTATAGCTACAACAGCAGTCTTAACAATTTATCATTAAATTGTTTTACATTATCAAACTTTAAATAATTATCAAAAAAATTAATCAATGGTTTAATTACACTTGAAAAATTTAGTACAGTAATTTATAATTTTTAATCTTTTATAGAAAGCAAATGGAAACAATCAAAAAGGCTCTAAATACAAAAAACTTGATTCGTTTTAAACAGCTAAAATTTAAAATTTATGTTTTATTGATGTAAAAACTATCAAAATTTTACTAAACATAAAAATTTAAACATAATTAAAAACAATATTGTTTTAACAATCAAAGTTATATTTACAGAATGCATTTTGTTTAAAATAGCTTAGTTTAGTAGTTTTAAACTAACTTTTATAAAATTACATTGATTTGTTAAAATAAGTTTTATACACTAATAAAACAAAAAAACTCAAAAACGTATTTTAAAACTAGTAGAATTGAAATAAATTTCTTAATCTAAATGACTAATTTAGGTCAGTGGTTGTCTACTTTTTTAAATGTTGTGGTCAATATATCGCAAAATTGTAAATTAGAAAGCACATACTTATAATACGGGTAATAAGGAGTAACTAATTAAAATATCTTATGTACTGTCTGCTAACTACAGCTAAAGTTTTTCAAAAAATGAATCTCCAAAATTTAGAATTTATTTTAAAATTTATAAATTTTTCTAACTGTATATGTTAGTTTAATTTACATTAAGTTCAATTAATACTTCAACTTAAGTAATAAATAAAACGAACTAGTTGATACTAAATTAAAACATAATACTAGAAATTTAAAAAAAGTTCTAGGAATAAAATTTTTGATTAATTTTTGTTAAATTTAGTTATGCTTGTTAATAAGAATAAAAACTAATGCTTAAATAACTTTAGTTTGAATAAGTATTCTATTACCGTTTAGTTAAATACAGTAGTTTATTTAACTCTAAAAAAGTAAAATAAACACACAAAAAAAATGTACAGTAAACATAATTAAATAAAACTACACTTAAAAAAATTACTAATCTGGTTATATAAATTTCTATACATTAAATAAAAGATTTTAAAATGGGTAGACGAAGATTGGCAAATTAAAACTTTGTAATATATTCTCGTGTTCTTTATTAAATTCACTTTTGAAACTTATTTTTAAATCAAAATCATGTGAATAAAATTTTAAATTAAAAGAACTTAAAAAAATATATAAAATATATTTAGGGAAACTGAGGGAAAACATTTAAGTAAGAATACTTAAACATAAGAACATCAGGTAACTAACTTATTTACTGCTGAAGACAGCTACACGCCTCCAAAATATGAAATACGTGTATTTACATAATGCTACTATAGTTTATACGAGTGTGAAGATATCTTGGTAATCTTTTTCAAGAACTTTGTAACCGCTTGGTAGCGGTCTAGAGTTGTTTCTAATTAGGGTTTTTTTTCTGATTTGTTTACTTCTTGAATCATTGTGGCGAAACGACGTTCATTTCTGCAGCCACTCAAGGTAGAAGGTTCTATTCGTATTTCGTGAGTATTTTACATTGATTTGACATTCGAGTTCTATTTCTTGTATTAATTTGGGTTATTTAATAAATTTTGTAAAAGTTTAATCTTCTATTGATTTTAAATGAGTTAGATTTAATAAGCTCAAGCTTTTAATTTGTTTGATTGGTAAGGTTTACTTTGTACAATTTGGTAAATTGTGTAAACGCTTATTACCTCTTGATTTTACATAAGCTGGGTTTACCCAAGTTTAGGTTATTACTTATTGGTAAAGTATAAGCAGCTTCTAATCTAATCTAGACTTAGTTAATTTAAGTGTAATTAACGTAGAGTAACTTTCAATTAACGTTGTTTAAAAAAACCAAAACGTATTCTATTCTTAAAGCACACCGTGGTTATATTTAAGTGATAGTGCGTTGTATTAAGTTGTCAACTAACTATACTAGTATGAGCCAACCGAATAAGTCAAACAAAGGTATGTTCTCTAAAGAGAACATACGATCGGCGTTAGGTGACGACGACGGTACGCGCAGTAGTCATCGTTTAAGAGAGCTAGGCATTCAGAAAAGACCCTCGACTCTTAATCCCAACTCTTCGCACGACCGTCCTGGCCCATCAAACCAGGGCGGTGCACCAGGCAAACGATATGGTAACCCGGACCAGGACCGCACTTCAGACCGAAGTAGACCATGACAACCTTAGGGAGTCAGATTTCAGTGCCGAACCAGTGCCAACCAATGAAATTAATGATACAGGAGAGACGGAAATTCTTCGAGCAGACAGTGGCAGGGAAGAAGAACAACCAACGGTGACAACTAATGTGCCGGTGGATCAAGTTGAGCATGTTGACGAAGCTAGACATGATCAACTGCCACATCATAACCAGAATACAGAAGAACTGAAGCGAGAACTTGAACGATGGAAGAAAATTAACGAACAGGCCGACATTGAGCGAAAAATTCAAGAGGAAAAAGATAGATACTACGCCAACACCCATAAGCAGCCCTTTTCCTTAAAAACAACCCACGACCTTACTAGTCATAAGAGGCAGAATACACCTGTTTGTCCACCAACGAATCGGGCCCTCCGGACTGCACAGACGCAAAACCCGTTTTTTTCTCCTATAGTGAGTCGCCCTTCTCAGAACTATGTTAGACCTCCAGTAGAACAAAGGGGGCCGAGTGTGAGAGAGAATTTTGTACCGCAGGATCGCAGTCCAATCTACAATACCCACTTTCAACCAGAGGAGAATAGGTATGGCTATGTAGCAGATGTACACGATACACCCCGCACGACAACTAGCCAATACTTTGGCCCTTTGTCAAATGAACTAAAGGCACAAATTGGGTTGTTGAAACGCAATACAAATCAAATGAAAATCAAGTTACAGCATTTTGAGAGGACTCTGTACGATCATGGTATTCAAACAGACCGAGAACATTACAAGTTGCTTTTACTGCTGGTGACTTGGGAAGAAAAAGATGTTTATTTTAAACAATATAGGGAGGACAATTGGAATTATCAAACGTTGAGAGCTTTCTTAATGAGTGGGCAAGATCAAGCTAGCAGCGTGCTAGCGTGGAGAGCGGAGAAAGACACAGTTTCGAGCAGAGAACTTTGTGACGAAATAAATCATTTCATTTCGGAACTAAGAAACGAAGAAGTGTTGAAAAAATTTGTGACAATACATTTAGAGCCCTCTTGTTTAAAAAGCAAAATCCGGGAAAAGCTGCATCTAAATAGGAGGGAATTTCAAACCGCTGTTAAGATGATTTGCGACGCTGATGACCAAGAGAGAAGAATGAGGGCCAGAAATTTTAATTACAACTATGCCACGAACTCGAATCCTAACAGGCCAGTTCATGCACAGCAGCAACAGTCTTGGGCCGGGAACAATAATAATTATGTTTGCAGCAAGCATCGTGACTTCGGTCCAGCGGCTTACCGATGTCTGGATCCGAGGAGATGTAGTATGCGTCATCTCACAATTCCACGTCCAAAAAACGAGGACCCAAACTCCCCGCAGTGAGAGGGAGAGTGGTTGGGTCTAGATCATCTCACAACACCGCTGTCCACTTTGTAAATAATGCCACCCCCCGACAGCCTACCCCAGCCCAACCAAAACTAACCAGAAATGTCCAAAAGGAGCTTCGGTATAATTGGGTTGAATATGTTGATGGCAAATCAACTAGCTATCTTTCCGTCTTCTTCTAAGCTGTGCAAGGTGGGGTCAGACAAGACGGCAAAGTTGTTTGCAGCCGCTGATTTACCCACCCCTATAGTCGCTTCAGTTAACAAAGTTGAACTAGTGAGTGAAGAAAACCTTTCTTTAGGGGAAAAGTGTGAAAGATTACTAAGGGACTTGCCTGAAATCATTAGGAAACCGACCTATTACACATGGCCAAAACATAACCATGAGTTGAAAATAAGTCTTGACAACTACAAAGCGGTGTTGGTCAAAGCCAGAAGGGCGGGTGGCCGACGAACAGCTATAGAAGATCACTTTAATGATCTTCTGGATCGCGGAGTGGTGGTCAGAGGAGAAGAGAGTCAAGGGGCGTCCCCAGTCACTTGTGTACAGAAGAAGGATGGATCTCTACGTATATGCGCGGATTACACCAGACTGAATAAGGCGACACGACCTCTGTGCTACCCATTACCGCGAATTGACGAGCTTGCCTTGATCATCCCTGGTGGCACAAAATACTTTACGAATTTGGATCTAAAAGAGGCATACTACAGCTTGCCTCTTTCGCCTGACTCACGTCAATGTGCTGCGATTATCGTTCATAGCGGGGTCTTTATACCAAATCGGTGCATCTTCGGTCTGAAGAATGCACCGATGAGGTTTCAGATGCTCATGGAGTGTTTGATACGAGAGTGCAAAGACTTCACTTACGTTTACCTAGATGACATTTTAGTTTATTCGTACAACGAGCAAGAGCACATTTACCATGTGAGGAAAGTCTTGGAAACATTATCAAAAAGTGGAATCTTTCTGAATGTGAAGAAGACCACTTTTGGAAAGTCTAAGTTAGAGTTCCTGGGTCATATAATTGGTACAGATGGGATCGACGTCCAAGCCGCAAAGGTAGCAGCCATCAGAGAATACCCTATCCCTATCACACGCAAAGATCTAAAGAGGTTCTTGGGTATGGTAAACTATTACCATGCCTTTGTACCAAAGTTAGCGGGGATTACGGCGCCTCTAAGTGAGAAATCTGGGGGTCCAAAGAAAACAAATCAAACTGTACTGAAACTGGACGACACCCATATTAAAGCATTTGAAGATACAAAGACTGCGTTAGCCAATGCAGCAACTCTGTCATTCGAAAATCAGAAGAAACCCCTGATCTTATTTTCGGACGCTTCAGATAGCCATGTGGGGGCAGTCCTTGAGCAAGAAGGTGAGAACGGGGAGATGGTACCCCTGGCCTTCTTCTCAAGGAGCATTCCGATACCTAAGCGAATTAGGTGCACGTATTACAAAGAGCTCAAAGGACTGGTGATGAGCATCAAACATTTTCACAGTCGAATTTATGGGAGACAGCTGTTAATAAGATCTGACAATTCGGCTCTTTGTAATGCAGTAAGAAACGAACTGACAGATCAGACTCCCTTGGTTCAAAGGTATCTAAAGAGAATCAAAGAATATAATCCGGAAATACGCCATATTAAAGGCGTAGAGAATGTAGTTGCGGACGCTCTTAGCAGACCACCTCTAGCTACGACAATGTATATGGGCCGCTATGAGGCAGACCCAGACTATGAAGAAATGATGTGCTAAGAATCAGAGGACAAAAACTCAGAGGAGGAGGTCGTAGAAATTGAAGAGGAGGTAATCCAGCCCGGACGGATCGACAAAGGTTCCATAGCTCTCTTGCAACAGAGTGAACCGGACCTAATCGAAACAGCTCGAATTGATGAGCTTTGTAAACCGAGTAATAAGGAAAATAAATCTATAAGAATAGTAAATGCTTCATAATCATCTGCCATTGCAGAACACCTAGTTAACAATTTTTATTGTCTAAGTAGTTATAACTTGAAAAAAGTTAAACTATTAAAATATGTGTCAAAGTTTTTTATTAAACTTGAGGTTTCATGTATTTTAGTAGAAAATCTTAATTGTGTTGACATAAAGACTTTGATGATACTGTTTCTTTGTTTTCATACATAGTTGAGTACGTTGTTACAAATATTTAATTTATTTGTTATTCGCATTGTTATTAGAAATATTATGAATGGTTCATCACCCTTTCCTATATTATTATCACTTTTGCATTGATTACTTTTAATTATACAAGCTAGGTTTGAAACTTTAATTTTATTGCAAAGTAAACAACTGATGAGTTAAGCACGATAAATTTACTGTTATGAAATTTGAATCTTGTATATTTTTTGAAATAATAAACAAATTTTTTTATATTACCAAATTTGTTTTAAAGTTTTATGTAAAATAAAAAAGTGAGAGCCTTTAAAAAAAAATTAATTTTTATTTATAAACATGTTTCAGACTTAGTTTTAAAAATGTATATTAGCTTTTAAACTAGATTTTAAACTTAAACTTATAATTAAGTGTTAAAAATCTTTAACTTATGAAAAAAATTGTGTATAAAAACTCAAAATTTAAATTTTTACATACATCGGTATTAAAGAAAAACATTAATAAATATTTTAGCATAACACTTAATTTCAACTTTTAGTCACAATAAATACTTCCTTTATATACAAAGTTAATATAAACTTAGATATTTGATTATCTCTAGTTAACCATTTTTTATTTATTTAAAAACCTAGCAGTTAAAAATTTATTTAAAACTAGTTACTAGGTTATTTATAGGAAGTATTTTATTAAAATATTTGTTTATTAGTAGAAATAAGCTAATTATATAAAAACAAAGAACTTAAATATTTATATTCGTTTTAAAAAGAAAAAGAAAAGTTCTTAAAAATAACTAACTTTTATTTAAAAATATACTTTAATTAAGTTATAAACAGCAAATACATTCATTGACAATAAATAAATTGTTTATTGAGAGACAAAAAAGCGCTTAGAATATTTCGTCCTGGCAAAAATTATTTGCACAAAGAACCTTTAGGTTATATATAAAAACAAAGTTTTTATAAAAAATAAGATAAGTTTTATAAAAGAAAATAAGATAAAAGTCTGTGCTATACTAAATTTAAAACTAACCATAACTTATAAACTACAGCACGATTATTTAATTATCATTCAATCATTTGATATTTACATAGAAGAAAGTATCAGCTTATATGTCACAATGTAAGCTATATAGTCCAATGGGTTATATCACTAGCTTTTTTTAACGATTATGTCACATAAGCTTAGCTCGTTTAGAGTTTTAAATTTTAAAGATATTCGTATTGCTAGGTTCATTTCAATAGCATTGTCAGATAAAAACCTAAAATAATTTTATTATATATTTATAAAACTAAATTAAAATAAAAATTATCAATGAAATGCCAGTTTATAGTAACAATTAGGAGTCTGCTAGAGACAGCATCAAATTTTAAAAACATGGTAACTGGTATTAATTGTTAAACTTTGCTTCAATTTATCATACAATTTTGAGCAAGCTTTTGTTAATTTATATTCTGACGTCATTTTTTGTTGATTCAACAAATGTTCTAATTCAGTAATTTAATTATTTACCAGCTGTTAATATTTCTATTACGAAATTAAGCTTGCTTTCTAATTAAAAACACCCTTAACTAAAAATAAGTGAACATTTTACATTTCAATATACCAATAATCATAGTTTAAATGTTTGATACTATTGTGCAGTATAAAAGTTATGAAAATTATGAGGTAATATTAAATTAAAAACTATTTTTATTTTAAATATATTGTGTGATAAATACAAAAAAATTAAAACTGAACACAATACCTTCAATGTCCTGTTAGGTAACATTAAGCTTTAGTTAAGAAAATAATAATTGTTATTGTCGGAAAAAAATTAAAGTATAGTTTTGCTTATTTTTATATAAGACTAATAAGTAATAAACATAAAAAAAACTACCTACATAAACAACAAAACACGTGAATAATTTAAAACTAAAGGTTGGTTTAAAATAAATATTTCAAGTGATGTTTTACTTAAAGTTTTATAGTGTATTTATATAATTTAATTTGATTTTGCAATAAATTTTATTAACATTTTTTATGAATACTAGTTATTTGTTTTAGTTCAAGAACTAGTTCAAAACAAGTAAGAAAGCTTTTTGTTATTTTGAGTAGATTCGAGATTAAAAATATTGAAAAAAAATATTTAAAGTTTACTAAAGAAAACCTAAAGAATACACACAAATATAATGAAAAATAACGAGAAAGTTTCAAAAATAAACTAAGTTACTGTCTGCTAGAGACCGTTACAAACTTAAAAACTTCAGTAACGCACTAACTTGTAAAGTCCTACTGAAATTTATCATATAATTTTCACCTAGTATTTGTTGTTTCCAATTATGACGTCACATGTTTTTATTTTAATACAGTGCTTCCTCGCTAATCCGGCCAAGTTGGGCAAGATTTTTTCGAAAATACGGCCGGATTTGCCTTTGGCCGGATAAGAACAAAATATCGCTTTTTTACAAATTATCTACCTTAGTTATATTATGAATGTATATAACAAAACGTACTATAAAATTTCTGTTTCTAAAAAACTACACTGATAACACTTAAACTAATTTAAGATTTTTTTTTTGAAAAAAGAAAGAATGGAAGATTTTTTTACAGTGTTTTCTCGTTTCTTAGCAGAAAACTTGTTTTCTTTTGTTAGTTGAACGCGTTTTCGTTTTTTTGCTGTCTTATCCATTTTTTAACCAGATATGTTGATTGTAGTATATTAAAGTGTAACTTGCTTAGCAAAGACAGAAAAATTGCAAATGAATAATAAACAAGTTTGTTACAACTAAGCAGGAAAAGTATGAAAAAAAACTTAAGATTATACAAATGATACTTTATTATGACGTAACATTATATTGCTTGCATACTTATAAAACGTAAATTGAATACTTTTTCGAAGTAAAATGAAATTAAACGCTAAAAACGCTAAAGTAAATAAGTCGACTTCTCGACTAAAAATGGCCGGATTAGCGAGGAACCGGATTAGCGAGGACCGGATTAGCGAGGAAGCACTGTATATATAAATTGGATTAGTTAGTGAATACTCACCAATTACTTAATGCTTAATTAATGAAATCATATTTTATTGCCCATATAGTAGTCACGTCCCTCCCTTCAATAAAGCTTAATAAGTATTACAATTATCTACAATTTCGAAAGAGATAAATACGTAGTTGTAAAATGCTTTATTAACATTTTCATTTAATTTTAGACGTAAATTTCCAAAATTAGTGCAAAGTACCTTTGAAAACTGTAAAAATATGTAAAATCTTATTGTAAAAAAAGTAGTTAATAGTTTTTTCAATATCATAAAAATGCTATAAAAATTGCAATAGAATTAAGGACTAAAAACCTACACAACAAACTAGTTTTTTAAAATTTAATTAACTTACTGCTTTCGGGAGACAACTAGAAATATAAAAATAAAGTAATTTATAAATGTGAAGCATGCGTCTTTAAAGTATAGTATTAACTTTAATCTAATTTTTGTTAGTTTAAACAGTGGTCGTCAAGGTGTAAACTGGTGCACACTAGTGTACACAAAACTTTTTTTGGGGTGCACGAAATTTTTAGATTACAAAAAAACATACATAGAGATAGACTAAATATGTATATAATATTTAGTTTAAAGAATACTAAACTGTGGATTTCGTAGTAGTTGCGGAGAAGTGTTCAATTAATAGATATATAAGACGAAGCCATACCACTATAATTTTATTATAAAAATAAGTTAAAACAAATAAAGAGGTCAATTAAAAAGTATATCAAATAAAAAGTTACAGCTTCAGTTGTTAAATGGTTTGCTTGTAAATAAGAACTGATTTAAGACTTTTAAAGAGAAAGGCACTAATAAAAGTGATTACTAACTTCCACCACTAGCGGCGCTTATTAAAATTAGAAAATTGGGTGCACCGATTTTTTTTAAAGCTTTGTGTACACAGAATTTGATTAGCTTGACAACCACTAGTTTAAACTACGACATTACTGAATTTTTCCGTGTTTATTAATTACGTGCTACTAGTTTAACTAAGGTAAAAAAATAATTTTAGATTAAAATATAAACAATTGAAAAACATTATGTTTTATAGTAAAAAATTAAATAAACACATTAAATACTTATTTTATATGTTTTGTTTTAAAAAAGTTTAAAATCAATTTTTAATTTAGCCAGTCATATAACTTAAAACTTGTTGTAAATTATCAATACTTATTTTAAATTTCAAAGAATCGCAATAAGAAGTCTTATTATATAAAACTAAATTTTAACAAAAACGTTATGGAAAGCTTGTAATGTTGGTGTCAAAATTTTTTAAAAAGATTTAATTTTTATTTTTGAGTCTGCTTAACTTAAAGCTAGATATTTAAGTAGTTCAACCAATTCCTAATACAATATGTTTGTAATACTTCTAATTTTAAATTTATAAAAAAAAAACATTTTTTTTATTTGATCACCAAACATATTTAATTAACCAAACTTAATTTAGTAATAAACACTAGCTTGCACAAAATAAAAAACTTATACATTAAAAATGACGATGCACCGTCATGATGCTCGAACTTTACAACTCCTGGGTTGCACTCGTTTAAACTGTTACCAGTAGAGGTGAACCAGTAGATGCAGAGTGCGAGCCATATCTCCAGGAGCGCGCACTTGTAAACAAGTCTACAGGTGGGATTCGAGCTCACAACACTTCACGTGCACCGGATCGGCAGGTCGGCGTAGTAACACCTCGACTATCCTGCCTCACGATAGTTCGTTAACAAAGTAGTTTATTTGTTGCAGATGCTACAGTTTTATCTTTGTTTTTCTAATTCTTTGCATTTCAAGTTATTAAAACTTTCTTTTTGAACTTAAATTAAGCTTTGAAGTATGATGAATTAACGATACAACTCAAGTTAAAATTTTGATTATATAAAAGATAAGGAACGTATTGAGACTGTTATATATAAGATCTTAGTTTTGTTTAAGATACAAATAAGAAAAAAAAAACTGTTATAATACTATTTGAATGATTATGTAAATTTATAACATCTTTAAAAAACAATTTATTCACATACAACCTATAAAAAGTATGCTACAAATCCCTATGCAAAAATGATTTGTAAAATTTTACGTTAGAAACAAATGAAATTAGTTTTTCAAATGAAATATATATACACTTACTTTTCAAAAAACAAGGAACTTCTGTTGAAATATTTTAAGATAAAAAACTAATTAAAAATTTCAATTCAATTTACTTAGCTAAATTAGTAAATTAGTAAATTAGGTATATATCATATTTTTCATTATTACTTACCTAATTAGTTTTACACTAACAATATTAAGTAAAAGTTTTCTGCAGTTTTTAAAAGTATCAGGATACTTGAAGTTTAAGTAATGAAAGATGTTAAATTTTATTTATTGCTGGGAGTTTAAGATAAATTGATTATCTTTTAAAAAATAGAAAATTAAGTCTTAATTACTTAATTAAGAATACGATTAAAATTCAAATTCTTTCATTAAGATATAGTGATATATATATATATATATAAAGTTATCTTAAGGACAATGTGATAAGATTGGTTGTTCTGTTTTAAAGTATGTAGTTTTGTCAAAATTTTAAAATATTATTTTATATGTTTAATTAATAGAGTAAATGTTCTGTAAAAGCAAAAATATGGACATTAGGCTGCATCTGTTTTCCCGACTATAGAAATTTGCTTAATTATTTTTTTTGTAGTTGATAAATCACATAAACAGACAGCGCAAATTTTTTTTAAAAAAGCTTTATTTTATAAAATTCTATCCAAGCTATAAATTTTTTATTGCAGATAATTTACAATAAGTATATTTTGAAATATGAACCATTGAAGTTTCTAACTTCAAGGTTTCTGAAGAAAACTATAACAGAAATAAACAAGGTTACTTTGTTAAAAAATTATGTTCTGATACAAGATATAAAATATAAATTTTTTTTAAGTAAATAGTTGCAACCTCTTTGTGTGCGCGCAGTGTAGGTAATTTTTTTTGGTTTAATGTTGAACTAAACAAAAAGGCTAAACATCGATCTGTTAAAATATAAAAGAGTAGAGGTAATAATGGTTTCCTAAAATAGGGTCCACGTAACTATACCATCTAAAATGGCTTCAACGAATTTTAAGTAAATTCATTCTAAGTTAGTTAGTTAATTGAACATTATAGTAAGAAGGGCTAAATGCTTTGACCTAAATATTATGAGAAGAAAATATCTAAACGAAAAGCTTTCTGGTAACTCTGAGTCATTTAACTTCTTTAAACTATATTGTTAAACATATATTTAGTTTTATCTTAATTTTTAGTTCTAATAACATACAATTTGTTTAGGTTTTAAATTTTTTTTGGTTGAATAGTTTGTGTAAAATTTAAAATCTGATATTATTTCAAGAAAAAGCGTTTAGAATTATTTATAATAACATAAACTGAAAGGAGGTGATACTATACATAAAAATATGTATACTAAACAAAAAAAAGTACGCTTACGTAGTCCTTGTGCTACTATGACTAAAATGTAAAACTTAATTTAAAATGGTTATGAACATCATTTAAATCTACATTTTAACAAATCTAATACTATAAAACTGCCAACATATCAAAGGCTAAAAAACTTTGCAAATACAAAAAGGATAAACAAGCCTGAGTTTGGCTGGTTTTAATAATATAAATCTGTAAGTTATAAGTTTAAAAAGTATAATTTAACATTAGTTAGTATTCTTCCCCTCAAAATCACACTTTAAAGTGCCTAATCGCTTACGATTTAGAATAATAACTGTTTTAATTTTAGTTTTAAACTTTAATTATAACCTATTTGTATATTATTGAAGTTACTATATAAAAAGTTTCAATGAGCTGTTCTTAAGTGAATATACATGCAAAAGTTCCATCTCTGTTCAAGAGACGCCATGCTGAAATGACACTCTGTGCTAAAGTGTCACTTTGTGTTGAAGTGTCACTCTGTGCTAAAGTTTCAGTCAATGATGAAGCGACGCTGTGCCTTTATAAAACCTACCCGATTTTATATGACATCGTAATTGTATAAATATTATGGATCAAAATCTGTTTTTTTTGCATGCTAATCGTGCAATTTAAACGCAACATAAAGTTAGCTCAGAAAATTTTTAAAAACTTATTATACTGTACTATATATTCTATGTTTCTAATGTAACACGTTATCTTTATAACTACAACGAAAAAATAGGCTTTAAAATAAAGTAAGAATTTTGAGTTGTTTATAAGTTGTAGTTCTTTAAAAATTATTTTTAAGAAATCAAATAGTTTGGAAAGCTGCTACTAACTTTTATATTTTTGTGTATTATGTTACATGATTAGTATTCATACCTTAAACTCACACTTTGAAGTGGCTAAAATGCTTACGAATTAGAATGCTGACTGTATTAACTTTATTTTTAAATGATTAATTAATTAAATTTTGTTTAATATTTAAGTTATTAAATTAATAGTTTCAATGAACTGTGGTTAAGTTTCATTCCATGCTAAAATGTCACTTTGTGCTTTTGTGACACCAACCTAATATTGTATAATGTCATCATTGTATAACTTTTATGTATAATTAACTGTTTGTTTAGTTTTTTATTTATTTTGCATGCTACTCATGCAATTTTAACACAATATAAAGTTAATTTAGAATAATGTTATAAAACTTAATATACTGTAATATATGTTCTATGTTTCTATTGTAGCCTGTTATCTTTCATAACTACAACTAAAAACGAGGTTTTTAAAAAAAAAAATAATTTTGATTTGTTTATAAGTTGTAGGACTTTAGATATTACTTTAAGTAAAATTAAAATAGTTTGATGTTCTGGTACTAAGTTTTTCATTTTTGTCAACGGCTAGTCTTTTTTGTCAAGTTATAGATACTTTATATTTCTTCAATAAACAAAAGTTTCACTTTAAAATTTTGATAAAATTACACATAGTTAAGCATATAGTGGTGGCCTAAATTTTTTTTATAGGGTAGTAAATTTTATCTAAAATAATGTGACGTCATAAATTAAATATAAACATAAGCTAGTTTATAATATACAAATAAATTAAGAAAGAATTTTTCAGTTTAGTAAGTCTCTACTTTTGAAGTTTGTAGCTGTGTCCAGCAGACGGTATTTGTTTCTTTTTTTCTTTAAACGTTTCCTATCTGGAGCTGTTAAAAGAATAAACGTAGAAATAACAAAACTTATCAAATCTCAAACTTTAAATCGATGAGATATCTGTAACGTAACTATTTAAATTCACAAAAGCTTATTGAAAAGTGTTATTCTGGTATGTCTTCACTTTTAAGTAAATAGTAGTTTATTATTAATTTTCAGAGCCTTTTATCTGTGACAGTAAACTTTTTAGAAACACTTTCAAAACTTTATATCATTTAAGTTGGCATCTCAAATACATTATTTTCATTTAGTAGTTTTGTAGTAGTCATCAAAAATTGGAAACAATTTGAAAGCTAAATCCATTCGAATTTAAAAAAGTAAGGTTGTCTGTCATAATAACATAATATTTATTTACCGACTTACAAAGTCATCAATGTAAGGTATTCTCATTAACAATAAAATATTAAACAAGCAGTAAAAATAGCTCGTAAAGCTAATTAGCCTAGTTAAGGATTTTTTAAACAATTTTGTCATGGGTAACAAGTTTGTTTGAAATTTTTATGTTACAAGGTGTTTTTATTGCTACTTTTATCTTAATAACCAACTTAGTAAACTAGTCAGTTATATATTGGTTTTATTTATTTGAAAAAAATGTGTACTAAAACATTTTAAATCAAACTATTTATATACACGTTTTTGTAAATAATATTTTACTGTCTGCTATAGACAGCCAAAAATTTTAAAAATTCACTTCATTCATTTATTAAAAGTTTTATTTTAATATTTACAATATCTTATTTAGATAGATTTAATAATTTTTAACCATTACGTCACTTGCCTTTTTTTTGCCAAATTTAATTAATAAACTTTTTAGATCTTTATGTAATGCTTATATTTACTCTAGATCTGTTGCCTTTAAGTCAAAAAAGAAATAAAAATATTTATTTATTACTAGAGCTTTCGTTCGTGTTAAGTTAAAACTTTTTAAGTTAAAAAACTGTGTAAAAACATGGAAGAGCATCTTTGCATTGGATATGAATAAAATATTTAACTAAATCAGAAAAATAAATAAAATTTAGAATAATTTTGAAACAAAATTACTTAAATTACACAACGAATACAAGAAAGCAAGTATAAAAACGCTCAAGCAGAGCGTGACTTATGTCATTAACCTCAGCGACAACTGAAAGCGCCATGCTATCACTCTAAAAACTAGAGAACTCGCCATTATTTTACAAACCTAAAATACCAAGCAGAAACGTTTCACTCGTGTTTATTTGAATATTTAATCTGGCGAATAAGTCTACTAATCCGTCGGTATTAACTAGATACGTATATCTTAACAGTTGTATATTTCAACATTGATCTTTTTTATCTTGCTGAATTCTACATTCTTTGTCAACGAGGAAGCATAGTTGTAACCTAATTGTAATCTTGGACCAGTATAAAGTATGAGCAACCATCTCTTACAGCACAACTGAAAATCGCGAACTACAAAAGGCCTTTTAATATATTACATTTACAATACTTTATTGTGTGTGTAAATTTATTGTACAATTAAGTATATATTCGTGTTGGTCTACATTTAGTTTTAATTTGTATTTGAATTGTCTCTAAAAGAAACATCGAAAAGGTTATTGACTCTTAAACTTTAAAAAACTATTAAAAGGCATTTAACTTTTATACCACTTCGCACTCGGTCGCAGACCCAGAGATTAACTAGAAGTCTAGGTTGGCCCAAAACTACTGCAAATGTGGCTCCTGTCGAGACAGCCGAGTCTACTACAGAGGTAGTTTCACTTAAAAGTAAAGACGCAAGTAGCTCGGAGGGCATTGATGGCGTCCTCAACAGCACTTCTCTACTAGCCATTGAAGACAAAATTAAAAGAATAGACGAGCTATATAAACTAGTAGAAAATAAATTTGATAAATTTTAAAAGAAATTTATATACAGGATGATAAACTACTCAACGCCACTACAAGAACTGTGGTAAGTTCAGTTAGTGGTTTTGATAAACAAAAAAAATTGTCAGATCTAAAAAAAATATTATTTAGCCAGTGAATATATGATGACAAAAACAACGGCTGCAAACAGTCTCACACTTTAAAAGACTTTGTAAACATATAACAACGCATATATCAAGTTACTTAGTAACAGCTGAAATACAAACACTCTTTACTACATCTATGTGTCAAATCAATACACTGTTAGCCAACTTTTCACAACCATATTCTAATAAAAAAACTTAAATTATTACTCAAACTTTTGATCAATCAAACCAAAAAAAGTCAAATGTCGTTTTTGGCAATAATTTGACTACCGATCAGCTTCAACGACAGATTGACGTTCTCCAAAATACACTGAACGAAAATTAAATTGTTTTAGAATACCAAAAGATACTAATAGCGATCATATTTCATTTAATCAAGAATCTGTGCCTGAGAAAAAAAAAACTTTTACCAAACAATAAGTTTAAGAATAAATTAAAAATTTAACTTGAATAAAAACAATTTAAAGTTATGAGTTTGAATTTAAGTTCTTAGATTTAAAGTTAATAAGTTATAAACTTATTTGAATATAAAATTTAATTTTCTCTCTACGCCTTTATTAACTTTTTAAATTTATTAGCACAGCTACTTTTAGTAGGGATTGATATTAACGGGTTAATGATATTAATAAAATTATTTTAGGTAAACAAAAGTATTTTAATTTTGTATTTTTAAGATTTATAAATATTAACATTAAAATTTTTGTTAGGCTATGAAATTTAATTCGTTAAAAAAAAAAAAAAAACTAACGAATTAGTTTAAATAATTATTAAAAAAACTTAAAAAATGAAAACTAAATTTGTATCAAATACTATTTTAAGGTAAAATTATTGCTCACAGTTCTTTAAAACCAAGTGTTTTAAGTTTGTAAAATAAAAATTATTTAGTAATTTACAGTTTTAAAATTGCTCCACCATGTTTTGTGTATATCTAATGATTTTAACTCAAATTATGACCATTTAATTCCGAAAATTAAATTTATAATATTTTGAAACTATTTAGTATTACCTCTTTTAATATCGTTTCTGTACTATTGTAATCTTGTTAATTAAACCTAAATGAACTTTTGTTTGAAATTTTTATTTAGATATTGCCTCTAAAATATTTAAATTGTGTTGTGCAATTTGAATTTTAATCTAGACTAACGTAGCAACGTTGATTATCATTTGATTTTGAAAACTGCGGTTTATTCAAAACCAACTAAAAATTAAAAACCAATTTTTAGTTTTCCTTTTTGTTTGTTTATGACTCTGTAGTATATGATACCGCGATTCAAACGGAACATTATAGTCAAAAAGTTTCGTGTTTTTCTCATGAAACTTGAAATTCTCAGTTTACGACGATTGCAGTAAACATTTGGTCTTCTTATATAAAAAGAAATTGCAATCCATACTTCATATGGTACTGCCCCAAATAATATAATACTTATACTGTAGAAACAGTAGGTCTATTTTTCTTATTCACTTTTAAAAAAGTTATCAATGTAAGCGCAACTAATATTTATATACAAGCTTTAGTACTTAAAAGTTTCAATACAGTTAAATCTAATTCTTTTGCCCATTTCGTTTGAAGTTTTAAAAGCAAATAAATTGCTTGAAACTATACTGGATAATAAATGATGGGAACATTTTCTATGATCACAAAACTTGTTAAATTTAATTAATTTTTTGTATGTTTTAGAAGCGTCTGAGTCTTTAGATTATGAGGTACACATGGTAATTGACAGATACGTTTGTCAGACTTACAATGAAAAAAAGGATTAAAAGCAAAAAAGTAGTTGTATTTCAAAACGTAACTACCAAAACAAAGATTTAAGTCCTCTAAGGCAATCTTGTATTAATAATTATTTCTTTTGATATAATATAACTTTTTAAAATACTTTGTCTCAAACTTAATATTTATTACTTTATTTAATAAAATCAATACATTTAAACTATTTAACTTTTAAAACATCAATAGATATCAACATTGCTTCTTGCCTAACACTTAGTTAAAGTTTTTAGTGTAGTTTAGTTTATAATTATTTACTAAATCAAAACTAGTTAATTACTTTTTTTTAATAGCGTTAGAAACTCTTACTTTCATTAATGAATTAAAAGTTGTTTAAAATAGTTAAAAAGATGTAACTTACTAAATAAAATCTGCCATATTTCAGTCACGGGACTTAAAACAAATATTACAAAAAGCTTATACAATACTAAAAAAAGTGAGCAAGTCTCTGATACATCAACTGAAAGTTTTACCAAGTCAATAATAAAGTCTACTAAAGAAATTATCTTCGAAACAAGCTATAATAGTACTGTTAAGTATAGAGAAACCTAAATTCAACTAACGCTTGTGAATCATTAGAGTCTAAAAATTTATATAAACACAATTTAAGTATCACACATCCAACAGTTCAATTTGTAGCTAGTAAAATTGTTAAACACCTCAAGCATTATAGAAGAATAATTGCATTAAAAAAAGCAATAGGCAATTTAAACTATACTTAAAAGTACTACACCTAATTCTACACAGTTTAGTTTAAAAACTGATAAAACTTTGGGAATATTAACAAATTTAAAAAAACAACAGCAGATACTTATACTTTATCAATAAAGAAACCAAAGGAACAGACTCACTAATAAAAATGTATTTGTTTATAATCTCTGGCTTAACTTTGATCATTTTAATTGATGTACTACACACAATAATAAAAAGTAGGTATAACTTACTTCTAGAAGCAAGTTTCAAAAACTAGTTTTTAACAATTTATAATTTTGACCAATTAACAGGGATTCAAAATCTTTTATTTAGAGGTGTATGTCTCTATTTTACATAATTTTGCTTTAACTAGTTTATGTATATAACACTTTAGAACTTTAAATGATAAAAACCTTAATAATCTGTAAGGAAGATTAAGTAATAGTAAATAGCTAATAATTAGTTAAATGAAACTTAATACGATAAAACTACTAAAACAAAATTATCAGATTCATGAAAAAGAAATCAAAATTCAAAAACAAACCAGAAGGTTCCTAATAATCACGATTATAAATCAATAATTTAAATTAAACAAGTAGTTAATGAATTTTATCAGTAATAAATAAATTTAGTTTATTTGAAATAATTAATGTATAGAAAAAGAATACTTTGGTAATTTATAAATATTATTTTTTTTTAATTTATTAGTTTTAAATAAGCCTTGTTGGAAAATGCACCTAAATATACTAAATTATTTATGTTTTATAAGATTATAAGTTTGTTTGTTAAACATTTTTATGTTTGAACTTATATTACGTATATTTTTTTTTAAATCTTAAAGCTTTTACTTGTAACTTCTAATAGTAAATATCGTTGTTTAACATTTTTTAATGTTTTTATTACTATTGTTATGTAGCTCGATAAACGGAAGGTCTTTTTCAGTTTAAGTTTTATAAACAGGTTCTTGACTATCAATTTTTTTTTGTTTTAAAACATAACCTATATTTTAAACACTAATAAACAAAAAATTTGCATTTACACAACGACAACAACAAAAATAGTTTATTATATTAAACAAAGTAAATATTTTTATACTGAATGATTATAAATACTTATTTTAGAAATATTTTGTTATGAAAGTCCTAATTGAAAAACTATTTTTTAATTAAAGTTTTTTCTAATTAAATTAAGTATATAAAAAAATTACTTAAATTTATTAGAAATTGTTTCATCAAAGTAGAAAAACTTTTTTTTCTGTATGTTTACATCTCACAAACCCTTACAGTTTTGTGCTTTTTATAGATTATTTTCTATTATTTTAAGTGTATTTATTATAATTATCGTTATATTTTAAAATATTACTTAACAGTACCATTTCAGTTTAGACTTGATAGTATTGTTTTATATTAAACAGAAAAAAATATCACCCATTATTGTTTGACTTTCAATAATTTAGTATTAAAACTTTTCACTCTACTTTTGATTTTATTTTGATATAAAGTTTAACTTAAAGAAAAATAGTACTTTTGAAGAAAAATCAAACAGAAACTTTCTTTTTTTATGTAGTGTTGTCTTATTTTAACTTTATCAAAACAAACTATCATTTAAGAAACTAAATAACATAAGCTTGTTTTGTTTGTTTAAAAGCGTAACTCTTATACCTCAAAAACTATAATAAGAGATAAATTGAGAATTTGAACAATAGGAAATTTAAAAAAATAAAAAAACTTAATTATCGTTACATAAATGTTTGCATATGTTTGAAAGTTCTAAACTGGTTTTAAATTTCGAACGAATTAATAAAAAGTAAATTATGAAAAGAATATAAGTTTATATACATTTTCATGATAGATTTTATCGCGTTTCGTTAACAAACAGTTCGTCATTTATATCTTTTTCGTATTAACCGCTAGCGGCCATAAACTTTTTTATATTTGAAAATGATCCAGGTCAGTTTGTTTGTAGAAAAGATTATTAGTAAACTAATAGCTAAATGAACTATTTCATCTTTTTGTAATAAATTTAAAAAAATATGTTAAATTTAAGTAGATTTACTTATACTAAATTTGTAAATTTAATTTGCATAAAGGATAGTTAAAGTATGATTTGATGAAAAAGTTTTATATTATTCAAATGAGGCTAGATCAAACGTTATTTCCAAAAATAGTCTAAATAGAAGTTAACAATAGTAAGGGAAAGATTCCAAACTTTTGCTCTAGTTCAAACTAACTATTTTTTTATAAACAAAAGAGTAAGTTAGATAACTGTATTTACTTAAAAGAAGAATAAAATTTATTTTTTTAAACTTTTTTAGAAACTTGCTTATTTCTTAGATTTCTAATAATATTAAAGTCATTTTAAGCTTCCCAAAAGTAAACAATACATTTTTTTATTAATTTGTAAAAATGTTATTATATTAAAAACTTAATTATTTTATTCTAATTTATCTAGTTTGTTTATTTATTTCTAATTCTAATAATACTTTTATACTAAGATAATAAACTATTTTTGAACTTAAAAATCACTACTACTTAGTATAACAGGATATAAAAAAATATAAATAAGAACAATGAAAATTTGATGTTTTTTAAATAAAGTAAACAACCTCAACTACATAATAGTGGTTATGATTTATATTAAAAAAAAATCGTAATAGAAACATGTGGACTTGTTAACTTGACCTAAAATAAACTCTTAATTTAAATTACTTCACACAACTTCTATAATAACAGGTATTTCGTTTTATGTTTCAGTTTTGATTTTATTTGTTTTAAGCAGCACCTTTAAAATGCAAAAACATAATAACTGTAACAACTTATAAGTTAAAAAATAAAAGCTTAAAAGCATTCACTAACGGCATATTTTAGAATATAATTTTATAACTAGTAGATTAACTGTAAGAAAAGTTAGATAAAAAATATTATTAATATACTTTGAAGATAAAAAAAAATTAAAATATTTAATATCTATTTGGATACATTTATAGTTTTTGCGATAGAATAATAGAGTTCTACAATAATTTTGCGACTTTAAAAAATTTTTGCAAGATCCACATAAAGTAATCAAAAATAACATTTATGGACAATAAAAATAGAAATCCAATGCTGTTCAAAAGCTTTTGATATTTTGTAATATAATTTAGGTACATTACAATGCCTTTAGAAATTTAGAAAGCGTCTGACAATGTTTCTGAATTAATTCATTTAAGAATACTAATAGTTAATAACAAATGATATTAATAACTTACATACAGAAAATTGTCCAGCAGTTTAAAAACTATCATATATGAAAATATACCATGTGAGTATTTAGAATTAAAATTAAATTTTTAACGATATCAACGTATAATGAAGTAAATCGAAGAATTTTATTTATCTAGCAAAAATATTAAAAATTGAATAGAAATATCTGATACCCCATTTAGAAAAAAGCTGTGAGGTATACAAGTTCAATAACTTTTGTGAAACAAATGTATCAGACAAACTTTGAAGCATTTAAAACGGGGATCAAAGAAAAACTACCTTAATAAAAATTAAAACTAAGATAGTTTGTTAACTAAAACAATGAAACTATGAATTATATAGAGAAGTTGTAATAAACTAGAATTAAATATACCAAGAAAAAAATTGCTTTCAAACAACTATACATGAGGTTTATAAATAAATTAAAAAAAGCTAAAGTAAATAAAGTGAACTATTAAAATGAGATTTTTGAATGCATGTTTAATCTATAACGTATGCTTTAAGTAGGATAAATTAATGTTATAAAACCTTTTGTAGTTGACTCATACTAGACGACTTTAAAAAAGTATATTACTTTTGATAGAAAGATTGAAATTTCCCTTATAATAAATTCGATGGTTTGTTCAAAAATATAAGTTAAGACAGACTACATTTCAATTAAATGTTCACAAATCACTATGAATAAATTAAATACAGGTTTAGATCAAAAGGTTCAAATTGAAAACAATAGCTTAAAGCTGAACGATGTTATATGAGGCACATTGCGGTGCCTTATAAATTGTGAGTGTATGCAACACCTGTACGAATAAACTTTAAAGTTATCTTTAACTTATTTAATCACTGTAGAGATATTTTCGGTTTGTAAAATCTTATGACGTCAGTAAGCGTGGCAGAATGCACTACGCATTTTCTTTAAAACCACGCGTTTAAAACAAAATAATATACTTTAATAATTTACGCTTAATTTACAAACTGTAGCTTTTAGTTGTCGTTTTACTGTATTTTTACGTTGAGCTTTTGATTTAGATTTTTACTATAAGTGGAAAAAGTAAATAACTTTTAAATTTATTATTGTTTAGTAACTTAATTAGTTTAGAGCTTTTTAAGTACTTTTTATATTGAAATGTTTTGTAATTTCAAAGTAATTAGGTAGTTTAGTATTTGTAAATAAATACTCTTATACAAGTTAATATGTTTTCAACATAATCAAACTTTAGTAGCAATAGGAAGTGATAATGTACAAGCTTAAAACATCTGTAATGAAATTATTTAATAATTTTAACTCTTATATTTTCTTAGAGTTTTAGTCTTATTGCTTAATTTTGCATCTATTTGTAAAACTCTAATTTTGGAAGTTTTTAGCTGATTCATCAAGCAGTAAATTAATATGGCTATTTGTTCGAAACTCTAGTGCATTTAAAGTTTCAAATGAAAAAAATTCTAACAGGAAAAAATACACCAGTTGGTATTGAGAATTTTGATTTTTTTCGAATAAACAAAGTTTGATGTATTAAAATTAGCAAACTAACTAAAAATCAAGTTTTTTTTTTTTTTAATTCAGAATTTTAATTTTGTTTATGATTTTAAAACTATATTGTAAAATTTTATTAGTTTGAATTTGTAGTTTTATAAAACTAAAGTATGTTTATGTTTCGCCAAAAAATAATATATTTGTCTTAAGCCTAGCAATCTTTGAAGAAATTCAATTTAAAGGGTTAGATAATTTTAAGTTTATATTGTGTTTTTTAATCAAATTGTTAATTCAAATTAAGAAACTTGACGTCATACTTTAAATTAATAAAAACTAGACTAATATTGTAATATAAATTAAAGCATCATTCTCTAAAAAATAGCCTACAACCTTTTTTTATTTTCTAGTTGTCTGTAGCAGACAGTGAGTTAATAAAATTACTAGTAGAAAGTCGTGCATACCGTTTCATATACTGTTTTGTTAGATATACAACATCTATGTATCAGTTTATCCCTCATTGAACTGTTATTTTTTTATAGAATAATGAGAAATTACATTAAACATTATGTCTATAACATAATTTATTGAACTAGAAAGTAATAGGTTCATGGAATTTCTGGATATGATGTAAACCCAGTTTGTAGCTGTTTTAAAAAAACAATAACTTACTTAACTTTCAAAATTTGCAATTTTTGATAAATTTTTTATTTAAATGTTTTTTTGTTTCAATTAACTTAATTTTTATATCAGAATCACCCTGGTCTATTTTGATATTTTTTTTAGTATTGTTTAAAATAAATAAATTTATCTATATGATGTATTATTTTAAAGTTTACTGAAGGAGATTTTTAGAAAAATCATAAATAATAAAAGAAAATTAATATAATATCTTTTTTTTAGTATTGTTTAAAATAAATAAACTTATATATATGATGTATTAATTTTAAGTTTACTGAAGTAGATTTTTAGAAAATCTTAAAAATAAAAGAAAATTAATATAATTTTTTAACTTTGAACAACTTTCTGTTAGAATTTTATAACTGGAACATTAAATACTTTTTTTCGGTCATTAAAATTTAAAAACAGCAGATAAAAATTACTTAAAAAAACTAATTATTTTCAAAATTCAACTGTCAGTCACTCATAACAAATTATTTAGTATTTTAATATATGTAAAAATATAATGTAAAATGGGTGAATCCTTTATACTTTTAGAAGAACATAAAATACTATACTAAAAAGTTAAGTGTTATACCTTAGTTTAAATATACTACATTGATATATTGATAAAATGAAAACACCTGTATCTATTTTCTAAATCTATGCTAATTGTTACTTTTTTTATAAATTTGAATAGTTATAAGGTGTAAACTTAATATAACACAATATTTTTCAAATAAGATTTATTAACTATATGTGAAGTTATAGTTAAATCCAACAAAAACTACATTAAATATAAAAATAAAGTCTAACAGCACTCTAGAAATTTAGTTATTTTCGCTTCGAAAAATTTTCGCTGTCTTTAGCAAACAGCAATTTCATTACTTCTAAAAATTTTGTTATCGCTTTTAACTGTTTGAATAATTAGTTTCGTTAAAATTTTGTATTGAAATCTTTTTAGTATGTATTTTTGTACTCAGAAAAAAGTAAACAAGTCCTTGATCCTTATTTAATAGTTTTACGTTTTGTAGCTGTCTATAGCAGACAAAAGTTTATTTTTATTTTTTAGATCACTCTTTTTTCTTAATAAACGGAAGCACAATATATTTTTATTTAACTTGTAAAGATCAAAAATTTTTGTTGTAATTTATCTTAAAAAAAAATTATATTACGTCATAATTTGAATTGTCAAACCTAGTTCAAAAACAAAAACAAATTAAACGGCACATTTAAAACTTCTCAATTTACAATTTAGAAGTTTGTATCTGACTTTAGCGGACAGCAAATTTGTTTAATATATAGTTTTATTTGCATACCTTAATTTTCCAGATTTTGTTAGTTTTTCTTTATATAGGTTTAACTTATATATAAACAATGTGCTATGTTTTTTACCTTAAGTTGCTATTTAATAAAGAGTAACAACAATACTAGCGTGGAACGTTAAAACAATTTACGATTTAAAAACGTATGACATATTGATTAACAGTATCTACTAAAAAGGTTTCTTTTCATTAATAATTTTTGGTGAAAACCTTTATTATGCGATTGATTCTGTTTAAAGCTGTCTTAAGAAATTAATTGTATAGTTAATCATTTAAGTTTTCTTAAGATTTAATTTTTGGCTTTGTTTTTATTAACTTGAATAATTATTTCTTTGTTTATTCTTGAGAAACAAAAATTACCAGCTGTTTCGTTTTTTACTTTGATTAAAATAACAGTATAAACTAAGAAAAAAACTAATACATCATTATTACTATCTTAAAACTATATATTTAGTACCTAAAGAAAAAACTTCAAAAATTTGCAAGTTTATAGGACTAACCTACTTGCAAGTAATTCAAGTCTGTTTGAGACAGCTATAAAATTTTATAACATAATAGAAAAAGAGATTAAAGTATTCTACTTAAGTTTATGTTTAAATTTTCTGCAAGTTTTTTGTTGGTTTGAATTGCTGCGTCATATGTATATACTTCAGTCATTGCAGACATAATAAAACCTCTGACGATCATAACGTTAAAATTAAAATTAGTGTTTTTTTTTACAAATCTAATGCATTATTTTACAAATTAGAGCTAGCTTTCTAAATAAGTTGGCCAGCAACTACTATATTAAAATAGAACACGCTTGAAACAGTAATTTCTAGTATATGAGTAATTTTTGATGCACTTTTTGTATCTTTGTATATTTTTTGTAGATTGATAACTTTTATTAAAAAGTTCAACATCTAGTAAGAGCATTTGTTTATCTACTTACATTTAATTACTTTTTATCTTTAAAAAACCCTTTTGACGTCAGTAAGCTTGTCAGAATGTTGTCAAAATTTTATATTAATCAAATAAAATATCTTAGAGTAAATTTTAAAAATATTATTTATTAGTTTTCATCAAACACTAGTCTAAGGTTTTTTAAATATAATTCAGTTCAAATTGATTAAATAGTTTTTGAATTGATACATAAAAACTAACGAGGATGCATCTATGTTATTAACTAATAATAGTTTCTTTACTAAATTAAAGGTATTCAATTAAACAGATATTCTTTATAACGTATCATAATACTTTTTAATTAAATGTTCTATATCTGTTGAAAATATTTAGAATTAATTCTAAATATTTCCTGAAATACGTATTTAATAAACGTTTCAATTTAGTCTAGAATAATGTAGCTCAAAAATTTATATTAAATTTAAGTATGATTTACTGCATCGTCTATCTGTTTTCTTCAACGTTTATAACTGTCTGCAGTAGACGGTAAAATTATTACTTAGTTGAGTTCGGTCGCCATAATGATATATCGTTTTAGAATATTTTATTTTTTTTTTTTGTCTTAACTAAGTGATGTAATTATGCTTTATTACAAGTTTTAAATAGTAATGATTTTTTTTTTTCAGTTTGAAAGCAACTGTATCAAATACGCTTTTTTTAAGTTTAAAGTAGGTTTTTAATTATATCGTAAACTAACATTTTTATTTTTAAAGTTTTCTAATACTATTAAAGTTATAAAGTACTTACTCCTAAGATATTTTTACTCACATAGATTTTGCCACGATGACCTTATAACATTGTGTTATAAGTCGATTGACAAGTTTTGAATTAGATAGTATTTATACTAATACTTAGTTTTTAGCAGCGAATTAATAATACTATAACATTCAACTTTCCCTATGTGCCCCCCTATTATGTCCTTCACTCCTCGTAACCACTGTACTACAGATGGTTATAACCATAACCAAAATAATCCACTTAGTTAAAAAATTAATAGGTCAGACGGCTACAATTTCACTAGGTCGGATATTTATCGTGCCAGTAGGTAAATAGATGTCATAATAACAGTAGGTTAGATCGTTAGGACATTAGGTCAGATATTTATAATTTGTTATTTCAATTAAACTATTACTAAGATAACGAGTGTAACGTCATATCATAGATTTATAAAAATTAGCTCAAAAACACTTTATAACATAAACTACCTTCATGGATGTTTATAAACATTACTATTGCAAAGTGTTTAGCTGTTCCAGGTAGACGGTATAGTAGTTTGTTTTCAAAAATAGTGCATTATGTATAAGAATATCGTTTTTATACATTTTAAAACCTACTTTATTAAACATATAAATCTAATGTACAAGTCGTGAAATTTTCAATTTTTTCTTCTAAACAAGATTGCTAAAGTAATTATTACTGGCAATGTGGAATTTAAGCTTTATTTAAAAATATTTCTAATAGTTTTGAATAAAATTTTTCACCTTATTGAAGAATTTTTTTTTAGTTATATGTTCTCATTAGCTAAACTTTCTGAAGTTTTCTGAAAAAAATATGAATAACAAATAAATAATTTTATAGCAGTTGAAATAGTATTAAGTTTCTCATCTACGACTAAAACTTAAACATGAATACTCTGCGCGGAACAGATCGCTTTTTAATTACTTAAAGCCTTGTAACCTATGGATGTAGGTACATTTATTAATAAACTTAACGTATACTAAATGCTTACATTTAATAATACTTAGGACTCATCTATATAAAATACAATTAAGACAAAAGTTAAATTGAGTTAAATTAAACTCAATTTAACTTTTGTCTTAATTGTATAAAAGCTCCTTAAGTGTGAGGCTCTCTAGAAATTTATTCTTTAAACTTCAATATACTCTATATAAGCATAATAACGTTTTATTAGTTTCAGTATCCGTAATGTTCAGTGTTAAACTTCTTCCAGAATTTTTTTTGTCTAAAACTAATTAAAGTTCATAGTCTTTCTAATAACATTTTTTTATTTTTTTATTTTATTGATTCATTTAGTAAGATTTCATAAAGTAATTATTTAAAACATATAAAGTTTTAATATTTATAAAATACCAGTCTTAGTTTTTTTTTATATAAATAATTTTTAGTTTGATTTATAAGATTGATAGATAAAAAGCTCACAAGGTTTTATCTGTACTGATTAAAAAAACAGTAATTTGTTTACATAAGATTCAACTGCAAGAGTTTGTTTCACTAACTACAGCTGTTTCGAAGGAAAATACTGCCGTTTTTTTCAGACATCAACAAAAAAGTGGCAATCACTTTTTAGCGAGAAATAAAAATAATAAATAAGAGAGAGAAAAAAAAAGTCTTTGATTAATTAGATTAACTGTTAATGATTCGATTATAGATTTAAACAAAAATGGCATTAATTCTAATTATTTTCTAACATTATTTAAAAGATTAAAACATAAACAAATGAAATTGAACATATTAAGTAGCAAAGGTAAAACACAATTCATGAATTAAAATTAAAACCAAAACGGAATGTTTAGCAATAAAAAATGCTGATCAAAAAACTACAAAATATTGAATAAATAAAATCAAATTTTAAAACCCTAGTTTAAGATAAGTGATTATTCTAGCTAATTTTTTGTTTCCAATTTGTCAACAATTTTTTTTCCTCTGCCTGCAACTACACAAGAGTCCATATAGTTTGTTTATGCAGTTGCTGCTTGCTTGTAGTATCTTGAGTGCTTCTTTTAAGCAAAGCTTGCATGTGACTTTTGCTGGTTTACAATTATTCACGTTTTCCAGAATCTTCCAACTTAAATTGCATTCTGCTCCCTCTTGTTTTAGTTTATATTTTAATTTTGAAAGTTCTGTTGAGTTGATATATTTATTGTATTTTCTATTATTAGGTTTTCTGTTAACTGTTGTCTTATGTGCTGAAATTCTCATCTTTACTTGGTTCGCTGCCAGTGTATGTTTTAGTTTCATTTTTTGTGCTGACTGATGCTTTGTATATCTCACTTTCAGCTCTGCAACAGTCACCTTTTTTATAACCCTTGTAGTTTACTGAAATTAAGGTTTTTCTTTAAACAGTTGATGTTTGTGAGCTGATTAAAACACTTTAACTTAAATTATTAATATCTAGTAGAAATTTTAAAACATTTATTAAATAATATCTGAAATAAAGTTACGTAAGGTCTTATTTTAAACCAGCAAAAGAGATTTTATAAGATGAATTTTTTTTTTTTAGGTTTTTTTTTAAATTATTTCTTTTTATTCAATTTATTCTAATTAACTTCTTTAGTCGATATATATATATATATATATATATACTTATAAAGTGTGTTACATAATGTAATTAAGTGTGAAATTGTTATGTTAAGCTGCTCAAATGTTATAATGCAGTATACTTTTACCTTCAATACATAAAGATAAAATCTGTGAGTTATTTTTCCCTAACATGGATAAGCATTTTTTGATCTAGTATACAATTCAACAAAAATATACAAAATAGTTGTTTTATTCTTCTGTTAAAAAATATTTTACATTACAAAGATTAATTTTAGTGTGTATATAATATTTACAAAACTACGTTCAGCAAATTAAAAAAAAATGTGTGTTTGCTTATACAAAACTTAAATTAGTTCACTCGTATAGCTGGCACATATTTTATTATTTTAATTTTTTAATAGTTTTTAAAAAAAGCATTAACTTAATTTTTCATATTTTTTTTAAACCTAGCTTCTTCTACCATCATTATAATTTATTTTTTATTTAATGAAACTTAAAACTAACCAGTCAAACATCTTAAAGTATCGTCTGTTATTAATCTAACTACAGCTTGTCTAAAAATGCTTTTTTTTAAATTTTTCAGAGCGACCTTTTAAATGAAAAAATATTTATATTATTTTTGAAAAAAGCTGTGCGTAAATTTTTAAATTATTGTCTATTACTTAATATTTGTTTTCTATTGCTTTAAGCAGTTACTATAACTATTAATAAAAGAACACTATATTTCAAGAAAGTTATTGACATTTGGTGAGAATTATAAATATTTGTAAACTTATATTTATTGATCTTTTAAAATGTGACGCTATATTTCTTATTTACAAATTACAAGCTAAAACGTATACTATAAATAAAACTATCTTCTGATAATTCTTCTTTTGACTACTTCAAATTGTTTAACTGTAGACGACAGTAAATTAGTCATCTCTTCACTTAAGTTTTTATTTACCTTGTAATTTTAATTTATTCACTACCATGTTGTATCAATATTTTAATCTCATTTAAATAGCAGAAGATATTGATTGTTATACTAGATAGAACAAAGCTACCAGTGTAATTAAAAAAAATTTTGTCTCAGATTTTAGAGTGATGTAAAAAATTATTTTTAGAAATGGAGTTAAACTTTTTTAGTTTAAGTTTAATATTATTTATTCTAGCAGTAATCAAGTTGTTAAGTCACAAAAAAAATCGATGAAGGTCCTAAAATATAAATGAAAGTCTTTAGACAACTATTACATGTTGAGAGCATACCTTAAAACGTATGTGCTAAACTGCCTAAAATATTTAGATTAATCATTAGCAACTTCAAAAAATAAATGCAACTAAAAAAAAAATTAAACTGAACAACAATTAAACAAAGCAAACAGTCAGAAAAAAAAGCTACTATCGGTTTAAGACAGATACAAAAAAAAGGTAACCCGCTATCTTTTATAAAGCTACTTCAATATAAAAGATACGTTTAACGTGTTTTTATTAGTTTAAATCAATAAGTCGTATGTACATTGTTAAAATTTTTTATTTAGAAGCTGTTTTGATGCTACTTTCATTTTAATAGAATCCTAAGGCAAGATATATATTATGAAAAAAAATTAAATGTAAAAAAAATATTGTAATAAAACATTTTTACAGCAAAAAAAAAACTAGAGAAATAATTATCTAGTTTACTGAAGTGGATACAGATATAAACTTTAAAAAACTTTTTTTTTTTAAATTATTCTATATCTTAGACACGATATAGAAAGTTAGATTAATATCTTCAATCTACTATGTTAAACTACTTTTTTTGCTCGCCCTCTTAAAATCAAGTGTTCCTACAATGATATAGTGAAAACAATATAACTAAAAAATTTATAAGCAACTTTTATTATTATTTGTAAAACAGTTTTGATTTACAACTCGTTTAAAACGAGTGTATTTACTAATATTATTTCGCATATTTTTTTCAAGTTTTAAGTTTAAGGTTTGTGTTTATTTCTAACCCTAGGCCTGTTACAGGAATTACCTTGATATAAAATAGTTCAGTTATTTTTTTGTAAAATTAAATACAAGTGACAAATAGTTTAATCTCTTTATTTTTTACATATACATGACAAATGTAACAAACAAACTAGAAGAAAATTAAATGACGACAAAAGGTAACATTTTTAACTAATTTTTAAAAGTGCTTTATAATTTTTTTGTTTCAGGTTGGACATACAGTAGGTTGTTAGTTATCAAAAATACTTTTGCACAAGTGCACAAAATTGCACAAAGATATTTTTGCACTAAGGGTAAAATTTGCACGAGTTATATTTTTGAAAGAGAGTATTAACGAACAGAAAGAAAAATAAATAAAACATAAGTTAGAAATAAAGCAAAAATAAAAGTTACTGACCTAGGGTAATGGTCAGGGGTAATAATGAAAGTAAAAATAAAAAAATAACTATCAAAAATTGTTATAGGAAAAAAAATACAAAATAAATAAAAAGTAAATATAAAAATAATAATAAGTTAACGGCCGAGGTTAATGGCTAGGGATAACAGTGATAGTAAAAAAAAATAATAATAAAAAAACTAACCCGTGAAAATTTTTTTCGTGCAAAGTGACCGATCGTGCAATTTATCTTCCCTCAATTTTATCACCACGTGCAAAAGTGTCTTCGTGCACTATTGTACAATCGTGCAATTCTGTCCACTCATGAAATGTTGTACGCTCGTGACAAATTTGACAGCTTCTCCATATTTGTATATTAATTCGTGTTGTTAAATTAGAGTTTTTTTTATTATAATGACATTAATCTTACTTTTAGAGATTTTAGTGACTTTAAGTTTGAACATATATTAAATTATTCTAAACTAATAATAGGTAAAATGTCATCCTAGCATTTATTAATATTATAATTTTTTTAACTTTAAACTTACATTAGTCTATGAGTTGAAAATAAGATATACTTTTATAGTAGCCACCAATCATTTTTCGAAATCTAATTAAATGTTACATGTAATAGTTATTATTTATACTAATATATTAAAACTAAAAACGTATATCTAAATTTTAAACGTAAACTTTAAGAGATATAAAATTTTTATTTTCTAGATTAATGTTCTTTTATATTCATTTTTTGTGATAAGTTATCTAAATTAAACATACCTTATTGCATTTTGCTTTTACTTTTCTCTTATTTTTGTTTTCTAATCTATAAAATTTTATTATGTAAAATTTTGAACTTTAAAATAAAAATAGTTTTTCTTTTATTTTGTTTATTATATAAAATAAAAAGTATAAGGTTAGTAAATATGCAGTGTGTAGCTCTATGACCGAAAATTTATTGTTTAAAAATAATAACCTTTTCTAAAATAATTTAGAGCTGATTAAGTTTTTTGAGCTCATTAAACTAAGTTTTTTGACCAAATAGATTAAAAAATGTTTTAAGTAAACTATTTATCATTAAGTGAAGGCTAAAAAAACTTATATTAAAATAGGTTTGAAAATTCAAAAGATTGAAATAAACATAATTGAGATCATAATTTAACTAACATAAAATAGGCTTAAAGCAATGCATAAAATTAAGTTACATAATATTATGCTTTTAAAATTTTGATTTATCGTAACCAGGTGAAAGTTAATTACTTCAAAAGTTTGCTTTTTGTACAAGAACTTTTATTTTGAGGTTTCATAAAGTTAAAAATTTTTTAGCCTTATTTTTACTTATTTATTTTATTATACAAAGAAGTCAAGGTTATTCAAAAAAGCAAATTTTGGAAATTAAAAAAATGTTTAAAACATAAATTAAAGACAACAAACTATCAATGTAAATAAAAACGATTTTTGCTTAAATATACTAAAAAGTGGTTACAGCAAAAAAAAATTCTAAAATGTTTAAAAAAAGTTCTGAAACAAACCCTTCACTTTTTTTGGAACTATTTAAAACAAGTTTGTTTCAAATAAATTTAATTTCATAAAAATTGATTCTAAACTAAAGAAATAACGATATATTATGTTTGATTTATTATCAACTGCTAAACATTTAAATTTACTGCAATATTTTAGTTGAGTAAAGATATGTTATGTTATAATTTAAATGAACACAATATATATTAATGTGTTATTGAAAATTGCATTTTGAAAAACCTTCCAATTTAATCGGTTTGTAAAAGTTTGTATAATTCTCGAGCAGACAGTAAGTTAGTTACCTGTATTAAATAAATGATTTATTTTATAAATTATAATTAAATAATTTATATTTCTAAAAATATTCAGTGAAAAACATATAGTTTAAAGTAGTCACCAATACTGAACTAAAATAACTCAATCGTTCAGACTAAATTTAATTTTTTGACTTTTTCTAACAGTAAATTTTTTTATTCTGATTTTTAAAGTTGTACTTAGTGTTAATTTAAATTGTTAATTTTGTTAATAAGTCTTTATTGTTAACTTAAGTTACTTAAATATATAAAGTAAACTATCAGCATTTGTATAAGATCTCAGAAGTTTATAAAAAAATTTGATTGAAACAACATATGAGACATCATAAATTAAACGAATTTAAATTAGCCTTTAAGTATTTCAAAAACAAAATAAGTTTTCTCAAATTTCTACTGCCTTAGTTTTAAGCAGACAGTAGCTCAGTTAGTTCTAACAATTTTTCTTGTTTCTTATAGATTAAGTTTTCTTCAAATTCTTATGTACATAATTGTATATATAAGTAAAGCAATATGTTAGTAGTTTCGTACTTTAAATTGCTATAAAAATAAACTTAATAATTTCTAAATCTTAATTAGTAATTATAATACAGACGAATCAATATTTAAATTATCAAAATTTATGCGAATTATTTTATAAATAATAAGGTTTGTATAGATTTTGTAAGTTTTGTACTATTTCAGATTACACTAAGCTATATTCAGCTGATAGTTGCTAATTTATTCAGATACTAATTAATTAAAAAATCATTTATTTAAAATAAGAAATTCATGTAATTATACTAATATTAATTATAAACAAGTGTTTTTTTTACAAGTTCAGTCTAGTTTGATAATATTTTTTTTTACTTTTTGTTTTCGAGACTAATGTTTTCACTTATTGTTAACTATATTTGTTGATTTTTTGTTTAAGCCTGTTTCACAGTTTATAAAGTCAAGCTAAAGCTATGTAATGCGATTATAGTGTCTATATACGTAAATAGTTTATGAGTAAAAGAGTTTTACTTAATAACTTTGTATAGACATAAATGTTTTTTCGTTTTGAAGCGAAACTGTTAATAAATCGTTTATAGTTCACTTTGATTTGTCCAAACAAAGCCAAAACATGTTATAATCTTCTTTATTATTTACATACCTATAAATTGTTTTTTATTATATGTTTAAAAATTAATTAAGTTGTGTGATTTTAATTCTAATAAGAGTCATTTACAATAAAACAATGTAATCTTTTAAGATCTTTTAACTTAAGGTATACTGTTAAAAAAATTTAAATTGTTTAAATTGTTCTATTTCGTTCATGCAAAAAAAAAACATGACAGATTTTAAGTAAACTAAACAATCTTGTTAAGTTCATAAACATCCATAATAAAACATTAGTTGAACTATAGATAAAGAACGTCATTGTTCACTTTAACGAATGTTAGCATATTATTCTTTTATAAATCAAAGTAACGTTATGAATGTTCTAAATAAGTACAAATTTAAGTTTCTATCTGTCTTCATCGGACAGTATATTATAACTTTTAAAATTTCCATCTGTATATTGATACTTCGATTTTAAAAATGTTTTGTAAACTTAATTTTAAACGAATAAAAGCAATATGAATCTTTCTTGATGTTGAAATTAAAGTTAAAGAACAAATATTACAGATTATAAAATACCTATGACATAAAAATTTAAATTAGCAAAAACTGGCTTAAAAAATTCTTAAAATATTCAGAAGTTTATTGAGGATTCTTATTTTGGTTGTAGCTGTTTATAGCTTACTCTAGATTAATTGTTTCTAAAAGTCTGTTTTACTAATGCTCCATTTATTAATACTTTAATAAATTCAGTTCGTTTAATTTTAGGTTGGAAAATTTTTCAGCATTTTATTTTTTTTGTTATTTTATAAACTTTGAGTTCGTTTTTACATCAACATACTTTTACTAGTCTACACTGCTTTTAATTTCTTTGAATCGTTTTTGTAATACTATAAAAGTATTTAAAGAAGCTACAAATAATATATCAAAAATATAATTAATTGTAAGTATAGTATATTTCTAATAAAATTTTTATATAAAAGAATCACGACTGATAAAAAAATAAACTTGTTGAATACTGATTATAACTTTAAACTTTTATAACAAATATTTATTAAAATAAATACCAGTGACCATATAAACGATACTAACAAAACTATACAAAAGAAATAGAGTATATACAATAAGTATATATCTAAAGTCCCTTTTAAATAAAGCATTGTATATTTTCAGTAACTCATATTATATTAGTTTATTGAACAACAAGTTAGCGCTCAAAATATTTAATCCTTGGACGAAGAGCCATTTGGTTATCGAGTCGGACACCACGGATACCCTTTAACTCCATGTCCAGAACAGGAATATATCAGCATCTATTAAAGATCTTTAATCATTTTGTGGAATTTAGTAAAAATAAAGATTAAGATTTATTGTAATCGCAAAAAATATTTATTATAAGCTATACTATGGTTTGATTGCATACCTTTTGATCGATCGTTTAGAAGTGAGTAAATGTGTCTTTAACCGCTATTCGAATAGTACTTATAAAAATTAAGTAAAAGATCTATTTCATGTTTATTCAATTCAACAAAAACTTAAACACTTGTTTTAAAAAAATATAGCTTGCAGAAAATAAAATGTTGCAATCTGTACAATTTATAACTGTCATGAACAGATAGTAATTAATTTATTTGTAAAGTTATGTTATTGTTACTTGATCATTAAAAACATTATTTATATATCTTTTATTTTGTGTTTGAACCAGGAAAATATTAAATTTTAATCATTATGTTACTTTTCATAGATAGTAATTTAATTTATTTTTGTTTTCGCCTGTTTAATATTAGATTCAGTTCTTTAAAATTTTTTCATTGACTTAAACAAATTTGAGTACTTTGTCAATAATTATAAGTTTTAGTTTTAACATACGTTTATATATTTTACAATTATATCTGCAATCCATTTCGGTTTAAAAGAAACAGAAATACGTTTAGATTACTATTTTTGTAACTACTGATTATTCTACTTTCATCAATAAAAAAACTAATTAAACAGTTTTAAAATAAGAATTATGACAAACTTTAATCAAGCTACTTTACATCTTTTTAGATCTAAAAGAATTAAAATAGATAATTAAATTATCCTTATATGACGTCTTAATATAAAGTAACTGAAACTAAAAAAAACAAATACGATTATTCTATAAAGCGTTTTAAATTTAATGAAACACTGGAAAATTGTGTTACAGTGGAAAACTTTGTGACTCTTTCTAACGTTGAAAGATCTAAAAGCTCACTAAAAATATTGATAATGAAATTATTCTAAAGAGAAAAAAGACTAAGTTTTTTGTCATCAAAGCGTTTATATTTTAATAAGTATATATTTTTGTAACCAAATTAAAATAAAATTAAATTATGTTTTTATTTTGTTTTAAACAATATGATTTTTTTCTGTGACTTTATGTTTCTTTTCGTCTTCTTAGGTTTTGATGTTTGGGTCCATCGTATCGATAACTAATTTGCAATAGATATAAGTTCTTGAGTGCATTGTAATACTTGTTTATTATATTGTTTAACATGCATTTTCTGTTATTTTTATGCATGTCTTTTAAAACTTGTTACATACTGATTGTTTAGTTTTTAACAATTTGTAAAGTATACTATCTTAATTTGATGACTAAAACTATGAAGACTAAAATTTACTCTAAAAAATTTATTATACTTCAATATAACATGTATCAAATAATTTAATATAAATGTATGTAACGTCATGAGTTATACTAACAAACTCTAGCTTATAAATTTATTACAAATTAAAGAAACTTTTAGAAAATTTAGTAACCTTTATACAATAAAAGTTTGTAGCTGTCTCCAGTAGACAACAAAGTAAAAAAATTATAAAACTGATATTTTCTTAAGGAGCTTTTTAGGCCAAATTCTGCCCTCAAAGCCAAGATCAGCTGCTTGCAAGCTACTTTTAGCAAAAAAAAACTTTTTAAAATGATAATTAATTTTTGAAATAACATCTTACAAAAAAGGTTTTAATTTAATATTTTTTTTTTACTTATTATATGATTATAGTAATATGTAAAAAACTGTTTAGTTTTTTAAATAATCTATTGATAAAAGTTATTTTGCTTTAGGTTTCCATAACATTCAATATTGAAATTGTACAAAAATGTTATACTGTCTAAATCAATTTAAAATTCGAAGTCAATTTTTTTATGTTTTTTAGTGATTTAGCTTTTTCTTTTAAGAAAATATCTTAAACTATTTTTTTTAGATAATATTTTACTAGTATTCATCAAATACTAGTCACAGGTTTTTTCAAGTATAATTCACTTTGAATTTGATTTGTTAGTTTAGAAGTATATAAAAAAAATAACAAGGCTGTATCTAAATTTTTAATTAATGTTTATTTCTTTACTTGATGTATGTTTTTCAAACAGTTGTTGTTCATTGACGTAATAAAATATTTTTTTATCAAATATTTTTTACCCTTTTAAAAATATTTAGAGTTACTTCTAGATACTCGAGTTTTCTACAAATTAATCTAAAAATTTCAGTTTTAACTTGTAATTTCAAAATGTATGGTTCTTTAGTAACTATATAACTTTGGACTTACTTTCATATAAGTAATCTTGTAAAATCTTCAATTTAGCTACACCTTTTTAGAATTGTAAGTTTAGCAAGCATATAGTGAGCCGATAACATTAAAAAAAAATGCTTTATACCAGCACTTAAAATTTTAATATTCTTCTTCGATACTTAGATTTATAGAATAAAAAATTTAAAAAAATTGAGTACAACATGTAAATACTTTACTTTATTAATTAAAAACATTTTTATAGTTTATTTCAGTGTTGAGCTAAATAAACAGCTCGTTGTATTAATTTATTAAAACTAAAAAAAAACGTTAGTTATATTTCAGTTTGTAGTGTAATGTTTAATTAAAAACAAATATTTTTTTGATAGTTCTTGTTTTTCACTACAAAAGTACTTAATAAAATAAAATTTTCTTTAAGCAAATTAAGTAGAATGTTTAAAGCTACTAAATATATAAAAAAAATACAAAAGTAATTAATCAAAACAACAATTTGTGACCTGATAAATAACAGTAAAAAAATTAGTTGAATTTTTCAAAAGTTTTAATTCGAATTTTGCAATTTTATTTTACGATAGTTTAACTTAGTAGGTGACTTTACCAGACAGTAAACTAGTTAATTGTAAAAATTTGATCTTTAAAATTTTTCTGTCTAAATAAACATATATAAACAAATAAAATATTGTTTTTCTAATCTTTTTGTTATGATAACTAATAAAAAGCTAACATTTTGAAAATTTAAACACAGTTTATTTAGTGATTTAACATCTGTTGCAGAGCGAAGTAAATAAAAAAGATAATAATCATTTTTATAAAAGTATAAATACGTGACGTCATTAATAATAATAACAAAAGTTAGCTAAAAAAACAATTATAAAAAAAAGTAGCAACATTGAAAAACAAATATAGTTTGTTTAAGTTTGAAACCTTCTCTGGCAGACAGTTTTTTAAACTTTTTATAAATATCTGAGTACAAACGGTATTTAGTTTAGAAGTGTTTCACTCTTAATAGTTTTCAATATACATTTATATATATACGCCAGTGTAAGAATTTCGTTCAACCTGAAGTTGTTATTAAAGTTAAAGCAACAACTAAATGAATTTTAAACTTAAACATAAATAAACATAATTTTGACATATATCATTCTAAGTTACAACTAGCCTTAATAATAGTTATAGCAAGTTCATAAAATATTACAACAATAAAACTATAAAATATAGTTGAGTTTGTAGTTGTTTTAAATAAATGGTAATTTTTTATTCTGAATAATTAATTCTGATTGCCTTTTAAGTTTTTGCTTTACGAAGTACTTCTGTAGAAGTTTTTATCTTTGTTTCTTTAAAAGTAAGATAATTATTTATGTTAAAATGTAGTTCTGTAAAAAATAGCTATTGAGAAGTATTACTCTGCTTGCAAAATTAAAATTTGATTAAAAAGATAACTACGATGATTGAACAAATAACAAAAAATAAATTGCTTAACTCTTTCTTGTAAAAAAAGTTTCTTTTTATAAAGCTTCTAAAGTCTTTTTTTTTGTCGCTGTTTTAAGTAAACAGTATTTAATTTTTCTTGATGTTAGAAAGTTTTTTTCACATTGTTATAAAAGTTCATTTTTTATCCACTGTTTGTTCGTTGAGTAACTTTATCTATTAGTTTAAATAGTTATTTAAATTGGCTTAAGGGTCTATTTTTATTAAAAATAGTTGTATTGCTATTCTTAAAGGCTCCATGTGTTTCGTTGGTTATCTGTGTACTATAACTAATTAAGATAGTTTTAGTATTCATGCTTTTGTAAAGAATTAGATAGTAAAAAAATCAACTAATCAATGGCAAAAGTTTACATGTATTCTAAGTTTGTATTTTACTGTTTGCAAATATAAATGTAAATTTAAATGGAAACAAGAAAACATTCAAATTACTAATTAACATTTGACTATTACATTCTAACTTAAATTATTTAATTTTTTTATGTTTACCTTAACTTAGCTTAAAAATGCTTACTTTATAAAAAAATTCAATGTTTCTAATTCTTATATATTACAAAATTTAACGTAATTTTTGTTGTTGCTAATAATTCCAACAAAAAACGATAATGAAATATAATTTTCTACTAAAAATATTTAAAATTAAACTATCGATCTGATATTAAAATGTTTATAAATAAATATTTTACTGTCTTTTTTTGACAGTTAAAAACTTTGAGAAATCTTTTACTACCATTTTGTTAAGTTTTACTTGAATTTGTCTTATTTATTTCAGGTAATTTTTGTTATTTTAAACTAAGACTAACGTATGCTCATTTTAGTTCAAACTTTACTTCATTTTTTTTACAATTCACCAACTGAATAAAATCTTACCGTGCTACTTTTAATTACTAACTTATATTTATTAAAAAAAAAAAAAAAAAAATTTTTAGCAAACTAGTTTTTATTTTATAAAATAGTCACATCTTTTCCTTATATTTCAAAACAGGGGTCTGTAAAAAAACGGACACATGTGACTAGCAAAAGGTAAAGCTACTGCTCTAAACATATAAATAAAGCCAGCAAAAGAAGTTTTTATATTTATACTAGATATTAAAATGAAGAGTAGAAAAATAGTTCTAGATACAATTTAGATATAGACAATAGATGTAAATTAAAGTAAAAAATATAACTTTGAACTGCAAATACTTTAGTTTTTAATTTTTTAGGCCGAATTGTTATATGCCTGCTTATTCCTGTTCAGATGTATGAGACAATAGATAGTTTTAAAGAGAAACACTTAACTCACAAACAAAAAAAATCGATAATTTTTGTAAAACCTATAGTGAACGTAAAGTAAATATTTAATATTATCAACTTAAGAAAAAAGTTCTGGTTGAAAAAATCATCTAATGATAAATCTTTTTAAAACAATAAATTAACCCCTTACCAGAATTTTAAATTTCAGGTTTAACAAAACTGGTTTGTCATAGGTAACGATTTTGTTCATGATTATAACTTTACAATTATTGCTATTTTATATTTGAAAACCAACTTAGTTAACTAACTAGTTATAAAATTGTTTTTTTTTAATCTAAACAAAGTATGTATTCAAACGTTTATAATAAAAATATTTATACAGACTTTTTAGTATTTATTATTTTATTGTCTGCTATATACAGCTTAAAGTTAAAAAAAATCTTATTCCTTCTAATGTAAAAAATGTTACTTTAATTTATAATACATTGTTGAGACATATTTTTTAATTTAACAATGACGTCACATATATTTATTAAAATTAATTTTAATTGATGAGTCGGTTTTTTTATTGGTTTTATTTTACGACCATTATATTTATGGGCTATAGTACTAGTTGATATTACTTTTTTTTTATTGAAATTAAAAACAGCTTGTAAAGTTAAAATAAAAAATAACTGTTATGTAAGGAGTAACTTTTTAAACATGTTAGTATAGAAAAATTTTAAATATACTATTAAGCCAATCTGTTTTTCCATTTTATGGTTTGTTTCTTAGTTTGATATCTAACAAATTTGTTTAGTTGTATTTAAAGTTTAAAAGTTTTATTTCATAAACTTAATAAAGATATATAACGCCATAATTTAAATTAACAATAACTAGCTATAAAATATGTAATAGATTAATGTACCATTCTATCAATTTGCTTAGTGGTTTTATCCCAGTTTGTAGCTGTCTCTTGCAGACAGTAAGATAATCACTTAAATAGTTCTCTTGTTACTTAGACATTTTACTTCGAAATATTTAATAAAGTTAATATTTTATTCATTAGGTTATTGTACAAGTTTTTGTCTTACTTGGAGTTTTTAAAACACTAAAAGAACCAAAAGCAACAACTCGTAAAGCTATAATAAAAAAAAAAACTAATTTAAGCTAACAAAAGTTAGCTTAGTCGTTTAAATAATGACAATTGTGTAAAAGTTTGTGTCTCGATAATTTTTTTAGTTGTAATTGTTTCCAGAAGACAGTAATTTTTTCGCTTGTCTTTATTATTTTATAAGTTTTCCATTATCTAATGCTTATTTTACTTTACCTGAATTTTGTTTTAAGATACATTAGAACTTTGCAATTAGTTTCAATGTCTTAAGATTATAAAAGTTGTTTTTTTTTCTTAATATATGGTTTGTTATTTTAGCACAGTATATTAATTTTTTTAATTTAGGTTTTTCTTATACTTAAGCGATGAACAATTAGGATTTTTTTTTAACTTTAAACTAACTTTTGCTAGACTTTTTTACCTTTGACAAAGATTTTTTTTTGTTTTTTTAATATCTAAAAATCAAATTATAATGAGTTAAAAAACCTAAATTTATTTTTTAAAGTTTATTTTTAGAAAAATTACAAACTATATACAAATATATTTTAACATAGGATTTACAATTTATTTGATATTGTAAGTAAGAACGAAACTAGGTCGAAGTTTGTCGCGTGAAAGGACTATGGTAGATAATCGTTTTGATCAGTTTAGTATTTATATAAATTAAATTGTTAATAACATTTGATTATTAGGTGATTATATAATGCATATGCAGTAAGTATCAGCATCAGTAAAATTTACAATAACTAAGAATTAACTTTGTATAAAAAGAGACTTGAAAAACTTTTTGTGAAAGACTACTTAAAATAAAGTAATAAGTAACAATTAATCATTATAATAAAAGGGTTGATCTGTATTAATACCTTGATCAAAAACTTTATAGGGCCTATGAATTATGAGTTGACTGTTAAAGAGAAACAATTTTTAAATTGACTCTTTGAAAAATGATTGTTAGTTATTAAAAATAAAATTTATGCTTTAATAAAAAAGTTTCCAAAAGTCAAACTTTTTTATTAGAAGGGTTTTTAAAAATAATTTTCATAATTTTAGAGTTTTCTTAAATTTAAAACATAGTCAATTTCTTTTTGTCAGAAATTGCAGCTTCAAACTTAGATAATAAATAAGTTTTTCAGCTTTTTACTTTTGTTTCTGTTGCCAACATTTCCTTCAAGAGGCAATGTTGCATACTTTTGAAAATTATACTTTATAATAACTATCAAATAAACTTTCGTCCATAAAACGTATAATAAGTATTTTGATAAACTAAAAGTAAGGTTGTTATTAAAACTTAAGTATAGGTTAGGAATACTTTTTTAGTAGAAAAGCTAAACTTTATCAGTAACTGACTAAAAAATATTTATATTTAAAAAATACAAGAAAAATAAACATAAATTGTTGGTATAAATTTACCACTCGCTTTTTAAAGTTATAGTTATAAAACAATCAGAAAATAAATAAACATTTAAACTATGTGTAGTTATTCTTTTATACATACACAAATCATAAACACTAAGAGTGAAAATATCAGATTTTAAAGTTTTATTTATTTTTACTTACTTGTGGTAGTAGTTTTACTTTTTTAGTCAACTTAAAAAAGTTAAAAGAGCGATTTACCAAAATAGAAATTATAAAATAAAACTGAACATTGTTTTCATCGTTAAAAGATTATTATCTGATTTTCGAATAAAATAGTTAAAACTTGCTTTACTATTTTAACATTTAACTAAGTTTCGTTTCAAAAATAAATAAAAAAATACTATTTTTAGAAGATTTTTACGTAAACGCTGTTTTTTAACATACCTTGCTCGTTATTTTGTTAAATATTATATATACTTTTTAAATAAAAACAAGCGTGTAATAATTTTTTTTATTTGGTTTAAAACATGAACAACAAATTTATTTTTGAAATGTTTTTAGTATTAAATGACCTATAATTATCTTAAAGCACAAGTGTACTGTAAAGATACTGTAATATACAAAAAAAAAACTAATTAAAAAATGTTATAACTATTGTTTGCTGCTCAATATATGAATTTCATTTTCTGCAAAAATAACATGTCATTCATATACTAATAACAGGTATCTTGTGCTTTTTAAAAATAGACAAGAAAATGCTTTACTCTTTGTATTATTTCTGCTACTTGTTAATATTGAGGTACTTTAGCACAACTATAGATTGATAGATTACTAATGACTTCACAAGGTTCTTCTGACCAAGTGTCATTTTCTACATCATAAATTAAAAAATTACTCTTTCTAATTTGAAACACAGCAAGTTTTTTACCAATCGGAATAACGGCAAGTAACCATCCAAAGTAAAAAACATCATGCGGTTTAAGTAAAACAAACTTTTTACAAGTTGAGTCATAAACTTCACTTGTGTTTGTAAAACCTCTGAACATGAACAATTTGTTTTTTACAGCAACTGATATGTGACCACATCTTTCTTCAACCATGTTAGGCATGTTTGTCCATTCATTAGCTACATGATCATAAGCTTCTACAGTATTTAGTCGATCGTTGTTATCTCCACCGGAAACAACAATTTTTCCCTCAAATACTTCACAAGCTGAACAGTTTCTTGTATTATTCATTACAGCTATTTCATTCATGCTACAATCTGCTGCTTTGAATTTAAAACAAGAGTCAACTGCTCTCCCTTGAGTATGTCCTCCTAAAACATAAGCGTTCCCCATAAATGAACAAACACTAAAGCCAAAATTTTCATCGGGCATATTTCGTATAACTTTCCAAGTTCTTGTATCACTTGAGTATTTTTCAATAGACACTAAGGCGTTAGAATTATCATAATAGCCACTGAATACAAAAATGTCACCCTTTATGCAAACCATTTTCAACAATTGTCTGCCTTCATCAAGTTGTGGTAAACTCGTAACATTATAGCGATTTTTTGCTTTAGTACTATGCACATCACAAACGGTTTTTATATTTTTCCGACCCCCACATACAACTATATTAAATTTATCTTGGTCACAAAACCTACTATCAGATTTTAAACTTCTAATATGACAGCCTCTGTTTTTTCCATCAATTATTTCATCTATGAAAGCAAGATTGTCTATGAAACACGAAATTTTTTCTCTAATGAAATTAATTGCAGGGACTGACAACAGCGATAGACGAATCTTCAAAATAAGACGTTTTGCATATATTTTGCGTTCTTTACAACTACCTAGCCAGGAAACTAGTGCGTTAAAAACTTCTAGTTCAGAATCAATGTTTAAGAGACTACTTGACAATATTTTTGCAACACATTCATAATCTAAATATAAAAATTGTTGAGACTCGCTTATAATAGGGAAGAGACGTTCGATAAATAAAATCGGAGCTTTTCGTATGTTTGAGAACTTAAAAACCTGAGATAACTGATAAAGAGCTAGAACATTGTTTAAATTAATTTTATCCTCGATTCTTCTGTAGACTTCTTCATCTACATCTTCATTACACATAACTTTGTTAACTTTTAAAGATGAAATGATAGTACTGAGTTGTGGCATAGTTTTTTCTGTATCACAAAAAATTTAATATAAAAGGTCTTACTTAGCACAAACTCTAATCAATAAAATACTTCAGACAATGTTCAATTAATAACAAATAATTGATATTTTTGAATTTTCTTTTAAAACATTAAATAAGTATAATTACACCATAGTAATAACAAAAAAATCCTAAAGACTATTTTTAGTAATGTTTGTTTTGTTTTGAAATGACATTTAAGTAAAAATTGTTTTTGTTTTACAGTTGAATCTAACAAACCACAACTAAAATATTTGCATTTACACTGAAATTAAAAATAGAATCTAAAATATTTAAAATATAAAAAGTAACAAGCAAACTCAAAAAACTTGTCAATCTTGTACATATAAGCTAGAAAACACTTGTTTAGAGTTTCTAACAGAAATAAAAAGACATAACTGCTATAAATATTTATGTCATAGTTTTAATTCAGGATGAAAATATACTTTTATTTAGTTTATGTAATTTTCGAATAAAAACTTCTTCAGCGTAAAATCATCAGGATATTTTCTTTGTTGATTTCATTTTGAAAATTAATTTTATATGAATAATTTAAACTATTCATAAAATTGTTTCTAGTTAAGATGTTTAATCAGTTTTATAACTAATTAAAATTAAAACTTAGTTAATGTTATTCTATATTTGTATTTAATTTAGCAGCTAAAAGAGAATGCAAACTGTATAAGACTTTACACAAATTTTAAAACTCGTGTTAGGCAACTTTTCTATTCTAAGTGTCTTAAAGTTAGATTTTGTATGAAGAAAATTTTAAGGAACACCGTATCTTGAATAACATTACTTCAAAATGACAAACTAAAAGAAACTAATGAAAAACGACTATGCAGTCTTTTAACTAAAATAACTACACAATTTATAACAACAAATTTAACTTTAAATATTTTGTTAGTACAAGTTGATAAGTGCCTTGTGTTTGCTTGACGGAAACCAAAGTTAGAATTAAACATTATTTTATTTATTTATTTCATTACACTTTTTGTTTACTTATTTAATTTTAAAAGTTAAGGACAACAAGTTAACAAAAACAAAATTACTATTTTCAATAACATAAAGAAAACGAACGGTAGTCTATAAAAATCTTACCTTGTTTAATGTCCACCTTTCGTTTTAAATTACGTTTTAAACTGAATAAACTAAAGGAATTGTCTTTACACTGCTTAACTAAATCGTAGCCTAGAAAGTTTTTACAAGGTAATTTACTATTTCTTTGTTCCACATGAGAGGCTCCATATTTCATTTTTATTTCATCAGCTCTATTAGAGCTGTTTGTATCCAATGAATCTTGGACGTCATTTGAAATAACTTTATCCATATTTTAGTTGTTTCTGTAAATTTCTGTGTGCATTAAAGTTTATTATTAAAAGAATCTTTTATAGTTTTAGATAAGTTTTTTGAAATAAATTTTAAGCTGTAATTTAAATAAAACTTTCACAACAAATTATGTAATAAGTAACAGTAAACTATAGCAGCCAAATGAAAAGATTTTGAAACAATATGACTTAATTTTCGCCAATATGTAAGCCTTATTTATTTTAAACACATAATTTACTTATATTTTATAAAAACATTTCTTAATTCTATAGTTCACTACTAAAGAACCAACAGAATTAGATAATACTAGCAAACAATTATAGAAAACATTATATATAATAAACATAGCCAATATTTATTTCGGCCATCATCAACAATGTTGAGATGTTTTATGCCATCGATAATAAACAATGAACTTTACCGCAAGATCAACAACAACAGCATCCGAGACAATCCTACGACCGGTTTCGTCCTTATTAGGACTCATCAGGCAGGAATAATCGCGAGAAACCGCTATTGCGATCTTAAACAAGCGGGCTTAAGTACTAAGTACTGAAGCGATCGTTTGTGGGTAAAGTTGAAAAAATGACACAGCTATATCATTCACAGCCCAACGTCTCAGACATTGTCAGCTTGTTGTGAGATTGTAGTCTGCGCTCGTTTGATCAGTTTTAGCCAATATTTATTTCGGCCATCATCAACAATGTTGAGATGTTTTATGCCATCGATAATAAACAATGAACTTTACCGCAAGATCAACAACAACAGCATCCGAGACAATACTACGACCGGTTTCGTCCTTATTAGGACTCATCAGGCAGGAATAGTCGCGAGAAACCGCTATTGCGATCTTAAACAAGCGGGCTTAAGTACTAAGTACTGAAGCGATCGTTTGTGGGTAAAGTTGAAAAAATGACACAGCTATATCATTCACAGCCCAACGTCTCAGACATTGTCAGCTTGTTGTGAGATTGTAGTCTGCGCTCGTTTGATCAGTTTTAGCCAATATTTATTTCGGCCATCATCAACAATGTTGAGATGTTTTATGCCATCGATAATAAACAATGAACTTTACCGCAAGATCAACAACAACAGCATCCGAGACAATCCTACGACCGGTTTCGTCCTTATTAGGACTCATCAGGCAGGAATAGTCGCGAGAAACCGCTATTGCGATCTTAAACAAGCGGACTTAAGTACTAAGTACTGAAGCGATCGTTTGTGGGTAAAGTTGAAAAAATGACACAGCTATATCATTCACAGCCCAACGTCTCAGACATTGTCAGCTTGTTGTGAGATTGTAGTCTGCGCTCGTTTGATCAGTTTTAGCCAATATTTATTTCGGCCATCATCAACAATGTTGAGATGTTTTATGCCATCGATAATAAACAATGAACTTTACCGCAAGATCAACAACAACAGCATCCGAGACAATACTACGACCGGTTTCGTCCTTATTAGGACTCATCAGGCAGGAATAGTCGCGAGAAACCGCTATTGCGATCTTAAACAAGCGGGCTTAAGTACTAAGTACTGAAGCGATCGTTTGTGGGTAAAGTTGAAAAAATGACACAGCTATATCATTCACAGCCCAACGTCTCAGACATTGTCAGCTTGTTGTGAGATTGTAGTCTGCGCTCGTTTGATCAGTTTTAGCCAATATTTATTTCGGCCATCATCAACAATGTTGAGATGTTTTATGCCATCGATAATAAACAATGAACTTTACCGCAAGATCAACAACAACAGCATCCGAGACAATCCTACGACCGGTTTCGTCCTTATTAGGACTCACCAGGCAGGAATAGTCGCGAGAAACCGCTATTGCGATCTTAAACAAGCGGGCTTAAGTACTAAGTACTGAAGCGATCGTTTGTGGGTAAAGTTGAAAAAATGACACAGCTATATCATTCACAGCCCAACGTCTCAGACATTGTCAGCTTGTTGTGAAATTGTAGTCTGCGCTCGTTTGATCAGTTTTAGCCAATATTTATTTCGGCCATCATCAACAATGTTGAGATGTTTTATGCCATCGATAATAAACAATGAACTTTACCGCAAGATCAACAACAACAGCATCCGAGACAATCCTACGACCGGTTTCGTCCTTATTAGGACTCATCAGGCAGGAATAGTCGCGAGAAACCGCTATTGCGATCTTAAACAAGCGGGCTTAAGTACTAAGAAATGAAGCGATCGTTTGTGGGTAAAGTTGAAAAAATGACACAGCTATATTATTCACAGCCCAACGTCTCAGACATTGTCAGCTTGTTGTGAGATTGTAGTCTGCGCTCGTTTGATCAGTTTTAGCCAATATTTATTTCGGATGCTGTTGTTGTTGATCTTGCGGTAAAGTTCATTGTTTATTATCGATGGCATAAAACATCTCAACATTGTTGATGATGGCCGAAATAAATATTGGCTAAAACTGATCAAACGAGCGCAGACTACAATCTCACAACAAGCTGACAATGTCTGAGACGTTGGGCTGTGAATGATATAGCTGTGTCATTTTTTCAACTTTACCCACAAACGATCGTTTCAGTACTTAGTACTTAAGCCCGCTTGTTTAAGATCGCAATAGCGGTTTCTCGCGACTATTCCTGCCTGATGAGTCCTAATAAGGACGAAACCGGTCGTAGGATTGTCTCGGATGCTGTTGTTGTTGATCTTGCGGTAAAGTTCATTGTTTATATATATAATAAACATAAAACTAAGGGATATTTTTATATTTATTCATTAACAATTTTGTTTAATTTAAAAAAAAAACATATTAAGTTCAGTTTAATTGCTAATTTTCACTTGATAACTCAACTCTTGTTAATAACTTTTTTCTCACTTTATAGTTGTGCTGAATATATGTTCATATATAAAGTTAATTGATATAAGTTTTGGAGTTAATTAATATTAAAATATATTTCAAAATTCTTAGGCTCTTTATTATCAACTTTAGAATATATAATTAAATTTTATATTTGGCATCATGTCTCAGCATTTTACAGCGTATGGCCCCTCTAAAGTTCTGATGTAATTTTCTTACTGGATCTAAAAATTGTGGTAAACTACCCTTAAATTTACCACAAGTAAATAGTTTTCTATAATTAGGTTAAATAACTACTGAGTAGCCCTTAAGATAATAAATTTACTAAAAAAACTATAAATACTGTAAATTTAAACAAAAAAAAAACACAAATTTAAACTATTAGCAGCTTAAATATATAGATAGTCTTAACAAATTCTAAAGACAATTATTAAAAAATATACTTTTTTAGGTATTTAAAACAAAATAAAATAATAAAAATGTACCAAAAGCATTAAATAAATTTTAGCACTGTCTTAAACATATTAATAATACTTTCACTATCTCAAAATCATTTTAAAACAGGAGGACATTTGAGATTTTTTTGCTTATAAATTTTGAAACATAAAAATATTTTTATTTTTTGTTTTAAAATATACTCTTAACAGAATTTCAGCAGAATGATAGAGTTAAAATATAATATGTTTTTGTTTGAGTTTTGGGTTTATTTGAATGGTGGTAGAGCCCATAATAAAGTGGAAAATTTTTAATTTTTTTTCTATTTGGGCATATCTTAAAAGCTAGATTCTTTTTTTAATGAATTTTTTTAGAATTTTCGTTAAGTAAACTAACTTTATTGGTCAGTCTCTTTTATTTTTATAATTTGATACTTTTTTGAAATATGAGCCTTATTTTTTTAACTTTTGGTGTTTAATTATGATCTGTTTGTTTATTCAAATAGAAATTTTAAAGAAAGTCTAAATTAACTGAATAATAATAAATTTTATGTTAAAAACTAATAAAAAAATTATTTTAATTATTTGTTTTATTATGTTGCTGGAACAAAAATACTACAAAAGTGTCTACATTAATTTTTTAGTTTCTGCACCATATGTTCTTAGGACTAAAAAAATCCAAAAAGTCCTACTTTTTTTATAGGCTATAACACCAACCCAATTAACCCAGACTCGAAAAACACAAAACTTCAGCCATATGATTTAGCTAACAAATTGTGTAAAAAAAAATTTAAAACTAAATAAAAGAAAAAAAAAATTATATGTTAGTAAAACAAATTTTTGAAAGAACAAATTCATTAACTAAAAAACTATTTAAGTTTTAAAGTTTTTTGGACAAGAAAAAATGACTTAAAATTTTCTTTAGTTTACAATTTTGGCTTTTGACTATCCTAAGTTTTCTAAATTTAACACTTCAAAAATCTTACTAACAAAACTCAGTTTTTAAATTGGAAAAAAAAACTTTATACTTTTTTCTTTGTTACTCACAGAATTAAAAAAAAATTAAAATTTTCTTATTTTTTTTAAAGTGACACATTTTTGTTTCAATTGAAACCTATATACAATCTTTATTTTTAACATGTGTTTGTGTTTTTAACTTTTATATATATTCAAAAGCAATACTTTTTTAGCTTATATGAGTTAATTTTTTTTTGACTATTTTGACCAAATTTAAAAGATAAGAAAATCATAACCTGATTTTAAAATTAGGTCTAATTTGAAAAAAAAATTACACATAAATAATTCTTTTTTAATAACTAAATAGATGAATTACTTTACATTTTTGTTATTCTAGATTGTTTTTCATGTAATAACAATTAAGTTAACTATTCATTATCATTATTATGGTATGAAAACTAAAAAAAATATTTTTGCAACTTATACAACTAAACAACTTATGCTTGTTACTTATTCAGCTCTAAATAATAATGACTTATTAAACTTCTATTATCTTATGCTTCTACTTAAAATAAGCCATTTTTGTGCTCTTTTGTTTCCAATTTCTAATTTAAGGTCTTTTCCAAATTGCCGAGTCAGTATTAAAAAGAAAATTTATTTTTTTGTTTCTATTTGTACCCTTAACCCTAATCCACCTCAATCAAACATTTTTAAACTATATAAAAATTAATAAATAAAATTATAAACAACAAAAAAAAAATTTACTATGATGACTCAGCAAGTATTGGGAAAACACCAAGAATTTCAATAAGACTTTTTATTTTTTGATTTTTTATTTTAACCAGTTATTTTATTTGAATAATTTTTTGACATTGATATAATGGTTGGTACCAGTGGTTGTCAAGGTGAAAACTAGTTTAGGTGAAAACACGATTTTTGTCGGGGATTATGAAATTTTTAAGGTGTATAAAACAGTTAGTTTTAATTCTACTAGCTTATTTCAAGCGATAAGTTTAACATTAATTTCAAGTTCAGCCCTAATGCTTAATTTTAAATTTATTTTACTAGATATTCTGCTAATTGACCACTCTAGTGTTCTGAAGGCTGAAATCAAATTAGTAGATAGTTTTCTGCTTTAGAGTTAAGAAAGCAGCTGTAATTAAAATAATAAAATGAAATCTCTTGAAAATTTTCAAAAGATTGAAGAGAAGTGAGAAAGGAAGATCTTTTGACAATCAACTACAAACTAAAGGAGAACCATAAAACCTATAGGACATCTAAAATACTAAAAAGTTTTCGTAACATATTATTGTTGTTAAACTATCAGACACATTTTAAATATCCTTACTACGTAACTACTCAAACTAATTCTAAATGAATTTATAAATATCAAGTAACATCATGGTAGCAACACACTTATTATACTAAGTATCCTAAAGATAACTATGGACAGTATAAAACAATTAATTTCTCAAGACAACTCAGGCTGGTTTAGAATTTTGTGTTAATGTAGGCCAGCTTGTTTATGTTACTAAAAACTAATTTAATCTTTAAGGTTTTTGAAAACATCAAGCTAAACTTTTCATTAAATGTTGAATGAAATTTAGTTGATCCAGTTTTGATATTTTATAATTTTTCTCTTTCAGAAAACTGACTTCTGCTGTTTTAAAGATTTTTTTGAATTCTTTCCCATTCTTTAGATATTGTTTAAAAAAAAAGAAAGTTCTTAATGACATTTTAAGATCATTCAATAGAGTCTTTAGTCTCTTGAAATATTTATGCAAAAATGACAAAAAAAAAATATTATTTTATTTTCATTTTTTGTTTTTTTTTAATTACTATCAATATACTCTAAAGAGTTTTTAATAACAAATTTTTTTAAAAAGTGAATGATTTAAGTCTAAATAACTACTTAAAAATAAAATAATATTTTTTGTTATTTTTCCAATTTTTTTAAAAATCTTTTTAATTATGTTTTGACAGATTTTTAGTAAAATAGTCTTTATTCTCTTTTATAAATCAACTGAATATAGCTATTTTTCAAAAGTAATTTACTCCAGCAAACTTAAAGCTAAGAAGGATTTATTTGTGCTCTCTATTCCTGTGATTTCCCAACATAAAAAAGTACTTAAAGAAATTCCAAAATTTTTAATTTTGAAGCGCAACAGATTCTCCCTAGTGACCACTTAACCTGTGATCCTGGAATTTGCTAATTTAGGCTTAAAACCTTAAACTTGAGAAAAAGTAAACTAAATTTAAATGTTAATTAGTTAAATTTTGACATAACACAAAAAATCTATTACATAAACACAAGTTTTTAGTCAAAAGAAAAAGGAAATGAAAACCACATTCATAGCAGCTTCTTTCAATGTTGTTATACTACTTTACATACATTTTAGCCATTTACATAAGTTTAAACAAAAGTGGACAAAAACATTTACTTACAAAAATTTCTTAAGTTCAGAAAAAGCTAGTAGTTTGCATGTACATATAAGCAGACTTGTCATTTTAACTTGCATATTGTTTTAAATCTAGAGTCTTAAAAGTATTATTAGTTAAATAATAAGTATTTATAGTAACATAACTACATTAGTCATACTAAACAAGAAAATAACTTTTTCAATGATAATTATAGAGTAAAATCTAAAAACTTTTAAATGAATTTTAGTGAACAACAAAAAGACTTTTTTTTTAACTACACTTTTTTTCATAATGATACATTTTCACATTTTAAATACATATGAAAGGGTGACACATGCTATAAGTCTTTCTAATAAAAAGTAATCAAATTTTTTTTTTGAGAAAATTTGTCAGAGTGAATTATAGGTTTTTTAATGTTATTAATGGTTAATTTTTATGCGGTTTTGTAATGTCAAAATACATGTTTCATAAAAAAGAAATTTAACATGGAAATATATCAATGAAAAAAAATTAAGTATATTTAAAAATATTGAAAAATTGTACTAAAATACTACAACACTCTTTTAGTGAAAACTATTCAGTGCTTGACATAGAGTTATTAACTAAATGTTTACTTGAGCTTGTCTCACAGCACATTTTGATCAATTCTAGAGTTTGTCTCTAAAAGTTTTTTACTGATGTTTTATTTAAGTTTACTCCAAAAGGGTAAGCATAAAATACTTATTAAAAATTTATTTATACTAATTTATCCGGATTTAAACTATTTTAAAATTAAACAAATAGTAGTTTACTCAGGCTTTAGATATCTTTATTCTATTCTCACCTTTATATGTAACTGGTTTAACATAAAATGACCTGCCCGAATAATTATTTTCGATTTTCTTATAGAAATATAGCAGTTAAGCTTACTACTTATTGATTACACCTTACTACATTTTTGGAAACAAGTGTCTAAAATTAAAAAAAAATATTTTTAAGTAAACATGAGTAAAAGTTATCTTGAGCTATAGCAAAAAATAACAAGTGCAGTGAGACAAACTCAAATTAACTTAAAGTTGTATGATCTACGAAAAATACCATTATTAAAAAACGAACATAAAGCAAATTTATTATTTTTTCAAAAAATATAAAATTTTAATGTCAATTACTTTTCTTATCTTAAATACTACTAAATTTTTTTTAGTGTTATTTCAGAGAACGAATCTTTGTCTTTAATTTAAAAAATAACTTGGTTTGGGGTTGTAATTATTTCATGGGGTCCCTCCAAAAATAAAGGTTTTTTTTTTCATTGTTTATTGCCTTTGATCCAAAAATAAATATCTTTTTATTTTATTTATTTTTTTTTATTTATTTTTTTCCCTTAGTTTGCATGTTATTCAAACTTTTAAACGTTTATTTTATAAATAATGTTAATTTCTTTTACGATTTGGCCCCAAAGCAAAGTGATGTATCTTACACTATCCTTTGCCTTGGCCATTTCCTAAAAAAAATTGATAAAAGGAAAAAGAAAATTAATAAGAATGTGAATTGCCACGAACTCAATTAAACTAAAATAATTTAATTAAATTTGATGTAATTCACATTCTTATTATTATTTTTTTCCTTTTATTAATTTTTTATCTAGGAAATGGCCAAGGAAATGTGAATTACAAAAAATTTAATTAAATAATTTTAGTTTAATTGAATTTGTGGCAATTCACATTCTTATAAATTTTCTTTTTCCTTTTATCAATTTTTTTTTAGGAAATGGCCAAGGCAAATTATAATGTAATATACATCATTTTGCATTGGGGCCAAATCGTAAATGATATTAACATTATTTATAAAATAAACATTTAAGAGTTTAAATAACATATAAAAAAAGGGGGAAAAAAAAAACTTTATTATCTGTTCTATGGCAATAATAAAAAAAAAACAATCTTTGTTTTTTGATGGACCCCATGAAATAATTACAACCCCAAACCAATTTTTTTTAAATTAAAGACAAAGGTGCGTTCTCTAAAATAAAATTAAAAATTTTCGATAGCTTTTAAGATAAAGAAAATAATTGACATTAAAGTTTTATGTTTTTTGAAAAATTAATAAATTTGCCTATAAAATTAACTTTATGCTCGTTATTAAAAACCCTGACGAAATATGTTACTTGCAGGATGGCCACTAAACCTGGTATCCTGGAATTTGCTATTTTAGACTTAATAACCTTCAATTTGGGAAACAAGAAAAAAGTCTTGAAGTTTAAACAATTTTTACATGTTAAGTAGTTAAGTTTAACTAAACACAAAAATTTATTATAAAAATACAAATACTTTGTCATCATAAAAACAAATATTGAAAAAGACATTCATACTAGCTTTTTTTAATATTGTTATACTAGCAAACCAGCCATTTTAACTTGCATCTTGTTTTAAAACTAGAAAATTGAAAACATTATTAATTCAATGATAAGTACTAATATTAACAAAACTACACTTGTCCTACTATATATAATAATATACTTTTTAAATGTTAAATTTAAAGAAGAATCGAAAACAATTTAAATTAATTTAAGTAAAAAAAATATCTTCGTATTTCTAACTATACTTGATTTTTAATGATACATTTTCACTTTTAATTAAAAATGACAAGTCTGAAACATGCTGTTAAATCATCTAATAAAAATTTATTAAAAAGTTTTTTTTTTGTTTAGATTAACTTTGAATTGTGAGTTTTTCCTGCTTACTTCGTAAAGTTTACAACTTGTGAAAATACTTGTTAATAAAATTTTAACTTTATAATATTCGACAAATAGTTATGTAAATTTTAAAGCATTTAAATAACTTAAGGGGCCATGCTTGAGGACATTATTTAAAACTTACATTTAATATTGTGGAGTTGCAAACAATAAGCAAATAAAAAAGGTCTTTTTTTTTAATTTTAGTTTTTGGAGTAAACTGTATTGAGGGGCCCATAGCTTTTTTAATTTTTTAAAGGAGGGCTTTTGAAAAAAAGTTTAGAAAAGCTTGAAATATACAGACCATAGAATAGGTTTTTTTTTGATCGTTAAAAAAAATAACTAAATGTTTAATGAATGTAAGTGTATTATTTTACTGTTTTATTATATTTTTAAGATCAAAAGATAAATTAAAACTTTATGTCTAAACCACCTTTAAGTTATTTTCTAAAGTTAGGGTAAAAAAAAAAGATTGTTGTATTATGTTAAACTTTACAAAATATATTAAGTTTTTTTATATAGCAGGGTTGCCTAATGTTTTAAGCAAATTTTCTAAAGATTTTCAAAATCTCTTATAGGGGGTAAAGTTTTTGGGTACACTTATAGTTAAAAATTAAGTTTAAGATAAGAAACTTTGTTAAATTTTATAAAAACATTGGAAAGACACTGTAAAGCTACTTTATATGTGTTTGTTATTGAAAACAATTGTTGATGATGAAAAAAAATATATTTATATGATAGATTTTTTGTGTTAAATTGAGACACTACTGCACTAAATTTTACTACTGAACATGATAAAAATTTCAGGCTTTTTTAGGTTTTTAGTGATTTTTGTAAATAATTCCTGTTTTTTTTTTAATTTCTCAAGTTCCAGGTTTTTTAGCCTTAATTGTCAAATTCAAAGTTTCTAGATGTATTTGCAACCCTGATAAAGGTTAACCTTACATAAATTTATAACAAACAAAATAACTAATTTAAATTACTTATTGAGAGTCAATGGTACCTTTTCAATATAATGCAAAACCAACTAAAATTAAACAAGTAAACTAACAAAGATCAGTTGGTAAGTTACAGACTTTTTGAAATGAACTTTTAGTAGGTTTAAAATACTACAGCTCCAAATGTGTTTCTCTATTGAAAAAAGTTATAAAGACAAAAATTTTTAAATGAAATATTTTTAATTTTTTAAATTTAAAGTAAATAAAAATTTATTTGACACAAAAGATATATTAATTAATAAATTTTGTCTTTATAATTTTTTGTTAGAGAAACACATTTAAAGCAGTTTTATTTTAAACCTACTAAATGTTCATTTCAAAAAGTCTGTAACTGACAAACTTTAATTTACTTTAAATTAAAAAAAATTTTTTTGTCGGATTTTTTTTCAAAGTTTCTCACATTTCAGGTTCTTCCATTTTTTTCCCTTGGCCAATTTTTTTTACATCCAGGCTTTTCCTGGATTAAAGGTTTTGTTTCAACCCTGCTATTAATGAATAGAAAATCTTTGTAAATCAAAAAAAATCTCAAATGAATTTCTAGCATAACTAAAGAAATGATGATAATACAATGGATAAAATAACATACTGAATTCTTAATTAAGAATTTTTCAGTGATAATTATTTAGTTTTAACTACAGTTAGTTACTTAAATTAAAATTTCAAAAATAATTTTTATCTATTTTAATATAAAAATAAATATAATTTTATATTATCCTTATCTGTTAAAAAAACAAATTTAAATAAACTTTTCGAAAATGTTTAATCAAAAAAAAAATGATTTTTTTATCTATTGTGATACATTTTTTATTAAGACCATCTAGGCTAAAACTAATATATATATATATATATATATATATATATATATATTCAAGGTTGGCTCTATGTGAAAAATTTAATTTATTAAGTTAAATAACTTAATTATTTATAGCTTATAAACTAATAACAATAGTTTTCATTAACTTCTATTGTTATAAAAGTGTAACTAACATTAAGCATTACAACATTCTAAAGTACAAATAAGGAAATTGAATCAATAGTAACTAAAAAATCCAGTGGTTAGGTATTTATAATAAAACTAATTTTCAATTATTTATTATAACAGTTTCATATGTAAATAAAAAAGCTTAATGACTATTTAACATTTTTTCTAAAAAACATAAAAATATAAACACCAGCACACCTACTCTAAAAAAGTAAGTTATTCAAAACTTTCCTACAAATCATGCTATGTATGAAGTACTCAAACAAATTAATAATGACTTGAAACGCCAAGTTTTTCAAAACCCATTACAGGTTTCGCTTGGTTGCACTTACAAAACATTCAAACTCCACATGTAAGCATTACTAACTTTTAACTTGTTCTTAAAGTTGCTGCAACATGGTCAGAAACAAATAGTATGTATTTTATACCGACATTTTTACACGCCTCATGTGAACTATATGGGATAAATTCATTTAATTAACATTGCCGCCAACTAAGTAACAGGAATTTCTTCCGTAAAGTTGACTTGTCAATCAGCAGCACTTTGTTCAAGTTGCTTGTGCACTTGATTTCAAGTATGCACTCTACCAAGTGCTAGCCAATGGATGCACCCAAGTTACTAAAATTTTACAAGTTTAACGATTATGCAAAATATACTACTGTGTTAACACACAATCAATATGCACATAGTTTACCATACAAAAAAAATTAAATTAAATAAAAATAAATTAAGATTTTTAAACAATTTCGAAAAAACTTTAATTTTACTAAGGACAGCTCTATCGACATAAAGGCTTTTGACACTTGTTGCCTAAAATGTTGTGTGGTGTAAATCTAGCGGTAGAAGGTGTAGTTGCTCTATTTTTAAAAGGAAATCGTTAAACAATCACTTAAGCATGACATTTTTACTAAATAAAAATAACATTTAAGAATACAAGAACTTAAGAGTGCTAAATATTGATTTTCAAACATTTATTGAAATTAATTTTTTTATTAATAAATAGTGAAATATTTTGAGATTTATTTATCCTTAAAATTATACTAAAGTTATCAACTAGTTTTTATATACTTTTAAATGTAATAGTACATTTATTTGATATTACTTTATTCTTTGAAATTTAGCTGAATTCGAACTAAATAATACATAATCTATTTTTTAACCCTTTAAAAAGTAAAATAACAAATTGTTTCTTTTTAGTTGAGATGATAATTATGTTTATCTGAATTAAACTACGCTTTAAAAATGAAGCTTTTTTTCCACTATTGTTTTAATCAGTCATTTATATATAAATTTACATGTAAAATTAAAGCTATTGTGCTTTTTTTATAAAGTTTGGCCTCCGTACGATTTTTTTTAGTCTACAACTTAAGGTTTGCAGATTAATTTTACGATTACTTCAAATTAATATTTTATAACTTCAAGCTCTCGATTTAAAACTTTATAATAAAATATGGCCAAATGTTGTACTCTACGGTCTACAATGTACTTAATAAATGAGACTATAATTTTTAAAAGCTATATAAAAAACTGTTTCTACAGAAAAATCATTTAGGTTATTCTAATATTAATAACTAGGTCTTTTTTTACTAACATAATATTTTTGTGAATTTTTTAGAAATTAATTTAGTTTTTGTTTTGTTAAATACAATCATTTAAAATAACCAACTGAAAATTCTAAACATATACACAGTTATTAAGTTGTACCTTAAACTTTACTTGTTCTATAGATTTAAGTTTGAAAAGATAGCTATTTAAAAAAAAATTTAAAATATATTTTATATGTAAGTTTTAAAGATTGTTTTCAAAATTAGACAAATATAAATTCAGTTACATTAAAAATTGAGCTGTTTTTAATGTTACAGTAGTATATTTTTACTTAATTTTTATCTATTATTTTAAATATATAGAACATAATTAATCTTTGTGTGTTCCCCGAAGTGGCTATTGAAATAGATTAGCAATCACAACAACTTGTGTTTTAAGTTAATTAATTAATAATTTTAAGCTAGTTAGCATCTTATAGTTAAATAAAAATTTAAACAAACTTGCTTATGCATTTCTAAAATTTTAATTCAATTTCATGGAGGATCCCAAGCTGTTACAAGTTAGTTTTTTTTTATGTCTTGAGTAAAAAGTTATTCAGTTATTCCCAAAACTTTACTTTTATTTATGTTATATTATATGAAATGTTTATAGTTACTTATATTTAATATTTCAAAAACTGAGTTTATATTTAGTGTACAAACTAGTTAGTGTAGAAACTATTATCATAAATAAAAACGTCTTCGTAAAAATTTTATTTTCACTAGATGTATTAAGTAATAAAATAAGTTCTTTGTAAAAATAAAAATTTAAATGCAACCCAAAAAAATAAATAACGACAAAAACTTAATGTTTTTTTACAATTTAAACACTTTGTTTGAGGTGTCGAAAATTTTTTTGTCTAAAAAGAAAATCTATTAAATTGTACATACCGAATATTACTATAACTATACTAGAGTAACCTAATAGTTTTAGTTAATGCTAAAGTATATAAAAAGGACATTTTACAAACTTTGAAAATTTTTAAATTTAAGTAATAAAAACTTTATCATTACATGAAAAAGTTTACTTTTATTGTTTAAAACAGCAAGTTTCCTAGGTAAATTTGTGATACCATGACATAAAAATATAATTGTCTATCAAATCGTTCATAAAAATATTGTGTAAAAACAATAATGAAGAAATTAAAGACTTACAGACTTTCAAAAAATTTAGTCATGTAGATTTCCTTAGGTAAAAAAGACCTAATATGCTTGATGTAAATTATAAAAGACAAAATTATATAAATTGGAACGAGTCAAAATTGCATGAAGACAAAACTGCACGAGGAGAAAAATTGCACGAAGTCAAATGTGCACGAGGGAACAAAATTACAGAATACAAACGAACCAAGAGTCAAAATTGCACAAGTGACAGTTTTGCACGATTAGTAAAAATAATTACTAACCTAAAACAAAAAATATATAAATTTATAATAAAATGTTCATGAGCTATTAAAAAAAAAACAATTTGTATTTTTGTAATTTATTTTAATTTATTTAGGTTTAATAAATTTTACTTCAAATTTGTTTATAACTCATATTGATTTTTTTTACTTAGTGTTAAGTTATATCTTTATATAATAATTTAAAATATTGAAACCAAAGGGGTGTGGGTGACCCAACATCCAAAGGTTCATTTACCCTAAAATGCTTACTCTTGGGACTTAATCTGAGTGTTATTTTACTATTGGGATTTAACATAATAATAACTTTACCTTAGACTAAGTATTACTAGATATCAATACTACTATAAATAACTAGGCACAACAACTGAGTGGGTTTCTCTATTAAACGAACTTCAATGAATACAAAACCAATTGTTAAAATTACAAGAACTATAGAAAATGTGTGTACTAAAATATTCTATACTAACCACTATAAAAATCTCAATAATATTTTAAGAAATACATAATGCAAAACTAAGTATTGAAAACTACTAGAACTATTAAAGTATGTCACTTAATTAAAAAATGCTTTATATTATAAACTGTAAAAAATGCTTTAAGTAAATCACTTGTTGAAAATCAAAGGAGCTATAAATGATACAGTAAGAGAATTACAAAACTTTCTTTAAATAACAAACTTTAAATCCAACTAATACAATTATAAACTTATATACTAAAACTTTGTAAAACAGCTCAAAATTAATATTCAAGTGTAAACAGTCTCTGCAGATCCTGGCGGTTCTGTCAACACAGCTCAGTCTGTCTATCAGCTTGTCAGCTTGTAACTAAAAACATTAAATAAATAATTTTGTCAGTCTGTTTCTTAAAAGAGAAATGCGTTATCATTCTCTTTTATTCTTTTTACGTCATTTAAGAAAAGTGCGCCTTCATTCTCTTTATTCTCTTTCTCACTTTTTGTTTCATTAGACGTTGCCTGGACAAGAATTTTAAGTGCAATAACTATTAATTTTCTCTTAGAAGCAAAACGGTTTTCAAGTGAAACTTGGAATAGCTTTACACTTCCTCTTCTCGCTGTTTTGAAAGAGAATCCTCACCCAACTTCTTCTTTTCTTTTGATAGTAATTGAACTCTACCCTAGCATTTCAAAAACAATAAAAAAATAAACAAAAACAAATACATAATTAACACAATAAAAGGTTTCAGATAACTTGGAATAAACAAATAAAAGATTTTAATCAGTTCTCTTAAGTTAAAATATCTTTTCGGGTTTTTCTTGAAGAGTTTTAATGCTTTTACTGGAGATTAATTTCAAAAATAATTTGAGACATGAGTCAAAAACAACTTTAGAAATTAGGTTGAAGAAAACAAACATTTATTAAAATATAAATAGACGCAAACAAAATAACCCAGTTGCCATGCCTAAAATACCCCTAGAGTACTATTATTTTACAATTGCCTTTCTAAAGTTTTTTTATTAGTTTCTTAATCTTACGGATAATACTCTTAACATTTTTTCAATTTTTAGACCTTTTTTCATCAACTCATCTAATTTTTTATGTAGATTTCAAGGTTCTCTAAAAGTCATTACCAGCTCTTTATCATTGTTAATAGGTTTATAACCTGTTGAACTAGTATTTGGTTTGTTTAAAGAATCCATCTGGCTGTTTCCATTTAAAAATTGTCTACCATTAGTTTTTTTTTTAACCTGATGGGTTAATTGGTGGTTGTGTTTTATTTTATAATTATTCTGTTTTTCTATCTACTTTTTGTATCTTAATTTTTCAATCTTGTTATTTACATGTTGTATAATTTATATATTTTATATTTCATAGTAGTCGTATAAGTAATTTAATATCATTAAGAAAATATATATTCTTTCTAAAAACTGCTAAATTTTTTTAATGTAATTCTTTTTTTTTATTCTTCAATAAAATAAAAACAAAAATAGCAATATATATTTTGTTTTTGTTCTGTTTATTTCTTTAAAAATTTAAATTTATACTGCAAATATTAGTAAAATACAAATACTTCTTTTAAAAAGTAGTTGTTTGTTATTTTATTTTATATCTCCATATTTTTTAGTTTTAACTTTCGTTAAAAAACAGTAACAAATTATTATTTGAAATAAAGATATGTGACGTCATGATTTAAACTAAGAATAAGCTAGCTTAAAAGTATATTATAAATAAAAGAAATTTGTTAAAAATTAGCTTCCAAGTTTTACTGTAAGTTTGTAGCTGTCTTTTAGGACAGCAAACTTATTAATTATGTTGTAGAGGTATATAAGTAAAAAACACATTTGCAGTCACCTTTATATTGAATATGCTTACTTTGAACAAACCGTATGTGAGGGTATTTAAATGAGAATGGCTACTCATATACCTTTGTCTTTTTATTTATATAAATTACTAATGTTGATATTAAACTACTTGAATTTTATATCAAAACATTCGAAGTAACCAATCTTTAACTATACTTTCCTGCACATGCATATTAACAATTTTCATTTTGCTTTAATTTAGTTAAACCTATAAGAAGAATTTAAAGAGATTTTCTAAATTGTATACTTTTATATCAGTCATAACTTACTAGTAATAATATTTATTAATTGATTAATTTGATAATCTAAAAACATATCAATAGCTTTACCTAATTTTAAAACTCATATTTTTTTTTATCATAAATTTAAGTCCTATGTTACTTCAAACACCTACTTTTTCCTACAATAGAAGCTCGATAAATATTATGTAAACTATTTGCGTCTTGTGTTGGTCTATAGGTTTTATTAAGAAAAACTGATAAAAATTACTATATTAAAAAACTAAAAACTACTATATTATGAACTAACTCAAAAATATGCTACCTAATTGAGAAGCATTCTTATTTTTATACTATTTTTAAAGTTTGTAGTTGTGTATTGAACCCAGTAAAATATTTATTTTAAATCGTTTTAATATGTATTTTACTAATTTATTTATTTATTTTGTATTACTTAATGCTGATTTTTGTAAAACTTTTTCAGCAGTTTTCAAAATATACAGTGACAAGAAGTGTTTCAGAAAAACTATAGTTTAAGTTTTATTTAAATGAAAAGTAATTTTCTTAACTTAAAAACTAACAATTTTTATATAGAATAAATTCACATTGTTTTCTAACGAAAGTAGTAATATTATTTTAAAAATGTAGTTTATTAAATTACTTTTACATAAACACACCGTTTAATAACTTTAGAAAGCCACCTACTTTATAACAAACCATACTGAAAATTAGTAGCAAAAAAAATTGTCAGGAAAAAGGCTACTTAAAAGGTCTTCGAACACTTTGAAAACTAGTTAGTGTCATTTGTGTTTGTAAAACGCCTAAAAAAATTAAAGAAATTGTCAAATTTTGAAGCCTTGTACAGAAATCTAAATTGATAAAAACTATATAGTTGTTCCGCAAAAAAAACAATATATATGTTTGCTTTTAACATAAATCAATTGAAATAGCATCACGAATGATAGAATTGCTATTGTGTTACGAAAGTTAATGTTTAAAAAATTATTTTTGTCACTTTTTTAAAACTAAACTGGTGGATTGCTTTTTGTATAATAATAGTAATATAGTATAATACTAAAATGCCTTCTGTTGTTCGTAATTTGATAACATGATGAACCAATTTTTTTGTTTGTTGTACTGGCTTCTGCTAAGTTCTAGGACTATTAAGTGACTTAAATAATGTATTTGTTTTGCATAACTTATTCAAAAAATATTAAAACACATTCTATTTCAAGGAATTTATTGTTTTCTTTAAGCAAGTATGTTTTTTTTTTGAAGTTTGTTAGAAAATTGAATTAAAGTTAACTAAGTTGTTTTTTAATTCATTTAAATACGAATTAATTCACAGAAACAATTTTTTTAATTTAATTTTTTATTCATTTATGCGAAAAAAGCAAACTATGCACAAAAATAATTAATATAGTTTTTATGTGCAATAAAGAAATATGTACTATTTTTTTTTTCTTTTCTATTTAGTTTTCGTTATTTAATTATTTGATAGGAGAGCTAATAAACTTTTTTAGAAGACAGTTTAAGTTAAAAAGCTCTACCTAGTTGACATTAAATTAAACGCTTACTACAATAAATACGTTGTAGCTGTTACATATAAATTTTCTGTCTTCTTAATTTATAATTGATTTATATATTAATTTGCTATCTGAAATGCTTTTTTCATAAAGCTCAAGTGCTTTATTTTTATAATCTTCATTACAACTTTTAGTACATAACTTGCTAGGTCACCGTATTGTACAACCTTAAAACTTTTATAGTGTGCAATAGCTTCTTTTATGATGTCTTTTACAATATATTTGTTCTCTAACAAATAAACTGGACCGTAATAAAAACTACGAAGGGAATTTACATCAATGTTTATTAAATCACTATTTAATCATACATGTAGACTTGAACCGCTAAAAAAATATAAAACGTATATACATATATATATATATATATATATATATATATATATATATATATATATATAATTTATTCAAATGGCGATTTTAAAAATTCTGGAACATATGTTTCACAAAGCTTTAATTTTTCATAAATTAATTTTTAAAATCGCCATTTGAATAAATTATTTAAAAGCCCTTCAAATGGGCTCAGTTGAAAGTGTTTACGTTTAAACATTAACCTTATTTTATATATATATATATATATATATATATATATATATAATTATGATTTGTATTATTAATATTTTTTCTTTTTTACAAAAATTACAATAATGTAGTTGCTGTGTTAAGAAAAACCATATAAAAACTTTATTATAAATATAAATATTTTTTTAGTTTACAATTTTATTTTTTTAAACAATATGTTTTTTAAAGTATTCCAATTAAAAAAGTATTGTAAGCTGTAGAGATAAATGGATAAAAGATTTAAAAGTTTCATACGTATTAAATTATAGCTTGGTCTATTACTTAACAACTCATCAAAAAAAAGGTTTTAAAAGAAAAATTATATCAACTTTTTGCTATTTAATATTGCTACTATAAAACAAAAATTAGTTGTATCATTAGAAATAAACATTGTAAGACAACATTATATTGGAATTAGATTAGTGATCATATTTAAAAACAAGTAATTAAAGTAATTTAGGATATAGTTTTGTGATTTTAACACTAAATACAGGACGAAACTGGCAACTATTTTGTACTTTTGTTACAATAAAATTTAATATTTGTTAAAACTAGTATTTATTTCGGCCATCATCAAAAAGTTGAGATGTTTTATGCAATCGATAATAAACAATAAACTTCACCGCACGATCAAGAACAACAGCATCCGAGACAATCCTATGATTGGTTTCGTCCTTATTAGGACTCATCAGGCAGGAATAGTCGCGAGAAACCGCTGTTGTGATCTGGATCACGATCAGGATATAAAATAAAGTTCAGGACTTTTTATTGTAATGATTGACGCATAATTAAATGAAACACAATGCATTTTAAGCAAAATGTTAGAAACTAATGTTAATCTTCAACATTTCTAGTCAAACAAGTATCAAACTGAAGATATATGACGTCACAACTAAAACCAACAAAAACTATTTCGAAACTTATTTCGAAAATCAGTTAGAGTTAAAAACATTCTTCAATAATAGTATATAAACTTTGTAACTGTCTTCAACAGACTGTAAATTAATTGTTAAAAAAATATACTTGCTTAATAGATATTTAGATTTTAAAATTTTATATACATGTTAAAAACAAACTAAACATTTTTATTAAACGATATTTTATCAAGTTTTAAACAGCTGCCTGTTAACTAAATAAAGCACAATTTATTTTAACTGAGCCACTATCAATTGATGTTAATATAATAGTTTGTATAAAATAGGGCAGCTTCCAAAATAAGCAGTTGGTTTGTATATATCAAAATATTTATTTTATTTTATACATATTTTAATTTACTATTTATGATCTCTACCCTAACCCACTCACCTTAACCAAATTAATAATAATAAGTTTTAAAAAACTGATTAAGAAATAAAGTTCGATTTAGTATACATAAACTATTTTTAGGTTTATAAATTTATCCTTAAAATGTTTGTTAAACTAAAGATACGTGACGTCATAAATTCAACTAACAAATCTGGTTTAAAAGTTGTATTACAAATTAAATTAGACATTTTTCAGGTTTTAAAAAGTTTGAAGCTCTCTTTAGTAGACAGTAAATAACTTAGTTTTAAAACTCAAGTATTTTTTTGGGTTTTAAGTTTTTGTATGGTCTTCATACTTAATTTTTTAGATTATAAAACAAACTTGGTAGTTTTAAGCTAGAATATTTTTTTTAGAATTGATTAAGTTTGTTTAACTTTTCTAAATTTACACTTAAAATTGTTTTTAAAAGTTTGCCATGTTTTTTTTTTTAATCTGCTCATGATTTTTTTATCCTTCAGATTTTGTTAAAAACAATTCTAGTGTTTTAAGTTTTTGCAAAAAGTAATCGATCTAACTACATTTGTACTTTTAAAACTGCATTTAGCACTGCGCGCTTCAAAATTTATTTGATTTTTAACTATGTATATGTCTTAAAATTAACAAGACTAATTTTGATTTTTTCTTACCTAAAGATGTTACGTTAAAAAAACAAGTCATAACATTTAGTAAATTTCGAAATTCAGACAGGGTAAACATATCTTGGGCATAATAAATGCATTTAGCGACTACTATCTTAAGCATATCTTATGTTGTTACTTATCTAAAATTATTTTAACTGTTACATTTTTAACTTGTAGCTGTTATTAGAAGTTTATGTTGTAATTTACCAATTTAATCTTAGTTTTATAACTAATTAATTTAATGTGTGGTTTTAAGGGTGTATCTGTTGCCTCTCAAATATAAAAGTTATAGAATCTCGCTTCGTAAATTTTTTTGACTTTCGGAAATAACATAAATAGACAGCACAAAAAAAAAAAAGCTTCTTAGTTGGAGCAAATTAATTTTGAAAGTTTTGCTTTTTATTGGTATATTTAAAAAATGGAAAACGAGTATTTCACTAAAAACTGACTCTCTCCTACGTTTTTTGAACTAATTACCTAAAATAGTTAGGAAATGTTTTTTGCCATATTAAGAAAATTCTGTATAAACTAAATTAAAAAAAATAATAAAAATTTAATGCAAAAAATACAAAGAAAATCAATTGTTTTTTTTTTGATCTTTTTAATAACTTTTTTTGTTAATAAAGATGTTTTTAAATATATCAAACAAAAGTTTTCTAACCGTTTTAGGTAATTATCTAAACAAACACAGGAGAGATTAAAAATTATCAAAACATGTTATATTTTTCTTTATTATTAACATACCTATAAATTGTTCTTTATTTTATGTTTGAAAGTTAATAAAGTTGTGTGATTTTTATTTTAATAAGAGTCATTTACAATAAAACAATGTATTTTCATCCTTTAACTTAAGGTTTACTGTTTAAAAAAATTTAAATTGTTTAAATTGTTCTACTTCGTTAACGGCAAAAACAAGATAGATTTTAAGTGAATAAAACAACTTTTTTAAGTTCATAAACATCCATAATAAAACATTAATTGAACTATAGATATAAAACGTCATAGTTCAGTTTATCGAATGTTAGCATACTATTTTTTTATAAATCAAGGTAACCTTTTGAATGTTCTTATTTAGTGCAATTTTAAGTTTCTAGCTGTCTTCATCGGACAGTAACTTATGACTTTGAAAATTTTCATCGATGTATTACTACTTCGTTTTTATAAATGTTTTGTAAACTAAATTTTATACAAATAAAAGCTATATGAAACTTTCTTGATGTTGAAATTAAAATTAAAGAAGAAATATTACAGCTTGTAAAATACTCAATTTTAACTATAAAATACCTATGACATAAAAATTTAAATTAGCAAAAACTAGCTTGAAGAGTTCTTAAAAAATTCAGTAGTTTATTGAGGATTCTTATTTTGATTGTAGCTGTTTAGAGCTGACTGTAAATTAATTTTTTCTAAAAGTCTGTTTTACTAATTTATTTATCCATTTATCAAGTTTTTAATAAATTCAGTATTTTTTAGCATTTTAAGTTTTTTATTATATTATAAACTTTGAGTTATTTTTTACATCAACATATTTTTATTAGTCTATACTGCTTGTAATTTCTTTGAATCGTTTTTGTAGTATTATAAAAGTGTTATAATAACCTAAAAATAATATATTTATATAAAATTAATAGTAAGTATAGTCTATGTCTATTTAAAACTTTTCTTTAAAAGAATCACGTTTATAAAACAAAAATTTATTGAACACTGACTATAACTTAAAACTTTTATAACAAATAATTATTAAGATAAATACCTGTGACGATATAAGCGATACTAACAAAACTATCCAAAAGAAATAGAATATATATAAAAAGTATATCAATAAAGTCCTTTTTAAATAAAGCATTGTACAACTTAAGTAACTCATATTATATATGTTTATTGAACAACAATTTAGCGCTCAAAATATTAATGCTAGGACGAAGAGCCATTTCGTTATCGAGTCGCACACCACGGATACCCTTTAACTCCATTTCCAGAACAGGAATATATCAGCATCTATCAAAGATCTTTAATCATTTCGTAGAATATTAGTAAAAATAAAGATTAAGATTAATTAAAATAGCAAAAAATATTTACTATAAGCTATACTATAACTTGATGAAATTGTTCATCGTTTAGTGAGTGAGTAACTGTGTCTTTAACCGTCATTCGAATAGTACTAATATAAATTAAGTAAAAAATCTTTTTCATGTTTATTTAATTCAACAAAAACTTATACACTTGTTTTTAAAAAGTATAGCTTGCAGGAAATAACATTTTGTAATCTGTATAGTTCATAACTTTCATAAACAGATAGATATTATATATTTTATTTGTAAAATTATGTTATTGTTAATTGATCATTAAAAACAAGTTTTATATATCTTTTTTTTTCTGTTTAAACCAGGAAAATGTTAGATATTAATCAATATGTTACTTTTTATATAGATAGTAATTTAATTAATTTTTGTTTTTGCCTGTTTAATATTAGATTCAGTACTTTAAATTTTTTTCATTGACTTAAACCAATTTGAATACTGTAGAATAGTTAGACTATAGCTCATTTTTAGTGTTTATATTTACACTTGTTTTCGTTACAGATTTTACATTGATAATAAATTATAAAACTAAATTGACAAGTAGTTATTCAGTATTGTAAAACCTTATCAACAATTTGAGAAAAGTAAAATGATTGTAGTAAAGTGCAAAATTCGTGGATGCGAGTTCCAGACGCCAGATCTATCCGGTGGTGTTGTGAGTAGCCTTCTCAACCTCCACAAAGTGGAGCATCAGCAAGATTCTGGATTATCCAATAATGGAGTAATTCCAAATGCACCTCAATCGATTCGACCAAGGGTTAACCTAGGGATCAGCCAAGAGACATGGCTTGCTTTCATTCGGAGGTGGGAGGCATTCAAGATTTGTTCGAATATGAGCAACCAAAACGCAAACATACAGCTTTTTCAGTGTGCGCAGGTCAAGCTTGTCGATCTTATGTTAGCAAGTGATCCTAGAATGATGGCCAAATCAGAAAGTTACATTGCTAAACTGATAAAGTCGATTGAAGTAATAAAAGTTGCTATTGGTTTAAAGAGAGCAGAACTTATGAACCTACATCAGGACCATGATGAACCGTTTAGAACATTTGCGACACGTGTACGAAGCAAATCAGAAACCTGCAATTTCATTATAGTCAGTAAATGTGACTGTGGGAATAGCAACGTGACGAGCTACACAGAAGAAGCAATAAAAGACGTGATGCTCGCTGGCGTTGGGGACGATGACATAAGATGGGAAGTTCTCAGTACAGAAGATATCTTATCCAGGTCATCATTTGATATAATTTCCTTTCTTGAAAGTAAAGAATGGGACGCCATGCAACTAAGAATTAGCGGACTATATCTGCAGTCTCTTCCTTTCAACGTCAGAAGAAGGGACGATTCAACATAGGAGATAAGTCCCAACATGTGTCTTGCCAGATCTGTAAAAATCTTTTCTATCTTTTCAACGAAAAAGGTAACCGAAGTAAAAAGCCTTTCAGATATTGTCTACCTTGTTGGCGTAGTCGATCAAAAAGAGTTAATGCTGTTCAAATCCAAACCGATCATTCTTATTTAATGCAACAAGATACCCAAATAATGTCACTACACGCAAGTAAAAGAATCATGTTGAATAACACCATGTTCAGCAAGAACTCCTTGCGTAAAGCCAAAGCAACGACTGATCATCCTCGTGCATCAGTCAAGATTGCTAGACATGGCACAAACAAGTTTGCATGGGTAAGTGCTTTAGCTGATACTGGAGCACAGTCGAACCTTTGGGGCCGGAAAGCTTTCAGGATGCGGGTTTTTAAGAAGGATTTAATGCCTGTATACATCACAATTCAGACTGCCAATAAAATTCCTATATATATTATAGGGGCTTTCAAAGCTAATTTTAGCGATATGTCTCCAAAGAAGGAGGTTATCAGATGTGATGGAATTGTTTGTGTAAGCGATTCAGTGACTGGATTCTTTCTCTTGTATGAAACCATGGTTGACCTCCTAATTATTAAAAAGGATTTTCCAACCATTGGATCTCAACTGCCTCATCAGTATTCTGAAGTTGCTGTAAGTTCAAATGAAAATTATCGGAATAGACTGGACTCGCATAAATTTGTGACCTGTGATTGCCCGCCAAGGAGTAAAGTGCCAGACCGACCAGAAAAATTCCGTTTGAGGCAACAAATACAAACGTGAGCAAAATGCGTGAATGGCTCTTACAAAGGTACGCAGCTTCAATGTTTAATGTACGTCCACATAAATTACTAAAGCAAATGACTGGGCCTCCACTTGAGATACATTTGGAGAAGAATGATGCTAAACTACGTGCATGTCATACACCAGCTCACGTGCCAATTCATTGGCAGAAACAATGAAGCAGATCTCATTCGAAATGTGAGGTTAGGTGTCTTGGAACGTGTCCCACTTGGCAAACCTGTAAGCTAGTGTCACCGCATGGTGGTCACCAGGAAACAGGATGGGTCACCTAGGAGGACAGAAGATCTCTTACCACTTAACAAGTATTGCAAGAGGAGACATGCGCTACAGATACTCCGTTTAAACTAGTGCTCAGAATTCCAAAGGGAACGTTCAAGACTGTAACAGATGCACCGAACGGATATCATGGAGTTCCACTGAAAGAAAGTGATAAACACCTCACTACATTTATCACTCCGTTTGGCAGGTTCCGATATACTAGAGAACCTCAAGGCTTTGTATCATCTGGTGATGGTTACAATCGTCGATTTGCAGCAATTTTATCTGTTTTTGAAAGAAAGGAGAAATGTGTTATGACACAATATTTTTTGATTCAGAATTAGAGTGTCACTGGTGGCGAACAACAGATTTTCTGTTAAAAGATGGCAATGCAGGCATTATTCTAAATCCCAAGAAGTTCCAGTTTTGTCAAAAGTCCGTTGATTTTGCTGGATTTAGATTTTCTGATGAACGTATAGAATCTTCGCCCAAATATCTGGATTCCATTCGCAATTTCCCAACCCTAAGATATACGTAGCTGATTTGGTTTGATAAATCAAGTCGAAAGTTATGCCAAACTTCGTAAAGTCATGGCACCGTTTAGAGATTTTCTCAGTCCAAAATGTAAGTTTATGTGGAGAGAAAAATTAAACCAATCATTTAATGAATCAAAAAAGATAATCATTGACGCAATAAAGAGCGGTGTTCAAATTTTTGATCTTGGGAAACTGACTTGTCTTAGACCAGACCGGTCAAAGCAAGGGTTGGGCTACTTCCTTATGCAAAAACACTGCAAATGCAATAGCCGGTTACCAGATTGCTGCACTACCGGCTGGAAAGTGACGCTTGCAGGTTCAAGGTTTCTGAATTGGGCAGAAAAGAATTATGCTGCCATAGAAGGGGAGTCGCTTGCTATTGCTTGGTCATTAGAACAGACAAAGTATTTCACTTTGGGCTGCAAAGATCTTGTGGTTGTTACGGATAATAAACCACTGGTAAAAATTGTTAGTGATTGCACCTTAAACGAAATTCACAACACGTGCATTTTTAGGCTCAAAGAACGTACATTGTCATGGCTTTTTCAAGTGCATTACATGTCAGGTAAAACTAATCTAGCAGCAGATGCTGCATCACGTTATCCAACCTTGATCAATGAAGTGAATTCACATGATAGTGATTTGACTAGCGAATCACTTCTAATTGCTTCATTGAGTAATGAAGTATGCCATTCAATTGCAATCACTTAGGAGGAAATTGTAGAAGAGACACTAAATGACAAAGTTCTTTCAAGAGTATCCAGGTGTATTGAAGAAGGTCGAAGCTTGAAACATAATGAATCTTTGTCAGCGTATTTTAGATACGATGATGCATTGTACTTAAGTGATTGAGTTATATTTTACAAGGACAGAGTAGTAATCCTCGTCAGTTTACGATATTGGGTCCTCAACAAGTTACACTGGGCGCACCAAGGAGTCGCATCAATGCATAATCGTGCCCAACAGAATGTCTTCTGGCCTGATATTACACAAGACATTGAAGCAATTCGGGCCAATTGTCAAAGCTGCAACCGCAATTCACCTTCTCAACCATCATTGCCACAAGAAGCATCTGATCCTACTACAAATCCTTTTGAAAAAATATTTGCAGATTTTTTCCAGTTTGCCGGATACAATTTTTTGGTAGTCGGTGACAGGTTACCGGCATGGTCAGAAATTTTTTCCACACCCAGCGGAACCTCTCAGGCAAGTTCGCGTGGGTTGATTAAGTGCCTCTGAGTTTTTTTTTCCAGGTTTGAAGTACCCGAGGAAATGTCAAGTGATGTTGGACCGGAATTTACGTCCAGTGCAACAAAGAAATTCCTTAAAACCTGGGATGTTACGCGTCGAATATCTTCAGATTACTATCAAAGATCAAACGGTAGAGCAGAAGGTTGCTGAGATCAAATGTTGACGCTTCAGGAAGTCTGAACAATGACAAGTTTTTAAGTGTGATGCTCCATCCGAGAAATACTCCTGATAGCGATTGTCAACTGTCTCTAGCCGAAATCATATATTGACGTCAGCTGCGAGATAGTTTCTTATTTCTGAACAAGCTTAACAAATTCTCCAACCCTAATGTGCGACCCATGTGGAGAAAAGCATGGAAGTTTTATGAAGAGGCGCTCCGTACAAGATTTGTTAAGAATTCCAAAGTACTTAACCAGAGAGCCAGGGATTTGCGACCTCTCTATGTTGGCAGTAGGTGTTTACTACAGAACCAGAGTGGCACTCATCCACGTAAATGGGACAGAAGCGGAGTGGTAATGGAGGTACTTTCACATGATTAGTATGTAGTCAGAGTTGATGGTTCAGGGAGGCTTACTCGGAGGAACATAATTTTTTTAAGTATGTACAACCCAGCCTTAACAAGCATTGAAGCAAAAACAAAAACAAAGTTTTTTTTTTGTTTTATGTTTAAGACACATGATTTTATGGATATAAGAAGCAATGAAATAAAATTTAATTTAGAAATAAACGAAAAACAAAACTAGCTATAAAATAAGTTGTTAGGTTCAAAGTTTAGACAACAAAATACACATTTGACATAATAAACAAGCTTCAACTTTTTTTGTAACTATAACTAGATTAGTAACGTTGCTACAAGTTTTGTACACGTTCAATTTAAAGTTGTCTCAACTAGACAATAGTTTACTTATTATTGTATTGTAAATTTAATGCAGTCAAATTATTAAAGTCGGTAAACTATACCTACAGAAGATGAGTAATAAAGGTTTCCGACTAGACTTGTCATAAATGTTTTTTAAATAAAAGCTGTTCAATCGAAGTTATGTTTTCTAAAAAACGCTGGATCACGCTAAAGTAAACATTTAGTATTATCAACTTTAGAAAAAAATTCTGGTTGAAATATTCGTTTAAGGTTAAATATCTAAAAAAAATTGATTAATCCCTTACCAGAATTTTAAATTTTAGGTTTAAGAAAACTGGTTTGTCATAGGTAGCGATTTTTTTCATGTTTATAACTTTATAATTATTGCTATACTAAATTTAAAACCAGCTTAGTTAACTAACTAGTTATACATTAGTTTTCTTTATCTTTAACAAAGTATGTATTTAAAAATTTTTAATCAAAATATTTATACACTCTTTTTCGTATTTATTATTTTACTGTCTGCTATAGACAACTAAAAATTTTAAAAATCTTATTCCTTCTATTGTAAAAAAAATTATCTTAATTTATATTATATTATTCGGACAGATTTTTAAAATTTAAACCATGACGTCACATGTGTTTATTTAAATCAATTGTAATTGATGAGTCGGTCTTTTTATGGGTTCTATTTTATGGTAATTATATTTACGGGCTATAGTACTAGTTGATATTACATTTCTTATTTTGTTGGTATTACAAACAGCTTCAAAATTAAAAATTTAAAATAACTGTTATGTAAGAAGTATTTAAACTATTTACTTATTTATAACTTTTAAAACTTGTTAGTATAGAAAAATTTTAAATATACTATTAAGCCAATTTTTTTTCCATTTTAAATTTTGTCTTTTAGTTTGATATCTAATAGATTTGTCTAATTGTTTTTAATTTTTTTAAGTTTTATTTTACAGACTTAATAAAGATATATGACCACAGATGTTTTTGTGTTAAAACTTTATTCCGACTAACGGCGTTTCACTGCTCTCAAATAAATTTAAGAACAGGTCTACGGAGTCTACAAAATATTAACACACATCAGAAAAAAAGCATGTATAATTATGTATAGTGTTTATGTGGGTAGTAACTATAAACGAACTTTATAGTTTAAAAACAAAATTTGGAATAAAAACATAAATTATAAAATTGTCTACAAAAAAATACAAATTTAATAAAAGCAAACACTTACCTCAAAAAGCTCTAAAGTAAGTAAATTTTTAAAATGAAAATTAAATTGAGTTGTGCAGAAATGTTACGTCATAATAGTTTTAAGAAATCGGTCAATAATTTATGCAGCTTAAAAACATGAAGTATTAAATTTGCAAGTGTTTGTGATTGTAAATGTGAGTGTTGTGGAATAAATAAGTAGACAGAGTTATTTAAAGTAAAACGTCGGTTGTTTGGACAAATAATCAATAATTCTTGCCGCTCAGAAGTAGGTCTTTATCTTCTGCTGCAATTACTGCTCATTCTGTATTGCAAGTTGCGGCAAGATTTATCGAACATTTGTCCTCACAACCGACGACTCTACTTTAAATAACTCTGTCTAATTATTAGTGATGTACCGGACCCGGATCCGGACTTTTTTTTCAAGTTAGAATCCGGCCGCAACCGGACCTGGACTTTTTTTTCAAATTAGAATCCGGCCGGATCCGGATATCAGACAAAAATTGCAATATCCGGCCGGACCCGGATAGTGAGTCCGGTACATCACGAGTATAAACTAGCCTGAGTCAGAATGAGGTTTTTAAAAACTGAAAAAAAAGTACTTTAATCTAATGATAAGTAGAACAGCTAGCGACAAGGTTTACAAATTTAGGTATTATTTACAATTAAAAATCTGAAAACAAGTTCTTGAACAAAATAAAATAGAAAATTACAAAATATTGAAAACTGGATCAGCTAAAACTCATTCAACATTTAAAATTAAACTAGCCCGAGTTTTAATAAAAAATTAAACTAGTCTGAGGCAGTCCAAGATTTTCTAAAATTCCCAAAAATTTTCAAACTAGCAAGGTTGCCACTGTTTAAGTCAATAAAACTAGCTAGAGTGAGTATAAACAAGCCTGAGTCAGAATGAAGTTTTTAAAAACTGAAAAAATACTTTAATCTAATAATCAGTAGAACAGCTAGTAAAGGTTAACAATTTGGTAGTAAAATTGTGGACTGATTGTGGTACACTTAAATTATTAGTACTACCCATCATAATTAAATCCTACGTTATTTAATTAATATCTAACAGATAATAAATTCTAACTGAGACTAGTTTCTATAATCAGACACGACAGTTTTGAGTGATGAATCTTTTATATAAAACACAACAAGAAATACTAGCATATACAAAATTATTAATTACTTTGGTAAAACTTTAAAAACTGGAAGCTATTTAAATCTATATCAAAAGACTTAAAACTATAAACTAAAAATAAAACTTTTAGTAAAGAAAAAACTGTAAAATTTTTAATTAACTATTAAACTATAAACCTGGCCTAAATATTTAAACAATTAAACACCAGTTGAAATATTCACTTTTAAAAAAAACACTACTTTCAATAAACATTCACAAAAAAGTTCAAGATGTTTTGTTGCTTCAAGCTGCACACCAAACTAACTAACTGGTTACATATAAACTGCCTGTCATGTTCTGATGTTTTGTTGCATCAGTATTTAGTTTGAAACATTTCATCTTATGATTCTCATTGGCTCGTACATTCAACCGTATTAACTCTAAATATTCTCTGAGCACAACTTTAAACAATAAATAATGCAAGTATTCATTCCAAAGTTTTCAATTTTACAACATATGTAAAGAGTTGCATTTCTGAAATATTTATTTCATAGTTTAAATGTAAACAAATGTAAATTAGTCACGTGTACAGAATGAGCCAATCACGGTAGGTGTTTAATTTTAACTGACGAAAATTAATCTTATTAATTTACACAGGGTTTGTTTTTGAATTAATACTTTTCAGTATGCTCTTTTTTACTAACTAGATCCGGGTCCGGCCTTTTTTTCAAATTAGAATCCGGCTGGAACCGGATCCAGACTTTTTTTTCAAATTAAAATCCGGCCGGACCAGGACCCGGATAGTGAGTCCGGTACATCACTACTAATTATGCTCTTATTTATTCCACAACACTCACATTTACAATCACAAAAACTTGCAAATTTAATACTTCATGACTCATTCTAACAAAAAATAGCCTAATCGTTTAAATAATAGCAGCTGTGTAGAAGTTTGTGTCTTGATAATTTATTTAATTGTAATTGTTTCCAGAAGACAGTAATTTTTTCGCTTGTCTTTATTTTTTTATAAGTTTTCCATCTTTAATGCTTATTTTACTTTACCTGAGATTTTGTTGTAAGATACATTACAATTTTGTATTAAGTTTTGTTGTCCAAAGATTATAAAAGTTGTTTGCTGGTCTTAATATATGTTTTGTTGTTTTAGCACAGTATTTTAATTTTGTTAATTTAGTTTTTTTTTATACTTAAGCGATGTCCAATTAGGATTTTTTAACTTTGAACCAACTTTTGCTAGACTTTTTTTACCTTTGACAATGAAAATTGTTTGTTTTTTTAACATTTATAAAATCGAATTAAAATGACTTAAAAAACTTAAACCTAGTTTTCAAAGTTTATTTCAAAAAAATTACAAACTATATATAAATGTATTTTAACATAGGATTTACAACAGTTTTGATTTACAACTATAAAAGTAACTCGAACTATAAATGCTTTACTGACGTTATAATTTTTACCACAAACGCTCAATTATTTGCAATAAACAAATTTAGAATGAGTTTAAGAGAAGTAATAATTATTAAATTAATTTTCTTCTTCTCTAAATTTTAGAAGTCTTAATAATACGACTAATTTCGACTCAAAATTTTTAAAAATCCCAAATGATAACCGCCATGTTTTATCGCTGTAGCTAAAATATTTATCAAACTGTTTAACTAGAATGGTTACTAGAATAATATTTTTTCAAAAAAATATGTAACTAAGTATATTATTGCTTTAACTATATAAAAAAAGTAGTACGAAAACAAAGTTCACGTCTGTTTTATATTAGCTTTGTTCCTTTGAAGGAATATATCCTGAAAATTTGAGGTACCTAGCTTAAAAAACCTAGGCAAGATAGATTTTTAGTGAAATGGATATTTCCGCGCTTTAGTTTGCGCCTTTCAGTAGATTCCTATGGTACTCTTTGACCGCTTATAACTCAAAAACTACTCTGAATTTTGTAAAACTATAAAACGCATCTGGTAGATAAGATGAATATCAAAAATAAGATCAACTTGTAAAAAAAAGTGTTTCAACCCCCTATAGCCTAAATTGTAAATATTACTTAAAATTTTAAACCTTGTGGCTAGCTGTTCTATTGATTATTAGCTTAAAATAATTACTTTTTTTTGGTTTTTATGAACTTCATTCTGACTCAGGAAAGTTAATAATCACTCAGGTTAGTTTTTTTGAATCAAAGAGTGGCAACCATGTTATTAGCTAAAATTAGGTGATATTCTGGTTGCCAAAAATCATGAAAACTTTAGTGTAAGAAAAATAAAGAAACTTTTGTAATTTTTATTAAAAGCATTAATAATCAAACTAAATAAATATGGTAAGTTTAAATATTTCGTGCAAAAGATTGATATGTGTTTTAAATATAGTGTGATTAATTAAGTTAGCAGAAAATTTTGATTGAAAATTTTATTAGCAAGATTTGTACAAAAAACAAAATTTAAAAATATAGCAACTAAAGTTAGTGCATACATTTATTATTATTATTTACAGTGTTCACTATTGTCTAAGATTATTATTAGTTATGTCATTTATGGGGAGTTATTTGACCGTAAGCTCAGAAGATGATGCTGTTGCTGTTTGCACCAACAAAATCAAAGTTGGTAATAATCCTAAAAGTTATAGTACTACTTCTTTACATAGACATTTATCTGCTAAGCACAATGTGATTTACGCAGCAGCAAAAAAACTTCAGCAGAAAAGGTAGCAAGCAGCACTGGTTCGCCTTCAGCTCTAAAGAAAATAAAGCTCGCTGCTATAATACAATCAACCATGAATGATTTCAAAAACTTAGAAATTTGGAGCTAAGATGATACAAAAACAATTATGACTAATGAGAAGATCATCAATATGATTGCTATTGACAACCAGCCGTTTTCAATAGTAAATGATAAAGGCTTCATTGAACTCTTTGCACATTTAGAGCGAAGATATTTGATCCCAAGCAGAATTTATTTTAACGAGGTAATGCTTCAACGGGCTTACCAAAATTTGACGTCTGTTACTTCTAAACGTCTGGAAAAGTCTTCAATTTTTTCCTTTACGAGAGACATATTGACTAATTCAAAGACCAATACGTCATATCTTTCACTGACTGCGCATTTTTTAAATGAAAGTTTTGGTTATATTTACCGTGTCTTGCATTGCCAAGAAATGGAAGGTCGCTATACTCGACTCAATATTTCACTTAACATTAAATATATGCTCCAAAACTAAAAAATAAACTACAATCAGGTGCACTTGATTGTGTGAGATAATGCTTATAATATGAGGCTTGATATGGTGCTGTCAAGTATAGCATCAATTTCTTGCTTTATTAACACACTACAACTAATTATAAAAGAATTTATTGTTTGCGGACGAGATTGTAGAGGTGTTGCTATCAAAATCACGAAAAAAGGTTGGCCAATTCAGCTATTCTTCCAGCCATAAAAGCTAAAATTAATTGAAGTTGTTCTAAATTCCACAATAACAAAGCAAACAGCCTTGCTACTAGTTCAAGATGTCCCAACGAGGTAGAATTCGACCTACCTAATGCTACAAACGTTAAAAGAGTTAAAAATTAGTGTCCCGAATTATCTAGCTAGCCATTTGTAAGCTCTCATCATTACATAAAAAAAGTGGCAATTGGTATGTCAGGTACTAAAGCTTCTTGAACCTTTTCAATTAGTTACTAAAGATTATAGCAAAAATTGTGCTCTACTCTCTAGTGTTATCTCACATGCACGGGCACTGAAGAACTTCATCGGTCACCAAGCACGATGCGTGATCGATTTAAATGCTGCTAAAAACCTAGCAAAAAGTGGAAAAGGCGTGGGAAAACAGGTTATACAGTACCTCCTCGGATTTAAACCTGAATGATAACAGTTTACTATTAACCATAACGGCTGTTGAGCCGCGCTATCGTCTTTCAGTTTCAACTTCTAAATTGAAAAAATACGTTAAGACACTTCTGCAAATGGAGGTCAAAAAGCATAGCAGCATAGCGTTGTGACTCTCCTACACATAAACCGTTAGAGAGTTAAAAGTCACAATCTTCAACGCTTGATTCAAATGACTTTCTTAGCCGTTACTGTTCTAAAAAAGAAGAAGAACAGAACGAGCAACAAAAAATAAAAATTGACGCGGTTGTTGCTGAGATTAACAGCTTCTTAACCAAAGTAAATTTAAAAATTCAGGCCATGGAAGCCGATGTTTTAGAATGGTGGAACTTAAACCGAGCAAAATACGCGTATCTCGCCAGTTTAAAAGGAAATGTTCTTCTGCACCTCCATCTTCTGTGTATTCAGAACGATTGTTTTCTGAAGCAGGCAATTTGTATGTAAATAGGCACAATTGCTTATTTCGAAATACCGGTGAAAAGCTTTTACTTCTTAACCGCAACTTAGCATAAGGGATATTTTAGTGCATTTATTGTTCTTTCAATTTAAATTTTTTTTACTGTTCTTTTAATTTTAAGTTTTTCATTTGTTCTTTCAATTTTAATAAAATTTAAATTTGAACATTGTTCAGAAAATTAGCAAACATACAGCGACTATTTTCAACTGTTAATCTTAACTAGACCTTAATAGCAAATCATAAACTTTTTTATTAATTAATTAATTTAGCAACACACTAATATTTTTAGTTTAATTTTATTTTAAACTATAAATTTTCTAAATTCAAAAGGATATAGTTAGATATAACACTAAAAAGATAAACCTCACTTAGTTATACTTAGTTAGTAGTTAGATATATAAAATTGCACTATCGTAAATAGTAGTTTTTATACTACTGACATTACAAATAACTTAGAGTATTAACAATCCGCTTCCACATCCGAACAGATTTTAATTTTAAAAAATATCCTGGTCCGGTTCCGGCCGAATCCTAATTTGAAAAAAAAATCCGGATCCGGTTCCGGCAGGATTGTAATTTGAAAAAAAAAGTCAAGATCCGTTTCCGGTTCATCACTACCTGCTATTAAAAATGTTACTTTATAACAACTTTCAATTACATTTTCGCCCATAAAACGTTTAATGGATATTTTAATAAACTTAAAGTAAGGTTGTTATTAAAACTTAAGCATAAGTTTTGAATAGTTTTTTAACAGAACAGCTAAGCTTTATCAGTTATATACTAAAACTTTTTTATAGTTTAAATTACAGGAAGAAAAACCACAAAATTTTGATTGAATTTTCCAATTTACTTTACAAAATGATGCTTATAAAAAATAAGATTTTAGTAAACATCTAAATATAATCGATAGTTTTCCTATTAAATATACACTAAGAGAAAATAGTTCAGGTTTTAGAGTTTAATTTATACTTACTTACATGTTGGTTATTACTCCTTTTATTAATTCAATAAGTTATAAGAGCGATTTAACAAAATTCAAACTATAATATAAAGTATAACACTTTTTTAATCAATAAAAGATCATTATCTGATTTTGAAATGATATAGTTAAAACCTGTATTATCATTGCAATATTTAACTAAGTTTTGTTTAAAAAAACAAAAATTTTGCTATTTGTAAACAACTTATACGTAAACACTATTTTTTAACATACCTTGCTCTATATTTTTTAAACAAAATATATTCTTTACATATAAAAACAAGTTTCCCGTAAATATTTTATTAACTTTTGTTTAAAACTTGTACAACAAATTCTATTTTTGAAATGTTTTTAGTATTAACTGACCTTTAATTATCTTAAAGCACAAGTTTACTGTAGAAAATTGTATACATGATTTAAACTAAACAATAAATATCATAATTATTGTTTAATGCTCAAATTATAAGATTTTAATCTTATCAAGTATATATTTAACAAAGGTATAAACGGGTATCTTTTGCATTTAAAATAAACTATAAAATGTTCAAAGACTTTTTTTTACTGCAATAAGTTAATATTGAGGTACTTTGGCACAACCATTGCTTGATAGATTTCTACTGAATTCACAAGGTTCTTGTGACCAAGTGTCATTTTCTACATCATAAATTAAAATAGTACTCCTTCTACTATTAAACACAGCAACTTTGTTACCAATCGAAATAACGGCAAGTGGGCATCCTAAGTAGCAATTATAAGGCGGTTTAAGTGAAACAAACTTTTTACAAGTCGAGTCATAAACTTCACATGTATGAGCAAAACCTCCAAACATATACAATTTGTTTTTTACAGCAACTGATTTGTGACCACATCTTTCTTTAACCATGTTAGGCATGTTTGTCCATTCATTAGCTACATGATCATAAGCTTCTACAGTTTTTAGTCGACCATTGTTATCTCCACCGGAAACAACAATTTTTCCTTCAAATACTGCACATGCTAAACGGTGTCTTGAAATCTTCATTTCAGCTACTTCGTTTATGCTAAAATCTGCTGCTTTAAATTTGAAACAAGAGTTGACTGCTCTTTCTTGAGTAGATCCTCCTAAAACATAAGCGTTCCCCATAAATGAACACAGACTAAAGCCAAAATGTTCATCGGGAGTATATCCTACAACTTTCCAAGTTTTAGTATCACTTGAGTATTTTTCAATAGACATTATGTCGTTATAATCATCATCAAGACCACCAAATACAAAAATGTCACCCTTTATGCAAGCTACTTTCGACCTTAGCCTACCTACTTTAAGTTTTGGTAAACTTGTAATATTATTGAGATTGTTTTCTAAAGTACTGTACACATAGCTTAAAACTTTTTCTTTTTTGTTTTCACCACCACATACAACTATATTAAATTTATCTTGGTCACAAAACCTACTATCAGATTTTAAACTTCTTATGTGACAGCCTCTATTTTTTCCATCAACTATTTCATCTATGAAAGCAAGATTGTTTATGAAACACGAAATTTTTTCTCTAATGAAATTAATTGAAGGGACTGACAACAGCGATAGACGAATCTTCAAAATAAGATGTTTTGCATATATGTTTCGTTCTTTACCACTACCTAACCAAAACACTACTGCGTTAAAAACTTCTAGTTCAGAGTCAATGTTCAAGTAACTACTTGACAATATTTTAGCAACATATTCATAATTTAAATATAAAAATTGTTTAGACTCGCTAATAACAGGAAACAGACGTTCGATAAATAGAATTGGAGCTTTTCCTATGTTTGAGAACTTAAAAATCTGAGATAACTTATAAAGAGCTAGAACATTGTTTAAATTAATTTTATCCTCAAAACTTTTGTAGACTTCTTCATCTACATCTTCAATACACATTAATTTGTTAACTTTTAAAGATGAAATGAAAGTACTGACATCTGGCATTGTTTTTCCTACAAAAGAGTTTATTAAATAAAATCATGCTTAACACAAACTCTAATTTGAAAAAAAAAACACTAAAGACAATATTTATTCAATTGTTGAGCGTAATGTTTTACTTGTTATAAAATAAACTATTATTTTTCACTACAAATTTTTTTATAAACTTAGTATTAAAAGTTAAAAACAACAAGTAAACAAAATTAAAATTACTACTTATAATAACATAAAGAAAATTTAGTATAGTTTGTATCTTGAATAACATTACTTTAAAATGAAAAACTAAAACTAAACTACTAAAAAACGACTATGCAGTCTTTTAAACTAAATAATTAATAGTTTATAACAACAAATTTAACATTAAAAATTTTGTTAGTACAAGTTGATAAGTGCCTTGTGTTTGCTTGACGGGAACCAAAGTTAGAATTAAACATTATTTTATTTGTTTAGTTCATTACAAATTTTTTCACTTAATTAGTTTTAAAAGTTAAGGACAACAACTTAACAAAAAAAAAATTTACTATATTCAATTACATAAAGAAAACGAACGGTAGTCTATAAAAATCTTACCTTGTTTAATGTCCACCTTTCGTTTTTGCTCACGTTTTAAATTGAGTAAATTAAAAGAATTTTCTTTACACTTCTTAACTAAATCATACCCTGGAAAATTATTACAAGGTAATTTACTATTTCTTTGTTCCACATGAGAGGCTCCATATTTCATTTTTCTTTCATCAGCTCTATTAGAGCTGTTTGTATCCAATGAATCTTGGACGTCATTTGAAATAACTTTATCCATATTTTAGTTGTTTCTGCATATTCTGTGTGCATTAAAGTTTAATATTAAAAGATTCTTTTATAGTTTTAGATAAGTTTTTTGAAAAAAATTTTAAGCTGTAATTTAAATAAAACTTTCACAACAATTTATGTAATAAGTAACAGTAAACTATAGCAGCCAAATGAAAAGATTTTGAAACAATATGACTTAATTTTCGCCAATATGTAAGCCTTATTTATTTTAAACACATAATTTTCTTATATTTTATAAAAACATTTCTTAATTCTATAGTTCACTACTAAAGAACCAACAGAATTAGATAATACTAGCAAACGATTATAGAAAACATTAAATATAATAAACATAAAACTAAGGGATATTTTTATATTTATTCATTAACAATTTTGTTTAATTTAAAAAAAAACATATTAAGTTCAGTTTAATTGCTAATTTTCACTTGATAACTCAACTCTTGTTAATAACTTTTTTCTCACTTTATAGTTGTGCTGAATATATGTTCATATATAAAGTTAATTGATATAAGTTTTGGAGTTAATTAATATTAAAATATATTTCAAAATTCTTAGGCTCTTTATTATCAACTTTAGAATATATAATTAAATTTTATATTTGGCATCATGTCTCATCATTTTACAGCGTATGGCCCCTCTAAAGTTCTGATGTAATTTTCTTACTGGATCTACAAATTGTGGTAAATTACCCTTAAATTTACCACAAGTAAATAGTTTTCTATAATTAGGTTAAATATCTACTTAGTAGCCCTTAAGATAATAAATTTACTAAAAAACTATAAATACTGTAAATTTAAACAAAAAAAAACACAAATTTAAACTATTATCAGCTTGAATATATAAATAGTCTTAACAAATTCTAAAGACAATTATTAAAAAATAAACTTTTTTAGGTATTTAAAACAAAATATAATAATAAAAATGTACCAAAAGCATTAAATAAATTTTAGCACTGTCTTAAACATATTAATAATACTTTCACTATCTCAAAATCATTTTAAAACAGGAGGACATTTGAGATTCTTTTTGCTTATAAATTTTGAAACATAAAAATATTTTTATTTTTTGTTTTAAAATATACTCTTAACAGAATTTCAGCAGAATGATAGAGTTAAAATAAAATATGTTTTTGTTTGAGTTTTGGGTTTATTTGAATGGTGGTAGAGCCCATAATACAGTGGAAAATTTTTAATTTTTTTTCTATTTGGGCATATCTTAAAAGCTAGATTCTTTTTTTAATGAATTTTTTTAGAATATTCCTTGAGTAAACTAACTTTATTGGTCAGTCTCTTTTATTTTTATAATTTGATACTTTTTTGAAATATGAGCCTTATTTTTTTAACTTTTGGTGTTTAATTATGATCTGTTTGTTTAGTCAAATAGAAATTTTTAAGAAAATCTAAATTAACTGAATAATAATAAATTTCAAGTTAAAAACTAATAAAAAACTTATTTTAGCTTTTGTTTTATTATGTTGCTGGAACAAAAATACTACAAAAGTGTCTACATTAATTTATTAGTTTCTGCACCATATGTTCTTAGGATTAAAAAAAAATCCCAAATGTCCTACTTTTTCTATAGGCTATAACACCAACCCAATTAACCCAGACTCGAAAAACACAAAACTTCAGCCATATGATTTAGCCTATAAATTGTGTGAAAAAAAATTTAAAACTAATTAACAGAAAAAAAAAAAATTATATGTTAGTAAAACAAATTTTTGAAAGAACAAATTCATTAACTAAAAAACTATTTAAGTTTTAAAGTTTTTTGGACAAGAAAAAATGACTTAAAATTTTCTTTAGTTTACAATTTTGGCTTTTGACTATCCTAAGTTTTCTAAATTTAACATCTTCAAAAATCTTACTAACAAAACTCAGTTTTTAAATTGGAAAAAAAAACTTTATACTTTTTTTCTTTGTTACTCACAGAATTAAAAAAAAATTAAAATTTTCTTATTTTTTTTAAAGTGACACATTTTTGTTTCAATTGAAACCTATATACAATCTTTATTTTTAACATGTGTTTGTGTTTTTAACTTTTATATATATTCAAAAGCAATACTTTTTTAGCTTATATGAGTTAATTTTTTTTTGACTATTTTGACCAAATTTAAAAGATAAGAAAATCATAACCTGATTTTAAAATTAGGTCTAATTTGATAAAAAATTACACATAAATAATTCTTTTTTAATAACTAAATAGAAGAATTACTTTACTTTTTTGTTATTCTAGATTGTTTTTCATGTAATAACAATTAAGTTAACTATTCATTATCATTATTATGGTATGAAAACTAAAAAAAAATATTTTTGCAACTTTTACAACTAAACAACTTATGCTTGTTACTTATTCAGCTCTAAATAATAATGACTTATTAAACTTCTATTATCTTATGCTTCTACTTAAAAATAAGCCATTTTTGTGCTCTTTTGTTTCTAATTTCTAATTTAAGGTCTTTTCCAAATTGCCGAGTCAGTATTAAAAAGAAAATTTATTTTTTTGTTTCTATTTGTACCCTTAACCCTAATCCACCTCAATCAAACATTGTTAAACTATATAAAAATTAATAAATAAAATTATAAACAACAAAAAAAAAAATTACTATGATGACTCAGCAAGTATTGGGAAAACACCAAGAATTTCAATAAGACTTTTTATTTTTTGATTTTTTATTTTAACCAGTTATTTCATTTGAATAATTTTTTGACATTGATATAATGGTTGGTACCAGTGGTTGTCAAGGTGAAAACTAGTTTAGGTGAAAACACGATTTTTGTTGGGGATTATGAAATTTTTAGGGTGTATAAAACAGTTAGTTTTAATTCTACTAGCTTATTTCAAGCGATAAGTTTAACATTAATTTTAAGTTCAGCCCTAATGCTTAACTTTAAATTTACTTTACTAGATATTCTGCTAATTGACCACTCTAGTGTTCGGAAGGCTGAAATCAATTTAGAAGATATTTTTCTTCTCTACAGTTAAGAAAGCAGCTGTAATTAAAATAATAAAATGAAATCTCTTGTAAATTTTCAAAAGATTGAAGAGAAGTGAGAAGTGAAGACCTTTTGACAATCAACTACAAACTAAAGGAGAACCATAAAACCTATAGGACATCTAAAATACTAAATAGTTTTCGTAACATATTATTGTTGTTAAACTATCAGACACATTTTAAATATCCTTACTACGTAACTACTCAAACTAATTCTAAATGAATTTATAAATATCAAGTAACATCATGGTAGCAACACACTTATTATACTAAGTATCCTAAAGATAACTATGGACAGTATAAAACAATTAATTTCTCAAGACAACTCAGGCTGGTTTAGAATTTTGTGTTAATGTAGGCCAGCTTGTTTATGTTACTAAAAACTAATTTAATCTTTAAGGTTTTTGAAAACATCAAGCTAAACTTTTCATTAAATGTTGAATGAAATTTAGTTGATCCAGTTTTGAAATTTTATAATTTTTCTCTTTCAGAAAATTGACTTCTGCTGTTTTAAAGATTTTTTTGAATTCTTTCCCATTCTTTAGATATTGTTTAAAAAAAAAGAAAGTTCTTGATGACATTTCAAAATCATTCAATAGAGTCTTTAGTCTCTTGAAATATTTATGCAAAAATGACAAAAAAAAAAAAATTGTTTTATTTTCATTTTTTGTTTTTTTTTAATTACTATCAATATACTCTAAAGAGTTTTTAATAACAAATTTTTTTTAAAAGTGAATGATTTAAGTCTAAATAACTACTTAGAAATAAAATAATATTTTTTGTTATTTTTCCAATTTTTTTAAAAATCTTTTTAATTATGTTTTGACAGATTTTTAGTGAAATAGTCTTTAATCTCTTTTATAAATCAACTGAATATAGCTATTTTTCAAAAGTAATTTACACCAGCAAACTTAAAGCTAAGAAGGATTTATTTGTGCTCTCTATTCCTGTGATTTCCCAACATAAAAAAGTGCTTAAAGAAATTCTAAAAGTTTTATTTTTGAAGCACAACAGATTATTAACCACTTAACCTGTAATCCTGGAATTTGCTAATTTAGGCTTAAAACCTTAAACTTGAGAAAAAAAAAAACTAAATTTAAATGTTAATTAGCTAAATTTTGACATAACACAAAAAATCTATTACATAAACACAAGTTTTTAGTCAAAAGAAAAAAGAAATGAAAACCACCTTCATAGCAGCTTCTTTCAATGTTGTTATTTTACTTTACATACCTTTTAGCCATTTACATAAGTTTAAACAAAAGTGGACAAAAACATTTACTTACAAAAATTTCTTAAGTTCATAAAATGCTAGTAGTTTGCATGTACATATAAGCAGACTTGTCATTTTAACTTGCACATTGTTTTAAATCTAGAGTCTTAAAAGTATTATTAGTTAAATAATAAGTATTTATAGTAACATAACTACATTAGTCATACTAAACAAGAAAATAACTTTTTCAATGATAATTATAGAGTAAAATCTAAAAACTTTTAAATTAATTTTAGTGAACAACAAAAGTACTTTTTTTTTAACTACACTTTTTTTCTTAATGATACATTTTCACATTTTAAATACATATGAAAGGGTGACACATGCTATAAGTCTTTCTAATAAAAAGTAATCAAATTTTTTTTTTTGAGAAAATTTGTCAGAGTGAATTATAGGTTTTTTAATGTTTTTAATGGTTAATTTTTATGCGGTTTTGTAATGTCAAAATACATGTTTCATAAAAAAGAAATTCAACATGGAAATATATCAATGAAAAAAAATTGAGTATATTTAAAAATATTGAAAAATTGTACTAAAATACTACAACACTCTTCTAGTGAAAACTATTCAGTGCTTGACATAGAGTTATTAACTAAATGTTTACTTGAGCTTGTCTCACAGCACATTTTGATCAATTCTAGAGTTTGTTTGTAAAAGTTTTTTACTGATGTTTTATTTAAGTTTACTCCAAAAGGGTAAGCATAAAATACTTATTAAAAATTTATTTATACTAATTTTTCCGGATTTAAACTATTTTAAAATTAAACAAATAGTAGTTTACTCAGGCTTTAGATATCTTTATTCTATTCTCACCTTTATATGTAACTGGTTTAACATAAAATGACCTGCCCGAATAATTATTTTCGATTTTCTTATAGAAATATAGCAGTTAAGCTTACTACTTATTGATTACACCTTACTAAATTTTTGGAAACAAGTGTCTAAAATTAAAAAAAAATATTTTTAAGTAAACATGAGTAAAAGTTATCTTAAGCTATAGCAAAAAATAACAAGTGCAGTGAGACAAACTCAAATTAACTTAAAGTTGTGTGATCTACGAAAAATACCATTATTAAAAAACGAGCATAAAGCAAATTTATTATTTTTTCAAAAAACATAAAATTTTAATGTCAATTACTTTTCTTATCTTAAATACTACTAAATTTTTTTAGTGTTATTTTAGAGAACGAATCTTTGTCTTTAATTTAAAAAAAATAACTTGGTTTGGGGTTGTAATTATTTCATGGGGTCCCTCCAAAAATAAAGGTTTTTTTTTCATTGTTTATTGCCTTTGATCCAAAAATAAATATCTTTTTATTTTATTTTTTTTTATTAATTTTTTTCCCTTAGTTTGCATGTTATTCAAACTCTTAAACGTTTATTTTATAAATAATGTTAATATCTTTTACGATTTGGCCCAGAAGCGAAGTGATGTATATTACACTATCCTTTGCCTTGGCTATTGCCTAAAAAAAATTGATAAAAGGAAAAAGAAAATTAAAAAGAATGTGAATTGCCACAAATTCAATTAAACTAAAATAATTTAATTAAATTTGTTGTAATTCACATTCTTATTATTATTTTTTTTCCTTTTATTAATTTTTTTTCTAGGAAATGGCCAAGGAAATGTGAATTACAAAACATTTAATTAAATAATTTTAGTTTAATTGAATTTGTGGCAATTCACATTCTTATTAATTTTCTTTTTCCTTTTATCAATTTTTTTTTTAGGAAATGGCCAAGGCAAATTATAATGTAATATACATCATTTTGCTTTGGGGCCAAATCGTAAATGATATTAACATTATTTATAAAATAAACATTTAAGAGTTTAAATAACATATAAAAAAAGGGAAAAAAAACTTTATTATCTGTTCTATGGCAATAATAAAAAAAAACAATCTTTGTTTTTTGAGGGACCCCATGAAATAATTACAACCCCAAACCAATTTTTTTTAAATTAAAGACAAAGGTGCGTTCTCTAAAATAAAAATAAAAATTTTCGATAGCTTTTAAGATAAAGAAAATAATTGACATTAAAGTTTTATGTTTTTTGAAAAATTAATAAATTTGCCTATAAAATTAACTTTATGCTCGTTATTAAAAACCCTGACTAATATGTTACTTGCAAGATGGCCACTAAACCTGGTATCCTGGAATTTGCTAGTTTAAACTTAATAACCTTCAATTTGGGAAACAAGAAAAAGTCTTGAAATTTAAACAATTTTTACATGTTAAGTAGTTAAATTTAACTAGACACAAAAATTTATTATAAAAATACAAATACTTTGTCATCATAAAAACAAATATTGAGAAGACATTTATACTAGCTTTTTTTAATATTATTATACTACTTAAAATAGTTTTTAACCTTTTAGTTAAGTTTAAAATTAAAGTGAACTAAATACATGTATTTATAAAACCTTTTTAAAATTCTTAAAAACCAGTGGCTAGCCTGTAGTTACAAGCAGACCTGCCATTTTAACTTGCATCTTGTTTTAAAACTATAGACTTGAATAGATTATTAATTTAATAATAAATACTAATATTTACATATTACACTAGTCATACTATATATAACAATATATTTTTTAAATGTTAAATATAAAGAAGAATGGAAAACAATTTAAATTAATTTAAGTAAACAAAAAAAGTTTCTTTGTATTTCTAAGTATACTTGATTTTTTAATGATACATTTTCACTTATAAATAAACATGACAAGTCTGAAACATGCTGTTAAATCTTGTAAAAGAAAACTTATTAAAAAATTTTTTTTTTTTGTTTAGATTAACTTTGAATTATAAGTTTTTCCTGCTTACTTAGGAACGTTTAAAACTTGTGAAAAATACTTGTTAATAAAATTTTAATTTTAAAATATTCAACAAATAGTTATGTAAATATTAAAACATTTACATAACTCAAGGAGCCTTAAGGACATTATTTAAAACTTACATTTAATATTGTGGAGTTGCAAACCAAGAGCAATTTAAAAAAGTTCTTATATTTTTAATTTTTGTTTTTGGAGTAAACTCGTTTGAGGGTGCCATAGCTTTTTTAATTTCTTAAAGGAGGGCTTTTGAAAAAAAAGTTTAGAAAAGCTTAAAATAGACAGACCTTGGCATAGGTTTTTTTTTGATTGCTAAAATATTATTATATGCTTGATGTAAGTGTATTATTTTACTGTTTTATTATTCACTTAAGAATTATTTATAATTTTCAGCACAAAATAATAATATTTAGATGAAATAACTTAAAAAAAAAGTTATTAACAAAATAGTGATACAAAACTTATAACTAAATTTTATTATTAGTTATAGATTTAGTCAAAGTTGCTGAAGTTGTTTTTTATACTGTAAATAAAATATATTTTATAACCTTTGGTTTTTTTTTTTCGTAAAAATTAAGTTTGACTAGTTAAAACATTATGTCTAAACTTCCTTTAAGTTATTTTCTTAAGTTAAGGTAAAAAAAAGATTGTTGTTTAAAATTAAACTTAACAAAGTTTTATAAAGTTTTTGTATATAGCAGGGTTGCCTAATGTTTTTAGCAAATTTTCTTCAAGTTTTCAAAATCTTTTTTAGGGGGTAAGTTTTTCGGTACACTATTAGTTAAAATTAAGTTTAATATAAAAAACTTTGTTAAAATGTATAAAAACATTAACAAGATACTTTAAGCTAATTTAAATGTGTTTGTTAACTAAAACTATTGTTGATGATGAAAAAAAAATATTTGTACGATAGATCTTTTGTGTTAAATCAAAACACTACTGCTCTAAATTTTACTACTGAACATGATAAAAATTCCAGGTTTTTTTTAAGTTTTTTAGTGATTTTTGTAAAAAACAATTACAATTTTTTTTTAATTTCTTAAATTCCAGGTTTTTTAGCCTCAATTGTCAAATTCAAAATTTCCAGATTTTTTGCAACCCTGATAAAGGTTAACTTTACTTAAATTTATAACAAACAAAATAACTAATTTAAATTGCTGAAAACAATTGAATTGCATAAGTAAACTAACAAAGTTTTTTATCTTGTTTATCAGTTTGTAAGTTACAGACCTTTTGAAACGAACTCTAGTAGGTTTAAAATACTACTACTCTAAATGTGTTTCTCTATTAATTAAAAAAAAAGTTATAAAGACAAAATTTATTAAACGATATATTTTTTGTGTCAAATCAATTTTTGTTTACTTTACATGTAAATAATTGTTTATTAATCAAAATTTTTATCAAAGTTTCTCACATTTCAGGTTCTTCCATGATTAAAGGTTTTAACCCTGCTATTATTGAACAGAAGTTCTTTTTGAATGAAACATAATCCCAAATCAATTTCTAGCATAACTAAAGAAGTGATGATAATACAATGATTTAAAATAAAAAACTGAATTCTTATTTGAGAACTTTTTAATGATAGTTATTTAATTTTAACTACAGCTAGTTATTTAAATAAAAAAACTTGCATAGAGAATTTTTATCCATTGCAATGTAAAAATAAATATAATTTTATGTTGTTCTTATCTATTAAAAAAACAAATTTAAATAAACTTTTTGAAAATGTTAAAACAAAAAAATCAAGCTATAAATAAAGTACTCAAACAAATTAATAATGATTTCAAATACCAAGTTTTTTCAAACCCATTACAAGTTTCGCTTGGTTGCACTTACAAAACATTCAAACTCCACATGTAAGCATTACTAACTTTTAATTTACTGCAACATGGTCAGAAACAAATAGTACATAATTTTTACCCACATTTTTACACGCCTCATGTGAACTATATGGGATAATTTAATTTAATTAACATTGTCGCCTACTAAATAACCGGAATTTTTCCGTAAATTTTACCTGTTAATCAGCAGCACTTTGTTCAAGTTGCTTGCGCACTTGATTTCAAGTATGCACTCTACCAAGTGCTAGCCAATGGATGAACCCAAGTTTACTAAAATTTTACAAGTTTAAAGGTTATGGAAGATATATTACTGTGTTACCACACAATCAATATGCAAATAGTTTACCATATAAAAAAAACAATTAAAATTAAATAAAAATAAATTATAATTGTTAAACAATTTCGAAAAAACTCTAATTTTACTGAGAACAGCTCTTTCGACATAAAGGCTTTTGACACTTGTTGCCTAAAGTGTTGTGTAGTCTAAATATAGCGGTAGAAGGTGTAGTTGCTCTATTTTTAAGAGGAAATCGCTAAACAATCACTTAAGCATGACATTTTTCTAAATAAAAATAACATTTAAGAATACAAGAAATTAAGAGTTCTGAATATTGATTTTCAAATATTTATTGAAATTAAATTTTTTTTTAATGAAATTTAAAATTTATTAATGTTGTAACTCTTTACTCCTTAGCTCTATGTAAATCTAAACAATTATGAAGAAATAGATTTATTTTTTGTACGTCGAAATTTGTAGCTGTCTCCAGCAAATAGTAATTCAGTTATTATTTTTTTTTTCCATTTTTGACACTTCGATTTTAATTTTTTGGTAATATAATTGAAATAATACATACAGCAATGTTTTAGTTAATTAAAATATCTCAAGTTGTAAAAAATTGTGAAAAATGTTTAAATTATTCAGTTTTATTTAAACAACAAATAGTTTATACAGTTTATACAGAGATAGTTTTTGTTAGATTTTGTATTTTTTTAAAAAAGTCAAAACATAAAAATTAAAAAAAACTATTTTAAAGATTAAGTATATGTAATTTATGTTAAGCGGTTATCAGTTTCATTTTAAACTTGAAACTTTATAGCAATGTTCTTACTTTAATGATAGTAAACGTTTAAACTATCTGAACAAAAAAATTAATTAAATGGCATGTTTCTATGTTTAAATAAAGTCTAAAACCTCTAAAGTTATTGGGTATCTTTCGAATACGCAAAAACGGACATTTTTGCACGAAATTAAATATATTTAATTAATCCTTAAATTTTTTTCTTTTACTATCACTCTTACTCTTAATTAATTGTTTCTTATTTAAAGTTTTTTTCAGAATAAAAGTATATATATTAACATCTTTTTAATAAGGATTCTCAGTCAAAGCAGTAAAATGCATAAATAATAGACCCTAAACTCGTTCAAAATTTAAGTTGTGCTGAAGTGTCCCTTTTTGAAAAAGTTGCACCAACTAACCTATGACATAATAATCAAAATTAACAAAAACTAGCGCAAGTGTTTTTTATAAATTAAAGTAGCTTCAAGATGATTCCATAATCAGCTTTTGCTTAGTCTTTTTAAAGTAATATTCTATACAACTTGGAAAAAAAAGTAAATGCTCCTAAAGTTTTTTTTTCGAAATAACTATTGTGCTTTATGTTTTGTTGTTAAAAAAACATAATGAAAAATGGTGTTTATTTTTCTTGTTTAAAAGCGGTTCAATAAAATTTTTCTAGTATTTGATAGAAAGGTAAAAATGATAGAAAGAAAAAAGTATTAAAGCATATAAAGATATATTAAAAAACAACTGAGCATTTTAAAACTTATGATATTTGTTAACTAAAACTTTATAGTAATTTTAATTAAAAAACTATATTAGGTTGTTTTAATTAAAATATTTTAAGTAAAACTTTAAGTTTTGTTGTATAAAACGTTTTACCTTGGCCAAAATTGTTCACCAAAAGTATATTTTTATACAAGTTAAATATGTTTTTTACTTATGTAACTAAACAAAACGAAGTTTTAAACAATACTGTTATAAGCTCGCAGTATAAATCTAAAACAGAAACTTTCGTTATATAACTTTTAAGCTTTATTTTTGTTTAGTATCTGCTTAAATTAAACAGTATATTTTTTGACATTTTCAAGCTTGTATAAAAAGTGAAGAATTGATAAAAATAGTTTTTAAACGTTTTATACTGTGACTTTGCTGAAACTTTTATTTTAACATTTCATAAAAGAATATGATAAATACTAACACTATTTTGTAAAAACAATACTTAACAAGGTAAAAATCTATAGCGTAATGAAAAAAACTAACAAAAACTAATCTAATTTTTTCCTATAAATTATAATTACTTAAAGAAAACTTAGTGTATTGCAGTTTTGTAGTTTGAAGACATCAGTTTATCTATTTGTTAAAATATTGATTTAATAGGTTTTCAATGCATTTTATACTTTGTTTTAAAATCATGATACTGCCTAGTTGATATTACTATTCACTTTATTGAAAAATAATAAAAAAAACTTTTCTTTTATAAAACTAAGTAAAAAAATATTAAATACCTTATTTTATTGTTTATACAATAATTGTTATTATAAATGTCATTAGTGATGTCATAAGAGAAAGTAACAAAAACTACTTTCACAAGTTATTATAAAAATAGTAGTGTTTAGTGTAGAGTTTACCCATTTTCATCAAATTTTATAGCTGTCTTCAGTGGACAGTAAGTTAAAAAAATATATAAATTTGTATCTTTTAAAGGCACTTCGTTTGAAATTATAAGTTCTAGTAAAAACTTTATTTAGTCTCAAAAATATTTAACGCTTTCGGATAAAAACCATCTTAAGTAAGATAATTTACGGTTAAAATTTTTTTAATAGAACTTAAATTTTCAAACGAAGTACCTTTATAAAAGTTTTTACTATGAGAAATGATAAAATCTGGGAGTAGTTTAACTTTTCAATAAAAAAAAAGTGTTGAAATAGTAACTAAATATTGAGTATAAACAGCTTGTAAATAACTAAAAGTAAATAAGTAGACAAAAGTAATTAAATGAATGAAAAATATCTTAAACGTTATTCATTAATTAGAGCGGCATTACAGAGAAAACAATTAACTTGTTTCGAAAAATCTGAGCTGTTTCATTTAATATCTATTTAATAAATAGTTTTAGAACTTTTTTTTAAAACTTGATTAATTATATAAACTATTATAAATTATTTTTAGAGTTCATAATTTTTGAAATATATAGTTTATACTAAAATAATAAGTACAGTTTTATTTTGACAATATAGTTTTAATAAAGTAGTATTTTTGTTTTTACTTTTTTTTTAATTGATTAACCTTGTCTAGTTTCTATAGTTTTTACTTAAAATCTTTTGTTTACACTACATTGGTATTTTATGCACAATAAAAAAAGATAGTTATGTTTTAAATACAATTTCTGCATATCAATCATGCAATACATATTTTGTTTTATACAACATTGAAGAACTTAAGTTGTTTAAAAAATAAACACCATAATATTGACGAAATACCTGATATTACTAAATTCTTGTATACTGGAAACAGCTACAAATTTTAAAAGTAATATAGTGCATACATTTGCAGAATGCTATTTTTATTATCGTTTTTTTTTACTAACGGTTTTTTAGTTGAATTTATTTATAAAAACTTGTCTTTTTTCAATTGTTTTACTATTTGATTGTTTCTTTTTTCATACTTAGTATTAGTTTATTTAAGTATATCGTAGATCTTATAGATAATTACTAAAAAGAAAGTATTAAACAAATGACCGTAAATTTTGAAATAAAAGAAATCTTTTACCATTTTTTTACCGTATAAAAATAAGTTAAGACTAATATTTGATGACTACTTTAAAAGTAGTAAGTTGACAAAATCCTTTAAAAAGTTTTTTAGGTTCTATTTAGATTTAAATGAAATGTTGGTATAAAAGAGTTTTTAATATCTACGGCTTATGATATTTTATTACCATTAGTATTTTAGTCATTGAAACTAACAAACGTTTAAAGTAATTAATAAATCGTTTTTCTAAGTTGTGATACCTAACTCTAACTTTCAAACATAATTAATTTTACTAAAAATATAATTCTATTATAAATTGAAACTTGTCAAACAAGTTTTTGGATTAGAACTGATCGGGTTAGAAGTGATTTGATTAGAAGTGATCGGATTAGAATTGATCGGTTTAGAAGTGATTTGGTTAGAGTTGATCGGGTTAGAAATGGAAGCTGGTTAGAAATGATCGGCTTCTATTAAAGTAAGTATATAAAATTTCAAAAATTGATTCTTGTAGAAAGTAATAGCAAAACGATTATTTTTTTTTATAATTTTTCTTTTATATAATGTAACTTTATTTATTTGTTTTTATTTAAAAATTTTTGTAAGTAATCAATAGTAAAAAAATCATATGTAGTTTTTTAATCAAAACAACTTATACAAAGCTAACTTAACAAAAATGATTCAAAACTCAAACTATAAAGAGAAAATATGCATTTTAAAACTCTATAAACTTAAGTTATTGCGAGGCTGATTGGTTGAGGTGTTTAGACGCTGGCTGCTAAGCGCAATCAACGTGAGTGTTTCGAGTTCAAATCCCGGTAGTGTTATATTTTGACAATCGATTAGAGACTTTAATCAGAGGAAGCTAATTTCTACACACATAGTTATAAACATGGTGTTTTCACATAAACTCTTCCGTATAGCCTCTTCATATTACTGTCTACATCGCGACGGTTCATCGTTTTTATGCTTTTTATGTTTTACACTTTTAATGATATTTTAAGAATTTTAATTCTTACTCTTGAAATAAGTTTTAAATTCACAGTTTTTATTTAAAATACCTAGAAAACTTTTGTAGAAATAAAATAGCTTTAGCAGTTATAGTAGTATTAATGTAGAATTTTTGTAAATGTTGGAACACGGTAGAATGGTTTATTTTTCAAATACGAATAGTAAATTATTTTGAGAATTAGTTTTAAAAAATTGTAAAATTTTCGATAGTTTGTATATATAGCTGTAATTGCATTTATTTACTTTTCTTTACTGCAAACAACTGGTGCAAAAGTGTCCCATCGTGAAAAAGTGTCCCTTCGTGAAAAAATTAACATTTCCCATATTAAACAGTTTTATTCGAAAATAAACAGCACAACTTAAGATGTAACAAATTTGTATCTGTTGAAGTTTAAAAATCTTTTATTGCTTTTTGAATGCTGTATTTATCTATAATAAACTTTTAAGTTAGTTTTTGTAGGGTAGGTCTTTTTATGGATAGTATTTTATGGGTAGAAATGCTGCAATCAATTATGCCCATAATTTGATGTGATGTCATAAAAATTATGGGTAGTATTTAGATGTTGCTGCAATTAAGTTGCTGCAATTAAATCAAAAATAAATTACTTTCTAGGCTTTATATAATATTATGGGTAGTTGTATTAATTTAAATTTTATTTTGTACACTAACAAAAGTAGTGGCTAGGCTTAATAAAAGATTATTGATAATTTTTATATTTAAGATTTAATTAAGAAAAATAAACAAAAACTTGTATACACTTAAACCAAATGTTTATTATATATATATATATTTAATATATATTAAGTAAACTTATAGAAGTAGTGGCTTGGCCTTGTGTGTACTATATTATGAGCTTTAAATTTTTAACAAAATATAATTTAAATAAATGTACATATAAATTAAACAGTTAGTTTATTTGTATTTAAGTTGTTATTACATAAACTATCAATAATTTTTGTATAAGAACTATACACTGTTTTTTTTTTACATTTAATTGCAGCAACATGTCAATGCTACCCATAATTTAAATAAAATCACATTAAATTATGGGTAGAATTGATTGAAGCAATTTCTACACATAAAATAGTGCCCATAAAATAGTACACATAAGTTTACTAAACATAAATTAAAAAACAAACTTATAAACCTAAAAGTTTGTTTAAGTGTATACAAGTTTTTGTTTAATTTTCTTTATTAAATAAGATAGTTTTCATAGTTAAGATTTTATAAAATAAAAAACAACTTAAATACAAGTAAAATAATTGTTTGACTTATATGTACATTTATTCAAATTATATTTTGTTAAAAATTAATAATCAAAAATTTGGTTAAAATTACAAAATAGTGCCCACAAAGTAGTACACATAAGGCCGAGCCATCACTTCTATAAGATAAGTAAATATAAACTACATATATACAATTATTAAATAAAGAATTGGTTTATGTGTGTTAAAGTTTAAATTTTTAACTTTATTTAAAAAACCTTAAATACAAAAACTATCCAAAATATTTATAATATGCCAAACCATTACTTTTGTTAGTTTATAAAATATAAATTACAAAAAAAAAACTTATAAATCAAATAATTGGTTTAAGTGTATACAAGTTTTCGTATTTTTTTTCTTTATTAAATCTAATATAAAAAAATCATCCATAATATTTTAATAAGTCTAGCCACTACTTCTGTTAGTTTACAAAATATAATTTTAATAATGATAAAAATTAATCAAATTATTGGTTTATTTGCATTCAAATTATTTTTATTTGTTTGTATATAAGTTTAAATCTACAAAAACTATCTATAATATTTATATAAGCCCTGGACAGTATTTTATTTTTCATTTAATTGCAGCAACATCTAAATACTACCCATAATTTAAATGAAATCATATCAAATTATGTGCATTATTGATTGAAGCAATTCTTAAAATAAAATAGTTCCCATCAAGTAGTACACATAAGGCCAAACCACTACTTCTATAAGTTTACTAAATATAAATTACATATATACATACATAAATCAAACAATTGGATACTGTGGGTTCAAGTTTAATTGTATTTATTTTGTTTATAAAATCTTAAATGAAAAAAATATCCAAAATACTTATAATATGCCAAGCTAGTACTTCTGTTAGTATATAAAACAAAAATAACATAAATATACATATAAATTAAACAATTTGTTTAAGTGTATTCGAGTTTCTTTTTCTTTATTAAATATTACATAAAATAACTATTCATTGAAGAATAACTCCTTGTCAATTTAGTTTAATAATTTATTGACAATGTAAAATCTAAAACGAAAACAAGTATAAATATAAACACTAAAATGAGCTATAGTCTAATTATCCTACATCCATAGTCTTTTAATAAGTCTAGCCACTACTTCTGTTAGTTTACAAGATATAATTTAAATAAATGTAAAAATAAATCAAACTATTGGTTTGTGTGTATTCAAGTTATTTTTTATTCGTTTGTTTATAATTTCAAAACTACAAAAACTATTGTTATTGTTTATAAAAAGCCAAGACAGTAATTTAGTTTTTATTTAATTGAAGCAACTTGATTGCAGCAACATCTAAATACTACCCATAATTTTTAAGACATCACATCAAATTATGGGCCTAGTTAATTACAGCAATTCTACACATAAAATAGTGCCCATAAAATGCTACCCATAAAAAGTCCTACCGGTTTTTGTAAGGTTAAGTTATGACGTCACATATCGTTTTTACAATTTTTCAGGGTTAAATAAAAAATATACATTCATTTGAATCTTATTGTGCATTAATTAATTCGCAATAAATAAATATTTAAGTAATTTAAAAACTTCGAAATTAATAGATAATAAGATTTATTAAAAAATAAAACGTTTTTTATTTTTTAATTAATAAAAATTTTAAATATATCTTTTGTAAAAAATTTAAATTAAACAAAAATATTATTTGAAAATAGTATAGAAGTGAAAACCGTATATAACCTTATAAAATGTTTTAAGAAACAAATGAAAGTTTTAAACAAGATAAGAAAACTCTTTTATTTAACAAGCTTATTTATCTAAATGTCTGCAAAATTAACAAGCATAACTTTTTATTTTTTTTAGAAAAGTTTATAATAATACTATACGGCATATAGTTTAATTTTATTCATATATATTTTAAAAAACATTTGAATGAAGATTTAAATCATTTGAACTAAATAAACTGTTTTTATAATGTTTAAAAAGTATCAATTTAGTTATAAAAACTTATCAAAATATGCAAACCAAAATTGAGACAATTTTAGAATAATTTTGAATTGAGAAGCTGCCGGTAGCATAGAAAATTAGAAAATAAGTTATGTTATGTTGGATCTACTGCTAATTTAAAACCCATCATATTCAGCAACAATTAACTGTAAACCTGAAAGCAAAATTTATAATTACACGTTAATCTAATAGAACTCTCTAAATGGACACATAAACTGAAGCTTGAAATCTAAGTATGAGTAGTTATCTAAAGACAAAAAGTTCTATAAAACAAAAAAGTAAAATAAACAAGCATAGACCAGGTATAGGAGATAAATGTGTGTTTTGCTTTGTCAAAGTACATACGATTTGGCAAACAAATAATAACCGAATAAATTTAATATTAAAACTAGTAGGAAATGCAGACTTAGAAAAAAATTCTGTTGATGAGCTTAAAAAAAATTAGTCATATTTCATACATGCATTTCTTTAAATAATTTTTCCAAATTAGTTTTATTAGTGCATTTATGTTTGTTGTTTTTATATTTTTGTATTTTTAATATCATTAAGTATTGTATTGTATTTTTTTTTATGTTTCGCATTAATACTTTCCGATGATATGTTTTCTGTATAAGACTTTTGAAAAGTTTGCAAAAATTCTAAGTTATTTTAGTTGTAAATCGATTAAGTTTTATAACTTTTATGGCTAACTTTAGTTTAACAAGCAGGTAATCAATTATTAAAATTTATTTTTATTTACGCATGAATCATTATAGCAGTATATACATAGCATTCCATTACATGCTAATGTCATTATTTTGTTGCTACTTGAGGAGATTGACATTTGTTTTTAAAAACAATTGTTTTAATTAAACATATATTATATTTTCGTCTATAATTATAACATGTTTATCTTTGTTCGTTAATAATTATTGTTTTACTAGAATTATTAGTACAAGTAGTATTTATAAAACTTCTGAAAACAAATACTTTACTACTTCAAAGTTTTTCGAAAAATAAAAATCAAACTACTGGAAGAATGAGGTTTCAATAATTTAACATAAAAAAAAAACATCTAAAATTGAATACTAATATAGTATTTTTCTGTTGAACAATAATTTTGATGAGCCAATATACAAATTAGTTTTAGTTTTTGAATTTACAGTTACTTTACAGTAACCTCTCGCTTATTTACGCACATTGTGTCCACAGAAAAAGTGCGTAAAGATATGAGAGATCGTAAAGAAACGAGAGGTACCAAATACACTCACTATAACGGCTGTTTTTTGATATTGCTTTTAGTTAAAAGCAGACTGGGCACTTTCCGACTTTTAACTATTTGTTTACCTCATTTATAAATATGAAAACAACAGATAAAACTATACATATATTAAAAAAAGGCTTTAATTTCTATAAAGTAATAATACGAGTAGAAATAATTTTACTATTTTAGTTATAAGTACAAATTATCTTTACCTTTGTTTATATGTAACATTTATATTCTATTCAACTTAGTAAATTCAATTTGTAATTTAGCATTTCTTTACAATTATAGAATGGTGTTTATAAATATATAGGTCTAGACTGCTGTATTATTTCTTAGTGTTTTAAACTATCATTATTTCATTATACTTTCATTATTAAACACAATCATGTTTATTTCAGAATTTTGATTTAATCTCTTATTGTTAACAAAATTTCTGATATACTGAGGTATATATAAATGTTTATCAATTAGTAAAGGAACATAAATTTACAAAGTCTAAAGATATAAAGAGGTGTGTTAGCATTCAAAAACATATTTTAATTTAAAAATATACATTAAACCTAATTTGTGCAATATTAAAAAAAAATAAAATTTTTATTTTCTGAATTATATATAGTTCTGAAATGCGCAATTAAACGAGAGTGCGTAACGTCACGAGTGCGTAAAGATCCGAGAGGTTACTGTATAAGTAAAATTTTCCACCAAACATTAGTGTTTATCGAGCATTCTTGTTTTTTTTGCAATCACACATTCAGTTCTTTTTCTTTAATAGTTTACGTTTGTGTGCCATTTTAATTTTCTTATGTTTAGCCTATAGACATAGGACATCCTAAGAGTCTTCATGCCTAAAATATTGATGCTGTTTTGTAAAGTTTATATCCACAATCTTTAAAAAGCATTTCCCAACCAGAATTGCTACGCTTTTGCTGAAAGGAACATAGAAAAATAGTCTATTTCCTTTCCTCTTTTTATCTTGTTCTTACATTTTTTGTGCTTTGGTTATAGGGTAACTCGTGATCGTACCAACCTGCTCTATAGCTTCCCTCTTACCATCAACGGACTTTAAAAAAGAATCAAGTACATATATTTTTCTATAAAACTAGGTGTATAAAAAGTTTGAAAACAAATCCGTTTTACATGGAGAAAACTTTTTAAAACTGTCTAAGTTTCGAGAGCAAAATGTCAAAGATGTCAAGTGCTACTTCAATTTATCATACAATAGTAAGCTATTTTTTACTAAACTAAGTTATTACGTCACATATGTTTAATAAAATTAATGCTTAACTACAATATATTTAGATTCTAGTTTACATCTTTACTTAATTAAAAAAAAATTAAGTATATTTCAAAATTTTCATACAAATAAACGCTAATTTATTATCATAATTGAATGTTTTCCATTCAAACTAAAGTTTTAATCAGTAATTAGTACGGCCATCATCAACAAAATTGATATGTTCCGCACCTTAATAATATAAAATGAGCCTCACTACACAACCAGCAACAACAGCATCCGAGACAACCTACGTTCTTATTAGGATTCATCAGGCAGGCTTAGTTGCGATAAACTTCTCTCAAGATCTAATGTTCTATATACCAATTTTTTTAAATAAATTAAACCAATACATTAGTTGTTAGTTATCTAAGTTGTTATCAGAATAAAAGTAAGTTTATACAGCTCAATTTTTAACAAAGTAAAAATCTATAAGCTAATGATTAGGTAAAAAGTAGTTTTCTATTGTGTTAAAATAGTATTATAGAAGTTGGTTATTTGAATTGGATTTAGTTTGTAGTTTTATTAAGCGGGAAGTATTTTAATTAATCAAAACTTACTTTCTTTATTAGTTTAAGATGACTTAAATTTCGATCCGAAGTCAATCTTGTTTTGTGAAATATTGTTTTTTGTCTAAAAGATCAAGGTACATAACCAATTTCAACATTTCTATATGTATTTTAACTAAGTTTTTATTCATCATTAAATCAACTATTTAATTTTTTTTATAGCTGTAAACTTACTTTCATAAAAAACATCAAGCTTAATTTCTGAAAAATTTAGAAAGAATAAATAATTTACAACATGCCACTGAAAAATGTTGAATTTTTGAAACAAAACTTAAAATATATCAACAAAACGTGTATAAACATGTTTGTAAATTTACAGAAAAATAAAATCGATAAGCTTTAATAACTTTGTTTTCTTAATTAAGCTAAATAAATCATTTGATAACTTTATTAACAATTTTTTTTTTATAAGAAAAGATTAAATATTTGTTTTATGCATGTTTTTTTACCGACATATGCATTCTAGAACTTAGGAAGCTCAGGGCACCTTCAAACAAAATTAATTTTAAACTTAAATTGATATTTAGTGTTTATTACTTTATAATGCACATAAGTTTTTATAAAAATAAAATTTACAAAATAGTCAAGCTTTAATTAAAAGTTACTATGATACAGTATCTAGTTTTCAACAAAACTGTAAACGTTTACTGTTAAAAGAAAGCGTAAATCAGGGGTCGGCAAACTGCGGCCCGCGGGCCAATTGCGGTCCGCGAAGGGTAAATCTGCGGCCCGCGAGCACGTTATTTTTTTGAATGGAATGCGGCCCGCGAAAAAAAATTTTGTGGCCCGCGAGCATGTAAAGTGGCCCGCTGAGCAAAAATATATTTCAAGTAAAATTTTTTTCGGTAATTCGATTTAATTTGTTTAGTTTGGTTTTAAGTCTCTGTATTAAATTTAAAAATAATTAGAAGAAGTTACTACTTTAATTTAAAAATGTGAAAAAGACAGATTAGCATTCTAACAGGATATTTTTCTGAGTTTGATAATAACTTCTATTTTACAACAGCAAGTAATTATCTGAAAAAAGAGTGCTTGAATTTAATAAGTTAGTTATATTATACCTATTTATCAAATAAACTAAATGCAAATGTTTTCCATTTTGTACAAAAATAATGCACAGTAATTAACTAAAGTGTCATTTCTTTATAGCTTAGATATTCTTTCCAATATTTTTTATACCTAAGTTTCTTTTATATATTTTTTATTTGTAAATGTTATGTTTTAGTGCAAAAACATTTAAAATAACATAGTAATAAGAAAAAAAGGTTTATTTAAGTTTTGTTTTGACATATTTTAATTTTTTAGATATTTTCTTTGCACTTAAACTAATTTATATGCACACCAACTTAAAAAAATGCTCATATTTTAAACTACTTTTTATAAAATACTTTAGTTTGTTTAAGTTTAGTTTATGCATAACTTTCTAAGTTTGTTTTTTTCTACATGTAATATCTAAATTTGTACAGACACAATTAAAACAATATATATGACATAAACTAATATAGTTTTTGTTAGGTATACATTTTCATTTTTCAAACATTGATTTTGTCAAACTAAGTTAACTTTTATGCTTTTCATATCAATAAACACATTTGCTGTTTTTTGGAGCTACCTATTTTATATAAACTAGACTTAGGGATAGTTTATAAACATTGACACACACTCAGACTATCACTATTTGAAGACTTCAAATCTCAGGCCAACTAAGTCATTTTATAAGTTTTTGGATAGAATTGTTTTTTGTATACAAAAATATCAGGAATGTTTTTGTTAATTCAGGCTGGCTTTTTTGCTTAAAAGAGTGGCAATTTAAACTTATGATGTAAGTTTTGCTCAACCCAAAATGTTAGTTTTAGTTATAATTTATGTTATAATATATCAAGTTCAAGCTTTGAACTTGAAAATTTATGATTAAAAATTTTGGAAAAAAACTTGAATTTGAGAATTTTTGAAAAAGCCTGGAGTTTCAAACAATTTTTACATGTGAAGTAGTGAAATTTTGATTTGACACAAAAAATTTAGCAAATAAACATTTCTTTATTAAAAAATATACTAAAGTAGCTTAACAGTGTTTTTTAATATTGATATACTTTATAAGACACTTTTTAAACTATAATTAAACTTTATACTAAAAATAAAAGAAGGAATTGTACTTCTAAAAACTTTTGGTGCATTGCACCTTTACTTGTAAAATTTCACTGATTGTTGTGCTTCACGTTGGAACTAAGCCAAGAAATTATACTAAAGTGTCAAAGTTTAAAAAACATCTCTAATAAAAATTCTCAGATGAGCAATAGTTTTTCTATCAGTGCTCTCATCTAAACATATTGATTAAAGTCATAATTTGATATATGCGACTTTACAACCTTAATGCATTTCCTAAATATGACTTTTTGTTGTCATTGAAGAAATAAACAAAAGTTTTTCATTACTGCCAACAAAAATTTTTAAAAAAGTTTTCAATTATAAACGGTATCTCATTATTAATAATAAATTTTGCTACTTTATAACTTGCCTTAACAACTTTTTTCTGATAATTCTGTAGTTACTGAAGATAATCATGTGCTTTGTTGGAACTGACTTTGGTGATTTGTTTTTTTATCGTTTCTCGCAATAACTCCTAACTAACGTTTTTTTTTTGTAGCTCGTTTTTTAATTTACAACTAATATTTTTAAATTCTTATTGCAGATAAAGAATTGCTGTAATGCTTAATAAAAAAGAGGTTTTTCTCTTCGCTAATTACTCAATTAAGTTTTATACTTTTGTTAAAAATGTTTAAGAAAGTTAATTGTCCATTCCAGCTGACTTATATTTTTTTGGCATGTAATTTGTTTACTGTTAATAAGTTTCGTTATTTTTTTTATCTTATGAACTTTGTTTTAACTGGGTTGCTACACAAACAGGCTATTTTAAAAGCTTTAAAACTCAGATGTGTGTAAAACGTTTATTTTAAACACTTTAAATAAATCTTAGAATTCTTAGAATAGTTTTTATGACTGTAGTGTAGTTTACTAATTGTATTTTTTTTTTACATTTTGTGTACTTTTTAATGATGATGATATTTTTACTAGGTACTTAAGCTTGATTTATAACGATTTACTAGCTTTTTGAACTTTTAATGAACTTAGGCTGGTTTGATACAACTCAGACATTTTTGCTTTTTAAGTGACAACCATGTAAAAGTCTAGTTAGTAATAAGATATTTTTTTTAAGTATTCGAGAATTAATTATGTTAGAGAATTTGTTCTAGCTTTCTATAATACAAACAGGTATTAATTTTATTAAATTAACTAATTACTAATTTTTTAATGAATATAAACTATTTAACACGCGAAAACTTTTTTTGGAGTTAATATTCTTAGAAATATGAAAAAAGAGGTTGATAATATAACAAAAATATAAAAGTAACTAATAAATTGTCTTTCAAGTTTGGTTTTTATAGAGAGTTAAATTGTATGTAAAACTACAAAAGTTTTAAATTTAACTTAGTAAGTGCTTATGAAAGTACATAGTTTATTAACTCTTCAGTATATTAGTCAATGTAAATTTTATTCTAATTTTATTTAATTTAATTTAAATAGTCATTCTATGTATAGCTAAAAGTTATTTAAAATGATAAGGTGAATAAAAGTAAAACTTTTCTCTAGTGTGACTAAAACTAAAACCAAAAGATTATTCAAATGTCACTAAAACTAAAACTGCGGCCCGCGAAGACTTTGTAAACTTGAAATTTGGCCCGCGACCACCAACTGCCTGCCGACCCCTGGCGTAAATTCAACTTTTAAATTAAAGCATAAATTATTTTTTAATGCTTTTGGTATATAATACCATTTGAACCACCTTTTAAGTTCGTGTAGTGAATTAATTTAGTTTGAATATTTAAACCAAAATGATTTCTAGTTATAATAGGTTTACATATAAATGACAATTAGGATATAAAGTTTTTAAATAAATAAAATTAATTAAATAGAACAAATATTAGATGAAAACATAAACCGTAGATAAAATAACTTGAACATAGAAAAACTTAAAATGTACGAAAAAAAATGTTAAAAAAAGTTTGGTAAAAACTTAATTTAAATAAATAATTTCTTACTCTACTACCTTAAGAGTTTTTTTTTTTTTTTTGAAAACAGTATTTTATTAAAACATAAGAAAACGCAAATCTAAATACAAGGTTAAAAGTTAAAAGTTATTTTTCTAAAGGTAAAACAATATATTAAAACCAAAAATTTAATTTTGTCGACAGCCTTGTTCAGTGGTTGCAAAAATTTACGTCACTTATGCACTTTTTAGCTGAGAAAATATTTCAAATATATTACAAAAATAAGGTCAATAGTGAATAAACTTAAAAGAGCACAAAAAAATAATTAGTTACTAATCATTAGCGTTTTATTACTACATTCGAGTTATAATCTGATATAAAATAGTTGTTTCATAATTAATACTAAGATAATCTAAATAACTGAAGCGATCATTTTTTAGAGAAAATAAGATTGCTACTTTTAATAAAATTGCTGAATCAATTTTGTGTGTACACAAAAAGCTTAAAATAAAGTTTAAAATATTTCAAAGGTACGTAACGAAATAGTCTAAAATAACAAAATCATATAACAAAATAGTTCTCTGTAGGTACATAAAAATCAACTATCTTAGTTCTTTTCTTTAACAAGCTGAATCATTTTCGCACTTTTCTGTATTGTTAAACGAATTAATAGTCTTTTACGGACTAGTGTAAAAATCAAATACTTCAAGAAAATAAAGTAGTTGGGTATACATTTTTACTAACGGTAAACATATTTACCTCAGACTATTATTTTAATCTTAAACAAAACTGTTGATATTTATGGAAAGAGCATATTTTTATCACTGTTTTGTATATTTTGTATATGTAAGTTACAACAGTTTTATAATAATAATACAGAAATTTAGATATTAACCGTGTTATTAAACATAAAATATACTGCATCAACTATAAACTTCAATTAGCATAACTGCATAAAAGTCTTTAAATGATTTCGAAAACGAAATTCAACGGAACTAAAACTATTAACAACGTTTAACATTTATATATTTAACACTATATACTAAAAAAAGAACAAAAACAAAATAAAGTAAGCTTTGTTTGACGTTAAAAATACTTTCTGCTCAAGACAGTTACTTGTTGTTATTTTAATTTTGTTTATTAAAGCTATCAACAAAAAATATTATGTTAGACCAGAAACTTGATTCACTTAGTATCAATAGTGGTTTCGTTAAGAGTAGTTATTACGTTAATAGCTTAGTTGTAAGTTTTTGTTACAAAAATGTTTTTTTTATTGTCTTAAAATAGTTTTTATTGCTAAAAATTACCGCACGTTAAGTATTTTTGGTTTTGAGGGCCGAACTAAATATTAGTACAATGATTTTTGTTAATGAAAACCAGATTAATTCGAAGTACTATAACTAACGGATGTAAAAATATAGTTGTTAGGACATATGTTAAAATATTTAATTTACAATGTAATTCTAAGGTTTTATTCTACAATAAAATACTATCAAACTGTAAGTTAAAGATATGAAAAGTAAAATGTTTCACTACATACAAACAAAGTATAGGAAGTAGGGTTTACAACAAGTTTTTTTGATGTTGTAACAATTTTTCGAGTTAGGATTAGATAAGTACGATATTATATACATAAACTAATTTTAAAAAAGGGATCATTTTATATCTAAAGAAAGTTATGTTTACCGTTTTATAAGATAATATTTAAATCGCTGTATGTACTTTCGAAAACTATTAGAAACATCAAGCTTTGTGAATACCTTTATTTTTTCTTCAATTTTGTATTTAAATAAAATATATACTAAAAGGATTACATAAAACAAACGTTTTAGCTGGTGAACTTAATGAATAACTAATTTACTGTCTTCAACAAACTTTAAGTGTTACTAAGAAACGAATATATAAAATGCTACTTTTGTTTATAAAATATTTTTAATTAATGTTTTGCTAATATTAGATATTACGTCAGATTTTTATACTTCAATTGACTAATTAACCAAATGTTTTAAATATCATCAGACGCTAATAGTATACTTGAAATTTATCGTGCATCCTTTAAAAAAATAACAATTATTTGAAATGTAAAACCTTACATATTTGAAATTACAAACTATAAGTGTTTTTATTTGTTTTAATGTATCATTCTTTGACAAAACTGTTAGTTTTAAACAAAAACCTTTAACAGTTTATGAACAGAAGTTTATGACTAGTTTTTAATAAACATTACCCACAATCTCTTTATAAATGTTTTACTATACAATTCTAGGTTTATGACAAAAAATTGAGTGTTTGTTTGGATCACAAAAAGAATTATAACTTATTGTAAATAATACAGGTGTTCAGATTTGAACGCCATATAAATAATATATAAGCTAATTTTAAATAATTACAATGAAAAATACTCTTTAAATATATGATTCAAAGAAAATTTAAGAAGTTTGAAAATAAAAGTTCGCTGAGTAATATTACTAACAACCACGTATAAACGTCTCGTACGAAAACGCTTTTCAACAACAACAAACTAAAAGACTGAAATTATAGATGTTAAGATACCTCTATATTTTTCTTTCATCAACTTGTTTCTTGAGTACCCACTTTCCGGTAAGTTCGCACTTTTTTTTTGTTCAAGTTCGTAGTCAAGTAAAAAGTCACTGCATAAGATACAAAACAACATTGCAACGAATAAATTCATAGTTTTAATAAGTTTGCTGTATACTGAAGACAGCTACAAACTTTAATAGTTTTAGTATTTCGCAACTGCATAATACTTTTTTTTATTTATCGTATATTTAAGAGCTAGATTTTGTTAGTTTTTATCATGACGTCTTTTATTTATATTTTAAGTATGTTATATTGTAAACTTTAAATTTTCTTAACAGAATCTAGTATTTTATTTAAATTTTATTGTCTTTTATTCAGTTAACAAACAAAAACTTTTTAAAATAAAAAACTCATATTTTACTTAAAACTACTGTATAACTTGTAATGTTAATATGAAAAAGTTTGCAACATAATTTACTTAGCTTTTCATAAAATTGCTAAACTTCAAACATAAAAGTTTAACACTACTTATATTGGTTTTATACCTTTACATTGGTTTTCAAATTAATAAAAAAACTAAAATTAAGTTTTGATTCAGTATTAAAAATTTAAACAAGTTTGTTTATACTAAATAATAAATTAAACTTGAATATTTAAGTCAAATAATTAAGTTAGCGATCATTATGTGAAAAAAAACTCTTAAAATTTTTTTTTATTAACAAACTTATGTTGAACTCACCTTTTTTGTAATACTAGTAGGTTTATTTTACTTAATTGATTTCAAAGTATATTTTCAAGCTAGTTATTTTTATCAAAACTATGACGAAGGCATTGCCTGTGTAATAAAATAAACAGCGTAAAAAAAACTTGTATTTATAGTAAAAAGTAAACTGTAAACTAAAACTAGCTACAGCATTTTCCATTTTTTTAAACGTCAATCAGTTTTAGGTTACAAATAACTACTGATTTGGTTTTAGATGTCCTAAAACATAATAAGGGCAAAATCATGGATGACAAAAATTTAATGTCTTGTAAAGACAGTTACAAACTAAAAGAGAATTAAAACAGCGGCTTAATATAGCCTTTTAAAACCAAAAGATATTTATAAACTATTCTTCGTTAGTTTAAATTTTGACGTCAGTTACGTTTGTTTCTGTAATTTTTTTATAAACTTCTCGATTTTTACTATACGCTTATAGTCTACTAAAGAATATATTTTTGAATTTATTTACCTAGTATTAGTTAACACAGCAATCGGCACGCTGATCAAAATCTGTGTACACTTAATTGCAAAAAATTAAATCTGTGCACCCCAAGATCTTATTTTGATGGGGGCCTCTAGTGATGGGACTACGTGAACTTTTATTTCACTAAAACTACTCTTTAAAGCAAAATGCTGGTTACATGAAAATTCAAAATTATTTTTAAAATAATTAAGAGACTATATCTAATTTTTTTTTTTTTTTGAAAAATAAAAACAAACGTTTGTTGGTCTTATGATATATACAGGTCATTTTTTTTCCTAGCTTTTAATTAATTAAAAATATTCAAAAACTTAAAATAACTTTATTTTTAAGATTTTTTCATCCATATCTCAAAAATATATTAAAATATTTAAAATTGAAAAACGTGTTGATATTTTCAAGACCTACATACGTATATACTTTTTTTCGTTCAAAATATACACTACTTTTGAATTTAAAGTCCTTTGATAATCTTTTTAGTAATAAGTACTAGGATTGTCCGAGTTTAATATGTCATGCACCTAAATTTTTAATGTTTCCTGTAAGGATATATACTTTCATAGAACCAAATAAGTTTTAACTCCTATTTAAAAAAGTCACAACTCAGTTTATATTTATATGCAAACCTTTTAATAACTAGAGCTGGAATTTATTGTTTGATACTAATTTAACGAACCTTTTTATTTAGTGTACCTTATTTCCACAATGATATTTTAATTATATAGTCCTGTCTTACATACTTATTAATTGAACACATCACCGCAGTCACTACAAAATCCCTAGTATAGTACTCTTAAACTATCTTTTTTAATATTAATTAAATACATGACACTAAACAAACAGACAAATGTCAATAAAAAAACGAGTTAAAAACAGCTAAATTATAAATAATGTACAGTATATCTTGTTGCTCCCCGTATAGCTGGTGAAGTTTCTTACATAGACTGTGTTTTTGCACTTCACGAAGTTCAGGGTTGTATCTGATTGTCACTTCGTTATGTTAAGTAATAAAAACTTAAAATTTTACTATGTTTTCTTAGAAAAATTGTTACATATAACTACTATATGTTTGCTTTTTATCTAGGCTTAGTGATTAAATTTAGAACTCTTTCAGGTAAAAAAATCTTGATTGACCATAAAACTAACAGTTTGAAGTTTTTTAATCTATTTTAAATTACAAAATATATATTTATTTGGCCAAAAATTATAACAAATTAATAAATATCAATTAACTCAACAAATAGTCAGTTGAAAAAATAGCCTAAGAATCACAAAAAATATCAAACTAGTTTGAATTTTAAATCAAACATGTGTCAGCATAAGTATTTCAAAACAAAAAAACTTTTCCAAAGCTTTCCAAACTTTTTAAAATAGCATAAGAGTTGTACAGAGTAGTTTTAGTGTATTAAAATCCGGTTTTTTAAACAACTAAAGCCATAACTGATTTTAATCTAGTTTAATCGATATCAAAAAAAAAAGCTAACTAGCTTTAAAAAAAGCTTTAAAATCTTTTTATCTATACAGTAAATTCTTGAGGTGTTTAGTTTTAACTAAGAATATAAATTTTTATCTTTTTTAAACTATTTCACTTAATTTTATTATTGTTTGTTTTTTTATACACATAGTTTTCCAACAACTCAGGATAAGAAAATTAAACTTATTTTTTGTGATTGATACATTTCTTTACAACCCTTCGATTATCCAGTTTAAGTTATCAATATAATTTAGAGTTCTCATACTATTAGGAAAGCTTTAATCTTTATAAAAAATCAGACTATTTGAGTTTACTTGTAAACAAACTTGGGCTGCCCAAGGATAATGAAGTTTTTAATATGTCTCGTTTATTGTTTATCTAAATTTTTTACTTTTATTTTCAGCTTTTTAATTTTTAAGTTTACAAACTCTTTAAAAATTCATGATGACTCAAGCTAGTCTGATGCAATTAGTACAAGTATTTAGTAACTATATTGAATTTTAATTTTTAAATAGTTAGCCTTGCAAAGTTAAAAAGTTAAAAAGAGTAGTTAAAAGTTAAAAAGATAAAGTGCTGTTGATACTTTTAGAATGTTTGTCAAATACCATTGTTTGTTTAGTTTAATGTTTTAAATATAAATAAATTATTTATTTAGTTCATTTGAAAGAGAAATCAGCAAGTGTTCGATAATTGGCGAAATAACTGAAAATAAAAATATTCGTGGGCTTCAGTTATAGTTTTTATTTTATATTCTAAAAAAAATTTATTATTTCCTGTAAATTGTACCTGATAACTTTTTCTTAAACTAATTTGAAGCCCCTCAATATCTAGTATAAGTATCAAAGTTTTTATTGCAAACCAAGTTCGCATGTTCAGGAATTTTTCCTTTGTCGGCCGTAAATTCATAATTCAACGAAGTTTTCTAACTCTTACATTAAAACTATTATAAAAATTTTATTTAATTCATAAGTTTACAGGTTATTGCATAAATAAAATAAAAATTTTTCCTTACTTGTTAGTATTTTATGTTAATTAACTAAGCATAAATAAAAAACAAATTTTACGATAAACTTCTAATATTTATCAGGTAAAGATCAAAAAGCAAAAAAGTATAATATATTAATAATAAAATTATGTGACGTCACTTTTGAACTATCAAAAACTAGCTGAATATTACTTGATAAATTAAAGTTGCACGTTGCTAATATATTCAATTATGTCTTTAAATCAAATAATTTAAAATTAAATCTCTAATAGACAATAATTTCTTCACTGATACAACGAGTTCTCTGCGTAAAATGTGAACATTAATGTTATTTAAATCTTTAAAATTAAATAAAAATAATCGTATGATCCTTATTAAATAAATTTAAAGTATTACATAACTTTAATTTTAATAGTTGTTTGAACAAATTAATACTAGAGGCAAACTGTTTTTCGTGAAAATCATAATTTTTTTTAAATTAGTTTTCTAAAATGCATTTGACTAGATGTACTTTAAGTGTGTAGTTTTCTTAATTTAATACACACAAATGTCTTAAAAAATAAGTTTTAGCTTGTTTAAAAATACCAGTTATAAAAATGCTCAAATTCATTTTGTTTTTGGACTAATAAGTTTAAATCATCTTAACACGTTTCTTTATTAATGTTATTAAGAACTCAGTATAAAAGTTATTCTACACGTTATATCTACAACATTTATTATGATATGATTGACAAAACTTTTTTAATAACTAAAGTCTTTCAAGTAGGTTGTTTTGTAGTTTAAATTTTTGTTTAATGTTTATAAACATTAAAATAATATATTAATATATAAATAGTTAAAAAAATTATTTTAGGATATAGTAAACTATAAAAAGTACTAAGAGTATTTTATTTTTAATGTTACAGCATTAAAAGCTAATTATCTAACTTTATGTTTTACCTGAAGAACAGTTAAGGATTACATATAGTACAATAAAAAAAACACTGATTTAAAAAAATATATAATAAACTATCAATCAAACACATACTTTTGAGACTATAACTAAAACAAATTTGCGCAGAATAGTAACAAAAAGTTGCTGAAGTTTTATTAAAACTGAAATTAAAAATAGTCATCACAATATACCAGTACATTTGTAATATCTTAGCTTGTTCTACCCAAATTTATATATAACAAAAAGAAGTAAAGTTTTTTAATTAAAACTTAATAACAAAGCGAAAAGTTAAAGCAAATCAGAAGCGCCTATATACTGCAGCTGCCAGTTAAAAGCGTGCATTTATCGTGGTAAAATTTTAGAACTAAACAAATTTAGATGCATTTATAACTATATTGCGAAGCTTATTGACGTCTTTAATTTTTCGCACAATAAAAAAAAAACGAAAAGCTACTCATTTATAAAATTTTTATAGTGAATTAAAAGCCTGCTTCTATTAAAGTTTTTTAAATTTTTAAATGCACTTCAAAATGCCTAAATTTCATATTCCTCGAATTTTCAACTATATTCAGATGATTTATAAAAAAAGTATATTTTAGAAAATTTAAAAAAAATTCTACAAAAGTGAATAATAAACTTCAATTTAAAATTTACTGAAAGTTATTATACTTTAGTATGCTTTAAAACTTTATCTTTGCATTATCTCAAAAATTAATTTAAAAATAATATTATGTTTGTCTAACTAAGATATGATAATAAAGTTTACAGTTTTTTCAATATTATTTTAAAGATAAAATTCAGATATGAAAAATCGAATTCAGAATTAAAATAATTTTTAACGTTTGACTTTAAGTCGTCAAAGTTTGAATTGCCTTGCAGTTTCTTGTAAACATAAAACTTGTTGTCGTTTTAACAATTAAAAAATAACTACGAATACAAATTTCCGCACAATTTTTAAATCATCTCACCATCTGTTATGTACACTAATTGGTACTCTCCTAAAGATTTTATTTAAATTTAACTGTAAACTAATTAGGACGCAGAGATTACTTTACCAAAAGATATTAACTTTAGCTATATTGTCAAAAATATGACTTAACTTTAGCTGAAATGAGAACACGCCTGTACAAAATTTGTATCATGCTCTAGGTTTATAAGCCATCGCCTTTGCTTTTAAAATGTATTTAATACTTTTTATAAAACTTAGCTGTATCTGAAACTTTTATTTCAAACACTTTGAATAAATCTTCGAATTTTCAGAATAGTTTTTATGACTGTAGTGTAGTTTACTAATTGTAATTTTTTTGTCTACTTACATATTGTGCTTTTTTATAAAAATGATATTTTAGTTATGTATTAAAGCTTGATTAAAAGAAAGTTTTTAGTTAGTTCAAACTTTAAGAAACTTTTAATACAATTCAGAAACTTTTGCTTTTAAAGTTGCAACCATATTACTAATTAATTACTAATAAGGTATTTTATTAAAGTATTAGAGCATTGTTTATGTTTAAAAATTAGATTTAGCTTGTCTACCGTATAAATAAGTATTAATTTTATTTATTTAACTACTTATTAAATTTTTAAAGAGCACAAACTATTTAAGACGCAATAACTATTTTCAAGGGTTAAAATTTTTCATATTAAGAAAAAGTTGGTTTATAATATAAACTGTTTATAATATGTTTTTTAACTCGGTTTTTATAGAGAGTTAGGTTGTAAGTAATATAACAAAAATAACTTATTAAGTTAAACTTATTAAGTGTTTAAAAAAGTACAAATATATTAAGACTATATTTAGTATAGTAACAACGTAAAAATAAAATGTTACTGTATTTAGTATAATAAAAATGTAAATTCTATTCTAATAGATATCTTTATTTTAAATAGGCATTTTAAGTGTAGCTAAAAGTCATTTAAAGTGATAAAGTGAATATAAGTAAAACTATTTCTGTTGTGACCAAAACTAAAGCCAAAAGATTATTAAGATATCACTAAAAAAATGTGGTCCGCGAAGATTTATAAAACGTGAAATTTCGCCCGCGAGCACCAACTGCCTGCCGATCCCTGTACTAGAATAATTCTTGAGAAAAAATGTATTATAAGTAATGGTGAAAATTCCATAAACGAGTCAACAATGTCAAAAAAAGTGTTTTTCCATGACCAAAAGCCTTTGAAGTTTTTTGAAAACCAACTGCGTGAATTAATTAAAGCAATATCAGAGTTAAATAATCAAAAGTTCACAGCTAAAGCTATTCAAAATTTGAAAGCAAACAGACTTCAACAAATAAGTAAAACAGTGATCAGACAATCAAAATAATGTGTAAAAGTTAAGTTTACCAATGGAAAAATTTTTTAATAGTGTTGCTTAGCTGCAAAACTCGAAAGATTTAGAAAGTGGTGGAAGTCTATAAGTTGGATTAGTTGATATATTATGAAATTTCTACCATGCAAAAACTCAAATACAGAAATCAGTTTCATTTGTAACGAAAAAATACAATAAAGAATGGATGCATTTTTACTTGAGGCAGCTAAAAAAATGGCTGATAAACTATATTTTCTAGTTTTGAAAATAATTGCTGATTAATTAAAATAACCTATAAGTTTGTTGTGATCTTACTTTTTGTTGAGTTTCATTATAAATTAGTAAATACTATAAACTGTGATATATTTTATGTTTGCTCTTCTAGGTTATGTTTTCGTTATTGTGTTTTTCTTTTTTTTATTAACTTTTTATAGGGTTAAGACTTTTACTCTGGTTTTGTTTTTATTAAAATTGAAATTTTAAGAATATGTAAACCTATACTAGTTTATTTAAAGTTTGACGTTGGTATAAGTTTTATATAAAATATCACACCAGTAAATTGGCAAATTATTTGTTTGATAATCTTTTTAAAAATAATAATTTTTTAAAATTATTCAGCAAAATTTAAAGTAACTATAATATTTTAATATTATTTTAAGCATTTTACTTCTTAGAATTTCAAAATTCTGTGCAATTTAGTTACAATGTGTTAAACTTGAAACATTTATTTTAGTATAAAGCATTATAAGTCCCCTTGTTTTCTGTAGTTTTAAATTTTTATTTAATATTTTTATTTTTAGTTTTTTATTTTATTCATGATTGAGTTATTGTAAAATAAAATATTTATTACAAATTATATACAAATGTCTTTATAATATATCAAAAATCAAAATCATAACAGTAAAATTTAGAAATGACAAAAATCTCGTTAATTATAAGTTATAAGTCAACAGGTTTTCAAGATATATTAAAACCTGTTCACAAGTTTTTTCAATAAACAAAGCTTTAATAAACAAAATTCATAAACAAGATTAATATGATAAACTTAGTTTGATCCATTACTTTTTCTTTGTTTTCAGAGTTTTTTTCTGTATTTATTTATTAGTTTAAAACAACTAATACTTACTTTGGCCTTTTCGTTTATTTCACGTCAACGTTAACTTTTTTAACGTTTTTACCACTAACCACTACTAGTAGTTGTTTTTATAATATATATAAAAAATAAACATAATACTTAAACATTTTGTAAAAAAAGTCTAAATACTAACAGACAAACTATACAACCTTGAAAATTGAATGCTATTTGTCGGTGGTTTTTAAGCTTACTGATAATTACTATCTTTTAAAAACGCTCATAATTGATTAACAGTTTTGGTAGAAGCTTGATTACTTTAAAATTTTTTTTTATCAACATTTTTTTTCTCGCAACTTATTATAAGTTTACATCAACCTTTGTGGTAGTTTATTAGTATAGAAACTTTAAAGTTTGTCTCGAGTATTTTCGATTTTAATACAAGATTAGTTAACTTATGAATCGCTAACTTTAAGAATTTTCTTAAAATGATACTTGAGTAATGTTTTTAGCAAATGTATTTTTGAAATATTTTATCGTTAAACATTATACTTTTAAAATTAAAAAAAAATTGTATTAAAATAAAAATCATTAGAAAAAAAATATTCAAGCAAAATACTTAACACCAAGCATAAGAAAGATTATTCATTTAAGTGAATAAACAGTCGTTAAGCTCAATTTTACTTATGTAAGTATACCATTAACAGGTATTTAACCATAAACAGGATTTAATAAACCATTAGTAAAACAAAATTAATTTGCACAGTCCTAAAAAAAATTTTATGGTTTATAAAGGTGAGCAAAAATTTTAGTTTTTATATGTCAAATGTATATACTGAACTAAAAAACCTGTTTGTTTAACTTTTAACATAATGATTGGTAAAAAAGACATTTTATATTGACTTCTTATAAACCATATTGTTCAGAAATAATTTTTTTTATATGTGATTAAGCTTGAAAGTGAACTGACAATAGATACATTGTCTTGTAACCTTTGTTAGATTTAAAATATGTACTCAATTTTATTTTGAATCATGATATTATAATTGTTTACAAACAGGAAACAGAATACTAAAAAAAAATTCATTTGAAATTTACTTTAAAGTAGTTTTTCAAAATACTGCTCATTAAGCCAAACAGCAGAATACAAATGTTTTTCCAATATACTTTAGTTTATTTTGTAGTTTGTGTATTAAAGTCTTAAATTGGTGTATATAAAAGGTACACAATTTTATTTATACAACTCCTTATTAAAATTGGTTTTCAATAATGAAAATAAAGTAATAAATATTTATTAAAAAAACGTATTAACAATATGTAACATCAACAAATGAAAATAGTAAATAAAAACGAAAGGAAAAAAAATAAAAACTTTGAACCAAAGTTTAAATCTAAACTATTGTATAAAGCTTGAAAAATAAAATGTTGTCTAATTCTAATGTTAAAGTAATTTTGATATGTATACTAAGAATTTAATTTTGTTAAAAAAAAATATATTTAAAACTTTTGGGGTTTAAACCAAAACTACAATTATTAAAAAAATAATTTTAGTTTTAATTTCACAAAAAATACTCAACTGACAATTTTTATTGTTTTTAACGAAACATTTATAATTGATTAATTTTATCCAGATAAAATTTTTTGTTTAGCTTCGACAAGTAGTTTTAAAAAATAACAAATACTTACAAACATTACAAAAATTTAGTTAACAAAAATAACTTTTGATAGTTCTCCAGTTTTATTTTTGTATCTTATAAATTACTCTAAAATTTTTCTACGCTCAATTCATTTGATAAAAAACAATAATTGTTTTCAAAAGTGTGAAAAGAAAGTATTAATTCTTTTTAAATATAAAAAGCTTAAATAGAAAAAACTAAATAATTTTTTTTTTTAAGTCATGTGCAAAAACTAATTACCTATTAATTTTTTTAAACCTTTTTACTGACTTATACATAACTAGTTTAAATACTTTTTTAGGCTAAAGTCTTTAATTTTAATTTATATTTTTGTATCGTTGTATCAAAACTTTTTCTTTGTTTTTCATCCTTTTTGAAAATATAAATTATATGAACAACAAAGTTTACTTTTATCAAAAACCGTGATTTTTATTTTAAAATCTATTATACTTCACTTTTAAACTAATTATAAGTAGTATTGTTGTAGGGTTACCCAATAAAAAAAAATCTGATAAATTATTTATTTTAATATTGTAGACTTAAACTTCCGTGTTGAAACCTTACCGATTGTAGTATTTTCTAACTAAATTAACATTAATGACATAAATAAATTTATTGAAACACGAGAATATGACAGTATTAAACTAAAACTATACTAAAGTACTAAACTATATTTGTAAATAATAAAACATTACATAATATTTTTTTTACTAATTTGTGCTATGTGAAGGTTAATATTATTGAGCTTTTAATTTTTTTTAAAAAGTAAAACATCTATTAAAGTACTAAGAAATATTTTGTAATTATTTTCTTCATAATTTATCAAGTTTCAATTTAGTAATGTTTCCTTTAAAATAGGGGTGGGCAACATACGGCTCGCGTGCCGGATCCGGCCCGCAGAGTGAAAATGACCGGCCCCCAAACCTTTTTTAATTTTAAATTGAATCCGGCCCGCGGACAACATTGATCCGGCCCGCAAGTGGATGATCCGGCCCGCTAAGCATTTTCAAAATTTATATAAAATCCGACCAGCCAATTTAATTATTACAAAACTTGTACAAAACCGTTTTTGAACTATTTCATTAAACAAAACTGTAAGACTTTGACCCTGAAAATGTTTGTTAAAATGGCTTATTATTTTGTGGTGATAAAACACTATTTTGTTATAGTATCTTATTCTGTTTGAAGTCAGTTGAAGTAATCCTTTCTCAAATTATCCAAAAGCAATTGTTTGCTGAGCTAATTTTGATAATCTTACCTACCATAATGTTTTCTTATAAAAAAGAAGTGTCAAAAATTGCTGTCTTTTCCAGATAAGTATTGAGTTGTTTTTTAAATGTTTAAAAAAGTAAAAAAAAAAAATATCTTTTTAAACATCGACAATTGTTTTAGGTCAAACTGCTCAAATTTAAACTTTTGTCAAATGTTTTAAGTTTAGACTACCATTTGCACTTTTTCTGCTATTGTTTTTTCATAAAGGACTTTTTGATTAATTATATGGTTAAGTTTAGTGATGACCAATTGATGACAATAGTTCCACTTGATAATAAGTTTGGTCGTCTTTTTGCAGACTTTTAACAATTAAGTGAAGAATTAGACATTATTTCATCACCGTCGACGTTTGACACCGAAAATGTACTTAGTAATATTGTTAGAACTGTTGAACTTCAATGTGGCAGTACACAAAAAGAAAAGTTCAAAACTGAAAAATTGACAGATTTTAAGACTTACTTAACAAGTAAAAGTTTGTTAATTTAAAAAAGATGACAATGAAGTTATTTGTTCTGTTTTAGTCTACATATTTTTGCAAACAAACATTCTTAACCATGTATATAAACAAAAGTGTGCTGTGTTCAAATCTTACTTATACGAATTTGCAGTAATTACTGAGAATATCTACTTCAAATAAACTTCCAGATTTTAAACAACTTGTTAAAAACTTTTATGATCCAAAAATGTCTCATTTATTTCTTTTTAGTGTAATTATGCTTGCTAAATTCTTTAAACTTAACATTTAAAGTATAAAGTGACAGATTTATGTTTTAGTTTTTCGTTTAGTAATATTTTCACTAGTGAAATCGATCTTAATCTAAAAGTCTACTAAACTAAAATGTTTGTTATGTAAAAATATATATTTATTTCTTTTTTGTTTCAATATTTCGTTATTTTATGTCAGTACTCTTATTAAAGTATTTTAGGTGGACTGTTTGATTAATATTTTTAAAGTACAGAATTTAGTTAAATTTCGTAAGTTAATTATAACTTTTTGATATTTTGAAAATAAAAGTGTTAAAATTTCAAGCCAAAGTAATTTGATACCTAGGCTTTACTGTTTTTTAAATAAGTTAATAAGAAAATTTGAAATCAAACATATAATTGTTGTTGCTTTTATAAGATTTTTAGATAGATTTTATGTATTATTTATCGAGTCAAAGTTTGTAAACTTCTAAAGATGACCATGGAACTAGTTGCGTTGTTCGATACTTCATACATTTAAAAAAAAACATTTCCAACCATAAACATTAACAAGGATAAGCTATCTTCAAACCTAATCGGTTTTTCAGTGCACTTGCAGATTTTCCAAAACTTTCATGCAACTAGATTTAAACAACTCTAATACATGATCAACTTTAAGTGTTTCATCGAGATCTTTTATTTATTTTTTTTTTGCTTTTTATGGTAAAACTGTTTATTATATCAGAATTATTTTTTTTTTGTTTCTTTTATACATGCAAAAAAATGTAATGAATCTTCTTTAGCTTAATTAAATTAAATAACAGTAGTTTAATATTGAATTGTTTGTTAATTTTTGAAAAAATATTATCACTATAAACTTCAGGTAAGGATTTCCAAAATTAATTAATTTCGAATAGTTAGCAATTTTTTTATGTTTTAGTTTGAAATTTTAGGCTCGAGTAACTTTTAGTAACAAAATTATAATTTTTCTAGGACTAACTAGTATTAATTCGGTCCAGAGTTATAATATATATAGTTTTATGAATACTTAACTACATTTAACATAAAATTTCATACTTGAGAACCTTGGTAATTAATGTATTGATTCAAAATTCTGAAAAACCCGATCAATAAGAATCTAACCGGATCCAAATTTTTTTGAAATTAGCTTCCATTTGGATCCAGATCTTTGTCTAAAATTAGTATTTAGCCGGATCCGGATAGTATGTTTAAAATTGGTTCCGGATCTAAAAAAGGATCCAGCTGAATTTAAAAGATCACTAACTTGAAATGATCCGGCCCGCTGAGGACTATATTTTTCTGGATCCGGCCCGTCAACTATTTACGTTGCCCACACCTACTTTAAAATATACTATTTATTATTTTTATGTAGTGATAGCTTAAACTTTTAGATACAAAAAAAATCATAATGTAATGTTTAATAATTTCAAACTACAAGTTTACATATACAAATTACTCATGCAGAAACAAATATCCACTAAACTAAAAAATATAGTTTACTTTTATATTTTACAGTTAAGAACAAAAAAATTTGTACTTCATTCTTTGACAAAAATATTTAGAATATTTGGAAAAGATCAACAATTTATAAAAGTTTTAAAAATAACAAAAATATATACCATTTTGAAAACTAAACTTTAAATAATAAGATCATATACAATTTAATTTTTTTTTTTAGCTTTATAAATTCAATACATTATTTATTTTTTGTATAGCTTTGTTCTTTCAACATTTTAACATTTACAATACATAACACATTAGAATTAAACAAATACAAATGTTTTACAATTGCAATTAACACTAAACATAGAATGCATAAAAATTCTAAATATTTAGAAATGTTTTTTATTTTTCAGGAGCTTAACAATGATAAAGTTGTCAATGAAACTTAGTTTAAGTTTAGGAAAAGTTATGCTTGGTTTCGCTTGAATATCTATAGCTATTTGTGCTTACAAGTTATCGTTTTTAGAGGAAGTTAAAAAAATTACTTCTGATGAAGATAATCATGAAAGTGAAAATGAACAAAATTATTGCACTGAAGACGATGTAAACAATGTCAAATCAACTTCAATTAGTAAGAATATACTTTCTAGTGTCATTGAAGCAAATGAAGGCAAAAATGAACTAAGAATAAGTTCTGAAGGAGCAGTAAGTCAAAAAGAGAAATCAAACTCGACAATAATATCAAATGATGAAGGTTGTGATGATGTCAGCGAAATAAACAAAAATCAAGAAATAGATGGTAGTTTAACACCTCCTAACGAAATTGTGAATTTTATTAGATCAGATGAATTTAATAAAGTTGAATTTGAAAATTATTTTTTTGAAGTTATAGATAACCAAAACTCGCTTCTTCTTCTTAAATTTCACAAGAATGAAATAGGAACAGTTATAACTGAAACAGAAATCGTTGATGTATCATTTGAAGTTATGATAAAATTATGTGACAGAAGATTGCAGCAATTAGAACCTGATAGAAATAAGCGGTTTGCTGCGAAACCAAATGGCAGCTTTTAACCGTTACACCTCAGAGAGAAAAAAGAAAGAAGTTCAATAAATGTAAATATGTATTTAGTTTCATCAGCTCATTTTACGACAATTTAATCATTTATTTAGAAAAAAACGTTGAGCTAAATACCCAGCTAATTACCTTAACCGAAGTGGACAGAGAAAAAGTTTTGGATGATTATTCGAAAATAGTTGACGACATATGTGAAAGTGTCAAAACTATAGATAACTTTATAAATGGAAAGTTTAAAGATTGTATTGATATCATGGTAAACGATTTAGAAGATTTCTTTTATAGAAGTCCAGAAGAAAAACTAGATTCTTATGTAACTGCAGTAAAAAGTAAAAGTTAAGATGCAAAAACAAAACTAGAGGATTACTTTGAAAGTCTTGAAGTTCAAGTGAATTTATTATTTGAAAGTAAGTTACTGACGCATTTGGATAATCAACAGAAAAATCTGCAGCAAGCATTAATAGTACTAAAGAAAGATGAAACTGAATTTAAAGATAATACTAATTTGATTGACTTAAGAATCGAACAGCTAAAAGAAGTTATGATTGATGATTTACTCAACGAGTTGTTTAAATACGAAAATGATGAATGGAATTGATTGTCTACTGACTATTATCACACATATTCTTCTTTAAATAAATTATAAAATATCTATTGTTTTTATGGCCATTTCAGAGATGTATTAGAAAAAACCTATGATATAAAATCAATGTTAATTAGTGCTATTCATTTCGAATGTGAAGAACTGAATAACTTATCCGAAAGTATTACTTCATTAGTTAGCGCAGCTAAGGAACTACCCATTGAAACATATCATCTTATAATAAAAATAATTAACAGTTTGCTGAAACAAGTTATTGAGCTTTTTTGGTTATAGTTTTTCATACAAAACTTTGTTGGCAAATAGTTAATTAGAGCTGCTTTGCGTGTATCGTCATAAGTTTTTATAGTAGACTTCGTTATTTTTTGACTCTTATTTAAACATATATTTTAGTTATATTTACTATGTTTTTTCGTTTCAATTTATTTTCGATCATTAAACAACTTAATCCTTTAAAATTGTTGTTTTAATTAGTTTTCGTTATTTTGACTATTAAATAGTTATATAAATACTTTATTTTATTAGTTAGGAGTAGTTTCTTATTATTAATTATATTAAACTACATTTTATATTTTGTTAAAAAAAAGGAAATATATAAACGCGTAAGCTAGTAACTACATTATTACTAATATATATTTCTATTAATTACATAAGTGGTTTTTATAATTATATTGATGATTATGCATTTTAATTATTACTAATTTTCTATTACAATCAAAACTTTCATACTAAATTTAAACAGTAAAAGTCAAAATGGTCATCTTAAAAGGCCTGAAAAAATATTTAAAATTCATCTATACTTAAAAAAGAAAAAACATAAAAAAGGACAAAACATACTAAGTTTTCAGTTAATGAAACAATATAGGTTGTCTAAGGGTTTTTTTAACACAATAACAGAGTATAGCTGCAAATATTAAATTTTTTTAAATTGTTTTGAAACTAATTTTAATGAATGCACTTATGGGAATAAATTTAAGCTTACAAGTGTATAGTTTGTACATGAACTAAAATAAAGCATACAAATATTAACAAGAGTTAAGAAATGCAACCATATTAGTCTTAAAAATCTAAACTTAGATACTTCTATAGACTTTCATTATTTTTTTATTTTAAATGTATCTAATACGAACTTACCATCTGTTTTGTCTAAAGAACAATGTTTTTAACATTGCACGGCAAAAGACAACTCTGACGTCACTGATCAATGCCAGCAAATGGTTGCTTTATATTTATTAAATCCTATTTATTTAGTTTATATGTTTATAGTCATTTTGTTTCAAGTATGTAATTACATTGTTATTAAATTCAATTAATTTAACAAGGAATTATTCTTCATTTAAATATCTTATTATGGATGTGGTAAAATGCCCATTTCAAGTTTGTAATTCTATCGTCTTGAAATCTTATTAAGCAGATATTTTAAATTATATTTTATCCATGTTTTTTTGTCTCGATTTTATTTGCCATCAATAAAAAATTGAAACCTGAAGAAGTTCTTAATTAGTTTTTGTTATCTTAGTTATTAAGTAGTTATATAAACATTTTAATTTATTTGTTAGAAGTAGTTCCCTAATAAAAAAATTTTACTCGACTATATGTTATATATTATTAAAAAAAACTAATATGTATTAAGGGCAAGCTAGTTACTACATCATTACTGCTATATATTTCTAATAATTACATTCTTGGTTTTAATATTTAATTGATTATTATTCATTTTAATTGTAACTTATTTTCTATTATTAGAAGAGGACAACAAAACTTAAGGCAATTTAAAATTAAACAAAAAGTCGAATAATTAGCTTAAAAAAAAAGAAAATAAAGTTTCTAAAACAACCATAATTAAATTAAAAATTATAAAGAAGTTCTAAAGTAATTGAATAAAAACATACAATTTAACTTACTAAGAAAAAAATATAAGCTGCCTAAAGGGGTTCTCTTAACACTATAATAAAGTATAGCTGAAATGTAAAAAACGTTATAAATGTTTTAAACTAACTTAAATACAATTCACTTTTGGAAATATGTTTAAGCTAACAAGTGTATAGTATTTACATTATTTAAAAAACAGTCAACGTTTACCAAAGTAGGAACAGTTGACATTAGAACTTAATAAAAATATTAGTGTTTAAAGTACGCTAGCAACTTACAGCACCAGTAATACCACTATATAAACAATAATGAAAAAATTATTTTAAACGCTTACTACAGAATTCATGTATAGAAAGATAAAATATAAAAGCAATAAAGAAATTAATGTTGTTTAATTTAAAATTATACTGATAAATAATGTTTTAATTTAATTTTTTAATCTTTTTATAAAATAGTTTAACTTTAATTTTAAAAATATTCTATTTAAAAACTTATTCTACAAGTACTTATAAATGTAAGCTTACTAGTCTTATAAGTATAAACATAAACACTTCTACAGACTTTTACTGATGTTTTTGTTGGTCGTATTTAATACGAAAGTACTGGCTGTCTTGCCTTGTAAACACTGTTTTAAACGTTTTACGGCAAACGACGTTGCTGACGTCACTGATCAATGTCAGCAAATGGTTGCTGTGATGTATTATAATTTAGATGATTTTAATTTAATGTTTATACACTTTTGTTTCAGATAGTTACATTGTTAAAAATTCACTTTATTTAACAAGGAGTTATTCTTTATGTAAATATCTTACTATAAGTGGTTGAAGTGCTCAATTCAAGAATGCAGCTACCAAATGCCAGATGAAATATATGAGTCAGTTTGCAGGATTCAGGATCTGTATAAAGTTGATAATGAAAAGAATTCTCACATCAAAAAGTTTACCAATGCCAAATGAACCTCAACTGATTCGGCCTAGAGTGGGCTATGGGATAAGTCAAAATACATGGGTTGTTTCAACCCCAGTTGGGAGCCCAAACCCAAGAGTGACTAATTTCAAACTTTTTCTTCAAAAGCTAAATTTGTATGCTCGGTGAAATTTCCTGATTGACCCCTTGATTAAAGCTATTGGAAAAATATTATTTAAATTTTAAACTTACAGCTAACTGCTTTCATTTAATATAAACTATTCATTTTTCGAAATATTTTGTTGTTTTTATTAAAGTAAGCACGATAAAATTCTAGCAATTATAATATGAAGATCTAAAAGCATAAAGGAAAAATTAATTTAAATAGAAATATTTTACGCCACTATTTGAACTGATAAAAATTAGGTTAAAGTTATATGATCTAATAAAGTTGCACTTTGCTAGTAGATCGAAATATGATCTTATAAGTTTTTAACTGTCTATGGTAGACACTAATTTAATAACTGATACAAAGTTCTTTTATGTAAAGTTGATAATTTTAAAAGTATGCAGATTTATAAAATAAAGTAAAAATAATTTTACGGTAGTACATTTAGCAAAACTATGTGTTTAGTATTACATATGTGTTAACTTAATACTTGTTTTAACGAAACAGTTTAAACAACTTAATTTACTTAAGCTTCCTAATCAAGACGAAACCGGTTTTAGCGTTGAAACTGGACGACCGCTTGTTTTCTGATGATTGAATTGATATAAAACCTTGCAGCTTAGTATTTGAGTCAAATTGTTTTCTGTGAAAACTTAAAACGTTATTTTTCAACTAAAGTAACTTTCTAAAAACTATTTGACTAGATATTGCATCATGTGACTTACTTGGTTTATAAAACTGTTACAATGAAAATTGTATAGGCAATAAATAAAAATAATTCTGTCTTAAATACTCAGTTTCTTCATATTTTACATTAATTACAATATGTATTGTGTCTTAAATAACATGGAAGGTCTTAAAATATTAATAACGGAATACTTGATGTAAACTGTCTATTGGAGACAGCTACAAACACTAAGGTTAGTGTAAAGCAGACATTTGTAGAATTTAGTAGTAGAATTTGTAGTTATTAGTCACATTATGTATTATACTAGTTTGATACAATTACATTCTAATAACTACTTATCAATTGTAATTCGTTTGCAACAAAATAAAAGTATTTAAAAAATAAATTTTATTTTATTTATTATTATAATAGTATTTAAATTTAATTTTATTTTATTTTTTTGAACAAATTTATACAAAATTCATAAATATTTATTTAAAACAACTTCGTTTATAAAACATACTTAAGGCTAGTTTTATATAACTATTTTCAGCGATTTTTTTTTAAGTTTTTTACTTTTATTGAAATAACACCTTAAATTAGGTAACAACTGATACATTATTTAATAATTGTAAAAAAAAAAATTATTGATAAAACAAAAAACTTGAAAAATGAGCAAGTTTTTACGACTAACCTACTTAAAAAAATTAATTTACTGTCCGCTTGAGACAGCAAAAAACTTTTATGACAAGAGACGAGTTTAGTTTGAAGAATGTTACTTTAACTTAAGTTTCATTTATCAACTAGTTTTTGTTAGTTTGAATTATTACGTCATATGTATATACTTCAGTCATGCAAACCTTTACTGAATATCATGATATTTAAATTAAGACTAATGTTTTTTACAAATATAATCCTCTATTTTACAGATCAGGGCCAATTATTTACTTAAAAAAGTGAACAAATTAACAATTGTGTTTGCGCCAACCAGTAGAGTTTAAAAACTTATCAATTTTCTTACCAAAACAGTCTATTAGCTTTTTCACTTGTTTTTCAACTACTCCCTAAGACTCTTAGTTTTTTATCAAATTAGGTTATATAATAATATAGTTTTTAAAAAAATTAGTTCTTTTTTGGTTACTAAAGAATCAACAGTTTTGTAAATTTAAATTATAATTAAAAAACTACTTTTTTCGTAATTAATAAAAAAATAGGTTATTGAAATCCACTTTTACATAAGGGTGTCCCAAAAATATTTATATAAACACATTACTAATAACAACATTTATAATTAAGTAAAAATACTTTTAAAAAACTGTAAGAAAACAGATTTTTAGTTTTTTCTTATCAAGTAGTCTTATTCATAGACAAAAAAAATGTTTTATTTCATTATTTAGGTCAAAAATTTCAAAACCTATTTTTTTTTAAGTTTCCTCTCTGAAATATGTTTTTGATATAATAAAAGTAATGCTTAAAAATTTTTTAATAAATTTATCTCAAAATAAAGAAAAGTTCAAATAACTTTATATTTAACAAAATTCTGTAAAAAATTGACATTTACAATATTGTTTTATATACACTTGTTTTGAATCAGAATTTTTTATAAAAGTAGTTTTATAGGCACATAATCAGAATTCTGAGAACACTGAGGATACCGCAGGATGTGTTGAAATTTTTTAAAATGTTATTATGACTCAATAGAGCTTAAGATAACTAAAAATTATTTAAGGTTTTTTTTTGTTTTCAAACTGAGGTTGACACAAGATAGTTTTGTTTTAGACTAGGGATAGTTTAAATATCTAAAAATATCAGAACATTTTATTTATAGGTTTTTAATGACATTCAGTTGATTTAATATCAGTTATTTTTATTTTATAACCAAAAGTTTAAAAATTTAATTTTTTTTAAATTTTGAAAAAAAAAGAATTAAAGTCTTTTATAATCTAGAAATGACTAAGCGTAAATAATATTAAACTCTATTTTTTTTTTATACTCAAGTTTGTTAATAAGACAGTTTTTTTCTTGCTGTTTTCATATAAAGTGCTTGACTAAAAGTAAAACTAACACATACTGACAAGCTTACTTACGTCACAAGGGTTTTAGAAATAAAAATTATTCAAGTGTAAGTATATTACAAAATGTACTAAATTAATATTAAGATCTTTTTTAAAAACCTTTAATCGTACACCAAATTTCAAAAGGCACTGCAAAGCCACTAAAAGTATATGTAACTACTTGGAAACATTATCTTAATAGTGTTTTATTAGTTTTGGTATCCCTAAAATTAAGTATTTAATTTCTTCAAGAGTTTTTGTTGTCTAAAATTAATTAAAGCTCATAGTCATTCTAATATTATATTTTAATGATTTATTTTTGTATATTTATCGATCAAATCCCACCCAAATCAAATCCAACCCGCACAATTCCAACACGAATTAAACACCGACCAAATAAGTTTCCTACCTATCAATTCCCTCACGTTCAATTCCCATAAAGGTAAATTATCACTCGAATGAATTTTTATTCGACTCAATCCAGTTCATAAATATTTCAAATAAAATAATTATCAAACTTTATATCTGTTCTACGGTTAGTTCAGATCTTTAGTTTTATACATAAGTTCCAACCCGTTTAAATTTTGTACATGTAAAGTTTAGAAGAAAGATTGATTATAAATTTCAGTTAAGTTCCATTCTTTTTAGATTTAGAAGTTCTTCCTGGATTTTAATGAGAGAAATCATTAATTTAACAATTTTTTATGTTTTTCATTTTCAATAAGCTGTACCTAACTGCAGGGAGTGTTTAGACTGGTTACCTGGAGCCTGTGCGACCATGAAAGAAGACGAAAAAGAAAAAAAGAAAGTTTCGTTTATTAACCAAAAAAGCTGTTTATCAATAAACTTTTACTTGTTTCGTTTGTGCTTTCTTTCCAAAATTGTAAATGTTAAAACAACGAGTATTAAAAATGCTTTATCAACCAGATGCAATAACAAAATGAAAACACTTTATTTTATCGTAAAAAAGGTTTGTTTTTATGATATGCGCTTATAAGGAAAAGCTTTATTTTATTTTTATTGTGTCATAAACGGCTTATAATATTTGAAACTTTGTTTGTAAAGAATACTTTTTATTAACTTATGCGTTATTTACAACTATATATTGCAACTTTACTTCTAACTACATATTCATTAAAGTTATACATGCTAATTTAAGCACATCTATTAGCATGTTATATTTATAACGTGTGTTTTTTATTATTATTCCAGTTTTGATTCTTATACATTAAAAAAGACCTTAGACTTTACAAAACTATTCAAACACGACCTCTACTTAATGACATTACTACATGTTCTTTAATTTTCCTATTATTAATTTTAATTAAAAAACACTTAATTATTTTATTAATACCTATATTGGTAGCAACGGTGTTGACGCTTAACCACCATTGTTTCTTATTACTTTTTGGAATGTCAATGAAAGAACGCTTTCAAACTGCTTTAGGACTAACAATTGTATGGAGGGTTGGCACAGAAAGTTCAAAGCTGTCATGCAGTGTGCCAAACCTGGAGTGTTTAAATGTATTTCTAAATAAATGAACGAGCAAAAAAGTCAAAGCAATCAATTCGAAAGATTGAACTCGGGTGAATCTCATAAAAAGAAACAGAAAAAACACAAAAACCTTGACGAAAGATTAAAATCAATTGTAACCGGGCACAACAAAAAACTATTATGGAATTTACGGAGGTTTTGCACATAACCTTAATTAATTATCATCCGTATTAGTTTTTGTTTACTTTACGTCTTAAATTCTTTTTTTTAGAAAGTTTTTTGATAGTTATTTTAGTTATTAACATATAGTATTTTTTTTGTTTTCATAATGTTGAACTTTAGTTATATTAAAAATGTAAAACTTTGTAAAAAAAAAATAATTGATCGTTAATGCTATGATCAAGTTGAATCAATTTTTATAAAAGGTATTTAAGCCCATAACTTTAACTTATTAGTATCTGAATAAGTTTTCGTTCGTTAAGAATCTTTTTTATTTACAAAATTATTGATAATTTGTCTGGCTATTAATATATATTCACTTTTTCAGCTCTCCATTTTCAACAATCTTGATATTTACTACTTTAAAAATGTAGAACACAAAAAAATTTTATAAGTTTTTTAGTGCTATTTATTCAGTTGAATCAATTTTTATATAAGCCAATAACTTAAATCTTGTAGTATCTATGTCAGTTTTCGTTTTTGTTTGTTATTAAATTCTTTTATTTATGAAATTGGTTAATAATATTTATAATTATAAATCTTTAACTAATTCTCATACTACATTCTTAAAGAAGATAAATTTATTGAAAGTGCTTTTAACATACATATACTAGTATCAATTTTTTAAAAGTCCTATAGCGGTAGATATTAGGTTATAATATTTTTTAAGAGGCGTTTAGAAATAGCATAAAGGAATTTTGATAAATATGCATTTAAACATATTTTAAATTAAATTGAATTTAAATTATACAGCAAGACAAATATATTTTACCCTGTATTATTTTAAACATCTACATCACTCTTTGTGTACAGTAATTTGTTATTAGTTGTTTATTTTTTTTATTTTAATTCATCTATTTTCATATAAATAATAAAACATCTGTTTTAGAAAAAAATCTTAATAGTTACAATAAAAATAAGCTCGTTTTTAGGTAGATATAGTATACAACTGATTTAGTTGGTTTAAATACTAAGACTTAAAAAAAATTAAATAAAAACTGAATAAAACTTTTTTGAATAAAAAATATTTTTTTAAAAGACCAATTTTTCTATAATAAGCTATTCGCGCCGCAGGCATCAAATACTTAAAGTTGTTGTTAACTTAAACTTAGGAAGTATTATTTTAAACATGAAATATGAAACATTAAGCTTAATTAAACAACATGTTTTGTAAAATTGCACTTAAAAAAATTAATCCGAGCAATATTAATTTCTATAGTCGTTACAAAGGTAGATTTAGTTGGACATTAATCAGTTACCGTAGAATACTTTGTTATAAAAAATAGTTCGGATATTGAAAAAACTTGAGTTTGCTTTTAACTTGATTTGGACTGAATTTTATTAGCCGTAAAAGCATTTTACAAAAGATAGGCTAGTTTTCCTTGCCGGCCGTTAACACTTAAAAAAATCTAGTAATCAACGAACAAAATTAGTTTAGGTGTAGAGTTTAATAAAATAGGCATTATTATAATTTTTAAACTCTAAAGTTCTTTTTAAAGAAAACTAAACATAGTTGTACAGAGTTATATTATTTTGTTGTTTTACTTAATTACAAAAACTAAAATATAATTAAGTGTTAATTTCAATTGTTCCAACTCATACAAAAAAAATAATTGAAAACAAATTAGTTACCATAATAGAAAATGGTTCCGATACTAAAAACTTAATTATTATTAAAACCTGATCTCGGTTAAACTTTAATAACAATGATAGCATTTTACAAGTAACAGAAGAACTTTCTGTTGCTCGCAAGTCGTAATTATATAATTATCGTAGTTATCATCAAACAAATCTGACATAAACTAAAAACATGATTACATAAGCAACAGTAACAATTTTAACTTAAATAAAAAAATCGTTTTTACCTTACTAATTTCATATTTCAAATGATTTAAAAAATACTTAATAAACAATTTTAATGTGAGTTTCAAACGTATTAAAACTTTTACTTCGTACAAGAATAAATATAATCGGGTTTGATAATATAATGGGAATTGACCGGGTATGAGTTATGTGAATGGGAATTGATTCGGGTTGGAATCTACTCGGGTAGGAACTGATCGGGTGGGATTTGATTCGGGTTTGAATTGTGCGGGTGGGAAAAGATCGGGTGGGATTTGATTTGGGTTGGAATTTATCGGGTGGGAATTTTGCGCGGGTTCGAAATGAACGGTTCCAAGCTTGACTATAGAATTAAGTTATAAATAAAATGAAAGCTATAAATTACTATAGAATGAAAAAAATTAGCAAAAATTTTGAACAAAAATTTCTACTTCAAAAAGATATGTAAATAAGAATTAATTGCAAAAACCAATAATTTTTAAAAAATAGTTTTGTATAAAATACGTTATTTTCCGCATATTATTTTTTAAATTTACTCTTGTAAAAACTAAAATTCTACTTCTTTAAAAGCACTACATTGTCTTTTTTGATTTTTATAGAATTAATTTTTATTAACCTTTAAAATATAATTTGAATTGTTGTGTGTTTAAGATTTAAATCGTTGATCAAACTTAAAATAAATATTTTATTGTCAATTTTCAGTTTATTTTTTTAGTTAACGCCTTAAAATTATTATGCATTAAAATGTTCTTCAGAAAAAATCATTACGAAAAGAAAGCTTTGTCAAAAGTTTAAAGCAATTAGTGATAAAAATTTGTATTAGAAATTTTAATTGTAGAATGAATTTAAATAAAACTTTAAAAGCAGAGACATTAAAGATATTTAAAGTGAACATTAATGAAACATTTAAAACAAAATGATATGTAAAAACTACTGTCTACTTAAGATATTAAAACTTCAATTAAACTCAAACCTTAAACTTTAATGTGGCTATATTAATTTAAAGAACCTTTTTATAAAGTTTTATTAATCATTTATACGTATTTAATAGTTCTTTTTCAAACAGTTTAAACTACAGTTCTACAAGTTGTCTTAGAACCTGCTTTATTTTTAATACGAACTCTAGGTAATAACCAAATAATAAATTAGGTTCTGATAAAAATAAAGCTAAACAGAAATCAAGAGACTAATTTACTGTCTGCTGGAGACAGTTAGAAACTTTGAAATTTAATTTAAATATATGAAAAACTTTAATATAATTTATAATAAGTTTTTGAGCTAGGTTTTGTTAGTCTAAATAACAACGTCACATGTTTTTAATTAAGTTACTGTGTTCTTAATATTGTTTACATCTTTAATAGGAGATAATATTTTAAATGAATTACAAATACTTTTTCAAGTTACAAAAATCAGATGCATGTATAAACATGATGTAAAACAAAAGTAAACAATTAATTTAACAAACTAGACAAAACTTTTGAGTTAGGAAACGCTAAAACAGCCTAAGCTTGTAACACCTGAATTACACGAAAAATTTTAAAGAACAAATTTACTGACTGCAGGAGACAGTAACAAACTCAGAACAAGTAGATTTTTTAGATTGCTTCTTTAATTTATCTAATTATTATTTGAATAATATTTAAAGCAAATGTTTGTTAATTTTTACTACGACATCACATATATCTTGTAAATCACTTAAAATAAAACAAATAGTAAATAAAATTACAATCAAACAAAAAAAAAAACTTAAAATTAATTTGCTTCGAATTTATTTATATTTTTCAATTACCTTAAGGGTTCTTTTCATGTTTTTTAGTATTTTTCCAAAAGTAGATTTTCCTTTAGCGCGTTCATTTGCAAGCAACTCCCATATATCAGTCATTTTATTCAATATTTTAAATCGCATTCGCAAACGTCCTTAAAACATAATTTTTGACGACCACATTTGCATTTGCCGACAACCAAATCGCAATAGAACAAAGAACTTCGGGTTGCTCAGCACTCATCCTCAGAATGTGACTAAACCAGCAAAGCTTGCGCTGACTGAGGGTAAACTACATGAGGTGGTAATACTAGTATGTCTCACTCAACACTTTCTCTTCGGTAATATTTTTTGTTATGCGATTCTAAGGACGCAGCAAAGGCATCGTAGCTGCAAGATACTGATTTTATTCTTCTGCACGCTAGACAATGTCCATGTTTTACTACCGTATAGCAGAGTACTGCATATAGGGGAATTCATTAAAATAATTCATACATGAATTAAACTTTCAGTGTTAAATGATGATTGTATAAAAATCATAAGATGTAACAAAATTGTGTGAAGTATCAACTTAAACTAACTTAAACTTACTAAAAAATATATTATAAATTAAAAAAGCGTTTTGTATTTTAATCAGTTGATTTTTTATAAAATTTTGTAGCTGTCTTCAGTAAACAGCAAATAAGTTAACTCTTTGAATTTGCTTTTTCATAGATATTTAGTTATAAATATTTCAAGCACAGTCTGCTTCTTCATTAGTACTAATTTTGACTAAGATACAAGTGTGCTTGCCTTTACCTTGTTTTTTTATGTCGCAAAGTTCTTAGCGCTTTCTAGAAGGCAATGAATTACTTAAACATGTGTTAATTTTATTTTAATGTTTCGCATTTTAATTCAAATATGATTATTTATAATAAAAAGAACTCAACTTTTAATCTAATAAACTAATATGTGTTTTGCAGTGTTAAACAAGTAAACACAGTTTTATGGAGTTCTGTAAAATGATAATTAAAACAATTTTTCAGTAAAGTAAACGTTTTGTTTTAAGTTTTTTACAGGAAAAACTACCGTAGCAATTGTTATTAATGTATATTTTAACGAATTTACTTCGCAAGGATCTGTTTTAACAAACTGTTAGCTTGAATTTTTAAATATTTTTTCTAAATCGTATATAAGTATATATATATTAAAGCTTTTATGAAAAGTTCTGGCCGATAGTGCTCGACAAAATGAGTTAAAGCTAACTAAAACTAAATAAAGCTAATTAAGGAGTACATGAAGTTTTATAATTCATAACGTCTAATTCATCAGAAGAATTTTAATAAAAAATGTAATATAATTATAACTATTGTCTACTAAAAACTAAATAAACACACTTATTTGAAGTACTTGTTACAAAAAAGCACATCTTAATTTCTGTGCTTTTACTTTTATTCCTGGAATTTTTAACGTAAGTTTTACCTCTCGCGAGACCTGTAAACTTATTTAGAGTGTTAATTTAATTTTCTAACGTAGCCCCTTAAAAAAAGTTAAGCGATACAATTATTATTTTGAAAATATGATTAATGAAACTACTTTGTTTAAATACATAGAAATGTGCATAGTTTTGCATGAAAACTAAGCAAGTTTTATCAACAAAGCGCATAATACTAATTAAAAAAAGATGAAGCAATCTTATGCTAGTACTGATCAGTCACATACGCAATAATTTAAAAGAACAACGGCAAAAGCTGTATCTAATTTATAAGCATACCGTGTATTGTTTACTACACATTCTTAACTAGTTTGTTGTTTGTTATCAAAATACTTTAAGTAAACAATTACCACCTTGTGAAAATTTAAATCTAAAGTGTTTGTAAAAAATAAAAACTTTTGATAACTAAACATTTGCCACATCATTATTTAAACCGACAAACATTAACTGAAAAGAATAGTATAAATAAAGAAAGAATGAAACCAGTTAACTGTTTTCGTGTCTCAAACATTTGTAGCTGTCTCCTGCAGTAGTAAGTTAATTGTGTCTTAAAAAATACTAGTTTTATTGACTGCTTATCATAAATAATTTTTGTAATAGTCTCTTAGTTACATAAAACCAAATTTACAGTTTCTTATTTATCTAAAAAAGTATTTAAATAAAAATTGCTATACTGAAAATTTGTAAAGCTCTATTTTTAATATGTAAGTTTCTACAAAATAATAAATATTCTTTTCAAAAAGAGACTTAAATCTTTGTTTTAAAAAATATAAAAAAATGTTTTCTTGGCCAATACTGATTTCTTTATTTCTAAATGTGCTTATTTTATCAATGTTTAATATAACATTGCTTTGCAAACACTGTAATATTTTGGATTCACGTTTATTGTCAATAAAAAACTAAAGTAAAAACTAAATCAAAGATGTTGATATAAAGTCATTTAGTAATGTTTTATACCTTTTTATTACAACTTAACAAATTAAACTTCAATGTTATTTAAATATTCACTATGTTTAGAAAGTATATAAAAACATATAAAACTAATCATTTTTTTAAAAGAGATATATTTCTTAACAGTTGACTTTATGTAAAAAATGTAACAAACTTTGGTCGTAGCCTTATAATTTAATACTAATTATTTGGTAAAGTTTAAAACAATTATGCTTATTTTGTACAGCAAATAAAGTTAGCAAAAAGTTTAATGCTAGTTTTAATTGTCTAACTAAATGAGTTTATTAAATTAATCATTACAAATACCTTAAAATTTTGCTACAGTTTAAAAAAACAGTGTACAGACTATTTAATAAAGGATAACTGATTAGCATATTTCTCACTAATTTAGCTAAGAAAGTTAAAATTAAAGTTTAAATTATTTTCTTTTCTGGAAATACTACAACACAATTTCCTTGTTTTTTGAAAGTAAGTATATTTATATTTCATTTGAATTACTTATTTTGTTTATTTCTTACAAAAAAATTACCAAATCATTTTTGCTTTGGGATTAGTTGCATACTTTTTATCGGTTTTACGTGAATAAAGTATTTTTTTAAAAGAAGTTATAAATTTACACAATCAATCAGTATAACTCAATGATAATTATTAAAACATTTTTTTTTTTTCAAATTTGTATCTTAAACAAAATGAAGATGTTTTATGTAACAGACTCAAAACGTATCTTAACTTTTATATAATAAAACTTTTAATTTGAGTTTTAACGTTAATTTATCACACTTCAAAGCTTAACTTAAGTACAAATATAAACTTTTAATAGCTTTAAATGCCAAGCATAAGAGAAACAGAGAACAAAATATATTAAAACCTGTTCACGAAATTCTTCAATAAACAAAGCTTTAAAAAACAAAACTCATAAACGAAGTTAATATGATAAACTTAGTTTGATCCATTGCTTTTTCTTTGTTTTCATAAATTTTTTCTGTATTTATTTAGTTGTTTAAAACAACTTATACTTACTTTAGCCTTTTCGTTTATTTCATGTCAACGTTAATTTTTTAACGTTTTTATCACTAACTACTACTAGTAGTTGTTTTTATAGTATATATATAAAATAAACATATTACTTAAACATTTTGTAAAAAAATTTCTTAATACTAACAGACAAACTATACAAACTTTGAAAATTGAATGCTATTTCTCGGTGGTTTCTAGCTTACTGATAATTACTATTTTATAAAAAAGCTCATAATTGATTAACAGTTTTGAAAGAAGCTTGATTACTTTAAAATTTTGTTTTATCAACATTTTTTTTCTCGCAACTTATTATAAATTTACATCAATCTTTGTGGTAGTTTATTTGAATAGAAAATTTAAAGTTTGTTTCGAGTATTTTCATCTTTAATAGGAGATTAGTTAACTTATGAATTGCTTCCTTTAAGAAATTTCTTAAAATGATACTTAGTAATGTTTTTAGCAAATGTATTTTTGAGTTATTTTATCGTTAAACATTAAAAACTTTGTTTAAAAAAAATCTCTAGAGAAAAAAAGTATTCAAGCAAAATACTTAACACTAAGCATAATAAAGATCATTATATAAGTAAATAAACAGTCGTAAAGCTCAATTTTACTTTTGTAAGTATACGCGACTTAACCATATACAGGATTTAATAAACCATTAATAAATCAAAATTAATTTTGCACAGTCATAAAGAAAAGTTTATGGGATACAAAGGTGAGCAAAAATTTTAGTTTTTATATGTCAAATGTATATACTGAACTAAAAAACCTGTTTGTTTAACTTTTAACATAATGATTGGTAAAAAAGACATTTTATATTGACTTCTTATAAACCATATTGTTCAGAAATAATTTTTTTATATGTGATTAAGCTTGAAAGTGAACTGACAATAGATACATTGTCTTGTAACCTTTGTTAGATTTAAAATATGTACTCAAATTTATTTTGAATCATGACATTACAATTTTTTACAAACAGGAAACAGAATACTTTAAAAAAACTTCATTTGAACTAATTTTTAAAAATACTGCCCATTAAGCCAAACAGCAGATTATAAATGTTTTTCTAATATACTTTAGTTTATTTTGTAGTTTGTGTATTAAAGTCTTAAATTGGTGTATATAAAAGGTATACAATTTTATTTATACAACTCCTTATAAAAATTGGATTTTAATAATGAAAATAAAGTAATAAATAGTTATTAAAAAAACGTATTAACAATAAGTAACATCAATAAAATGAAAATAGTAAATAAAAACGAAACGAAAAAAAATAAAAACTTTGAACCAAGGAAAGCGAAGTTAAAGGTTTAAATCTAAATTGTTGTACAAAGCTTGAAAAATAAAATGTTATCTAATACTAATGCTAAAGTAATTTTGATCAGTATACTAAGCATTTAAATTTGTTAAAAAAAAATATATTTAAAACTTTTGGGGTTTAAACCAAAACCTCAATTATTTAAAAAATAATTTTAGTTTTAATTTCACAAAATATATTCAACTGACAGTTTTTATTGTTTTTAACGAAACATTTATAATTAATTAATTTTATCCAGATATTTTTTTTTGTTTAGCTTCGACAAGTAGTTTTAAAAAATAACAAATACTTACAAACATTACAAAAATTTAGTTAACAAAAATAATTTTTGTTAGTACTCCAGTTTTATTTTTGTATCTTATAAATTACTCTAAAATTTTTCTACGCTTAATTCATTTGATAAAAAACAATAATTGTTTTCAAAAGTGTGAAAAGAAAGTATTAATTCTTTTTAAATATAAAAAGCTTAAATAGAAAAAACTAAATAATTTTTTTTTTTAAGTCATGTGCAAAAACTAATTACCTATTAATTTTTTTAAACCTTTTTACTGACTTATACATAACTAGTTTAAATACTTTTTTAGGCTAAAGTCTTTAATTTTAATTTATATTTTTGTATCGTTGTATCAAAACTTTTTCTTTGTTTTTCATCCTTTTTGAAAATATAAATTATATGAACAACAAAGTTTACTTTTATCAAAAACCGTGATTTTTATTTTAAAATCTATTATACTTCACTTTTAAACTAATTATAAGTAGTATTGTTGTAGGGTTACCCAATTAAAAAAAATTTGATAAATTAGTTATTTTACCATTGTAGACTTAAACTTCCGTGTTGAAACCTTACCGATTGTAGTATTTTCTAACTAAATTAACATTAATGACATAAATAAATTTATTGAAACACGAGAATATGACAGTATTAAACTAAAACTATACTAAAGTACTAAACTATATTTGTAAATAATAAAACATTACATAATATTTTTTTTACTAATTTGTGCTATGTGAAGGTTAATATTATTGAGCTTTTAATTTTTTTTTAAAAGTAAAACATCTATTAAAGTACTAAGAAATATTTTGTAATTATTTTCTTCATAATTTATCAAGTTTCAATTTAGTAATGTTTCCTTTAAAATAGGGGTGGGCAACATACGGCTCGCGTGCCGGATCCGGCCCGCAGAGTGAAAATGACCGGCCCCCAAACCTTTTTTAATTTTAAATTGAATCCGGCCCGCGGACAACATTGATCCGGCCCGCAAGTGGATGATCCGGCCCGCTAAGCATTTTCAAAATTTATATAAAATCCGACCAGCCAATTTAATTATTACAAAACTTGTACAAAACCGTTTTTGAACTATTTCATTAAACAAAACTGTAAGACTTTGACCCTGAAAATGTTTGTTAAAATGGCTTATTATTTTGTGGTGATAAAACACTATTTTGTTATAGTATCTTATTCTGTTTGAAGTCAGTTGAAGTAATCCTTTCTCAAATTATCCAAAAGCAATTGTTTGCTGAGCTAATTTTGATAATCTTACCTACCATAATGTTTTCTTATAAAAAAGAAGTGTCAAAAATTGCTGTCTTTTCCAGATAAGTATTGAGTTGTTTTTTAAATGTTTAAAAAAGTAAAAAAAAAATATCTTTTTAAACATCGACAATTGTTTTAGGTCAAACTGCTCAAATTTAAACTTTTGTCAAATGTTTTAAGTTTAGACTACCATTTGCACTTTTTCTGCTATTGTTTTTTCAAAAAGGACTTTTTGATTAATTATATGGTTAAGTTTAGTGATGACCAATTGATGACAATAGTTCCACTTGATAATAAGTTTGGTCGTCTTTTTGCAGACTTTTAACAATTAAGTGAAGAATTAGACATTATTTCATCACCGTCGACGTTTGACACCGAAAATGTACTTAGTAATATTGTTAGAACTGTTGAACTTCAATGTGGCAGTACACAAAAAGAAAAGTTCAAAACTGAAAAATTGACAGATTTTAAGACTTACTTAACAAGTAAAAGTTTGTTAATTTAAAAAAGATGACAATGAAGCTATTTGTTCTGTTTTAGTCTACATATTTTTGCAAACAAACATTCTTAACCATGTATATAAACAAAAGTGTGCTGTGTTCAAATCTTACTTATACGAATTTGCAGTAATTACTGAGAATATCTACTTCAAATAAACTTCCAGATTTTAAACAACTTGTTAAAAACTTTTATGATCCAAAAATGTCTCATTTATTTCTTTTTAGTGTAATTATGCTTGCTAAATTCTTTAAACTTAACATTTAAAGTATAAAGTGACAGATTTATGTTTTAGTTTTTCGTTTAGTAATATTTTCACTAGTGAAATCGATCTTAATCTAAAAGTCTACTAAACTAAAATGTTTGTTATGTAAAAATATATATTTATTTCTTTTTTGTTTCAATATTTCGTTATTTTATGTCAGTACTCTTATTAAAGTATTTTAGGTGGACTGTTTGATTAATATTTTTAAAGTACAGAATTTAGTTAAATTTCGTAAGTTAATTATAACTTTTTGATATTTTGAAAATAAAAGTGTTAAAATTTCAAGCCAAAGTAATTTGATACCTAGGCTTTACTGTTTTTTAAATAAGTTAATAAGAAAATTTGAAATCAAACATATAATTGTTGTTGCTTTTATAAGATTTTTAGATAGATTTTATGTATTATTTATCGAGTCAAAGTTTGTAAACTTCTAAAGATGACCATGGAACTAGTTGCGTTGTTCGATACTTCATACATTTAAAAACAAACATTTCCGACCATAAACATTAACAAGGATAAGCTATCTTCAAACCTAATCGGTTTTTCAGTGCACTTGCAGATTTTCCAAAACTTTCATGCAACTAGATTTAAACAACTCTAATACATGATCAACTTTAAGTGTTTCATCGAGATCTTTTATTTATTTATTTTTTGCTTTTTATGGTAAAACTGTTTATTATATCAGAATTATTTTTTGTTTTGTTTCTTTTATACATGCAAAAAAATGTAATGAATCTTCTTTAGCTTAATTAAATTAAATAACAGTAGTTTAATATTGAATTGTTTGTTAATTTTTGAAAAAATATTATCACTATAAACTTCAGGTAAGGATTTCCAAAATTAATTAATTTCGAATAGTTAGCAATTTTTTTATGTTTTAGTTTGAAATTTTAGGCTCGAGTAACTTTTAGTAACAAAATTATAATTTTTCTAGGACTAACTAGTATTAATTCGGTCCAGAGTTATAATATATATAGTTTTATGAATACTTAACTACATTTAACATAAAATTTCATACTTGAGAACCTTGGTAATTAATGTATTGATTCAAAATTCTGAAAAACCCGATCAATAAGAATCTAACCGGATCCAAATTTTTTTGAAATTAGCTTCCATTCGGATCCAGATCTTTGTCTAAAATTAGTATTTAGCCGGATCCGGATAGTATGTTTAAAATTGGTTCCGGATCTAAAAAAGGATCCAGCTGAATTTAAAAGATCACTAACTTGAAATGATCCGGCCCGCTGAGGACTATATTTTTCTGGATCCGGCCCGTCAACTATTTACGTTGCCCACACCTACTTTAAAATATACTATTTATTATTTTTATGTAGTGATAGCTTAAACTTTTAGATACAAAAAAAATCATAATGTAATGTTTAATAATTTCAAACTACAAGTTTACATATACAAATTACTCATGCAGAAACAAATATCCACTAAACTAAAAAATATAGTTTACTTTTATATTTTACAGTTAAGAACAAAAAAATTTGTACTTCATTCTTTGACAAAAATATTTAGAATATTTGGAAAAGATCAACAATTTATAAAAGTTTTAAAAATAACAAAAATATATACCATTTTGAAAACTAAACTTTAAATAATAAGATCATATACAGTTTAATTTTTTTTTTTAGCTTTATAAATTCAATACATTATTTATTTTTTGTATAGCTTTGTTCTTTCAACATTTTAACATTTACAATACATAACACATTAGAATTAAACAAATACAAATGTTTTACAATTGCAATTAACACTAAACATAGAATGCATAAAAATTCTAAATATTTAGAAATGTTTTTTATTTTTCAGGAGCTTAACAATGATAAAGTTGTCAATGAAACTTAGTTTAAGTTTAGGAAAAGTTATGCTTGGTTTCGCTTGAATATCTATAGCTATTTGTGCTTACAAGTTATCGTTTTTAGAGGAAGTTAAAAAAATTACTTCTGATGAAGATAATCATGAAAGTGAAAATGAACAAAATTATTGCACTGAAGACGATGTAAACAATGTCAAATCAACTTCAATTAGTAAGAATATACTTTCTAGTGTCATTGAAGCAAATGAAGGCAAAAATGAACTAAGAATAAGTTCTGAAGGAGCAGTAAGTCAAAAAGAGAAATCAAACTCGACAATAATATCAAATGATGAAGGTTGTGATGATGTCAGCGAAATAAACAAAAATCAAGAAATAGATGGTAGTTTAACACCTCCTAACGAAATTGTGAATTTTATTAGATCAGATGAATTTAATAAAGTTGAATTTGAAAATTATTTTTTTGAAGTTATAGATAACCAAAACTCGCTTCTTCTTCTTAAATTTCACAAGAATGAAATAGGAACAGTTATAACTGAAACAGAAATCGTTGATGTATCATTTGAAGTTATGATAAAATTATGTGACAGAAGATTGCAGCAATTAGAACCTGATAGAAATAAGCGGTTTGCTGCGAAACCAAATGGCAGCTTTTAACCGTTACACCTCAGAGAGAAAAAAGAAAGAAGTTCAATAAATGTAAATATGTATTTAGTTTCATCAGCTCATTTTACGACAATTTAATCATTTATTTAGAAAAAAACGTTGAGCTAAATACCCAGCTAATTACCTTAACCGAAGTGGACAGAGAAAAAGTTTTGGATGATTATTCGAAAATAGTTGACGACATATGTGAAAGTGTCAAAACTATAGATAACTTTATAAATGGAAAGTTTAAAGATTGTATTGATATCATGGTAAACGATTTAGAAGATTTCTTTTATAGAAGTCCAGAAGAAAAACTAGATTCTTATGTAACTGCAGTAAAAAGTAAAAGTTAAGATGCAAAAACAAAACTAGAGGATTACTTTGAAAGTCTTGAAGTTCAAGTGAATTTATTATTTGAAAGTAAGTTACTGACGCATTTGGATAATCAACAGAAAAATCTGCAGCAAGCATTAATAGTACTAAAGAAAGATGAAACTGAATTTAAAGATAATACTAATTTGATTGACTTAAGAATCGAACAGCTAAAAGAAGTTATGATTGATGATTTACTCAACGAGTTGTTTAAATACGAAAATGATGAATGGAATTGATTGTCTACTGACTATTATCACACATATTCTTCTTTAAATAAATTATAAAATATCTATTGTTTTTATGGCCATTTCAGAGATGTATTAGAAAAAACCTATGATATAAAATCAATGTTAATTAGTGCTATTCATTTCGAATGTGAAGAACTGAATAACTTATCCGAAAGTATTACTTCATTAGTTAGCGCAGCTAAGGAACTACCCATTGAAACATATCATCTTATAATAAAAATAATTAACAGTTTGCTGAAACAAGTTATTGAGCCTTTTTGGTTATAGTTTTTCATACAAAACTTTGTTGGCAAATAGTTAATTAGAGCTGCTTTGCGTGTATCGTCATAAGTTTTTATAGTAGACTTCGTTATTTTTTGACTCTTATTTAAACATATATTTTAGTTATATTTACTATGTTTTTTCGTTTCAATTTATTTTCGATCATTAAACAACTTAATCCTTTAAAATTGTTGTTTTAATTAGTTTTCGTTATTTTGATTATTAAATAGTTATATAAATACTTTATTTTATTAGTTAGGAGTAGTTTCTTATTATTAATTATATTAAACTACATTTTATATTTTGTTAAAAAAAAGGAAATATATAAACGCGTAAGCTAGTAACTACATTATTACTAATATATATTTCTATTAATTACATTAGTGGTTTTTATAATTATATTGATGATTATGCATTTTAATTATTACTAATTTTCTATTACAATCAAAACTTTCATACTAAATTTAAACAGTAAAAGTCAAAATGGTCATCTAAAAAGGCCTGAAAAAATATTTAAAATTCATCTATACTTAAAAAAGAAAAAACATAAAAAAGGACAAAACATACTAAGTTTTCAGTTAATGAAACAATATAGGTTGTCTAAGGGTTTTTTTAACACAATAACAGAGTATAGCTGCAAATATTAAATTTTTTTAAATTGTTTTGAAACTAATTTTTATGAATGCACTTATGGGAATAAATTTAAGCTTACAAGTGTATAGTTTGTACATGAATAAAATAAAGCATACAAATATTAACAAGAGTTAAGAAATGCAACCATATTAGTCTTAAAAATCTAAACTTAGATACTTCTATAGACTTTCATTATTTTTTTATTTTAAATGTATCTAATACGAACTTACCATCTGTTTTGTCTAAAGAACAATGTTTTTAACATTGCACGGCAAAAGACAACTCTGACGTCACTGATCAATGCCAGCAAATGGTTGCTTTATATTTATTAAATCCTATTTATTTAGTTTATATGTTTATAGTCATTTTGTTTCAAGTATGTAATTACATTGTTATTAAATTCAATTAATTTAACAAGGAATTATTCTTCATTTAAATATCTTATTATGGATGTGGTAAAATGCCCATTTCAAGTTTGTAATTCTATCGTCTTGAAATCTTATTAAGCAGATAGATTTATTTTATCCATGTTTTTTTGTCTCGATTTTATTTGCCATCAATAAAAAATTGAAACCTGAAGAAGTTCTTAATTAGTTTTTGTTATCTTAGTTATTAAGTAGTTATATAAACATTTTAATTCATTTGTTAGAAGTAGTTCCCTAGTAAAAAATTTTACTCGACTATATGTTATATATTATTAAAAAAAACTAATATGTATTAAGGGCAAGCTAGTTACTACATTATTACTGCTATATATTTCTAATAATTACATTCTTGGTTTTAATATTTAGTTGATTATTATTCATTTTAATTGTAGCTTATTTTCTATTATTAGAAGAGGACAACAAAACTTAAGGCAATTTAAAATTAAACAAAAAGTCGAATAATTAGCTTAAAAAAAAAGAAAATAAAGTTTCTAAAACAACCATAATTAAATTAAAAATTATAAAGAAGTTCTAAAGTAATTGAATAAAAACATACAATTTAACTTACTAAGAAAAAAATATAAGCTGCCTAAAGGGGTTCTCTTAACACTATAATAAAGTATAGCTGAAATGTAAAAAACGTTATAAATGTTTTAAACTAACTTAAATACAATTCACTTTTGGAAATATGTTTAAGCTAACAAGTGTATAGTATTTACATTATTTAAAAAACAGTCAACGTTTACCAAAGTAGGAACAGTTGACATTAGAACTTAATAAAAATATTAGTGTTTAAAGTACGCTAGCAACTTACAGCACCAGTAATACCACTATATAAACAATGATGAAAAAATTATTTTAAACGCTTACTACAAAATTCATGTATAGAAAGATAAAATATAAAAGCAATAAAGAAATTAATGTTGTTTAATTTAAAATTATACTGATAAATAATGTTTTAATTTAATTTTTTAATCTTTTTATAAAATAGTTTAACTTTAATTTTAAAAATATTCTATTTAAAAACTTATTCTACAAGTACTTATAAATGTAAGCATACTAGTCTTATAAGTATAAACATAAACACTTCTACAGACTTTTACTGATGTTTTTGTTGGTCGTATTTAATACGAAAGTACTGGCTGTCTTGCCTTGTAAACACTGTTTTAAACGTTTTACGGCAAACGACGTTGCTGACGTCACTGATCAATGTCAGCAAATGGTTGCTGTGATGTATTATAATTTAGATGATTTTAATTTAATGTTTATACACTTTTGTTTCAGATAGTTACATTGTTAAAAATTCACTTTATTTAACAAGGAGTTATTCTTTATGTAAATATCTTACTATAAGTGGTTGAAGTGCTCAATTCAAGAATGCAGCTACCAAATGCCAGATGAAATATGTGAGTCAGTTTGCAGGATTCAGGATCTGTATAAAGTTGATAATGAAAAGAATTCTGGTTCATCAAAAAGTTTACCAATGCCAAATGAACCTCAACTGATTCGGCCTAGAGTGGGCCATGGGATAAGTCAAAATACATGGGTTGTTTCAACCCCAGTTGGGAGCCCAAACCCAAGAGTGACTAATTTCAAACTTTTTCTTCAAAAGCTAAATTTGTATGCTCGGTGAAATTTCCTGATTGACCCCTTGATTAAAGCTATTGGAAAAATATTATTTAAATTTTAAACTTACAGCTAACTGCTTTCATTTAATATAAACTATTCATTTTTCGAAATATTTTGTTGTTTTTATTAAAGTAAGCACGATAAAATTCTAGCAATTATAATATGAAAATCTAAAAGCATAAAGGAAAAAATTCATTTAAATAGAAATATTTTACGCCACTATTTGAACTGATAAAAATTAGGTTAAAGTTATATGATCTAATAAAGTTGCACTTTGCTAGTAGATCGAAATATGATCTTATAAGTTTTTAACTGTCTATGGTAGACACTAATTTAGTAACTGATACAAAGTTCTTTTATGTAAAGTTGATAATTTTAAAAGTATGCAGATTTATAAAATAAAGTAAAAATAATTTTACGGTAGTACATTTAGCAAAACTATGTGTTTAGTATTACATATGTGTTAACTTAATACTTGTTTTAACGAAACAGTTTAAACAACTTAATTTACTTAAGCTTCCTAATCAAGACGAAACCGGTTTTAGCGTTGAAACTGGACGACCGCTTGTTTTCTGATGATTGAATTGATATAAAACCTTGCAGCTTAGTATTTGAGTCAAATTGTTTTCTGTGAAAACTTAAAACGTTATTTTTCAACTAAAGTAACTTTCTAAAAACTATTTGACTAGATATTGCATCATGTGACTTACTTGGTTTATAAAACTGTTACAATGAAAATTGTATAGGCAATAAATAAAAATAATTCTGTCTTAAATACTCAGTTTCTTCATATTTTACATTAATTACAATATGTATTGTGTCTTAAATAACATGGAAGGTCTTAAAATATTAATAACGGAATACTTGATGTAAACTGTCTATTGGAGACAGCTACAAACACTAAGGTTAGTGTAAAGCAGACATTTGTAGAATTTAGTAGTAGAATTTGTAATTATTAGTCACATTATGTATTATACTAGTTTGATACAATTACATTCTAATAACTACTTATCAATTGTAATTCGTTTGCAACAAAATAAAAGTATTTAAAAAATAAATTTTATTTTATTTTTTTGAACAAATTTACACAAAATTCATAAGTATTTATTTAAAACAACTTCGTTTATAAAACATACTTAAGGCTAGTTTTATATAACTATTTTCAGCGATTTTTTTTTAAGTTTTTTACTTTTATTGAAATAACACCTTAAATTAGGTAACAACTGATACATTATTTAATAATTGTAAAAAAAAAATTATTGATAAAACAAAAAACTTGAAAAATGAGCAAGTTTTTACGACTAACCTACTTAAAAGAAATTAATTTACTGTCCGCTTGAGACAGCAAAAAACTTTTATGACAAGAGACGAGTTTAGTTTGAAGAATGTTACTTTAACTTAAGTTTCATTTATCAACTAGTTTTTGTTAGTTTGAATTATTACGTCATATGTATATACTTCAGTCATGCAAACCTTTACTGAATATCATGATATTTAAATTAAGACTAATGTTTTTTACAAATATAATCCTCTATTTTACAGATCAGGGCCAATTATTTACTTAAAAAGTGAACAAATTAACAATTGTGTTTGCGCCAACCAGTAGAGTTTAAAAACTTATCAATTTTCTTACCAAAACAGTCTATTAGCTTTTTCACTTGTTTTTCAACTACCCCCTAAGACTCTTAGTTTTTTATCAAATTAGGTTATATAATAATATAGTTTTAAAAAAAATTAGTTCTTTTTTGGTTACTAAAGAATCAACAGTTTTGTAAATTTAAATTATAATTAAAAAACTACTTTTTTCGTAATTAATAAAAAATTAGGTTATTGAAATCCACTTTTACATAAGGGTGTCCCAAAAATATTTATATAAACACATTACTAATAACAACATTTATAATTAAGTAAAAATACTTTTAAAAAACTGTAAGAAAACAGATTTTTAGTTTTTTCTTATCAAGTAGTCTTATTCATAGACAAAAAAAATGTTTTATTTCATTATTTAGGTCAAAAATTTCAAAACGTATTTTTTTTTAAGTTTCCTCTCTGAAATATGTTTTTGATATAATAAAAGTAATGCTTAAAAATTTTTTAATAAATTTATCTCAAAATAAAGAAAAGTTCAAATAACTTTATATTTAACAAAATTCTGTAAAAAATTGACATTTACAATATTGTTTTATATACACTTGTTTTGAATCAGAATTTTTTATAAAAGTAGTTTTATAGGCACATAATCAGAATTCTGAGAACACTGAGGATACCGCAGGATGTGTTGAAATTTTTTAAAATGTTATTATGACTCAATAGAGCTTAAGATAACTAAAAATTATTTAAGGTTTTTTTTTGTTTTCAAACTGAGGTTGACACAAGATAGTTTTGTTTTAGACTAGGGATAGTTTAAATATCTAAAAATATCAGAACATTTTATTTATAGGTTTTTAATGACATTCAGTTGATTTAATATCAGTTATTTTTATTTTATAACCAAAAGTTTAAAAATTTAATTTTTTTAAAATTTTGAAAAAAAAAGAATTAAAGTCTTTTATAATCTAGAAATGACTAAGCGTAAATAATATTAAACTCTATTTTTTTTTATACTCAAGTTTGTTAATAAGACAGTTTTTTTCTTGCTGTTTTCATATAAAGTGCTCGACTAAAAGTAAAACTAACACATACTGACAAGCTTACTTACGTCACAAGGGTTTTAGAAATAAAAATTATTCAATTGTAAGTATATTACAAAATGTACTAAATTAATATTAAGATCTTTTTTAAAAACCTTTAATCGTACACCAAATTTCAAAAGGCACTGCAAAGCCACTAAAAGTATATGTAACTACTTGGAAACATTATCTTAATAGTGTTTTATTAGTTTTGGTATCCCTAAAATTAAGTATTTAATTTCTTCAAGAGTTTTTGTTGTCTAAAATTAATTAAAGCTCATAGTCATTCTAATATTATATTTTAATGATTTATTTTTGTATATTTATCGATCAAATCCCACCCAAATCAAATCCAACCCGCACAAATCCAACACGAATTAAACACCGACCAAATAAGTTTCCTACCTATCAATTCCCTCACGTTCAATTCCCATAAAGGTAAATTATCACTCGAATGAATTTTTATTCGACTCAATCCAGTTCATAAATATTTCAAATAAAATAATTATCAAACTTTATATCTGTTCTACGGTTAGTTCAGATCTTTAGTTTTATACATAAGTTCCAACCCGTTTAAATTTTGTACATGTAAAGTTTAGAAGAAAGATTGATTATAAATTTCAGTTAAGTTCCATTCTTTTTAGATTTAGATGTTCTTCCTGGATTTTAATGAGAGAAATCATTAATTTAACAATTTTTTATGTTTTTCATTTTCAATAAGCTGTACCTAACTGCAGGGAGTGTTTAGACTGGTTACCTGGAGCCTGTGCGACCATGAAATAAGACGAAAAAGAAAAAAAGAAAGTTTCGTTTATTAACCAAAAAAGCTGTTTATCAATAAACTTTTACTTGTTTCGTTTGTGCTTTCTTTCCAAAATTGTAAATGTTAAAACAACGAGTATTAAAAATGCTTTATCAACCAGATGCAATAACAAAATGAAAACACTTTATTTTATCGTAAAAAAGGTTTGTTTTTGTGATATGCGCTTATAAGGAAAAGCTTTATTTTATTTTTATTGTGTCATAAACGGCTTATAATATTTGAAACTTTGTTTGTAAAGAATACTTTTTATTAACTTATGCGTTATTTACAACTATATATTGCAACTTTACTTCTAACTACATATTCATTAAAGTTATACATGCTAATTTAAGCACATCTATTAGCATGTTATATTTATAACGTGTGTTTTTTATTATTATTCCAGTTTTGATTCTTATACATTAAAAAAAACCTTAGACTTTACAAAACTATTCAAACACGACCTCTACTTAATGACATTACTACATGTTTTTTAATTTTCCTATTATTAATTTTAATTAAAAAACACTTAATTATTTTATTAATACCTATATTGGTAGCAACGGTGTTGACGCTTAACCACCATTGTTTCCTATCACCTTTTGGAATGTCAATGAAAGAACGCTTTCAAACTGCTTTAGGACTAACAATTGTATGGAGGGTTGGCACAGAAAGTTCAAAGCTGTCATGCAGTGTGCCAAACCTGGAGTGTTTAAATGTATTTCTAAATAAATGAACGAGCAAAAAAGTCAAAGCAATCAATTCGAAAGATTGAACTCGGGTGAATCTCATAAAAAGAAACAGAAAAAACACAAAAACCTTGACGAAAGATTAAAATCAATTGTAACCGGGCACAACAAAAAACTATTATGGAATTTACGGAGGTTTTGCACATAACCTTAATTAATTATCATCTGTATTAGTTTTTGTTTACTTTACGTCTTAAATTCTTTTTTTTAGAAAGTTTTTTGATAATTATTTTAGTTACTAACATATAATATTTTTTTTGTTTTCATAATGTTGAACTTTAGTTATATTAAAAATGTAAAACTTTGTAAAAAAAAAATAATTGATCGTTAATGCTATGATCAAGTTGAATCAATTTTTATAAAAGGTATTTAAGCCCATAACTTTAACTTATTAGTATCTGAATAAGTTTTCGTTCGTTAAGAATCTTTTTTATTTACAAAATTATTGATAATTTGTCTGGCTATTAATATATATTCAATTTTTCAGCTCTCCATTTTCAACAATCTTGATATTTACTACTTTAAAAATGTAGAACACAAAAAAAATTTGTAAGTTTTTTAGTGCTATTTATTCAGTTGAATCAATTTTTATATAAGCCAATAACTTAAATCTTGTAGTATCTATGTCAGTTTTCGTTTTTGTTCGTTATTAAATTCTTTTATTTATGAAATTGGTTAATAATATTTATAATTATAAATCTTTAACTAATTCTCATACTACATTCTTAAAGAAGATAAATTTATTGAAAGTGCTTTTAACATACATATACTAGTATCAATTTTTTAAAAGTCCTATAGCGATAGATATTAGGTTATAATATTTTTTAAGAGGCGTTTAGAAATAGCATAAAGGACTTTTGATAAATATGCATTTAAACATATTTTAAATTAAATTGAGTTTAAATTATACAGCAAGACAAATATATTTTACCCTGTATTATTTTAAACATCTACATCACTCTTTGTGTACAGTAATATGTTATTAGTTGTTTATTTTTTTTATTTTAATTCATCTATTTTCATATAAATAATAAAACATCTGTTTTAGAAAAAAATCTTAATAGTTACAATAAAAATAAGCTCGTTTTTAGGTAGATATAGTATACAACTGATTTAGTTGGTTTAAATACTAAGACTTAAAAAAAATTAAATAAAAACTGAATAAAACTTTTTTGAATAAAAAATATTTTTTTAAAAGACCAATTTTTCTATAATAAGCTATTCGCGCCGCAGGCATCAAATACTTAAAGTTGTTGTTAACTTAAACTTAGGAAGTATTATTTTAAACATGAAATATGAAACATTAAGCTTAATTAAACAACATGTTTTGTAAAATTGCACTTAAAAAAATTAGTCCGAGCAATATTAATTTCTATAGTCGTTACAAAGGTAGATTTAGTTGGACATTAATCAGTTACCGTAGAATACTTTGTTATAAAAAATAGTTCGGATATTGAAAAAACTTGAGTTTGCTTTTAACTTGATTTGGACTGAATTTTATTAGCCGTAAAAGCATTTTACAAAAGATAGGCTAGTTTTCCTTGCCGGCCGTTAACACTTAAAAAAATCTAGTAATCAACGAACAAAATTAGTTTAGGTGTAGAGTTTAATAAAATAGGCATTATTATAATTTTTAAACTCTAAAGTTCTTTTTAAAGAAAACTAAACATAGTTGTACAGAGTTATATTATTTTGTTGTTTTACTTAATTACAAAAACTAAAATATAATTAAGTGTTAATTTCAATTGTTCCAACTCATACAAAAAAATAATTGAAAACAAATTAGTTACCATGATAGAAAATGGTTCCGATACTAAAAACTTAATTATTATTAAAACCTGATCTCGGTTAAACTTTAATAACAATGATAGCATTTTACAAGTAACAGAAGAACTTTCTGTTGCTCTCAAGTCGTAATTATATAATTATCGTAGTTATCATCTAACAAATCTGACATAAACTAAAAACATGATTACATAAGCAACAGTAACAATTTTAACTTAAATAAAAAAATCGTTTTTACCTTACTAATTTCATATTTCAAATGATTTAAAAAATACTTAATAAACAATTTTAATGTGAGTTTCAAACGTATTAAAACTTTTACTTCGTACAAGAATAAATATAATCGGGTTTGATAATATAATGGGAATTGACCGGGTATGAGTTATGTGAATGGGAATTGATTCGGGTTGGAATCTACTCGGGTAGGAACTGATCGGGTGGGATTTGATTCGGGTTTGAATTGTGCGGGTGGGAAAAGATCGGGTGGGATTTGATTTTGGTTGGAATTTATCGGGTGGGAATTTTGCGCGGGTTCGAAATGAACGGTTCCAAGCTTGACTATAGAATTAAGTTATAAATAAAATGAAAGCTATAAATTACTATAGAATGAAAAAAATTAGCAAAAATTTTGAACAAAAATTTCTACTTCAAAAAGATATGTAATTAAGAATTAATTACAAAAACCAATAATTTTTAAAAAATAGTTTTGTATAAAATACGTTATTTTCCGCATATTATTTTTTAAATTTACTCTTGTAAAAACTAAAATTCTACTTCTTTAAAAGCACTACATTGTCTTTTTTGATTTTTATAGAAAATTTTAATTAACCTTTAAAATATAATTTGAATTGTTGTGTGTTTAAGATTTAAATCGTTGATCAAACTTAAAATAAATATTTTATTGTCAATTTTCAGTTTATTTTTTTAGTTAACGCCTTAAAATTATTATGCATTAAAATGTTCTTCAGAAAAAATCATTCCGAAAAGAAAGCTTTGTCAAAAGTTTAAAGCAATTAGTGATAAAAATTTGTATTAGAAATTTTAATTGTAGAATGAATTTAAATAAAACTTTAAAAGCAGAGACATTAAAGATATTTAAAGTGAACATTAATGAAACATTTAAAACAAAATGATGTGTAAAAACTACTGTCTACTTAAGATATTAAAACTTCAATTAAACTCAAACCTTAAACTTTAATGTGGCTATATTAATTTAAAGAACCTTTTTATAAAGTTTTATTAATCATTTATACGTATTTAATAGTTCTTTTTCAAACAGTTTAAACTACAGTTCTACAAGTTGTCTTAGAACCTGCTTTATTTTTAATACGAACTCTAGGTAATAACCAAATAATAAATTAGGTTCTGATAAAAATAAAGCTAAACAGAAATCAAGAGACTAATTTACTGTCTGCTGGAGACAGTTAGAAACTTTGAAATTTAATTTAAATATATGAAAAACTTTAATATAATTTATAATAAGTTTTTGAGCTAGGTTTTGTTAGTCTAAATAACAACGTCACATGTTTTTAATTAAGTTACTGTGTTCTTAATATTGTTTACATCTTTAATAGGAGATAATATTTTAAATGAATTACAAATACTTTTTCAAGTTACAAAAATCAGATGCATGTATAAACATGATGTAAAACAAAAGTAAACTATAAATTTAACAAACTAGACAAAACTTTTGAGTTAGGAAACGCTAAAACAGCCTAAGCTTGTAACACCTGAATTACACGAAAAATTTTAAAGAACAAATTTACTGACTGCAGGAGACAGTAACAAACTCAGAACAAGTAGATTTTTTAGATTGCTTCTTTAATGTATCTAATTATTTTTTGAATAATATTTAAAGCAAATGTTTGTTAATTTTTACTACGACATCACATATATCTTGTAAATCACTTAAAATAAAACAAATAGTAAATAAAATTACAATCAAACGAAAAAAAAACTTAAAATTAATTTGCTTCGAATTTATTTATATTTTTCAATTACCTTAAGGGTTCTTTTCATGTTTTTTAGTATTTTTCCAAAAGTAGATTTTCCTTTAGCGCGTTCATTTGCAAGCAACTCCCATATATCAGTCATTTTATTCAATATTTTAAATCGCATTCGCAAACGTCCTTAAAACATAATTTTTGACGACCACATTTGCATTTGCCGACAACCAAATCGCAATAGAACAAAGAACTTCGGGTTGCTCAGCACTCATCCTCAGAATGTGACTAAACCAGCAAAGCTTGCGCTGACTGAGGGTAAACTACATGAGGTGGTAATACTAGTATGTCTCACTCAACACTTTCTCTTCGGTAATATTTTTTGTTATGCGATTCTAAGGACGCAGCAAAGGCATCGTAGCTGCAAGATACTGATTTTATTCTTCTGCACGCTAGACAATGTCCATGTTTTACTACCGTATAGCAGAGTACTGCATATAGGGGAATTCATTAAAATAATTTATACATGAATTAAACTTTCAGTGTTAAATGATGATTGTATAAAAATCATAAGATGTAACAAAACTGTGTGAAGTATCAACTTAAACTAACTTAAACTTACTAAAAAATATATTATAAATTAAAAAAGCGTTTTGTATTTTAATCAGTTGATTTTTTATAAAATTTTGTAGCTGTCTTCAGTAAACAGCAAATAAGTTAACTCTTTGAATTTGCTTTTTCATAGATATTTAGTTATAAATATTTCAAGCACAGTCTGCTTCTTCATTAGTACTAATTTTGACTAAGATACAAGTGTGCTTGCCTTTACCTTGTTTTTTTATGTCGCAAAGTTCTTAGCGCTTTCTAGAAGGCAATGAATTACTTAAACATGTGTTGATTTTATTTTAATGTTTCGCATTTTAATTCAAATATGATTATTTATAACAAAAAGAACTCAACTTTTAATCTAATAAACTAATATGTGTTTTGCAGTGTTAAACAAGTAAACACAGTTTTATGGAGTTCTGTAAAATGATAATTAAAACAATTTTTCAGTAAAGTAAACGTTTTGTTTTAAGTTTTTTACAGGAAAAACTACCGTAGCAATTGTTATTAATGTATATTTTAACGAATTTACTTCGCAAGGATCTGTTTTAACAAACTGTTAGCTTGAATTTTTTAATATTTTTTCTAAATCGTATATAAGTATATATATATTAAAGCTTTTATGAAAAGTTCTGGCTGATAGTGCTCGACAAAATGAGTTAAAGCTAACTAAAACTAAATAAAGCTAATTAAGGAGTACATGAAGTTTTATAATTCATAACGTCTAATTCATCAGAAGAATTTTAATAAAAAATGTAATATAATTATAACTATTGTCTACTAAAAACTAAATAAACACACTTATTTGAAGTACTTGTTACAAAAAAGCACATCTTAATTTCTGTGCTTTTACTTTTATTCCTGGAATTTTTAACGTAAGTTTTACCTCTCGCGAGACCTGTAAACTTATTTAGAGTGTTAATTTAATTTTCTAACGTAGCCCCTTAAAAAAAGTTAAGCGATACAATTATTATTTTGAAAATATGATTAATGAAACTACTTTGTTTAAATACATAGAAATGTGCAAGTTTTGCATGAAAACTAAGCAAGTTTTATCAACAAAGCGCATAATACTAATTAAAAAAAGATGAAGCAATCTTATGCTAGTACTGATCAGTCACATACGCAATAATTTAAAAGAACAACGGCAAAAGCTGTATCTAATTTATAAGCATACCGTGTATTGTTTACTACACATTCTTAACTAGTTTGTTGTTTGTTATCAAAATACTTTAAGTAAACAATTACCACCTTGTGAAAATTTAAATCTAAAGTGTTTGTAAAAAATAAAAACTTTTGATAACTAAACATTTGCCACATCATTATTTAAACCGACAAACATTAACTGAAAAGAATAGTATAAATAAAGAAAGAATGAAACCAGTTAACTGTTTTCGTGTCTCAAACATTTGTAGCTGTCTCCTGCAGTAGTAAGTTAATTGTGTCTTAAAAAATACTAGTTTTATTGACTGCTTATCATAAATAATTTTTGTAATAGTCTCTTAGTTACATAAAACCAAATTTACAGTTTCTTATTTATCTAAAAAAGTATTTAAATAAAAATTGCTATACTGAAAATTTGTAAAGCTCTATTTTTAATATGTAAGTTTCTACAAAATAATAAATATTCTTTTCAAAAAGAGACTTAAATCTTTGTTTTAAAAAATATAAAAAAATGTTTTCTTGGCCAATACTGATTTCTTTATTTCTAAATGTGCTTATTTTATCAATGTTTAATATAACATTGCTTTGCAAACACTGTAATATTTTGGATTCACGTTTATTGTCAATAAAAAACTAAAGTAAAAACTAAATCAAAGATGTTGATATAAAGTCATTTAGCAATGTTTTATACCTTTTTATTACAACTTAACAAATTAAACTTCAATGTTATTTAAATATTCACTATGTTTAGAAAGTATATAAAAACATATAAAACTAATCAATTTTTTAAAAGAGATATATTTCTTAACAGTTGACTTTATGTAAAAAATGTAACAAACTTTGGTCGTAGCCTTATAATTTAATACTAATTATTTGGTAAAGTTTAAAACAATTATGCTTATTTTGTACAGCAAATAAAGTTAGCAAAAAGTTTAATGCTAGTTTTAATTGTCTAACTAAATGAGTTTATTAAATTAATCATTACAAATACCTTAAAATTTTGCTACAGTTTAAAAAAACAGTGTACAGACTATTTAATAAAGGATAACTGATTAGCATATTTCTCACTAATTTAGCTAAGAAAGTTAAAATTAAAGTTTAAATTATTTTCTTTTCTGAAAATACTACAACACAATTTCCTTGTTTTTTGAAAGTAAGTATATTTATATTTCATTTGAATTACTTATTTTGTTTATTTCTTACAAAAAAATTACCAAATCATTTTTGCTTTGGGATTAGTTGCATACTTTTTATCGGTTTTACGTGAATAAAGTATTTTTTTAAAAGAAGTTATAAATTTACACAATCAATCAGTATAACTCAATGATAATTATTAAAACATTTTTTTTTTTTCAAATTTGTATCTTAAACAAAATGAAGATGTTTTATGTAACAGACTCAAAACGTATCTTAACTTTTATATAATAAAACTTTTAATTTGAGTTTTAACGTTAATTTATCACACTTCAAAGCTTAACTTAAGTACAAATATAAACTTATAATAGCTTTAAATGCCAAGCATAAGAGAAACAGAGAACAAAATATATTAAAACCTGTTCACGAAATTCTTCAATAAACAAAGCTTTAAAAAACAAAACTCATAAACGAAGTTAATATGATAAACTTAGTTTGATCCATTGCTTTTTCTTTGTTTTCATAAATTTTTTCTGTATTTATTTAGTTGTTTAAAACAACTTATACTTACTTTAGCCTTTTCGTTTATTTCATGTCAACGTTAATTTGTTAACGTTTTTATCACTAACTACTACTAGTAGTTGTTTTTATAGTATATATATAAAATAAACATATTACTTAAACATTTTGTAAAAAAATTTCTTAATACTAACAGACAAACTATACAAACTTTGAAAATTGAATGCTATTTCTAGGTGGTTTCTAGCTTACTGATAATTACTATTTTATAAAAAAGCTCATAATTGATTAACAGTTTTGAAAGAAGCTTGATTACTTTAAAATTTTGTTTTATCAACATTTTTTTTCTCGCAACTTATTATAAATTTACATCAATCTTTGTGGTAGTTTATTTGAATAGAAAATTTAAAGTTTGTTTCGAGTATTTTCGATTTTAATAGGAGATTAGTTAACTTATGAATCGCTTCCTTTAAGAAATTTCTTAAAATGATACTTAGTAATGTTTTTAGCAAATATATTTTTGAGTTATTTTATCGTTAAACATTAAAAACTTTGTTTAAAAAAAATCTCTAGAGAAAAAAAGTATTCAAGCAAAATACTTAACACTAAGCATAATAAAGATTATTATATAAGTAAATAAACAGTCGTAAAGCTCAATTTTACTTTTGTAAGTATACGCGACTTAACCATATACAGGATTTAATAAACCATTAATAAATCAAAATTAATTTTGCACAGTCATAAAGAAAAGTTTATGGGATACAAAGGTGAGCAAAAATTTTAGTTTTTATATGTCAAATGTATATACTGAACTAAAAAACCTGTTTGTTTAACTTTTAACATAATGATTGTTAAAAAAGACATTTTATATTGACTTCTTATAAACCATGTTGTTCAGAAATAATTTTTTTTTATATGTGATTAAGCTTGAAAGTGAACTGACAATAGATACATTGTCTTGTAACCTTTGTTAGATTTAAAATATGTACTCAAATTTATTTTGAATCATGACATTATAATTTTTTACAAACAGGAAACAGAATACTTTAAAAAAACTTCATTTGAACTAATTTTTAAAAATACTGCCCATTAAGCCAAACAGCAGATTATAAATGTTTTTCTAATATACTTTAGTTTATTTTGTAGTTTGTGTATTAAAGTCTTAAATTGGTGTATATAAAAGGTATACAATTTTATTTATACAACTCCTTATAAAAATTGGATTTTAATAATGAAAATAAAGTAAAAAATAGTTATTAAAAAAACGTATTAACAATAAGTAACATCAATAAAATGAAAATAGTAAATAAAAACGAAACGAAAAAAAATAAAAACTTTGAACCAAGGAAAGCGAAGTTAAAGGTTTAAATCTAAATTGTTGTACAAAGCTTGAAAAATAAAATGTTATCTAATAGTAATGCTAAAGTAATTTTGATCAGTATACTAAGCATTTAAATTTGTTAAAAAAAAATATATTTAAAACTTTTGGGGTTTAAACCAAAACCTCAATTATTTAAAAAATAATTTTAGTTTTAATTTCACAAAATATATTCAACTGACAGTTTTTATTGTTTTTAACGAAACATTTATAATTAATTAATTTTATCCAGATAATTTTTTTTGTTTAGCTTCGACAAGTAATCTTAAAAAAAATAACAAATACTTACAAACATTACAAAAATTTAGTTAACAAAAATAATTTTTGTTAGTACTCCAGTTTTATTTTTGTATCTTATAAATTACTCTAAAATTTTTCTACGCTCAATCCATTTGATAAAAAACAATAATTGTTTTCAAAAGTGTGAAAAGAAAGTATTAATTCTTTTTAAATATAAAAAGTTTAAAAATAAAAAACTAAATAAAACGTTTTTTTAATTCATGTGCAAAAACTAATTACCTTTTAATTTTTTTTTTAATTTTATTACTGACTTATACATAACTAGTTTAAATACTTTTTTAAGCTAAAGTTTTTTAATTTTAATTTATATTTTTGTATTGTTGTATCAAAACTTTTTCTTTGTTTTTCATCCTATTTGAAAATACATATTATATGAACAACAAAGTTTACTTTTATCAAAAACTGTGATTTTTAATTTAAAATCTATTATACTTCACTTTTAAACTAGTTATAAGTAGTATTGTTGTAGGGTTACCCAATAAAAAAAAATCTGATAAATTATTTATTTTACTATTGTAGACTTAAACTTCCGGGTTGAAACCTTACCGATTGTAGTATTTTCTAACTAAATTAACATCAATGACATAAATAAATTTATTGAAACACGAGTATATGACAGTATTAAACTAAAACTATACTTAAGTACTAAACTATATTTGTAACTAATAAAACATTAAAAGTAAAGTAATTGAATAATAACATTAATGAATTCATGTAAAGTAATTGAATAATAACATACAATTTAACTTACTAATAAAAAAATACAAGCTGCCTAGAGGGGTTTCTTAACACTATAATAGAATATAGCTGAAATGTAAAAAACGTTATAAATGTTTTAAATTATCTTAAATACAATACACTTTTGGAAGTATATTTAAGCTATATACGTTATTTAAGTTTATAGTATGTACGTTATTTAAAATTCAGTCAACGTTTACCAAAGTAGGGACAGTTAACATTAGAACTTAATAAAAATATATAGTGTTTAAAGTACACTAGCAACTTACAGCACTAGAAAATACCACTATATAAACAATGATGAAAAAATAATTTTGAAAATAAAAACGCTTACCACAGAGTTCATGTAGAGGAAGATAAAATACAAAAGCAACATAGAAATTAATGTTGTTTAACTTAAAAATATACTGATATATAATGTTTTAATTGAATTTAAATTGAATTGGTTTATTAAATCCTGTATATGGTTAAGTCGCGTATACTTACAAAAGTAAAATTGAGCTTTACGACTGTTTATTTACTTATATAATAATCTTTATTATGCTTAGTGTTAAGTATTTTGCTTGAATACTTTTTTTCTCTAGAGATTTTTTTTAAACAAAGTTTTTAATGTTTAACGATAAAATAACTCAAAAATACATTTGCTAAAAACATTACTAAGTATCATTTTAAGACATTTCTTAAAGGAAGCGATTCATAAGTTAACTAATCTCCTATTAAAATCGAAAATACTCGAAACAAACTTTAAATTTTCTATTCAAATAAACTACCACAAAGATTGATGTAAATTTATAATAAGTTGCGAGAAAAAAAATGTTGATAAAACAAAATTTTAAAGTAATCAAGCGTCTTTCAAAACTGTTAATCAATTATGAGCTTTTTTATAAAATAGTAATTATCAGTAAGCTAGAAACCACCGAGAAATAGCATTCAATTTTCAAAGTTTGTATAGTTTGTCTGTTAGTATTAAGACATTTTTTTACAAAATGTTTAAGTAATATGTTTATTTTATATATATACTATAAAAACAACTACTAGTAATAGTTAGTGATAAAAACGTTAAAAAATTAACGTTGACATGAAATAAACGAAAAGGCAAAAGTAAGTATAAGTTGTTTTAAACAACTAAATAAATACAGAAAAAATTTATGAAAACAAAGAAAAAGCAATGGATCAAACTAAGTTTATCATATTAACTTCCTTTATGAGTTTTGTTTTTTAAAGCTTTGTTTATTGAAGAATTTCGTGAACAGGTTTTAATATATTTTTAAAACCTGTTGACTTCTAACTTATAATTACGGAAATTTTTGTCATTTATAAATTTTACTGTTATGTTTTTGATTTTCGAATTATTATAAAGACATTTGTATATAATTTAAGTTAAAATAAATATTTAATTCTAATATAACTTAATCATGAATAAAACAAAAACTAAAAATAAAAAATAATAAATAAAAATTTAAAACTACAGAAAACAAGAGGACTTATAATGCTTTACATTTAAATAAATGTTTTAAGTTGAACACATTGTAACTAGATTGCACAGAATTTCGCAATTCAAAGAAGTAAAATGTTTAAAATACTATTAAAACATTATAGTTACTTTAAATTTTGCTGAATAATTTCAAAAAATAATTGTCATTAATAAGATTATCAAACAGATAACTTGCCAATTTACTGGTGTGATATTTGTATAAAAATTATACCTACGTCAAACTTAAAGTAAATTAGTACAGGTTTACATATTCTTAAAACTTCATTTTTAATAAAAACTAAATCAGAGTAAAAGTCTAAACCCTATAACAAATTGATAAAAAATAGAAAAACATAATAACGAATACTATCCTAGAAGAGCAAACATAAAATATAACATAGTTAATAGTATTTTATAAATTATAATGAAATTCAACAAAAAGTAAGATCAGAACAAAATTATAGGTTATTTTATTAAATCAGCAATTATTTTCAAAACTAGAAAATATAGTTCATCAGCAATATTTTAGCTGCCTCAAATAAAAATGCTTAGCCCATTCTTTATTGTAAGTTTTCGTTTCAAATGAAACTGATTTCTGTATTTGAGTTCTTGCTAGGTAGAAACTTCATAACATATCAACTAATCCAACTTATAGACTTCCAATACTTTCTAAATCTTTCGAGTTTTGCAGCTAAGCAACACTATTAGAAATTTTATTTACTCATTTACTGCCAACTTATGACAGCTATAAACTATTATGATATCACAGTGTACTACTTTAATTTGTAATAAATGTTTAGCTAAGGTTTTTTAATTCAATTATGACGTCATGTATACTAACTTTAAACTTATTTTTTTATCAACACGAAAATCTAATTTTTTGTTAAATGTATAGTGTTTCCTTTAGTTTAAAAGTTACAGCTCTTTCAAAAGTTTAAATATAAACATTAAAGCTATGTCAAACAACAAGCTTATATTTAAAATACAATTATATTTAAGATACAATAATTGCCTTTTTGAATTATTTAATAATTTTATTTAACATTATATGCGTTAATTTTTATTTTATGAAAAAAATTTTAATAAAAAATTTTTAAAATTTAATGTATCTATTATTTTTAAATAGTTTTACATTAATTGACTGGTTTAGTTTTCAAAATAATTAAATAAATAAAAAAAAATAAAAAATTAAAAAAACTCTGTCTGTATAAGACAGCATACCAAGTTAATACATATGACATAATCATTTAAACTAATTAATACTAGCCTATAAATTTTCTACATAACAAAAAATATTATTTGGAACTTTTATTATTGGTGTTGCACTATTTTGTAACTGTCTTAAGAGGACAGTAATATAATAAGTTATGTAAGTTTGATATGCTGTAAAATCTAACACTTTTAAATGTTTTGATATTTCTATGTAGTTTTTAAAAAGTTAATATCTGCTTTTAGAATATAAAATTATTTGTTTTGACATGATTTAAAACAGTTTTATACAATTTTACTGAATTAGTTACAACATTAAATCATAATTCATAAAAATCAAAAATTAATTAGCATGATAGTTATTGTTATAATTCAAACTAACTTTAACAACGAAAAAATATATACTTAATAGCATTTATATTTTTCTCCATTTAATATAAAGCTTATCTAATATAATATCTTACAGTATTTCTTTTTGTAGTTTTTCGAATAAGTTATGTTGAACAGATTAAAGGTTTAACTTTAAAATTGTGTTAATTTTGAATTAATACAAAACAGTTAATAAAAATTTGATTAGTTTAAAACTAGTGGTGTATCGAAACCCACAATTTCGGGTCCGGCCGGACCCGGATCAGGACTTTTTTTTAAAATTAGAATCCGGCCGGAACCAGATCCGGACTTTTTTTCAAATTAGAGTCCGGTCTGAACCGGATCCGGAATTTTTTTTCAAATTAGAATCCGGCCGGATCCGGATATCAGACAAAAATGGCAATATCCGGCCGGACCCGGATAGTGAGTCCGGTACATCACTAGTATAAACTAGCCTGAGTCAGAATGAGGTTTTCTCAATACTGAAAAAAAAAGAACTTTAATCTAATAATAAGTAGAACAGCTAGCCACAAGGTTTACAAATTTAAGTGTTATTTACAATTAAAAATCTGAAATCAAGTTCTAGAACAAAATACACTAGAAAATTACTAAATATTGAAAACTGGATCAGCTCAAACTCATTCAAAACCTAAAAGAAAATTAGCCTGAGTTTTTATAAAAAACTAAACTAGCCTGAGGCAGTCCAAGATTTTCTAAAATTCCCAAAAATTTTTAAACTAGCAGGGTTGCCACTGCTTAAGTCAATAAAACTAGCTAGAGTGAGTATAAACAAGCCTGAGTCAGAATGAGGTTTTTTAAAACTGAATAAATTAATTTAATCTAATAATCAGTAGAACAGCAAGCAAAGGTTGACTATTTGGTAGTAAAGTTGTGGACTGATCGTGGTATACTTAACATATTAGTACTATCCATCATAAATAAATCTTACCTTATTTAATTAATATCTAACAAATACTAAATTCTAACTGAGACTACTTTCTATAATCAGACACGACAGTTTTGAGTGATGAATCTTTTATATAAAACACAACAAGAAATACTAGCATATACAAAATTATTAATTACTTTGGTAACACTTTAAAAACTGGAAGCTATTGAAATCTATATCAAAAGACTAAAACAATAAACTAAAAATTAAATAAACTTTTAGTAAACAGAATGCTGTAAAATTTTTAATAAACTATTAAACTATAAACCTGGCTTAAGTGTTTAGACAATTAAACACCAGTTTAAATATTCAATTTTAAAACAAAACACTACTTACAATAAGCATTCACAAAAAAGTTCAAGATATTTTGTTGCTTCAAGCTGCACACCAAACTAACTAACTGCTTACATATAAACTGCCTGTCATGTTCTGATGTTTTGTTGCATCAGTATTTAGTTTGAAACATTTCGTCATATGATTCTCATTGGCTCGTACATTCAACCGTATTAACTCTAAATATTCTCTGAGCTCAACTTTAAACAATAAATAATGCAAGTATTCGTTCCAAAGTTTTCAATTTTACAACATATGTAAAGAGTTGCATTTCTGAAATTTTTATTTCATAGTTTAAATGTAAATAAATGTAAATTAGTCACGTGCACAAAATGAGCCACTCACGATAGGTGTTTAATTTTAACTGAAGAAAATGATTTTTATTACTTTACACAGGGTTTGTTTTTGAAAAATTTTTTTTTTCAGTATGCTCTTTTTTACTAACTAGATCCGGGTCCGGCCGGATCCGGACTATTTTTTCAAACTAGAATCCGGCCGGAACCGGATCCGGACTTCTTTTTTAAATCAAAATCCGGCCGGATCCGGATATCAGACAAAAATAGCAATATCCGGCCGGACCCGGACATGGATAGTGAGTCCGGTACATCACTATTTAAAACTGTACTTTATGGTTGACTAAAACAAAAAAAAAATTTTAAATAGTTTTCCTTTCTAAACTACAATAATTACTATACTTTTTTTTTGTGTCTGTAATAAAAAACCAATTGATAGAAAAATATATAACGTCACTATTTGAACTAACAAAAACTTGCTCAAAAATATACTAAACTTTAAGTAGCATTAAATCAAGTTCCAGATGTTTCCGCTTGAAGTTTGAAGTTATAAACACTTACTTGCTAATTAATTTATCTCTGATTTTTTTTAATATGTGTTTGTCTAATTCATTTCTAATAAACTATTTCTCCTTAATACAGCTATAAATTAACTAGAAAAAAAAAACAATTTAGCAACTTGAATAAATAAATGACATTTAAGCTAGTTTTTGTAAGTTAAACAAATATGGTTTATGTGTTTACTAGAGTTTATAATTAAAGCTTTTCAAGCTATTGTTATTATAGGTACATTATATAAAAAACAATTAAGAGTTAGTATTTTTAGATTTAAAGTAAGCTTTAAGCACTAATGACTTAAACAAACACTTAAAAAATGTATTAAACAGTCATTTTAATATATAAGTGAAACAAAGTAAATTCTATGTACAAACTTATTTTTTGTCTGCATAAGTCAAACTGAAGCAGCATTAAATCAAGAACTCCTAGAATACTAATTTATTTAAAAGAAACATTAAGTTAATTTTGTGTTTATATGTTTAGTTATTTTTAGGTGTGTGTTTAAATTAAAAACAAGTATTAGGTATGACCTGTTTTACTGAAATTTATAAGTATAATACTATTCTCAAAACCAATTTTATTAGTATTAGTAACTCTTTTCTTGCTTTAATACTTGAAAGTTAGCACAAATATAAAGCCTTGGTTGTAATATAATTTTTATTTAACACTACTTTTATAGCATTAATAAACGCAATGTATTAATCTTTTTTTTTGGGTATTTTTCTTTTTCTTTTTTTCTGTGTATGATTTATTTTAAAAATCTATTTCATATAAAACATTTTAATTGAAGTTTAGTATACCTTGTATCACTTTAATTAAATTATTAGAATTTTTATTGTCGATAACACGAACTAAAAATTTAAAGTAATTGTAATATAAATGAAAAGCATTAAAAACATGTTTGCTTCAGTTAAAAATATTTAAATATGCTTTTTTTAATAATAATTGTGATGAAAACTAGTTTGTGTTACAAGGTAATTTTTAATAAAAGCTTATCTAGATTTTGATTGTTGTTTGTTCTAATATATACTAATGTACTTTATAAAGTAAACTGCATAACTATATTAGTTATAAATCAAATTCATTTAAACAAGCTTTAAACTGAAAAATAAACGCATTGTAGAATAAGTTTTACAAAGATGAGTTAAGCAATATAAGTTAAAAGTCGTGTAAAATAAATTACATTACAAACTAAACTACACTATTTGCAATATAAATTAAAATGCGCTATAAAAGTAATTCGCACTATAAATGTTTTACTGACGTCATAATTTTTACTACAAACGCTCAATTATTTGCAATGAATATTAAGAATGAATTTTGGAGTAGTTATTAAAGCTAACTTTACTTTCTTCTTTTCGAATTTTTAAAGTCGTTAATAATACGGCTAATCTAGACTCAAAATTATCAAAAATCCAACACGATAACCACAATGTTTTATCGATGTACCTTAAATATTTAATAAACTGTGTAACTAGAATAACATTTCATCAGAAAATATGTAACTAAATATATTGTTGCTTTTACTATATAAAAAAATAATAGTACGGAAATTAAGTTTTTCTTGTGTATGTTTTATATTAGCTTAGTTCCTTTATAAATAATGCAGAAGTTATTTTTCGACAACCAAGTAACGAAGTTCTAGAAAAAAAAAGAAGGTGCGATGATAATAACGTTACAAAATTAAATTAAAATTATCTGAAATAATCTTGTATCTTTAGTAGTAGTCAGAAAAATGTTAATAAAATATAAAAGTCTTTAATTGGAATATTAATAAGAAAACATGAACGATGATACTAATGTTAATAAGACAAAATGTATAATTAACACTATCATAGTTTCACTGGTTTTCTTTTTACTTAAAAATCTGCTATTAAGCTTTAAACTATGGTAGTACTAAATAAACGTTTGGTATCTGAACGTCCTATTATTGTATTATGTATTGTATTATGAAAAGTTTTCCGAATATAGCTTTAAAATAGTCTTAAATCATTATTAATTAAATGAGAATGCAACAGCTATTAACTTTTTGATCTTAACATGTTTTTGGTATTGAAAACTACTTTTTTGAAAAGTGGTACATTTTCTATGTTCGAAGAAGCTTATAATGTATGCCTTAACCATTTAAAAAAATAATTCTTTTAAAAATTTTAAGCCTCAAACTTAAAATTTTTTAATCAAGAAGTAATTCTTACTTTACTTTATTTAGTTTTGGATTAATGCACCTTTTTGATATCTTTTTGAATCACTTAAAATTAGTAGAAGTAAAACATAAACTAATAGCCAAATATAGTTTATCATTTAATAAAGGTCAGTTACAAGATTTCAAATGTAAAAGTACAGCTGTAAAAAAAATAATTAAAGTGCCTGACTGTACTTTTCTAGACACAAAAAAAAATTATATTTCAAAATGTAAGGTAAATGATCTTTTTTGATGTTAATGCATCATAAAATAATATGGTGATCTATTTATTAAAGATTTTTCGAATAATTAACGACGGTTCAGTCTTATAAATTAGTATTCCTTTAACTCCAAGTAAGTAGATTATATTTTTGGTTTGTTATTTTATTTTTTTCATTTTACTTTAAGTTGTCATAGTTAAGATTTAGTTATTACAGATATTCTACAGTTTTATCTTCGGTATTAACAGAATATAGTTTATTTATTACTAACCATTAGTCTCTAATATTTTAGTGTAATTTTTATCATTTTTGATATACCTCCTTAAACTTTTTATTCCTTTTTACAATAATTAATTTTTTACATAGAACGGTTGAAGTGTGTTAACTTGTTAACACAAAATACATGTGTTTCTTTAATAAAAAAATATTTGAAATCAAAAAACGACGAATCGTAGCGATGTAGACAGTAATGTGAAAGAAGCTATTCGAGAGAGTAACTGATAACAACACCATGTTTATAACTATGAGTGTAGAAATCAGCTTCCACTAGTTAAAGTCTGTGCCGGTTGTCAAAATGTCAACACTCACGTTCATTGCGCTCAGCAGCCGGCGTCTTAACAACTCTACCAATATGCATCGCAAGAAAATTAATGCTTACAGCATACTTAAACTGTCTTTTTCTCCTTTTATCTCGTTTAATTTCTTTCATGACGATTTTGAACAAAAGTTTCGAAAAATTTATAAAATTAAATTTTTTATGATTTTTATCGTTTATTTGATCGTTAGTTTAGTAAGAATTATTATATTAAAAAAAAAATTACAATTGTTTTTACTATTATTTAAATATTGAAAAAATATTTACTAAACTAGAAACAATCATCTTACTTTAAAATAAGTATTTAAAGCTTTAATTTTAAAGTTTATTATGAAAGAAAACATATGTTTATAAACATTATGGTCCTTTACGCTATAAAGTTTTTTGTATGAAAAATTGAAAAATTATACTGCGTAGAAAAAAAGATTATATTTTTTTAAGTTTGTTATTCATTTAATTTTGTTTTGTTTTTACGAAAAGTGAAGTTTAACATAATATTATTTATATGCACTAATTGAGAAAACAATTTAGTATTAAAAAATCTGTAAACTTTGTAATCAAAGAGAAAACATAACGACGTTGTAGTTATAAAAAATCTTTTCAGCAATAAACTAGATTGAGCTGACTCAAAGTTCGAAAAACTGTTTCTATTATTCTGAACTTTGTAAAAGCTGTTAAATTTATTTTTTTACTCTTAAATAATCATTGATTAATAAGTTTTGTGGCATTTTACACTTGTAACAAAAGCAAAGACGTAAAAATGACTTATAGAATAATTTTTATATAAAAGCTTGTTACTGATAAAATATTTAAAAATGAAACTAAAGGTTTGCTAAGGAGAAATAACATTTTTAATTAAAATATTTACAAATAAAATGATTAATGAAACAAAAAACTACAACATTAAAGTTTGTTGAATACCATTTAGTTTTATCAAATTTTTCGAAGTTTAAAAAACAATTAAAATAGTTTTCAAATGCGTTCTGCATGTTGATTTATTTAATTAATGCTTCTGACTTTAACATATGAAAATTATACAATGATAATTTTATGCCGACCTTATAAATTCACAACAAACCTTAATTTAAAAGTCTACCGGCGTCTTTATTATTAAGTTTTATTGATGTAACACTTTCGTGGCTCTAACAGGCTATACGCCCACAGGTAAATAACTTACCAGTAGGTGAGAAAGAGCCGGAAATCACACATACATGTGCGAAGGATCGATCCAATAAGGGTTCCAAGTTAATATATGTTAGCATCTAACGGAAAAATTAACATTTAAGGTGGAGTTGCCGTCGAGGCTTCTCAGGACTGAAGTCGGTTTTTTTTAACTATTTATATGTGGTAAATAACGAATTTAAAAATAGATATGGTAGATCTCTCTTTTTTTAAGTCACAAATGAAAAATAAGAAATCTATTAAACTCTAAATATGTAGATCGGCTTTATGTGGAAATGAACTCATAAGCACTCCACATAATAGAGCCAATGAGAACCAGAGTGAGTGAGTCGTAAAACAGTGATAAAATGGCATAAAAATAACAAATACATTGACTTATGCAATTAGTTGTGTTTTGCCCAGCTGAGAAAAAAATCTAATAAATAAACTTAAGTTTGATTTAAAAAACTTAAACTAGGTTGTTAAAAGTATTTAAGCGTAACTTAGATATAAATTTCCAAAAGAAAAACTAAACTTTATCAGTGAAAACTAGAAAACTTATATTTTATAGAATGCAGGAAGAATAAGCATAATATTTTAATTGAAAACTCGACACTTGCTTTACAAATTAGATGTTATAAAAAGATTTCAGAAATTTATTAAACACCTAAGCTATGTGTAAGTTAATCTTTTAATATACTCTGAAAGCAAAAAATTCAGAAATAGAAAAATAATTTATACTTATCAAATTGTTAGTAGAATTATTTAGAAAATTATTTTATAAAATATCACTTCTTTTGAAACAATAATAGATGATTATACAATTTTGAACAAGTATAGCTAAAACTAGTGTTACCATTGCAACTACTTACTAGATTTTGTTTAACAAATGAAAATTTTTACTGCTTTTAGTAGACTTATAAGTAAGCACTGTTTTTTATCATACCTTGCTCGTATTTGTCACTTTAGATATAAAAACAAGTGTCACTTAAGCTTTTTTAATTTGTGTTTAAACCATGGACAATAAAGTTACTATTAAAATGTTTTTAGTATTAAATGACCTATAAGTATGCTAAAGCAAAATTTTACTGTGAAAAATAGAACACAAGATGTGAACAAAGTAAATATTTCAAAAAACCTTGTTTGTTGGTCAAACCATTAATTTTATTTTCTGCGAATAAAAATCATGTCTTATTCAAGTATGAAATAAAATTAGCTATAAAAACGTAACTTGTGTGTTTTAAAAATAAACTATGACATGTTTTACTGTTTGCTTCTATTGGTTAGTATTGAGGTATTTTGGCACAACCATAGCTTACTAGAACTCTACTGCCATTACAAGGTTCTTCTGACCAAGTTTCATTTTCTACGTCATAAATTAAAGAAGTACTCTTACTACTTTGAAATACAGCAAGTTTCTTACCAATCGAAATAACGGCAAGTGGGGAATCTAAGTAGCATGAAAAGCATTCATCATGCGGTTTAAATAAAACAAACTTTTTACAAGTCGAGTCATAAACTTCACATGCATCGGCAAAACCTCCAAACATATACAATTTGTTTTTTATAGCAACTGATTTGTGACCAGATCTTTCTTCAATCATGTTAGGCATGTTCGTCCATTCATTAGCTACATGATCATAAGCTTCTACAGTTTTTAGTCGACCATTGTTATCTCCACCGGAAACAACAATTTTTCCTTCAAATACTGCACAAGCTGAAACGTTTCTTGCGTTCCTCATATCAGCTATTTTAATCTTTCTAAAATTTGCTGCTTTAAATTTCAAACAAGAGACAACTGCTCTCCGTTGAGTATACCCTCCTAAAACATAAGCGTTCCCCATAAATGAACACGCACTACAGCTAAAATGTTTATCGGGCATATATCCTACAACTTTCCATGTTTTAGTATCACTTGAGTATTTTTCAACAGACATTATTTTTTTTCCATCACCATCTTAGCCACTAAATACAAAAATGTCACCCTTTATGTAAACTACTACTGGCCATTGTCTGAGTTCTATAAGTTGCGGTAAACTCGTAACATCATTGAGATTGTTTGCTTTAATACTACAAACATCACGTACAATATTTTTTTTACAACCTCCACATAGAATTATATTAAATTTATCTTGGTCACAAAACCTACTATCAATTTTAAATTTTCTTGTGTGAGAGATTTTATTTTTTTCATCAATCATTTCATTTATGAAAGCAAGATTGTCTGCGAAACACGAAATTTTTCCTGAAACAAGTTGAAGTGCAGGAACTGATAATAGCAAAAGGCGAATCTTCAAAATAAGTTGTTTTGCATATATGTTTCGCTCTTTTTTAAAACCTAGCCAGGAAACTACTGCGTTAAAAACTTCTAGCTCAGAGTCAATGTTCAAGTAACTACTTGACAATACTTTTGCAACATATTTGTATTCTAAATATAAAAACTTTTGGGACTCCATGTTTTATTCTTCTTTCATCAGCTCTATTAGAACAGTTTTTATCCAATGAATCTTGGACATCATTTGAAATAACTTTAGTCATATTTTAGTTATGTCTGTAAATTTCTGTGTGCATAAAATTTTATTATTAAATGGTTCTTCTATAGTTTTAGATAAGGGTTTCAAAATAAATTTTCTTATCTTGTATTATAAATTATCCTTAAATCAATAGTTCACTACTAAAAAAGCAACAGAATTAAGTTATACTCGCAAAAAATTATAGAAAACAACATACAAGAAAAACATAAAACTAAGGAATCTTTTTATATTTATTCATTAACAATTTTGTTTAATATTTTTTTTACTAAAACAAACGTATAAAGTTCAGTTTAATTGCTAATTGTCACTTGATGTTTCAACTCTTATTAATAACTTTTTTCCCACTTTGTAGTTATGCTGATTTTTTGTTCAGATATAAAGTTAATTGATATAAGTTTGGGAGTAAATTAATATTAAATTAAATTTCAAATTTTTTATGCTTTTTTTTATCAATTTTAGAATATATATTTAAATTTTTATTTTATGGCATCATGTCTCAGCATTTTACAGCGTATGGTCCTCTAAAGTTCTGATGTAATTTTCTTACTAAATCTACAATAAGTGGTAAATAACCCTTACAAATGTAAAAGAGTTTTATTTGTTTATTTTTTGAACTTGTCCATTAATTCCAGAGTATCTAGTGTAAGTTTCAAAAAGTGGCCTCATTGCCCCTTGTGTCTACTTTACTACTCATGGCCCCTTTGACCTATTTGTTGCTTATGGACCCCCAGGGGGCAATATAAATCACTTTTGAAAACCCTTATTTATATTAAAATTTTTATTAGTTTTCTACAGATGGCATCGACACTGGATTATTGTTTAATTAAATTTACCTATTTATACTGTTAACTATTCTACGTATAGTTTACTATCATTAGGTTAAATATCTACTTAGTAGTCCTTAAGATAAAAAACTTATTAAAAAACTATAAATATGGTAAATTTAAACATAAAACAACATAAATTTAAATTATTAGCAGCTTGAATCACCAAATTCTAAAGACAACTATTAAAATTATACTATTTTAGGTATTAAAACAAAATAAAATAATAAAAATGTACCAAAAGTATTAAATACATTTAAATACAGTAAAACTTTCACTATATCAAAAATCATTTTAAAACAAGAGGACATTTGAGTAATTTTCTTGTCTTTAAAACACAACAACAATTTTGTTTTTTGTTTTAAAGTATACTCTTTACAGAATTTACAGCAGAATGATAGAGTTAAAATATTTTTTTTTGAGTTGTTGGGTTTATTTGATTTGCGGTAGAGCCCATAATAAACTGGAAAATTTTGACTTTTTTTTGTCATTTTGGCAAATCTTAAAAGCTAGATTTATTTGTTTTATGATTTTTTTTAGAATATTCTTCAGTAAACTAACTTCGTAGGTCAGTCTCTAATGTTTTTATAAGTTGATACTTTTTGAGATATGAACCTTATTTTTTCACTTTTGGTGGTAAATTAAGATCTTTTTGTTTAATCAAAAAGAAATTTTTAAGAAAACCTAAATTAACTGTTAATAATAAATTTTACGTAAAAAACTATAAAAAAAATTATTTTAATTTTTTGTTTTATTATGCTGCTGGAACAAAAATACTACAAAAGTGTTTACATTGATTTTTAGTTTCTGCACCATAAAATCTTAGGAGTAAAAAAAAACCTAAATGTCCTACTTTTTCTATAGGCTATAACACCAACCAAATTAACCCAAACTCAAAAAAACACAAAACTTCAACCATATCATTTAGCTAATAATAGTGTAAAAAAGTTTTAAAACTAATTAACAAAAAAGTTATTACTATATGTTTGTAAAAAAAATTTTTGAAAGAATAAATTCATTAACTAAAAAACTAATCTTTAAATATTTCTAAAAACGTTTCCAAAGTTTTTTGGTCAAGAAAAATGACTCAAGATTTTTTTAGTTTACAATGTTTAGCTTCTGACTATCCTCAGTTTTCTAAATTTAACATTTTCAAAAATATTACTAACAAAACTTAGCTTTTAAATTAAAACAAAAGTTTGTAAAAAATAAAAAAATAAAACTTAATACTTTTTTTCTTTGCTACTCAAAGAATAAAAAAGAATTACAATTTTTTAATTTTTTTTTAAGTGTCACATTATTGTTTCAATTGAAACCTATATACAATTTTTATTTTAACATGTGTTTATGTTTTTAACTTTTAAATATATTCGAAAGCAATACTCTTTTAGCTTATATGAGTTCAAATTTTTTACCATTTTGACAAATTTTAAAACATAAAAAAAAACTAACCTGGTTTTAAAATCAGGTCTAATATGATGAAAAAGTGTTCATAAAAAGTTCTTTTTTAATAACCAATTATATTAAAATTTACTCTACTTTTTTATTATTTAAGATAGATTTTCATGTAGTAACAATTAAGTAAATTTTTTTTAATCATTATTATTGTATAAAAACTAAAAAAAATATTGTTGCAAATTTTAAAACTAAACAACTTATGCTTGTAAATTATTCAGCTCTAAATCATAAATGACTTATTGAACTTCTTTTATCTTATGCTTCTACTTAAAATAAGCCATTTTTGTACTCTTTGGGTCTGATTTCTACTTTTAAGTCTTTCCCTAAATATTTGCCGAGTCAGCATTAAAAAAAATATTTATTTTTGGTTTTAACTTAACCTTAATCAACCTCACTCAACATTATTAAACTAAATAAAAAATAAATTTTAATAAATACAATTAAAAACAACAAAAAAAGTTTTTTTTTCTATGATGACTCAGCAAATATTGGCAAAATACCAAAAATTTCAATAAGACTCCCTATTTTCTGATTTGTTTTATTAAACGACTTGTTTCATTTGTATAATCTTTTGACATTGATAGTGGTTTATACCAGTGGTCGTCAATGTAAAAACTAGTGAACACAATTTTTTGGAATTTATGGGGGTACACGAAATTTTTAGTCTGCCTGAAAGTAATTTAGGGTTGCACGAAATTTTTAAGGTGTTTAAAAGAATTAAATTTTATTTTACTTTCTTAATTTTAGCAACAAGTTTAACGTTAATGTTAAATTCAGCCCTAATGCTTCATTTAAAATTTACTTTACTAGCTATTCTGCTAATTGACCATTCTAGTGTTCGGAAGGCTGAAATCAATTTAGTAGATAGTTTTCCTTTCTACAGTTAAGAAAGCAGCTGTAATTAAATTAATAAAATGAAATCCCTTAAAAATGTTCAAAAGATTGGATAGAAGTGAGAAATGAGGACCTTTTGACAATCAACTACAAACTAAAGAAGAACCATAAAACCTATAGGACATCTAAAATACTAAACAGTTTTCGTAACAGATTATTCTTGTTAAACTTTCAGACACATTTTAAATATCCTTTCTTAATAACTACTTCAATTAATTTTTAATGCATTAAGAAGAATATGTTTATAAATTAGTATCAAGTAACATCGTGGTTGCAACACACTTATTATACATAGTATACTCAGGAAAACTTATGATAGTATATGACTTTTAATTTCTCAGGGTAACTCAGGCTGGGGTAGAACTTAGTGTTAATGTAGGCCAGCTTGTTAATGTTACTAAAAGTTAAGGTAATATATAAGGTTTTTTGAATATATCAAGCTAAACTTTTTATAAATGGTTGAATGAGATTTATTTGATCCAGTTTTGATATTTTATATTTTTTTCTCTGAAAATTGATTTCCGCTTTAAAAAAATTTTTTTTTTTTATTTTTAACCTATTTAATTATATACTGTTTACTAAAAAAAAGAGGTTCTTTATGACATTTTACGGTCATTCAATAGAGTTTTTAGTCACTAGAAATATTTATGCAAAAATGACAAATAAAAAATTATTTTATTTTAATTTTTTGTTTTTTTTTAATTAGTATCAATATACTCTAAAGAGTTTTTTATAACAAAATTTTTAAAATAGTTCATAATTTAAATCTAAATAATTAATTGTTAAACAATATAATATTTTATGTTATTTTTGCATTTTTTTTTTATCCTTTAAATTATGTTTTGACATATTTTTAGTGAAATAGCCTTTATTCCCTTTTATAAATACAACTGCGTATGGTAAATTTTCAAAAATAATTTGCTCCTGCAAACTTAAAGCTAAGTAAGTATTTATTTGTGCTCACTATTCCTGTGATTTCCCAACATAAAAAAATACTTAAAGAAATTCAAAAATTTTCATTTTTGAATCGCAACATATTCTCCCTAGTGCCCACTTAACCTGTAATCCTGGAATTTGCTAATTTAGGTTTAAAACCTTAAACTTGAGAAAAAAGAAAAAATATTAAATTTAGATCTTAAATATTTATTTTTTTGATGTAACACAAAAAATCTATTACATAAATACAAGTTTTTAGTCATCTTAGATAAAAGAAATGAAAATCACATTCATAACAGCTTCTTACAATGTTGTTATACTACTTAACATAGTTTTTAACCTTTTACTTAAGTTTTAATAAGGTGGACAAAAACATGTATTTAAAAAACATTTTAAAAATTCTTAGAAAACTAGTAGCCTGCATGTACATATATAGCAGACTTATCATTTTAACTTGCATACTGTTTTAAAACTAGAGTCTTGAAAATATTAATAATTGACTAATAAGTATTTATAGAAACATAATTACATTAGTCATACTTGACAACGATCAACTTTTTTCAATGTAAAATATGAAAAAAATCTATAAAACTTAAAAATAATTTTAGTATTCAACAATAGTACTTTATTTTATCTACGCTTTTTTTCTTAATGATACATTTTCACTTTTTAGATAAATATAAAACGGTGACACAAGCTTTTAAACTTTCTTAAAAAATAATCCAATTTTTTTTTTTTGAAAAAACTTGTCAGAGTGAATTATAGGTTTTTTAATGTTTTTAAAGATTAATTTTTATGGGGTTTTGTAATGTCAAAATACATGTTTCAATAAAAAAAGTTAACATGAAAATATATCAATGAAAATAGTTGAGTATATATAAAAAAATTAGAAAAAAATACTCGAATACTACAATACTCTTCTAGTAAAAAATATTCAGCGCTTGACATAGAGTTATTAACTAAATGTTTTCTTGAGCTTGTCTCACAGCACATTTTGATCTATTCTAGAGTTTGTCTCTAAAAAATTATTTACTAATGTTTTATTTAAGTTTACTCCGAAAGGGTAAGCATAAAATACTTATTCAAAATTAATTTAAATTATTTTATCCTGATTTAAACTATTTTAAATTCAAACAAACAGTAGTTTACTCAGTTTTTAGAATTCTTTATTCTATTATAACCTTTGTATGTAACTGCTTTAACATAAAATGACCTGCCCGAATAAACATTTTGCGATTTTCTTATAGAAATATAGCAGTTACCCCACTACCTCTAGATTACACCTTACTACAATTTTGGAAACAAGTGTATAAAGTTTAAGAAAAATAGTTTTAAGTAACCATGAGTAAATTTTTACTGAGCTATAGCAAAAATAAAAAGTGCTATGAGACAAGCTCAAATTAACATAAAGTTGTATGATCTACGAAAAATACCATTATTAAAAAACGAGCATAAAGTTAATTTTATAGGCATATTTATTAATTTTTCAAAAAACATAAAACTTTAATGTCAATAATTTTTCTTATCTTAAAAGCTATCTAAACATTTTTATTTTTATTTTAGAGAACGCAACTTTGTCTAAAATAAAAAAAAAATTGGTTTGGGCTTGTAATTATTTCATGGGGTCCCTCCAAAAATAAAGGTTTTTTTTTCATTATTATTGCCTTTGAACCAAAAATAAACATTTATTTTTTTTCCCTCAGTTTGCATGTTATTTAAACTATTAAATGTTTATTTTATAAATAATGTTAATATCTTTTACGATTTGGCCCCAAAGCAAAGTGATGTATATTACACTATCATTTGCCTTGGCCATTTTCTAGATAAAAAAATGATAAAAGGAAAAAGAAAATTAATAAGAGTGTGAATTGCAACAAATTTAATTAACCTAAAAAATTCAAGTAAATTTGTTGTAATTCACATTCTTACTATTTTTTTTTTTTTTATCATTTTTTTATCTAGGAAATGGCCAAGGCAAATGATATTGTAATATACATCATTTTGCTTTAGGGCTAAATCTTAAAAGATATTATCATTATTTATAAAATAAACATTTAATAGTTTAAATAACATATAAAAAAAGAGAAAAAAAATATTTATTATTTCTAAGGCAATAATAAAATTAAAAAAACTTTTATTTTTGAAGGGACCCCATGAAATAATTCCCACCCTAAACCATTTTTTTTTTTTAATTTAACACAAAGTTGCGTTCTCTTAAATAAAAATAAAAATGTTTAGAAAGCTTTTAAGATAAGGAAAATAATTGACATTAAAGTTTTAAGTTTTTTGAAAAAATAATAAATTTGCCTTTAAAATTTACTTTATGCTCGTTATTAAAAACCCTGACTAAATATGTTACTTGCAGGATTGACACTAAACCTGGTATCCTGGAATTTGCTAATTTAGACTTATTAACCTTCAACCTGAGAAACAAGAAAAAAGTCTTGAAATTAAACAATTTTTACATGTTAAGTAATTAAGTTTAACTAGACACAAACATCTATTATAAAATAACAAATACTTTATCATCATTAAAACAAATATTGAAAAAGACATTTATACTAGCTTTTTTTAATATTGTTATACTACTTAACATAGTTTTACTTAAGGTTAAAATAAAAGTGGACTAAATACATGTATTAATAAAACTTTTTTAAATTTCTTAAAAAAACCAGTGGCTAGCCTGTAGTTACAAGCAGACCTGCCATTTTAACTTGCATCTTGTTTTAAAACTAGAGACTTGAAAACATTATTAATTCATTGATAAGTACTAATATTAACAGAACTACACTCGTCATACTATATATAATAAAATATTTTTTAAATGTTAAATATAAAGAAGAATGGAAAACATTTTGATTTAATTAAAGTAAAAAAAAATTTTTTGTATTTCTAACTATACTTGATTTTTAATGATACATTTTCACTTTTAATTAAGTATGACAATTCTGAAACATGCTGTTAAATTTTCTTATAAAAACTTATTAATTTTTTTTTTGTTGAGACTAATTTTAAATTATAAGTTTTTCCTGCTTACTTCGTAAGGTTTAAAACTTGTGAAAAATACTTGTTAATAAAAAATTAGTTTTATAATATTCAACAAATAGTTATGTAAATATTAAAACATTTTAATAACTCAAGGGGCCTTGAGAACATTATTTAAATCTTACATTTAATATTGTGGAGTTGCAAACAAAGAGCAAATAAAAAAATGTTTTTTTTTTAATTTTTAGTTTTTGGAGTAAACTTGTTTGAGGAGACCATAGCTTTTTTAATTTCTTAAAAGAGAGCTTTTGAAAAAAAGTTTAGGAAAGCTTAAAATATACAGACAATAGATAGTTTTTTTTTTATTAGTAAAAAAATAACTAAATGTTTGATGTAAGTGTAATATTTTACTGTTTTATTATATTTTTAAGAATTATTTCTAATTTTCAGTACAAAACAATAATACTTTAATGAAATATTAAAAAAAGGTTATTAACAAAATAGTGATATAAAGCTTATTACTAATTTTTATTATTAGTTAAAACTTTAGTTAAAGTTAATAAAGTTGTTTACTATACTGAAAATAAAAGATATTTTATAAAGTTTTCTTTTTTTGTAAAAATTAAGTTTTTCTAGTTAAAATTTTATGCCTAAACCCCCTTTAAGTTATATTTAAAAGTTAGGGTAAAAAAAAGACTGTTGTTTTATATTAAACTTAACAAAATTTTATAAAATTTTTGTATAAAGCAGGGTTGCCAAATGTTTTGGGCAAAATTTCTTCAGGTTTTCAAAACCTCTTTTAAGTTTTAAAAACTTCAATTTATTGAGTACAATTTTAGTTTAAAATTAAGTTTAAGATAAGAAACTTTTTTTAATTGTATAAAAACATTAAAAAGATACTGTAAAGCTACTTTAAATGTGTTTGTTAACGAAAAAAATTGTTAATAATGAAAAAAAATGATTTATACAATGGACTTTTTGTGTTAAATCGAAACACTACTGCTTTAAACTTTACTACTGAACATGATAGAAATTCCAGAATTTTTTAGGTCTTTTTAGTGATTTTTGTAAATAGTTCCAGGTTTTTTTCAAAAATTCCAGGTTTTTTAACCTTAATTGTCAAATTCAAAGTTTTAGATTTTTTTGCAACCCTGATAAAGGTTAAACTTATATAAATTTATAACAAAAAAAATAAATAATTTAAATTACTCATTGAGAGTCAATGGTATCTTTATATATAATGCAAAACCAACTAAAATTAAATAAGTAATCTAACAAAGATCAGTTTGTAAATTATAGACTTTTTGAAATGAACTTTTAGTAGGTTTAAAATACTATTGCTCTAAATGTGTTTTAATATTATAAAAAAATTATAAAGACAAAATTTATTAAATGATATATTTTTTGTGTCGAATCAACTTTTATTTATTTTACATGTGAAAAAGTGTTTATTATTTCAATTTTTTTTTTAAAGTTTCACACATTTCAGGTTTTTCCTTTTTTTTTCAAGGCCAAAATTTTAAACATCCATGTTTTTCCATGATTAAATGTTTGGTTACAACCCTGCTATTAATAAACAGAAATTATTTCTAAATATTTAAATTCTAAATGAATTTCAAGCAAAATTAATGAAATGATGATGTTACAATAACTAAAAAAAAAACTAAATTATTTTAAAAGAATTTTTCAATGATAGTTATTCAATTTTAACTACAGCTAGTTACTTAAATAACTAAAAGTTGCAAAAATATTTTTTATCTATTTTAATATGAAAATAAATAAAATTTTATATAATCCTTATCTAATAAATAAAGTTTAAATAAACTTTTAAAATTGTTTATACAAAAACAAAGAGTTTTTTTTAATTTATTGTCATACATTTTTTATTAAAACCATCTAAGCTAAAACTAATATATATAAATATATATATATATATATAGCTTATAAACTAATAAGAATGGTTTCCATTAACTTCTATTGTTATAAAAGTGTAACTAACATTAAGCATAACAACATTCTAAAGTACAAATAAGGAGATTGAATCAATAGTAACTACAAATTCCAGTGGTGAGGTATTTATAATAAAACTAACTTTTAGTTATTTATTATAACAGTTTCATATTTAAATAAATTAGCTCAATGACTGTTTAACATTTTTTAAAACACATAAAAATATAAATATAAGAATACCTACTGTAAATAATAAGTAAGTTATTGAAAACTTTCCTACAATCAAACTATGTATGAAGTATTCAAATAAATTAATAATGACCTTGAATGCCAAGTTTTTCTAAACCCATTACAAGTTCCGCTTGGTTGCACTTACAAAACTTTCAAACTCCACATGTGAGCATTACTAACTTTTAAATGCTTTTTAAAGTTGCTGCAACATGGTCAGAAACAAATAGTAAATACTTTTTACAGACATTTTTACACGCCTCATGTGAACTATATGGGATAATTTAATTTAATTAACATTGTCACCAAGCTAAATAAACGGAATTTTTTCCGTAAAGTTTACCTGTCAATCAGCAGCACTTTGTTCAAGTCGCTTGCGCACTTGATTTCAAGTATGCACTCTACCAAGTGCTAGCCAATGGATGCACCCAAGTTTACTAAAATTTTACAGGTTTAACGGTTATGCAAGATATATTACTGTGTTACCACACAATAAGGATGCACATGGTTTACCATACAAAAAAAAACCGTATTTTTGAAATTAAACAAAAATAAATTATGATTGTTAAACAATTTCGAAAAAACTCTAATTTTACTAAGGACAGCCCTTTTGACATAAAGGCTTTTGACACTTGTTGCCTGAAGTGTTGTGTGGTGTATATCTAGCGATAGAAGGTGTAGTTGCTCTATATTTAAGAGGAGTAAAGATTTATAACGGTTAACTACAATTAGATAGCCTAATAAAACTTGTTTCATTAGATCACATAATGTTAAAATGGTAAATTTTGGTTTTATCTTGGTAATGTGAATTAACTTTGTAAAAACAAATATTTCACTTCTAAGTTATAAGTTAGTTATTTTAAAATATATTATTAAAAGCAGTATACATTTCACACAAAAGAATATAAAATACATTACAAACTTTGCTTTCTCTAATATAGTTTTATCCGTTTAAATATATACATATCTAATACAACATTTTACAGTATTTCAAATTTTCGTTGTAGTTTTCGAATAAGTTATGTTAAGTAGTATAAAGATTTAAATTTAAAATTATTATACGTTTGATTCATTACAAAACAATTAATAAAAATGTGAACAGTTTTTAAGCAAATACTTTATAGTCTATTAAAATAAACATATCTTTTTTATTTATAAGCAGTTGTCGTTTTTGAACTAAAATAATTATTATAGTTTTATTTTCTAAAATGACTAAAAAAAATTAATTGATATAAAAGTGCATGGCGTCATTATTTAAAATAAGAAGTTTTGCTAAAAATATACTACAAACTTAAATAGCTTTAAATCAAATACTACGTGTTTCTACTTGAAGTTAAAGCTATTTCTAGCAGAAAGTATATTTTAATAGTTATAAACACTTAAATGCTTTACAGATTTTTCGTCTATAAACTTCATATTAAATAAACTATAGATTAAACTTAAAAATTAAAAAATCTTTAAATTAAAATAATAGACATTTAAGCTAGTTTTTGTAAGTTAAACAAATTATTAGTACGTATTATTAAAGTTTTTGACATAGTTTGTCATATTCGTTTATCATTAGAGATTTACGAGCTATTGTTATTAAAGTGTAAATATTATATAAAGAGTTATAAAAAGTTAGTACAAATTTCAACGTTAAGTAAGCTTTAAGCACTTATCACTTAAACTAACACATAAAAATAAACTAAAATGTGTTATACAAACAATTTAAAACTATGTAAAACATAGTATAATTTTTATAACAACTTATTTACTGTCTGCTTAAGAAAGATAACTTCTAAAAAACAAACTTACATTCAAAAGAAACATCAAGTTAGTTTTTGTTAATCTGTTTATCTAATTCTTAGGTGTAAGATTCGTAACTACTTAGAACAAATCAATTAAACTAGTTTTAAGATTTACAAGATATTAACTATGATCTGTATTATGCAAGTTTACAAGTACAAAATTACTCTCAAACAAAATTTTATTAGTAATAATTTTAATTTTCTAGCCTTTAATAATTGAAAAATTATACAAATATCAAACTTTGGTTCTAAATATTTATAAGATAAATCAGTAAGTTTTATAGCATCAATTAACGCAGTGTAATAATTTTTTTTTGATATTTTGCGTTTTCTTTTCGTTATGTACAATTTATTTAAAACTTTATTTCCTATTTCACATTTTAATTGGAACTTATTAGAACTAATATTTAATTTGGTTGAAATTTTGAATATACATAGTTGATTATACAAGCTAAAAATTTAAGTTAAAATAAGATAAATAAAAAGCACTAAAAATTTGGTTTAATTTAAAATTTGAAACAACGCTTTTTTGATAACAATTATGTTGAAAATAAGTTTATGTTAAAAGTAGTTTTTAATAAAAGTTAATTTAGATATTGAGTATTTTTAGTTCTAAACTAATGTGCGTTATAAAGTAAAAAGCATAGCAATATGAGTTATAAATCAGTTTCATTTAAACAAACTTCCAACTGTTAAACAAAATATATTGTATTATAATTTCTACTGAGATAAGTGCAATGCATTATAAAATCTTAGCATTACACACTAAACTGTACTATTTGCAGTATAAATTAAAATGCATTATAAAAATAATTCGCATAAGAGAAGTTTTACTGACGTCATAATTTTAAACTCAAACGCTCAGATACTTGAAATGTATATAAATAGAGTGAATGTTGAGGTAATATGATCAACTAACATATCCAAGATCTTCCTAATTTTAAAAGCCGTTGATAATACGGCTTAATTAGACTCAACATTTTCAAAATCATAAATGATGATCAAAACGTTTATCGCTCTACTTAAAATATTTATTAAAAAGTTAAACTAAATTGGTTGCTAAAATACTTGATATTAATAAAAATTGTTATTCTTATTTTTTGTTGCTCTAATTACTAAAACAAATAAAGGCATAAAAGAACAATTATTTCTTAAATATATCTAACTTTTTCCTAAATTATTTGTTATTTATGCCACAAAATGCAGTTTTTTATACGTGAACTCTAATGCCAGCGCGATTCTGTATTAAAGGAAAAAACAAGAGAGGTTAATGAAATTAAAATTATCTAAAACGTTCCTGTATTTGTTAAATAGTATAAAATGAAGTTAAAAAGAAATTAATTAATATTAAACTACGTAATTAAAAATTTATTAAAGTAATTTTACGACACTAAACTTAAAAAAAACAAACATTTCACTCAATTTATGAATTAAAACGTTGTTTGTAACAAAAAATAAAATGCGATGTAAAACGATTTGTATTGTAAATTAAATTACAACTAAAACGAATACACAACATAAATATAAATTACTAATAATATTTAAAATTATAAACAGTCTGATCATGTTATAACTATCGTTTGATTATTTTCAATTATACAATAATCATAAGTTTCTTAGCTACAAGGTTTCAAACTTTAAAACTAGCAAAATAACTTAGTTTAAAGTCGTTGATAACACGACTAACAAGATTCAATAGCTTTCTATAGATTTAACAAATAAGTATTAATTCCAACTGTTATACAACAACAGTATGTAAACAATTACCTAAATTGAAATCATTTTAGTTTATTTAATAGCTAAACCATTTGAAAACAACAGATTAAAATAAAGGTTAAGTTTGTGATAAACAATATAGCATTAAAAAATATTTTTAGCAATAACTTTGAAGTTTATTTAATTATTTTTTACAATTATTTTGTTGAGAACTATTTTCTGCTTTGTTAAATTAAATTTTAAATATTTTATATCAAAAGTCTATGTGCGTTGAAAAGTAACTTGCACTATATAGCAATATAAGTTAAAAAAATGCTTTTTATAGGGGAATTTATACTAAAAAACAACTGTATTTTATAATAATTTTCACCGAGATAAATTAAGCAATATAAATTAAAATGCGCTATAAAATATTTAGCATTAGAAAGTGAACTACACTTTTGCAATATAAACTAAAATTCGATATAAAAGTAATTCGCATCAATGTTTTACTGACGTCATAATTTTTACCTCAAACGCTCAGTTATTTGCAATGGATATTATCAGAGTGAACTTGAAAGTAATAAATTGTAGTAACTTTGGTTTTCACATTTCTAAATTTTAAAAGTCGTTAATAATACGGCTAATTTAGACTCAAAATTTATAACATTCCAAAACGATAACGACAACGTTTTATCGCTTTATTTAAATTAGTTCTAAAACAGTTAACCTAAATTAGTTGTTAGAATATCCTGATATCAAAAAAAACTGTAACTATTTTTTTCTTGATTTAACTATTAACAAAAAAATGGTGTTACAAAAATAATGATTGCTTTTTGTAATTTTAATAATAGCTTAGTTCATTTTTTAATAATTCAGCATTATTTATTTTTGTTTAAATGAGCAACTAAGTTCAAGAAATTCAAAAAAAAAGAATGTGCGACGTGAATAACGTCATAAAAAACAAATTAAGTTTATCTAAAGTAAACTTGTATCTTCAAAAGTGTTCAGAAAATGTATAATATAATATAAATGTCTTCACCTGGATGATAAAAAATAAACCTGAAGACAAACATGAACGACGACATTAATAAAAATTCTAACAATAATAAGACCAAAAGTATAATTAGTAGTATCACAGTTTCACTGGTTTATATTTTACTTAAAAATCAGATGTAAAGGGTAAGATTGTGGTAGTACTAAATAAACGTATGGCATCTGAACATCCTATTTGTAAAAAAAGTACTGAATAAGGTTTAAAAAGAATAAACAAAAAAAAATATGAGAATTTATCGAATATTAGTCTGAGTTAGTTTAAATTATTATTTATTAATTAAAAATTCAACAACTTTTAACTTTTTAATCTGAACATGTTTTTAGTTTTAAAAACAAAATCAAAAACTCTTTTAATTTTTCTATGTTCAAGAAACCTTATAGTATATGCCTTAAACTATTTAAGAAAAAATAAAACTAGTTTTTTTCATAAACTTTAAACTAAAACTTAAAATTCAAATCAAGAAATTAATTACACTGTATTTTAAAATGTTTTGACTTAATTTATTTTTTACATTTTTTTTGGAATTATTGAAAAGTATTAGAAATAAAACATAACCAAATAGCCAAATTTTGTTTATCATATAATAGAGGTAAGTACGACTTTTCAAAAAAGATAAAAAAATTACACTTGCTAAAAATGTCTTTGTTAGGCACATAACTAAAATTATATACTACAAAGTTAAAAAAAATTTATATGAGGATTTGAATAAAGTAGTAATATAATTATAACTACTGTCTACTAAAAACTAACTAATGAAACATACTTGAATTACTTATTACAAAATAACACAAATTAGTTTCTGTACATACATTTTAGTACCTGAAAATTATAATATAAGTTTTACCTCTCGCAGGTCCTCTATATATATTCAGAATGGTAATATTTTCTCTGTGGATCTTTATTGTAAAAAAAAGTATTGTCTTATTTTTATTTTATTTAGCAGGCCTGAAGATCCCTTAGGGGTGAAACGTCGTAGCCTTTGTGTAAACTAAATAAGTATAATTTTAACTTTGTCTCCAAAATTAAATTTTATTAAACCTGTTGTGCCTCAGGAATAGTCCTACATATATTTATTAAAAAAATAAGAATAATAAAACAACTTTTACTGGCAACATAAAGAAGTTCATAATTTTGCATGAATACTAAGCTAGTTCTAACAACAAAGCACAGAATCCTTACAAATAAAATTAAAATTATTTACGTGTTTCTACCGCTAACGGCGCAATTTGGGGGTGCAAAGAAGTTATTTTTTGAAGTTTAGTGTGAATGGACTTATATCAGCTTGATGACCACAGTTTTAAACAAATGCATGTGTGGCTAGTTAACTAAATGAAGCACAACGTAATTTGATCAAACAATTTACACTTGGGGATGATGAACAACATTATCTTACTAATTAAATGAAATATAAATTACGTCCAAATTTAAAAATAAAAAACTTGCCGAAGATAAATAACGAATTGAAATAAAATTGATCTAGTTTCTTCGCAGACATTATTTTAGTCACTTTTAACGAAAAAAGGCAGTAGACTATAACCCTACAATAAGCTGATCATGTCAAAGATGTTTAATTATTGATGCTTTAGTATATCTAATTTTAAACTTATAGTTTTTTGCTTACTTAAGACAAAAGTTTGTCTTTTTAGGCAGCTTTCGTCTTTTAATGTTATAGAGTATGATAGTATAAAAAAAAATTAGCTGTTATTAAATCATATGACTATAGTTGCCAGAATTATTCGGATATTTTTGCTCTTATTAAATTTTTATATGAAAACTGACATATATAAAGTTTTAACCGTTAAGTATCGCCCATGAGCTAGGTTTGACTTTCTTTGAATTTCAGTTAATGATTTAGACTAAAAATAAAACACTATATTATAATTCTATTCTTATTAACTTTCAGTTCACCAAAAATGACTTCTTTATACTGAAAGAATAATTCTTGCAAACTAAAAGTACGAATTCCGTTATCACTCTTTAGCTGATTTAAAAATTGCTTGCAGTTTTCTGTTTATGCTCAGTATTTTAAAATGCAGAAGTCTATCAGTTAGGTTAACGTTTTTTTAATTTTGCACAGTCGGAACAGTACAAGTGTGGAAGTTTCAAAGCTGTTTCCTGTAGACAGTAGAATAGTTTCTCCATGAAAGTTTGATCGTTGTACAACGGTTTAATATTTACGAGTTTAGTTTACTAGCTTATATAACTTTAAAAATACAATGTGTTAGTCGGTTCTAAAATGAACCGGTTATTAAACTAAAATAACATCTACTAAAGTATATAAAACTAAAATTTGAGAATAATGTTATTATTTATAAAAAAAAAATAAATCATTAGCATTTTTAAACCTATATTATATTAAAGAAATATCTGTCAGTACAATCGAAATTAGTTGAAAAGGAAAATTATTATTTTTCTCATCTTTTAAAGTAATTTACTTTTTAGCAATTTCATTGTTATTAATTTTTTTTTACTAGCACTAATATTCGTACTATTAATAAATATAAAGTTTTTATAGAAATATTGAACTGCAGCTCATTTTAGTATCATCAAGGTTTATAATATAGTAGGCTTTAGTAAATATTAAAGATTAAGTCCAAACTTAATTGTCTTATGTTAAAATATGATAACTTTAACTTAACTTTGAGTTAATAAGTTGGATTTGTATAGTATAAATACCAAGTATTATTTTGTAATTTTTATACATAATACAAATATTTTGCTGTAACTTTATAGGTAACCTTACGTGATAAAATAAAAATTAGAATTATCAAAAAAAAAAAAGTAAACATTAAATTATTAATATTCATATATTATTAAGTATAAGTACTTAAAACTTCAAGCTAACAGTTTTTTAAAACAGATACTAGCGAACCAAGTTCGCTAAAATATATAATAAAAGCAATTTGCATGGTACTTTTTCTGGTAAAAAACATAACACAAAAAGCTTTCTTTAACAATTTTTTTTTGAGTAGCTTTTTACAGAACTCCATAATTTTCTGTTAACTTGTTTACCCAGCAAAACACATATATGTTCAATAGATATAAAAATCAATTTATTTTGTTATAACTAATTATATTAACATTAAAATGCGAATTATTAAGATAAAAAAACAAGTATTTCAATGGCTCCTAGAAAGAGCTAAGAACTTTATAACATGAAATAGCAAGGCATAGGCAAGTACATTCGATTATTATCTAAAATGAGAAGGTGATTGTGTTTGAAAAATATATAATTAAATATTTTTACAAGAGCCAATTCATAGAGTTAATTTATTTGCTGTGCACTGCAGACAGCTACAAAGTTTAACTAAGACACGACTACGATAATTCAGAAAGCTTCTTTGATTTATAACATATTTTTGAGTTAGTTTTAGTTAGTCTAAATTGATACGGCACACAATTTTATTACATCTTATGTGTTTAATATAGTCATCGTTTGATGCTGATAATTTAATTAAAATATATGATTTTTATTTCTAAATGAACAAAAACAATTTAAACAATTAACAAAAGCAACTATATAAACTATTTATATTTTTGACGTACTGTTACTTCTTAAAACTAATACAAATAAGACTCTAAAAAATGTTTTTAAACCTGTGAAAATAAATAAAGATTGATTACTATTTAAATAAACTTCACAAACTTTCAATAGTTTTTCGGTATATTAAGTCACTGTACTTATTTTACTTATTTAAGTTTAAACTTAAGCAAGTATCTTAAAATATCAAGTAATTATAAGGCGCTTTTTTTTAAATATGAACAATAAAACAAGAATTAAAAAACTGAGATATAAAATACATATACATTGACAGCTTAAGATTTTTACATGATTTATTAAGTACTTTAGAAAGTTACTTTATGTTTAGTTAATATTTAAGTTAAACTTAGTTGTTATAAATACTTTTGTTCTTGGTTATTACGTTGTTAAAATTCTAACTTTAGACATTTTTTTATAACTTTATTTATATAGATAAATGAATTTAGTTTAAAAACGAATCGTCCTTTGATTTTATCTTTTTAAAAAGCTAAATATTTAAAAAATCTGAAACGAAATAACTGTTTAATGAGTACTTTTTCGAAGTAATTAATATACTGTATGCTTTAGACAGACACATATTGTATATTTACACAAAAATTCGTACATACAGAAATTTATTATATATACTTATTTTTTTGTCTATTTTTTGTTAAATTAAACTTTTTCGTCAGATATACACATTTCAAATTTATTTTTTTAGTCAATTAACATTTAAAAGTGCGAATAAAATTGACTTTGAAATGAAGAGTTAAATTGTTTTAGGTGTTTTTGTTTACAGTTTAACTATAATTAGATATTTAAAAAATTGTAACGGATAAAAAATTTATAGTACTAATTAGTATTACTAATACTTATAAGTTATCAAATTTTTTTTGAGAAAAATTTACAAATTTTTTTAAAATAACCAAAAAACATGGATTACATTTTACATAAATTCTACTTATATTTTCCTGGCTTACACATAAATTAATAAGAATCATTTTCGTCAGTTAAAATTAAACACGTACCGTTATTGGCTCATTTTCTAAACGTAACTAATTTACATTTGTTTACATTTAAACTATGAAATAAACATTTCAGAAATGCAACTCTTTACATATGTTGTAAAATTGAAAACTTTGGAATGAATACTTGCATTATTTATTGTTTAAAGTTGAGCTCAGAGAATATCTAGAGTTAATACGGTTGAATACACGAGCCATTAAGAATCATATGACGAAATGTTTCAAACTAAATACTGATGCAACAAAACATCAGAACATGGCAGGCAGTTTATATGTAAGAAGTTAGTTAGTTTGGTGTGCATCTTGAAGCAACAAAATATCTTGAGCTTTTTTGTGAATACTTATTGTAAGTAGTGTTTTGTTTTAAAAGTGAATATTTCAACTCGTGTTTAATTGTTTAAATATTTAAGCCAGGTTTATAGTTTAATAGTTTATTGAACTTTTTACAGTTTCTTGTTTACTAAAAGTTTTATTAAATATTTAGTTAATTGTTTTAAGACTTTTGATATAGATTTAAATAGCTTCCAGTTTTAAAGTGTTACCAAAGTAATTAATAATTTTGTACATATATGCTAGTGTTTCTTGTTGTGTTTTAAGTAACAGATTCATCACTCAAAACTGTCGTGTCGATTATAGAAAGTAGTCTCAGTTAGAATTTTATTTGTTAGATATTAATTAAATAAGGTAGGATTTAATTATGATGGGTAGTACTAATAAGTTAAGTTTACCACAATCAGTCCACAACTTTACTACCAAATTGTCAACCTTTGCTAGCTGTTTTACTGATTATTAGATAAAAGTAATTTTTTCAGTTTTTAAAAAGCTCATTCTGACTCAGGCTTGTATATACTCACTCTAGCTAGTTTTATTGACTTAAACAGTGGCAATTCTGCTAGTTTGAAATTTTTTTGGAATTTTAGAAAATCTTGAACTGCCTCAGGCTAGTTAAGTTTTTTATAAAAACTCAGACTAGTTTTCTTTTAGATTTTGAATGAGTTTGAGCTCAGCCAGTTTTCATTATTTTGTAATTTTCTAGTGTATTTTGTTCAAGAACTTAATTTCAGATTTGAATTGTAAATAACATCTAAATTTGTAAACCTTGTGGCTAGCTCTACTTATTATTAGATTAAAGTTCTTTTTTTCAGTTTTTAAAAACCTCATTCTGATTCAGACTAGTTTATACTAGTGATGTACCGGACTCACCATCCGGGTCCGGCCGGATATTGCCATTTTTGTCTGTTATCCGGATCCGGCCGGACTCTAACTTGAAAAAATGTAAGGATCCGGTTCTGGCCGGATTCTAATTTGAAAAAAAAAAGTCCGGATCCGGTTCCGGCTTCAAGTTCTTGAAGAAAATACACTAGGTAATTACAAAATATTGAAAACTGGCTGAGCTCAAACTCATTCAAAATCTAAAATAAAACTAGCCTGAGTTTTTAAAAAAAATTAAACTAGCCTGTGGCAGTCCAAGATTTTCTAAAATTCTCTAAAGTTTCCCAAATATTTTCAAACTAGCAGGGTTGCCACTGTTTAAGTCAATAAAACTAGCTAGAGTAAGTATATACAAGCCTGAGTCAAAATGAGGTTTTTAAAACTGAAAAAATTACTTTAATCTAATAATCAGTAAAACAGCTAGCAAAGGTTGACAATTTGGTTGTAAAGTTGTGGACTGATTGTGGTACACTTAACTTATTACTACTACCCATCATAATTAAATCCTACCTTATTTAATTAATATCTAACAAATACTAAATTCTAACTGAGACTATTTTCTATAATCAGACACGACAGTTTTGAGTGATGAATCTTTTATATAAAACACAACAAGAAATACTAGCATATACAAAATTATTAATTATTTTGGTAACACTTTAAAAACTGGAAGCTATTTAAATCTATATCAAAAGACTTAAAACAAAAAAAAAAATTAAATAAAACTTTTAGCAAACAAGAAACTGTAAAATTTTTAATAAACTATTAAACTATAAACCTGGCTTAAATATTTAAACAATTAAACACGAGTTGAAATATTCACTTTTAAAACAAAACACTACTTACAATAAGTATTCACAAAAAAGTTCAAGATATTTTGTTGCTTCAAGCTACGCACCAAAATAACTAACTGCTTAAATATAAACTGCCTGTCATGTTCTGATGTTTTGTTGCATCAGTATTTAGTTTAAAAAAATTCGTCATATGATTCTCATTGGCTCGTGTATTCAACCGTATTAACTCTAGATATTCTCTGAGCTAAACTTTAAACAATAAATAATGCAAGTATTCATTCCAAACTTTTCAATTTTACAACATATGTAAGGAGTTGCATTTCTGAAATGTTTATTTCATAGTTTAAATGTAAACAAATGTAAATTAGTCACCTGTACAAAATGAGCCATTCACGATAGGTGTTTAATTTTAACTGACGAAAATGACTCTAATTAATTTACACAGGGTTTGTTTTTGAAAAAAAAACTTTTCAGTATGCTCTTTTTTACTAACTAGATCCGGGTCCGACTGGATCTCTGTTAGGAACCGGCCGGAACCGGATCCGTACTTTTTTTTTTAAATTAGAATCCGGCCGGAACCGGACCCGGACTTTTTTTTCAAATTAGAATCCGGCCGGAACCGGATCCGGAATTTTTTTTCAAATTAGAATCCGGCCGGATCCGGATATCAGACACAAATGGCAATATCCGGCCGGACCCGGACCCGGATAGTGAGTCCGGTACATCACTATAAAAAAGTTACTTTTAGATTTTGCTTTATATATAAGAGTTTAGCAAATTTTTTAACCTGATTTTAAAATATATAAATCAAATATACTATTTGTTCTTTTTCAGATTTTTTGTTAATATGATACAAGCAATGATAAAACTAAAATCTCTAATAGCACAGTTAAAATTTAAACGAAGGATATTGATAGCTTTACCGAAATCATAAGAATTAAAATTAACACAAATAATTTTAATCTGTCTAATAAAATAGTTTTCCATTTAGTTGTTATACGTTAAATTTTGATATGTCTTAAGTAGACAGTAGTTTAGGTGCTCCGGAAAATTTGATGTGTTTAATGTTTTTATGTATGCTTTATAAGAGTTTATTTTAGTTTGTTAAGCATTCTAGTATTTCATCTTTCGTTTTATTGTATAAAATAAAACAAAATAAAGAATCAACAAGTTTAGTAGAGTTAAAAAAAAAGTTGTTTTGAAATGATTTAAATAAAAGTCTTAACTTACGAAAATAAATACATTAATAGGTATTATGTAACTAACTTTTTAAAACTTTTTTATTTAAAACTCTTAAAATTTATTATAAAAGTTCTATTATAAAAACATTAATTCTGTAGTAAAACATTATATTTTTTATTTTAACTTGATACTTAGTTGTAAAACTCAGAAAATAAATAAATTTAAAATGATAACCCTGCTTTCTTAATGTAAGTATAAACTATACTGTTAACGAAAGGATAATGATATATTTATAAAAAAGTAAAAATATGCAATTTATGTAATTAGTATAAATTAGTTTTTACTTAAAGTTTAATTAAACTTAGGCTTATATAATCACACTTTCATACTTACATTTTAAAGTTAAAGAATTCTTAACAAAAGAGTTTGATTTTTCTTTATTAAAATTTATTAGGTGTTTTATTAAATTAGAACAACAACAAAATCTGATTTCAATTTCTTAATGTATCATACCTGTTATTTACCTTAACTTAGTTATTAGTATAACTTAGTTAACTAAGAAAAATACTATATGCACTAAGATGAAAACCTCAAAAATTTATTACGATAAGTTATTTTGATTAGACGTTTTAAAACGTGATATCGAGATTTAAATTAATAAAAAACTAGCTTCATATTGTGATATAAATTAAAGTAGCATTCTGTAACTATATTTTGTTATACTTTTCAAATTTTGTAACTGTGTCTAGCTGACAGTAAATTAGCTACTTCTTAAAAACTTAACGTCGTATTAATATTGTTTAAAATTTCTTTCATTGTATTGTATATTAATTTTTAATATATTTAAATTTTTAATTTTTAATGATTTTTATTATATTTAGTTTAATAGACATAACATTTTTTTTTCATTTTTCACCTAAACTTAGAATGAAAACCATAAAATTATTTTTAATTAAAATTTTCGCATTCCATTTATTTAAAAGTCCTAGATAAGACAGTAAATAAAATAAAATATATCAATTGAATCTAAATTTATTTATTGCTAATTTTTTTTTGCATAAAGTACTTTTGATTTTTAGTCTTTAGTAAGCAAAAAAACGAAACGGTAGGAAAAAAAGTTTTAATTCAAAACAGTTATAAACAAGTAAAAGTAGCTACAAAACTAAACTCAAACTAATTAAGTTAAAAAATTTTACTTATTATAAATCTAACTTGTGGTATAAATTAAATATGAAGGCTTTCGTTTAATAATCACTTGTTTTAATAAAATAAAAATAAAACAGTAGTCATTAAACACCTGAAAACAAAATAAGTTTTTGCGTAAAAAAAAAGATACTTTTACTTTCTGACGAGCTCTGCTGTTTTGATCTTTGAGTTTAGTTTATTACTTTACTTTATAAGTAGTTATAATAGTCTTACTTTTATTTTAATCAAGTAAAGCAAGCTTTGAGAGAAAACTAAAATACTGTCACCTAAAAACATCTATAAAATTAATGAGTAGTAAATGTAATTATATATTATAATTTTTATTTTTGTTGCTGTAAATACTTTAGCTAGGATTGTTGCTTAAACTATTTTTCTATTCATATGTATTTTTATTGCTTGAAGTTTAAACTTAACAATGGTTATTACTTCTTTTATTTTGATAACAACTTTGCGTAAAAACAACTAATTCTTATTTTTTCAACTAGGTTTAAACAAAATTTCAAACAAAAAACCTATATAGTGTTTAAGAAGTAACCAATTCAATATCCTTTTGAACAACTAAAAACTACGAAAATTTTTAACAATTTACAAGAATTTCCAAGTTTAGGATAATACTTTAATTTATTAAATAAATCTAAGCAAATTTTTGTTTATTTAAATTAAACGTCTTATATGAATAATTTAGTTCTTATCAGTTGTTTAAATAAGGTTTAAGACTGTTTATTAAATTATTCTGGAAAAGAGATAGTAAGAATTGTACATTAAAAGTTGATTTTTTTTTTACATTTGCATATTACACAGTAAAAAAAAAAAAACAAGTCTTTTTCAACAACACAAATATATTTCAACAATTTTCTTCAGTGTGATTACAATTGTAACAAGGTAAAACAAATTTTAAACTTATATAGCCTTTTTAATTATATGAGAAATTATCAATCAATTAGTAAAAAAACCCTAAACTATAACAAAAAATTAAAAACAACAAGGAAAACATAATTAACTGTAACATTTAAAACAAAACAAAATTAGTCTAATTTAAACAAGGATAATGAGTAATCAAACTCTCTTTGTTTGCATAATTCTGGCTTGTCTAAGTGAATATAAATAGCTTATATTTTAATTAAATCAAAAATGTTCGTGCAACTTCTTAAAACTTTGAACTTTGTCTCACTGTAATTATTACCACATTTAGGATTTTTTACTAAGTGCTCTGAAATTGATGATCTTTTTGTTGCGTTTAAGGTTGCAATACTCATTTTCTTCGGTTGATTTTTGATATGGTCTTTCACGCACTTAGGTACGTGCTCTTTTATTCTTGTTTCTAAATGCCTAGATGTTTGTCCTATATAGCTGTTTGCGCAACAGCATTTATACGTGTATACCACGCAACTTTTGTGTTTGTAGGATATTAGATCTTTACCTCTAGGATTTAGGATAGCAGCAGATGTAAAAATTACTCTTGGTTTAGAAGCATGGTAAACTTTTTCTGTCATATTCTTGATATCTCTTTCAACTTGTTTTGATTTTTCACCCACATAGGGCAAAATTAATAGAACAGGACATTTCTCTGGTCCATAAGGTTTTGTGTACTTTAGTCTTTTCAATTCAGTTTTGAATACCTTATCAATCAACGGATTAGGGTATCCGTTCTTTATTAGTAATTCTTTTATAACCTTAAGTTCATTCTGAAATACTTCTGGCGAACATATTTTATTTGCTCTATGAAATAGGGTTTTAATCAAACCAATTTTTCTTCTTTTACTGCAATATGATTGAAAATTAAGGTATTGACCAGTAAATGGTTTTCTGAAAATAGACGTTATGAAATTATTATCCTTTCTTTTGATTAAAACATCTAAAAATGATATTTGATCATTTTCTTCATTTTCTTTTGTAAATTTAATAGCACTATGCAAAGAGTTCAACCTCTCAAACAATAAATTACTAACTTTTACACTATCACTGATAACAAAACAATCATCCACGTATCTCATGTACTTACAATTTGAATCGAATTCTGGTAGAACTTTGTATTCAAGATAGCCCATAAATATGTTTGCCAATGTAGGTACTAATGGGGAACCCATGGCAATACCATCAATTTGTCGGTATAATATATTATTAAAACTGAATTCAACTTCTTCTGTTGCGAGTCTCATTAGTCGAACAAAATTACTTCTTTTCAGAGTCGGATTTTCAAGGTTATATAACATTTCTGCACAAATATCTATCACTTCATTTAAAGGTACACTTGTAAAAAGACTTTTTACATCAAAAGAACAAAGAAACGTGTCTTTAGCTCCCTGGAGTTTTAAGTCATCTACAAACTTGAAAGAGTCTTTTACAATATATCTAGAAAAATACTTCAACACAGGATCCAAAAGACTATTTAAGTATCTTGCCAATTCATGTTGTGGAGATCTTATCATAGAAAGTATAGGCCTCAGAGGTATATCCACTTTGTGTAGTTTTGGTTATAAAAGAATTACTAATAAAGAACGGATACCCTAATCCGTTGATTGATAAGGTATTCAAAACTGAATTGAAAAGACTAAAGTACACAAAACCTTATGGACCAGAGAAATGTCCTGTTCTATTAATTTTGCCCTATGTGGGTGAAAAATCAAAACAAGTTGAAAGAGATATCAAGAATATGACAGAAAAAGTTTACCATGCTTCTAAACCAAGAGTAATTTTTACATCTGCTGCTATCCTAAATCCTAGAGGTAAAGATCTAATATCCTACAAACACAAAAGTTGCGTGGTATACACGTATAAATGCTGTTGCGCAAACAGCTATATAGGACAAACATCTAGGCATTTAGAAACAAGAATAAAAGAGCACGTACCTAAGTGCGTGAAAGACCATATCAAAAATCAACCGAAGAAAATGAGTATTGCAACCTTAAACGCAACAAAAAGATCATCAATTTCAGAGCACTTAGTAAAAAATCCTAAATGTGGTAATAATTACAGTGAGACAAAGTTCAAAGTTTTAAGAAGTTGCACGAACATTTTTGATTTAATTAAAATAGAAGCTATTTATATTCACTTAGACAAGCCAGAATTATGCAAACAAAGAGAGTTTGATTACTCATTATCCTTGTTTAAATTAGACTAATTTTGTTTTGTTTTAAATGTTACAGTTAATTATGTTTTCCTTGTTGTTTTTAATTTTTTGTTATAGTTTAGGGTTTTTTTACTAATTGATTGATAATTTCTCATATAATTAAAAAGGCTATATAAGTTTAAAATTTGTTTTACCTTGTTACAATTGTAGTCACACTGAAGAAAATTGTTGAAATATATTTGTGTTGTTGAAAAAGACTTATTTTATGTATAAAAATTAAAATTAGCAGACATATGTTTAAAATTTAAAAAAAAAAACATTTTTTTAAAGAAAAAAGATTAAAAGTATTAATTAATAATTCGAACATAATGATTAGTATTTTATTTGTAATGATAATTTTTAAAAGTAAATTAAATAAGTTATAGTTTAGTGAAACTTTGTTTGAAAACCAAGGTTATTTTAGATTAATAATAAACTTATCTCATAGCAAAATAAAAAACTGAACTTTTTTTGTTTATACTTTCCGAGCTTATTCTTTAATGATTATTCTATTACAAGTCTTTTCTTCAAATAATTATTATTCGTTACCTAAACAAAATGCAGTATAGTTAAATTTTACTACAACCAATCGTTAAAAAATTGAAAATGTTAAAATACAATGTTATAGAATGAAATATAAAAATGTGACGTAATGATTTAAACTATCAATAAAAACAAAAACATAAGATATATTTTAAAGAAGTGTTTTGAGATTTTGTTATTTAATTTTACATGAAGCTTGTAGCGTTTTTAGAAATTAGCAAACTAACTAGTTCTATGAATTTCAATAAAAAATTTCATGTGCACCTTAACCTTTAATAGGTCCTTTCGACAAAACTGAATTAACAAAAAGTCAACCTTGAACTATGTACTCAAGAAATTTGGTCTATATCTATTTTATTTTAGAAATCGCTAGTCTTCATATTTTAAAAGTCTCTTATTTAAACTACTTCTTTATTAATTTATTTTTGTAATATGTCTTATTAATAAAAACATCATGTATAGTTGTTTAAAATAAATGTTTTAATATACTTAATTTTAGTTTATTACAATTTAGCTCTAAGTTCAAAGTTTTATAGGTTTGGCTGAACAAACTATTTTAGTTTACGCTTTCATCAAGGTAATTGTTTTTTTACCGTAGTTTTTAAATGTATAGAAGTTTGTCTGATACATCTAATTTCACAGAAGCAATTGAATTAGTACACCTCACAGCTTTTGTCTAACATTAGATCTCTCATATATATTTTTAACATTTCTTCTACATAGATATAATTTTTCGATTCACTTAATTATACATTAACTTCGTTATAGCTTTTGTTTTAATCTGAAATACACACGTGTATGTTTTCATATGTGGTAGCTTTAAAGCTGCTCAACACTTTTATATATATAAGTCATTTCTATTATTTATTTTTAATTGTTAATATTTTTAAATGACTACATTCAAAAATATCGCCAGACGATATTTTAATTTCAAAGGCATTGTAATATAACTAAACTATATATTACAAAATGTCAAAAGCTTTTGAATAACGCTGGATTTATTTATTTTATTTTTCAGAAATGTTGTTTTTAATTAAAATATGATTCTTGTAAAAAAGTTGCAAAGTTGCAAAAAATTTTGTAACCCTCTTTTATTTTGTCGTAAAACCTATAGAACTAATTCATACAGATATTATATACTTTAACTTTATATTATTAAAATTATATCAAAATTAAAGATAATTATTATTAAACTTATTATATAGTTAATTCACTAGTTATAAAGTAGTATGTTATAACATTTATAATTAGTGTAAAACCTTAGCTTTTATTCTTAAATTTATAAGTTGTTACACTTATTTTGGTTTTGTATTTTAAAGGATCTGTTTAAAAAGAAATAAAAACGAGACAGGTCATAAATCGAAATACCTGTTGTTAAAGAAGTTGTTTTAAGAAATTTAAGTAAACAGTTTACTTTGGTTTCAATTTATCAGCGTTTTAAAAAAACAAATTATGACCACTGCTTTGTTGTTAAGATTATTATTAAAACGCCTAAAAAGTTTAAAAAGCTGAAAAACAACTATAGAAAGTACATAGGATCAAATATATATGCAACCTATCTGAATTGTTAAGGGTAATCAAATGGGGATAAATATGGGTAGATAAGATAAATACTTCTAAGTTCTTTAAAAATAAAGAAAAATTTAATTATAAATATAAAACAATCACACGACACACTAACTAAAACTATATTTAAACACAAGTGATAATACAATTATAATAAGTATTATATAACTTAATCATTAAAGCATCTTAAATTTAACGTATTTGAAATGCATCTTAACTTTAAGCACACCAATAACTGCCGAATGCTCTGTTGAATGCTCATAACTTTCAAAATGTTGTTTATAATTATAACAAAAGCAAAAAATACCTTTTTTTGCTTACGTATTCATTGAAAATAAATTAGCTCCTAGCAACAAAAAAATTTTGGTTTTTCAATACTGGAAACACGTCACAAATCTGCGTAAAACAGTTCAGAACATCCGCTTTTAAATAAATTAATCGCGTGAAAACTGCAACATAAACACCTCGTTGTATTTTTATTTAAATAAAAAAGTTCGTTTCATCGAAAAGAAAACGCTGTTTCTTAAAATTTTATACATTGAAAGCACAAACTATCAGGGGCACACTGGGGCTGCTGTTCCATGTTCTTACGAAATAAATTTCCAATGACTTCACATGATTTGCCTTTTTTATTGAACTTAAGGATAAATTTGTTTTAAGTTTATTATTCGACTGTTAAATACTAGTAAAATTAGAGTTGCATGCTCAATCTGTGTCGGCTGTACTTAAAAAATACAAATTTTTCGTTTAACAAAATTGTTGAAAAATAAAATTTTTCAGCTGCAATGAACTGCAGCGAAAAATAAATGAATAAAAAAAATAATTTGAAATTAATAAAGTGAAAAATGTACCGGTTGTAAACAAACTGAATATACTAAATATAAAGTACACTTCTTGAGTTGAATGTTGCAAGATTAAAACCCAGTGGTCAACACATATACACAAAAATAAAACAGTCATAGACAAAAGTTATATTTGTTAAAAGTATTATGGTTAAAATTACAAAATTTTATAGTTTTTGTATGTATTATCAAAAATTTTTTTAGTAAATGTTCATAAAAAATTAACCATTTTTGTCACATCATTGTTTTTATTCGTTTTATAAAACCTTAAAATGTTTAAAGTGTTTAAAGAAAAAAAAAAAACTACCTTACATATAGGCTGTTGACATATACATTTTAGATTTTTACCAAAGATTAATTAATTATGTTTTTTGATATTATTTACTGTTCAAGTAAGCAATATGAACCTTTATAAAACATGCAAGTTTTTAATGTGCTTGCCCTATATTGATAATACATTTGTGGACAAAAAAATTATCTATGTGTTCGATTGATATCCATCTGACCTTAATTGTTAATGTACTTGGGGATTTGTTTTTTTTTCTGTTTTTGCTATTAATCAATGCATTTAAATACTTGTTATTTACTGTACCTTTATTATGAAACTTTATGTTTTCAACCGTATTGATTTTGCCCTCGCAAAGAAATATAAATATAAAAAAAAAGTTTTATAGAACCGAATTATCGTAGTCATGATTGGTATAACGAGTTGGTGTTTATTACAGAATAGAAATTGGTCTTGAATTTCTTGTTGTTGTTTTGTATATTGTAATTTCAGTGTGTTCTAGCTGATTTGTACAAAAGTGGTCATATTTTGATATTGAAGTGAGTGATTCACGAAATTGCCGAATTTTGCAACAAAATCAGTGAACTAATTGACTTGAGAGTTAAAATATGTTTTTCCTGAATTTTGCAGATACTATTTTCACTAGTGAGAAGCGGGAAAATGGTAGTGGAAAACTGTGTGACTCTTTTGGCGGATGACCTGAAAGTTCTTTAAAGTAGTTAGTGATTAAATACTTTTATAAAGGAGAAAAGACAAAATCCTTCTGCATTATAAGCATATAAAAGTTTATAAGTATAAGTTGGATGCTAATATATTTTGATTTTATTGTAAATCTATAAATTTTAAAACAAATTAAACTATGTTTTTATTTTTGTAAAAACAAAAAACTTTGAGTGTGTTTTTTTTTTCATATTATGTGTCATTTAGTGTTCCTAGGTTTTGATGCTATGGTCCATCGTATTGACAACAAATTTGCAATAATAATAAGCTATTAAGCAATAGATAGTTACTATATTGTTTAACAAGCTTTTTCTTTTATATTTTATGATAGTCTTTCAAACTTCGTAAAAAATTTATAGTTTTTTTTTGATAACTTGTAAACTATAATATCTTAGTTTAATGATTAAAATTATAAAAACTTAAATTTAGCATATTCTATAATGCAATATATTATAACATAATATTGTTTAACTAATCAATATAAAATATATCAAATAACTAAACAATTAAAAAAAATCATTTGAAATAATGTTATGTAACGTCATGAATTATTGTAACAAACTCTAGCTTATAATTATAAAACAAAATAAATTAACAAATTAAATCCAGTGTCTTTTGTTGTTGGAAATTTGTAGCTGTCTTCAGTAGACAGCAAACTAAATATATCTAAAAATTTTAACTTTGCTTATTTTAGTTTTTTAGTGTAAATATCAGGTGTATGCAAACTGCTGTCTGTAGGCAATATTCGACTCTCAAATCCAAAAACAGCTATATAAATAGATTTTTAAATTAATTAGTAGATTAAACTTAAGTTTTATAATCACTCTATTATTCATGATTTTTTATTTGATTTTGGCATCCACATAGGTAAAATATTGATAATATATAGTAAAATTTTAAAATTTTCGGTACGCTTATACTATTCAAGTTTAAGTTAACTCAAGTAGACAGAAAATTAATTTATTACAAAATTTTTTACTGTGTATAGATATTTTAATGTCAAAGATTTTAATAACTTTGTTTATAAAATAATAATAGAACCACAGCTCTATATATTTTTAACCTAAAATTGATTAAAAAATTAGATTTATTAAAAGTTATTCTATAAAGTAAATATACCATGAACATAATTTTTAAAGTTAACAAAATCTACCTCAAACAACTACAATAAAATAAACTAGTTTGTAATAAACTGTAGGTGTCTTAAACTAAAGTAATAGACTTATTTTCAAAAGTTTGCTTTGCTATATTAACATTTTAAGAAATTTATATATTATGTTTATGTTTTAATAAAAATAGTTTTGAGTTTATTCTTATTTTTAAAAGCCTTTTTTTTCTAAAATAAGTTAGAGTTTATTGTCAATATAAAAGCAATTTTGGCATACTTTTGAAATATTGCTTAAAAAACGTTTCTTTAGGTACTATAAAACGAAGGTACTATAAAGTATAAATGCCAAACAAATGCTGTAACTACAATCTAAAACAGTTAATTGATTTTACTTTTTATAACAAAGCTAATGTACTTACTGTAAATTGTATACAATATCTTTTTCTTACACTAAATATGAGAACCCTCAATATCTAGTGTAAGTATCATAGTTTTTGTTCCCACACCAAATTCGCATGTTCAAGGTATTTTTCCTTCGTCACCCGTCATTTCGTAATTGAATAAGTTTGATAACCCCTGCATTAGAATTAAAAGAAAAATTGTATTTAATTTCTAAGTTTACAGGTTGTTGCATACATTTAATTCCTATTTGTTCCTTTCTTGGATTAGTATTTTATGTTCACTAATAAAAGCTTAGTTTTGAAAATTGTTTTTCGATTAAATTATAATAATTAGCAGGTGAAGATCAAAAAGCTATATAGATATAAGATTAATATATAAAAAATATATATGTGACTTTATTACTTGACCTAACAAAAATTAACTAAACAATATGTGATGAATTAAAATTGGACATTGCTTATATATCCAAAAATTTCTTTCAAATTTTTAGCCGTCTCTAATAGACGGTATTTTCGTACTGATACTTCGTTTACTCCATGTAAAATCTCCGATGTTCATATAAAATATAAAAGAAAATTAAAGTATTGCATAACTTTAAACTTAATAGCTGCTTAAACATATTAGATTTAACAAATTAATACTAGAAGCAATTTTTTTTCTTATGGATCTAAAACATTTTTTTTATTCAGATATTTTTATAAAAATTATTTCACTAGATGTATCGTCAATGTGTACTTGTCTTAATTTAAAAGACACAAATGACTTGAAAAAAATCCTTAATTTGTTAAAAAATATCTGTTATAAAAAAGCTCTAACTAATAACTTTTAAGTATTTTAACACGTCGATTTATTAATATATTAACATTAACCAAGTACAAAAAAGAGTTCTAAACATTATATCTACGGAACTAATTTATTTATGCTACATTTGTACTCATTTAATAATAAATGAATTTTACCGCAAGATCAACAAGAACAGCTTCCGAGCTACCCATGACTGGTTTCGTTCTAATTAGGACTCATCAGACAGGCACATTCTATAACAGGGTTTCCCAAGTGGGCGATATTGCCACCCTGGGGGCGAAAGGGGGAGCGTAAACTAGTAAGGGGGCGAATCGGGCGCGATTTTATAATTTTGGGTAGTCATAACATTTTTACTTTCTTTCTTATTATTTTAATAATTTTAGCTTGCCATTAAATGTTTTACCCTGAGGTAAAACTGGGTCCAAAAAAGTTCAATTTGTTTAAGTAATGTATAAATTTCATTCCGAACATGTAGATAAGAATGTAGAGTTTTTCAGAAAACGTCGAGATGAGAAAACAAAGTAGTGTAAAATCACAAACATGTTTAAGAAATCTACACAAAGTAGTGAAGATGGACAATTAGCTTCTTTTTATCTGTATCTTATAGTTGCTAAACAATGACTGCCTCACACTACTTGAGAAAAAAATGTTTATTCCTATCTTAAAAACAGATCTGGAAAAAATCAATCATAATAAAAAGACCAGTAATGTTTTACGTTCTATTTTTTTAAGCAAAAACACTGGGTAAAGACGTTTATATGAAATGTCAGAATGTGTTGAACAAAAGTTGGTTTGAATGATGTGCAATAATATTTTTTGATCAAACATTGCAACAGATCGTGCGTTTATGGTACAACGTCTATGGTGATCATTTTACAAAGAGTTAAACCCTGATATATTTACTATTCATTGCACTATTAATCGCAGACTTATAGTTGCAAAAACTTTGAGCGTTCGTTTAAATGACTCATTAAACTTTGTGATAGAAGCTGTCAACAAAATACAAAGGCATGCTTTACGAAGTCGGCTTTTTAAGCAGCTGTGCTATGACAATGATGAGGTTTTTGATAAGTTGGTAACGCATACAGAGGTAAAATGGCTATCAAACGAAAACTTTTAAGAAAGTTTTTGGCTGTTTTTAGTTCAGTTACTGATTTTTTTTCTGAAACGGATAATGTTTTGGGATTGGCAGACAATCTTGATTAAAGGATAAATAGACATTGCTTACATGTCAGACTTATATAGTAAGATCAACAATCTGAACAAAACTTTACAAGGTAAAATCTTGAATCTGTAAAAGTCAAAAGTAAGACAACCAGTTTCAGAAACCAACTTGAACTGTATGGAAAATATTTCATAACAATCAGTTTTAACAGGTTGCAAGTTTGGAAAATTTAAAACTTCAAATAAGTGAAAGTGAAGTAGAAGTATTTTCATCTTATCTGGAACAGCTTAAAGGTGACATTGATAAACGGTTTACTAACATCTTTCAATTAAACGTCCCGAAGTGGATTATGGATCCCTTCGAAGCAGATCTTTTTGAAGTAATCGTTGATTTACAGGAAACTTTCTCAGACTTACAAAATGAACTTGAGCTTAAAGAAAATTTTTCCAAAGAACGATATGAAAGCTTTTGGACTCAACAAAAACTAAGGCAAAAGTATCCAATCTTTTGGGAGAAGTAAAATTGTTGTTTATAGCTTTTCCTTTTAGCTATGTTGTTGTCTTAGTTCGAAATATCTTGACAATTAAAATATGTTGTTATTTTAATTATTTCTTTCATAGCTTTTAATTTTTCATTGTTTTCTTTTGTTAAATTACTATAGGTTGATAGCTAGAAAACAAATTCATTTTTTAACAGAATTAAATAAGTCACCTAAAAGACCGCCACAGTTACAAAACTAAATTTTAATGTAACAAAAACCTTTTTAACTGATTGCTTTCTGTTCACAAAATTAACTGTAGAACCTTTAACTTTATTTTATTTAAATAAAAAAAAAAAATTATTGTTAGGATTAAGGTTTAGTTTTTTAAAGGTTATTCTAAGTCAAATACTGTTTCATGGTATTCTACTACAACACATATAGTTTGAAAAGTTGAAAATTAGGTCTTTAACTTTACAACTAACTTGCTTATAATATCTTTTTGTGTTGAAATTAATAGTTTTTCCGCATTAGAAAAGCTATTGAAAAAACCTTTTTTTTCATGTGAGATAATCAACCAGTCGGTCAGACTTGCTAAAAGTAGATCAGCAATGATGTTTAAATATTTATTTCATTATGTGTAAAATAAGCTGTTTATTTTTTTTAGCTTTTTAATCTATGGTAAAGTAGTTTTAGAATATGCCTATTTATAAAATAATTTAAGTATATTGTGCGATTTTAATAAGTTAATTAGCATTCACTTTAAAATGACCGTAATTTCGGCCCACTAAGTACCTTGAAAACTACTTTTGCAAAACAAATAAAATTTATTTTCTTGATACTTAAAACTTTGAAAAACGCTTTAATTTTGGTATTCAGTTCACAATTGTACTTCCTAGATCACAATATTAATAAATCAATTTATTACAAACTTGCTCGAGATTTTTAACTTTCTTATATGTTAGTTTTTTAAATTATGCAGCCCTCAAGTACATTTTTTTAACAAGTCGACTCTAGAAAGGATTTTTTAGTAAAAATGACTTGCTGACTACAAAACTTGTCCACAACTAACTTTAAAGTTTTAGTAGTTTTAAAACAATTCATATTTAAACATAATTGATTACAGATTACGAAAGGCTTTTTAACATTTAAGTATTTAAATACACCTTACTGGGCTTATTAGAAAACAACTGTTAATTATTTTTTCAAGCCCTGTAAATTACTTTGAACATAGCACAAAAGTGCGTGCATAAGAAGTTGACTAAATTATATTAAGAATACAACTTTTTTGGCTCAAAAGTGCGTACTCAAGAAGAAAAAAATACTTTAAAAATTCATGAAGGCGATTTTTTTTTCAAATTTCTGAAAAGGGGGCGATTTAGTAAATGAGTTTGGGCAACCCTGGTCTATAATCTCAAAATGAGCCACAAAAAAGCTCAATTTAATTTTTTGCCAGATAGTTTTAAATTATTTAAATACGTTATTTTATTTATGTTATAAACAATAACGCAGTACAAAAACATTTTTTTACACGTTATATCTAAAACTAAAGTTTATTTACTGTTCTAATTAAATATTAATTTTTATAAAATTTTAACAAAAATATATAACACAGTTTTTTATAGGTCTTTTTGTACACAGGAAACGTATTAAGAATATGAATAAGAGTAAAAATAGTCAATTAAAGATCATTATCTGATTTTAAAAATATATAGTTAAAACCTGTATTATCACTGCAAAATTTAACTAAGTTTTGTTTAAAAAATCAAACATTTTACTATTTGTATAAAACTTATACGTAAACACTGTTTTTTAACATACCTTGCTCGCAATTTTGTTAAATAAAATATATTCTTTACATATATAACCAAGTTCCCGTAAATATTTTTTAACTTTTGTTTAAAACATGGACAACAAGTTCTATTTTTGAAATGTTTATAGTATTAACTGACCTATAATTATCATAAAGCACAAGTTTACTCTAGAAAATTGTACACATGATTTAAACTAAACAATAACACTCAAATTATAAATTTAATGCTTAAATTATAAATTTTATTTCGTATGCAAGTATGTATTTAATATTGCTATAAACAGGTATCTTTTGCATTTAAAAATAAATTATAAAGTTTTCAACGATTTTTCTCTGGAATAGGTTAATACTGAGGTACTTTGACACAACCATAGCTTGATAGATTTCTACTGAATTCACAAGGTTCTTCCGACCAAGTTTCATTTTCTACATCATAAATTAAAGAAGTACTCCTTTTACTTTCAAACTCAGCAACCTTGTTACCAATCGAAATAACGGCAAGTGGGCATACTAAGTAGCAATTATAAGGCGGTTTGAGTAAGACAAATTTTTTACAAGTCGAGTCATAAACTTCACATCTATTGTTTAAACCTTCAAACATATACAACTTGTTTTTTACAGCAACTGATTTGTGACCAGATCTTTCTTCAATCATGTTAGGCATGTTCGTCCATTCATTAGCTACATGATCATAAGCTTCTACAGTTTTTAGTGATCCAAAGTTTTTTCCTCCGGAAACAACAATTTTTCCTTCAAATACTGCACAAGCTGGAGATTTTCTTGAATTCTTCATTTCAGCTATTTCGTTTATGCTAAAATCTGCTGCTTTAAATTTAAAACAAGAGTCGACTGCTCTTTCTTGAGTAGATCCTCCTAAAACATAAGCGTTCCCCATAAATGAACAAACACTGAAGCCAAAATATACATCGGGAATATATCCTATAACTTTCCAAGTTTTAGTATCATTTGAGTATTTTTCAACAGACATTATGTCATTAAAATCATCATCATAGCCACCAAACACAAAAATGTCACCCTTTATGCAAACTACTACAGGCAATTGTCTGCTTTCTCCAAGTTGCGGTAAACTTGTAACATCATTGAGATTGTTTGCTTTAATACTATAGACACCACAAACAGCTTTTTCGTTTTTCCAACCCCCACATACAACTATATTAAAATTATCTTGGTCACAAAACCTACTCTCAGTTTTTAAATTTCTTCTGTGAAAGCCGTTACTTTTTTCATTAATTATTTCATTTATGAAATCAAAATTGTCTAAGAAATACGAAACTTTACCTAAAATAAAGTTAAGTGCAGGGACTGACAACTGCAATAGACGAATCTTCAAAATAAGACTTTTTGCATACATTTTGCGTTCTTTACAACTACCTAGCCAGGAAAATACTGCGTTAAAAATTTCTAGTTCAGAATCAATGTTCAAGTAACTATTTGACAGCATTTTTGCAACATATTCGTATTCTAACTCTAAAAATTTTTTAGACTCGCTAATAACAGGGAAGAGACGTTCGATAAATAGAATCGGAGGTTTTCGTATGTTTGAGAACTTAAAAACCTGAGATAACTGATAAAGAGCTAGAACATTGTTTAAATTAATTTTATCCTCGATGCTTCTGTAGACTTCTTTATCTGCATCTTCATTACACATAACTTTGTTATCTTTTAAAGATAAAATGAAAGTACTGACTTCTGGCATAGTTTTTCCTGTAATACAAAAAGTTTACTCTAAAAGGTCTCACTAAACACAAACTTTAATTAATAAATACTTTAGACAATGTTCAATCACTAGCAAATAATTGATATTTTTGAGTTTTGTTTCAAAACATTAAACAAGTATAATTATACCATAATAATATAAAAAAAATCTTAAAAACTGTTTTAGAAACTTTGCATTAAAGTTGTTGTCCGTAATATATATTTTGTTATAAAATAACATATTAGTATAGTTTTTTTTTTGTTTTATAGTTGTATTTAACAAACCACAACTAAAATATTTGCAACTACACTGAAATTAAAATGATAATCTAAAATATTTTAAAATATAAAAAGTTACAAGCAAACTCAAAAAACTTGTCAATCTTGTACAAATAAGCTAGAAAAAACTCGTTCAGAGTTACTAACAGAAATGAAAAGATATAACTGTTACAAATATTTATGTCATAGTTTTAATTCAGGATGAAAATATACTTTTATTAAGTTTATGTAATTTTCGAATAAAAACTTTTTCAGGGTAAATTCATCAAGATATCTTCTTTGATGATTTAGTTTTAAAAATAAATTTTATATGTTTAATTTAAATTTTCATAAAATTGTTTTTAGTTAAGATGTTTAATCAGTTTTATAACTAATTGAAATAAAAATTTAATTGATGTTATTCTATATTTGTATTTAATTTAGCAGCTAAAAGAGAACGTACAATGTATAAGACTTTACACAAATTTTTAAACTTAAAGTAGGCAACTTTTCTATTCTAAGTGTCTTAAAGTTGGATTTAGTATGGAGAAATTTTAAGGAACACCTTATTTTGAATAACATTACTTTAAACTAAAACTAAACTACTGAAAAACGACTATGCAGTCTATTAACTAAAATAACTACACAATTTAAAACAGCAAATTTAAATTTAAATATTTTGTTGGTACAAATTGGTAAGTGCCTTGTGTTTGCTTGACGGGAACCACAGTTAGAATTAAAAATCACTTTTTTATTTATTTTATTACACATTTTCTTCACTTATTTAGTTTTAAAAGTTAAGAACAACAAGTTAACAAAAACAAAATTACTATTTTCAATTACATAAAGAAAACGAACGATAGTCTATAAAAACATACCTTCTTTAATTTCCTCCTTTCGTTTTTGCTCACGTTTTAAATTGAGTAAATTAAAGGAGTTTTCTTTACACTGCTTTACTAAATCATAGCCTGGAAAGTTTTTACAAGATAATTTACTATTTCTTTGTTCCACATGAGAGGCTCCATATTTTATTTTTCTTTCATCAGCTCTATTAGAGCACTTTGTATCCAATAAATCTTGGACGTCATTTGAAATAACTTTATCCATATTTTAGTTATGTCTGTAAATTTCTGTGTGCATAAAAGTTTTTTATTAAAAGATTCTTTTATAGTTTTAGATTATTTTTTCTAAATAAATTTTAAGCTGTAATTCAAATAAAACTTTCACAACAAAATATGTAATAAGTAACAGTAAACTATAGCAGCCAAATGAAAAGATTTTGAAACAATATGACTTAGTTTTTGCCGATATGTAAGCCTCATTTATTTTAAACACATAATTTTCTTATGTTTTATTAAAAATATTACCTAATTCTATAGTTCACTATATAAGAACCAACAGAATTAAATAATACTAGCAAACAATTATAGAAAAATATTATTTATAAAAAACTTAAAACTAAGGGATATTTTTATATTTATTCTTTAACAATTTTTTTTAATATTTTTCAATAAAACAAACATATGAAGTTCAGTATAATTACTGATTGTCACATGATGTTTCAACTCTTGTTAATAACTATTTTTCTCAATTTGTAGTTATGCCGATTTTAATTTCAGATATAAAGTTAATTGATATAAGTTTTGGAGTTAATTAATATTAAAATATATTTCAAAATTTTGATGCTCTTTATTATCAACTTTAGAATATAAAATTATATTTTATATTTTGGCATCATGTCTTAGCATTTTACACTGAATGGCCCTCTAAACTTTTGATGTAATTTTCTTACTGGATCTACAATAAGTGGTAAATTGTCCTTACAAATATATAATAACTTTATTTGTTAATTTTTTGAATTTGTCCATTACTTCCAGAGTACCTAGTGTAAATTTCAAAAAATGGCCTCACGGCCCCCTTTGACCTATTTGTTGCTTATGGACCCCCAGGGGGCAATATGAATCACTTTTGAAAACCCTTATCTAATTAAAATTTTTATTAGCTTTCTACAGACGGCATTATCACTGGATTATTGTTTAATAAAATTTACCTATTTATACTGTTGACTATTCTACGTATAGTTTTCTATCATTAGGTCAAATATCTACTTAGTAGCCCTTAAGTAAAAAACTTATTAAAAAACTATAAATACTGTAAATTTTATTATAAAAAAACACAAACTTAAATTATTAGCAGCTTGAATCACCTAATTCTAAAGACAACTATTAAAAAATACTTATTTAGGTATTTAAAACAAAATAAAATAATAAATATCAAGCAAAAGTATTAAATACATTTTTTAGCAATGTCTTAAAAATATTAATAATAGTTTCACTATCTCAAAAAAAAATATTTTAAAACATGAGGTCATTTGAGTAATTTTCTTGGCTTTAAAACATAACAACATTTTAATTCTTTGTTTTAAAGTATACTCTTTACAGAATTTACAGCAGAATGCTAGAGTTAAAATAAAATATGTTTTTTTTTTTCGAGTTATTGGGTTTATTTGATTGGTAGTAGAGCCCATAATAAAATGAAAAATTTTGACATTTTCTGTCATTTGGACATATCTTAAAAACTAGATTTAATTATTTAATAAAATTTTTTAGAATATTTTTAGTAAACTAACTTCATTGGTCAGTCTCTTTTATTTTTATACATTGATACTTTTTGATATATGAGCCTTATTTTGTTAACTTTTGATGGTTAATTATGATCTTTTTATTTAATCAAATAGAAATTTTTAAGAAAATCTAAAATAACTGAATAATAATAAATTAATATTATTAAAATAATACTTTGAATTATAAACTAAAAAAAAAACTCTTTTTAATTTTTTTGTTTTATTTTGTTGCTGGAACAAAAATACTACAAAAGTGTTTACATTGATTTTTTAGTGTCTGCACCATATATTCTTGTGACTAAAAAAATTCAAAATGTCCTGCTTTATTATATGCTATAACACTAACCCAATTAACCCAAACTCAAAAAAACACAAAACTTCAGTCATATCATTTATCTAACAAAAGTGTAAAAAAAAATTAAAACTAAATAACAAAAAAAATATTTTTATATGTTTGTAAATAAATTTTTGAATGAATAAATTCATTAACTAAAAAATTATTTAGATTTCAAAGTTTTTTGGTCAAGAAAAATGACTCAAGTTTTTCTTTTGTTTACAATGTTTGGCTTTTGCCTATCCACAGTTTTCTAAATTTAACATCTTCAAAAATCTTAGTAACAAAACTCAGCTTTTAAATTATAAAAAAAAATTGTAAAAAATAAAAAACTATAAACTTAAAACTTTCTTTTTTGTTAATCACAGAATTAAAAAAATATTACATTTTTTTTTATTTTTTTAAAGTGTCACATTATTGTTTCAACTGAAACCTATATACAACTTTTATGTTAACTTTTAAATATTTTTAAAAGCAATAATTTTTTAGCTTATATGAGTTCAAATTTTTTACTATTTTGACTAAATTTCAAACATAACAAAAAAATTAACCTGGTTTAAAATTAGGTCCAATATGATAAAAAAAATTGTTCAAAAATAGTTCTTTTCTAATAACTAAATAGAAAAAAATTTACTCTACTTTTTTATTATTTTAGATAGTTTTTCATGTAATAATAATTAAGTAATCATTTATTATCATTATTATTGTATGAAAACTAAAAAAAATACTGTTACAAATTTTAAAACTAAATAACTTATGCTTGTTACTTATTCAGCTCTAAATACTAAAAGACTTTAGAACTTCTATTATCTTATGCTTCTACTTAAATTAAGCCATTTTTGTACTCTTTTGGGTACGATTTCTAATTTAAGGTATTTCCCAAATTATTTTTCAAGTCAGCATTAAAAAAAATACTTTTTTGTTTTTATTTGTACCCTTAACCCTAGTCCACCTAACTCAAACATTTTTTAACTAATTAAAAAATGATAAATAAAATTATAAACAACAAATTATTTTTTTCTATGATGACACAGCAAATATTGGAAAAACACCAAAGACTTCTAATAGACTCCTTATTTTCTGATTTGTTTTTTTAACCACTTATTTCATTTGTATAATTTGTTGACATTGATGTAGTGGTTTATACCAGTGGTTGTCAAGGTGAAAACTAGTGAACACGATTTTTATGGAATTTATGGGGTTACACGAAACTTTTAGTCTACCTGAAAGAAATTTAGGGTTGCACGAAATTTTTTAGATGTATAAAAGAGTTAATTTTTATCCTACTTGCTTATTTTAAGCGATAAGTTTAACATTAGTGAAAAATTCAGCCCTAATGCTTAATTTTAAGTTTACTTTACTAGCTATTCTGCTAATTGACCACTCTAGTGTTCGGAAGGCTAAAGTCAATTTAGTAGATAGTTTTCTTCCCTAGAGTTAAGAAAACAGCTGTAATTAAAATAATAAAATGAAATCTCTTAGAAATGTTCAAAAGATTGGGTAGAAGTGAGAAATGAGGACCTTTTGACAATCAACTACAAACTAAAGGAGAACCATAAAACCTATAGGACATCTTAAAATACTAAACAGTTTTCATAACAGATTATTCTTGTTCAACTTTCAGACACATTTTAAATATCCTATCTTAATAACTACTTCAATTAAATTTAAATGCATTAATATAAATATGTTTATAAATTAGTATCAAGTAACATCGAGGTTGCAACACACTTATTATACTTAGTATACTCAGGAAAACTTATGATAGTATATAACTTTTAATTTCTCAGGGCAACTCAAGCTGGTTTAGAACTTAGTGTTAATGTAGGCCAGCTTGTTTATGTTACTAAAAATAAAGCTAATTTATAAGGTTTTTTGAATATATCAAGCTAAACTTTTTGTAAATTGTTGAATGAGATTTAGTTGATCCAGTTTTGATATTTTATAATTTTTTTTTTAAATTGAATTCTGCTGTTTTAAAAAAGTTTTTTTTTTAAATTTTAACCTATTTAATTATATACTGTTTACAAAAATAAAAGAGGTTTTTTATGACATTTTACGGTCATTCAATAGAGTTTTTAGTCACTAAAAATATTTATGCAAAAATGACAAAAAAAAAATAATATTTTATTTTAATTATTTGTTTTTTTTTAATTAGTATTAATATACTCTAAAGACTTTTTAATAACAAAATTTTTTAAATAGCGGATAATTTAAATCTAAATAATTAATTTAAAAAATATATAATATTTTTTGTTATTTTTTATTATTTTTTTATCCTTTAAATTATGTTTTGACAGATTTTTTGTGAAATAGTTTTTATTCCCTTTTATAAATACAACTGCATATAGCTGAATTTTTAAAAGTATTTTGCTCCAGCAAACTTAAAGCTAAGAAGGTATTTATTTGTGCTCAATAATCATTTTACCAACATAAAAAAAAACCTAAAGAAATTCGATAATTTTCATTTTTGAAGCGCAACAGATTTTCCCTGGTGCCCACTTAACCTGTAATCCTGGAATTTGCTATCTCAGGTTTAAACTTAAAAAAAAAAAAAGAATTCAAATGTTAAAAAGTTAAATTTTGACATAATACAAAAAATTTATTACAAAAATACAAGTTTTTAGTCATTAAAAAAAAAAGAAATGAAAACCACATTAAAAAACAGCTTCTTTCAATGTTGTTATACTATTTAACAAAGTTTTTAACCTTTTACTTGAAGTTTAAAATAAAAGTGGACAAAAACATGTATTACAAAACATTTTTAAAATTCCTGCATGTACATATAAGCAGACTTGTCATTTAACTTGGATATTGTTTTAAAACTGTAGTCTTGAAAATATTAATAATTAAATTAAATTAGAAATAATTAATAATAATAATTTATAGTAACATAACTACATTAGTCATACTAAACAAGAAAATAACTTTTTTGAATTTAAATATGGAGAAAAATGTGAAAAAACTTTTAATTATTTTTAGTAAACAACAAAAGTACTTTTTTTTAACTAAACTTTTTTTTTAATGATAAACTTTCACATTTTAAATAGATATGAAAGAGTGACACATGCTGTTAAAATTTCTAATAAAAAGTAATCAATTTATTTTTTATTTAGATTAACTTTAAATTACTTTTTTTTTTCAGGTTACTTAGTAAAGTTTAAAACTTGTGAAAAATACTTCCTAATAAAGTATTGATTTTATAATTTTCAACAAATAGTTATGTAAATATTTAAACATTTACATAATTCAAGGGGCCTTGAGGACATTATTTAAAGCTTACATTTAATATTATGGAATTGCAAACAAAAAGCAATTAAAAAAGGTCTTTTTTTTTATTTTAGTTTTTGGAGTAAACTCGTTTGAGGAGACCAAATCTTGTTTAATTTATTAGTGGAGGGCTTTTGAAAAAAGTTTTGGAAAGCTTGAAATAGCTTTGTCCATAGCATAGGTTATTTTTATTGCTAAAAAAATAACTAAATGTTTGATGTAAGTGTATTGTTTTACGGTTTTATTGTATTTTTAAGAATTATTTCTAATTTTCAGCACAAAATAATAATATTTAGATAAAATAATTTAGAAAAATAGTCAATAATAAAATAGTGATATAAAACTTATTACTAATTTTTATTATCAGTTATAGTTTTAGTCAAAGTTGCTAAAGTTGTTTTCTATACTATAAAAAAAAGATATTTTACAACAATTTGTATTTTTTTTGTAAAAATTAAGTTTGACTAGTCAAAACTTTATGTCTAAACCACCTTCAAGTTATTTTCTAAAGTTAGGGTAAAAAAAAATTGTTGTTTTATATTAAACTTTACAAAATTTTATCAAGTTTTTGTATATAGCAGGGTTTCCCAATGTATTCAGCAAATTTTCTTCAGGTTTTCATAATCTCTTTTAGGGGGTAACGTTTTTAGGTACACTTTTAGTTAAAAATTAAGTTGGAGATAAGAAATTTTGTAAAATTGTATAAAACATTTAAAAGATACTGTTAAGTTAGTTTATATGTGTTTGTTAGTGAAAACAATTGTTGATGATGAAAAAACAAAATTTATAAGATAGATTTTTTGTGTTAAATCGGAACTTTACTGCTCTAGACTTTACTACTGAACATGATAAAATTTCGAGGTTTTTTCATATTTTTTAATGATCTTTGTAAATAATTCCAGTTTTTTTTTTAATTTCTCAAATTCCAGAATTCTTAGCCTGAATTGTCAAATTCAAAGTTTCCAGATGTATTTGCAACCCTAATAAAGGTCAACCTTACATAATTTTATAACCCTACTATATTAATATATATAATTTTACAGTCCTACGACGAAACCGGTCGTAGGATTGTCTCGGTTGCTGTTGTTGTAGATCGTGCGGTGAAATTCATTGTTTATATTTTATAATTTTATAACAAACAAAATAACTAATTTAAATTACTTATTGAGAGTCAATGGTATATTTTATATATAATGCAAAACCAACTAAAATTGAACAAGTAAACTAACAAAGATCAGTTTGTAAGTTACAGACTTTTTTAAATGAACTTTTAGTAGGTTTAAAATACTACTGCTCCAAATGTGTTTCTCTATTTAAAAAAGGTATAAAGACAAAATTTTTTAAATGATATATTTTTTGTGTCAAATCAACTTTTTAAATTTAAAGTAAATAAAAATTGATTTCACACAAAAAAAATATACTATTTAAAAATTTTTGTCTTTATAACTTTTTTTATAGAGAAAGACATTTAAAGCAGTGGTATTTTAAACCTACTAAATGTTCATTTAAAAAAGTCTGTAACTGACAAAATTTGATTAACTTTAAATTTAAAAAATTGTTTATTTTTCCAGATTTTTTTTAAAGTTTCTCACATTTCAGGTTCTTCCATTTTTTTACCTGGCCAAATTTTTTTAGATCCAGGTTTTTCTAGGATTAAAGGTTTTTTTTTAACTCTGCTATTAATGAACAGAAAATCTTTCTAAATCAATAAATAATCTCAAATGATTATCTAGCATAACTAAAGAAATGATGATAATACAATGGTTTAAGATAAAAAACTGAATTCTTAATTAATATTTTTTTAATGATGATTATTTAACTTTAATTACAGTTAGTTACTTAAATTAAAATTGCAGAGATAGATTTTATCTATTTTAATATAAAAATAAATATAACTTTATATTATCCTTATCTATTAACAAAACAAATTTAAATACACTTTTTGAAAATTTTTAATCAATAAAAGTATTTTTTTTAATATTTATTGTCATACATTTTTTATTAAAACCATCTAAGCAAAAACTAATAAATATATATATATAGCTTATAAACTTATAACAAAAGTTTTCATTAACTTCTATTGTGATAAAAGTGATTAAGCATTACAACATTCTTAAGTACAAATAAGGAGATTGAATCAATAGTAACTAGAAACTCCAGCGGTCAAGTATTTATAATAAAACTAATTTTCAATAATTTGTTATAGCAGTTTCACATGTAAATAATATAGGTCTATGAATTTTCAACATTTTTTAAAACACAAAAAAAAAAAATAAACACCAGCATATCTACTCTAAAAATGTAAGTTAGTTAAAACTTTCCTAAAATTGAAGCTATGTATGAAATACTCAAACAAATTAATAATGATCTCAAATGCCAATTTTTTCAAATACATTACAAGTTCCGCTTGGTTGCACTTACAAAACTTTCAAACTCCACATGTGAGCATTACTAACTTTTAAATGCTTTTTAAAGTTGCTGCAACATGGTCAGAAACAAATAGTAAATATTTTTTACCGACATTTTTACACGCCTCATGTGAACTATATGAGATAATTTCATTTAATTAACATTGCCGCCAACCAAATAACCGGAATTTCTTCTGTAAAGTTTACCTGTCAATCAGCAGCACTTTGTTCAAGTTGCTTGCGCACTTGATTTCAATATGCACTCTACCAAGTGCTAGCCAATGGATGCACCCAAGTTTATTAAAATTTTACAGGTTTAACGGTTATGCAAGATATATTACTGTGTTACCACACAACCAGTATGCACATGGTTTACCATACAAAAAAAGAACAATGTTTTTAAAATTAAATAAAAATAAATTGAGATTGTTAAACAATTTCGAAAAAACTTTAATTTTACTAAGGACAACTCTTTTAACATAAAGGCTTTTGACACTTGTTGCCTAAAGTGTTGTGTGGTGTAAATCTAGCGGTAGAAGGTGTAGTTGCTCTATTTTTAAGAGGAAATCGCCAACCAATCACTTAAGCATGACATTTTTACTAAATAAAAATAATATTTCAAGAATACAAAAATTAAGGGATCTGAATATTAAATTTAAAACATTTATTTGAAATTTAAATGTTTTTTTAATCAAATTTAAAATTTATTTATATTGTAACTCTTTACTCCTTAGTTACTATGTAAATATTAACAATTATGAAGAAATTAATTTATTTTAAATTTGTTAAGTATTAATTGTTGAACTAACAATTATGTAAGTAGTATCTATATTACAAATAAAATAATTATTATTTAAAGTTAAAGTTCATATTTCAACTTAAGATAAAAAATTAATGAATAACATAGCTTAGGTTTAATTTTATATTATAAAGTATAAATATGAAAAAAATATAAAGATATATATTTAATATAGATAAAAAAAGAGATAAAATTTAATTTTTGATTTAATATGGTCTATTATCACGTTTCAATATGTTTTACTTACTGTCAAAATTCTTTTTTTTTTCTTTTTTCTCAAACATGTAAAATTGTATCAAAAATTAAAAATACAAGTTGTTCAAATACATAGATTATAAAAATAACACTAACTAACAAAATATAAATAAATGTTACACTACAAACGTAAATATAATTTAAACACATTATTAATATAATCAGACGTCTAGTCAAAAGTTATATGTGTTTCTTAACACTTGGTTTTAGTGACTACTTATCAACGTTTTATGATTAATGGACTTTTCTAAGTCACTACTAAAACATAATTATTAGTAATAGCTTAAAAATTATATTGTTATATATTAGAAAGTTATAGAATTGAAGTTTTAACTTAAAGTTAAAAGACAATTAAGGTTTTTGTTTATTTTAAATTAAAATATAATCCAACAAAGTGAAAGTATAAAAAAAATAGCTGTTCACTTTTAAATCTTAAAAAACTTAGATACACACGAAATTAGTCAATTTGTACAAAGAAAAAACTTACTTAAAAACTGTTAATGTAAATTTATTTAGATAAAGTTCTAGATGTTTGTCAGCTATAAAGTTTCTTAATTTTAGTAAATTATAAATTTTAAAACTTTGATGTTTTAATAACTGATACAAAATTAAGTGTTCTTAGTATGTTCTACTGTAGAAAAATTTTTAACTTTTAAATTATAATCTAAATCTCAGTCAATCATAAACACTGTTAGTTACTTTGTTTTTTTTCTTCTACTTTTGATTTATACTACCAAAAGATGCATAACTTTATCATGTTTTATTCATTTGAAAGTTCTCTTATTGTTTTCGAGTATCATTATTATTACTTATTAGAGACTTTAATCATTACATTTTTCACAATAAAACTATATATTAAACTAAGTAATTAATTTAAATTAGATTTAGCTATGAAAATTAGAAGTGACAGCGAACTATATTAAAAATTTTTTAGATAAAAGGGGCATTTTTAAACTAAGTAAAGTCATTAACTAAATTTTTCCTTTGCAGAAAATTAACTAATTTCATGTGTATCTAAGTTTTTAAAAGTCTAAAAGTGAACAGCTATTGTTTTATATTCTAACTTGGTAGGATTATATTTTAATTTAAAATAAATAAAAACCTGAATTGCCTTAGGTACATTTTAATTTTTAGGTAAGACTTCAAAAACTTTATAATAGAAAATGAAATAATTTTAAAGCTATCACTAACTAGTTTATTAGTAATAATTATGTTTTAGTTGTAACTTATAAATTCCATTAATCTTAAACGTTGATAAGTAGTCACTAAAACCAGGTGTTAAGAAACACATATAACTTTTGACTTGACGTTTGATTATATTGATAATTTGTTTAACTTATATTTACGTTTGTAATGTAACATGTACTTATATTGTGTTAGTTAGTGTTATTTTATAATCTATGTATTTGAACAACTTGTATTTTTAATTTTTGATAGAATTTCACATATTTAGAAATTTGAACTTTGATAGTAATTCAAACATACAGAAACGTGATAATAAACCATAGTTAATCAATAAATCACAAAATAATCTTACATTCATAAAAAAGTGCTTGAAAGTATACATGCTGTAAACATTAAAGATTTATTTAAAAAAAAAACATCCTTAACTTATCTCTGACTATTATAAGCTGATTAAAATATATGTTTTGTAGTTTGTAGCAATGGCGTAGAAAGTTCAAAGATGTTACAAAACTTAAAATTAAGTAATTACTCTATGATGTATACAGTGGTAAGTTAATTATATACTATTGCTTATACACATTTTTCTTTATTTACAATATTTCAAATTTCTAACTTTTTTACTACAGTATAAGCTATTTTTAAAACTTACCAATTATGAATCATATTTATTTACAGAAGCCTTAAATTAGGTTAAATTTATTTGGTTGTATTAAAAAAAAATCTACAAGCCCCTAAGCATGGTTCTTTGTTATCTATTGTGATTTGTTTACTATATTTAAATAAATAAAATATGGTTAAATTTCTAAACGATCTTTTTGTTTTTGAATATCATTAATTATCACTAATAAGGGAAGTAAGTCAGTTATTTGCTAACTACAAACATGTATTTTAATAAAAAGTATTGTGCATAATCAGTTCAAGCTATTGAGTATTCATTATTGAGCATGAACTAACAGTTTAGGATGCAAAATCTATTAAATATAAGTTGTACTGGTTTTATTAAATCTTACTACATTTGAATTTAAAACTATTAAATGAGTCGAGTAAACACTGATTTTTTAGTTGCTTTAATACATAAATACATTTAGTCTTCGTATGGATTTGTTAATTGAGTAATTATTTTTAACCTTACCTAGTTGTTAAAAAAACGAACCAAAGCCAGAGGTTAAAATATAAAAGGTACATTGACATTTTTGTTTAAACTTACTATTCTTATCTAACTAGTTATTTAATTTTATAGAAAAACAATATTTTAAAGCTAAATCAGCTAAATATGTGTGTAGTGTTTTTTAGAAAAATTTAATAGTTCTATACTTTTAATAATTTAGTGTGAATTACCTTTTTTGCCAAATATTATACCTATTTTTACGATTATTTTTGAATTATTCATTTTACTTATTTTCTTGAATGTAAATTTATTTGTCATTACATCATTATTAAAACTAATCAAGTTCAGTTAAATTTATATAATTTAAAATTGATTCAATAGATACTTATTTTGAATTCTATCATCAATTGAGGATGATAAAGGTAGTTTAGTATTTTTAAGTACCGTATCTCTAATAAGCATAAAATTAATAAAACTTTTACGTTTTTTTAAAGAAAAACTCACAAACTTTTACAAATAAATGAACCAAACTTAAGATATAAAAAATATAGATAACTAAGAATAAACAAACATTTTATACATATCTTTATATTATTTCATAATTAATTTGTTCCAATTTCGTTTTGTTAATAACAACTACAATACACTAAAATGCAGTTTACTATAAGTGAAAAAATTAAGCTAAAATTCTTTTTAGACAAATTAATTTAAATCCTTAGCAACTATCTAGCCCAAAACAGAGTTTGCCAATTTTTCAGATTATAAACTATTTGGAAGCAAAAAAAAAATTTTGAAGGATAAAAAAGTAAAGTACTGTAATACAGCAGACATAACTTTTGAACTAGTTGTTATATTATTAGAAATGTTATACCGCTTTTTATAATGACAATTAGTACAAATTTCCTTTTTGTATAGTATATTGAAATGTTTTTTGAAACTTTTTAAAGAAATTAAAATTTAATTATTGAAGTTAAACTTTTCTAACAGTGTTTTAAATAAAATATTATGAATAGTTTGTGATGTAATAATCAATTTAAGTAATTATTGCGAATTTTATTATATTACGACTCTTTAAACTAAATTTTACTTTTTAGAAACTATGATTGTTAGTATAATAAAAAAGTATGTATTAACTATATAAAGTGTGATAAAATAATTAGTTTTTACTAAATGTATAAATTTGTTTTCGAATTTTTACATTTTTTTTATTTATTTTTTATTCTTTAAACAAATAATAACAGCTTATTTTTTTAATAGTTTAGCTTTTAAAATTATTCAATCATAGGTTGAAAGTAAAAGGTCAAGTGTTTACGATGAGCGATAAAATAAATATTAGTAACGAAGTTTCCAAATACAAACGTGACGAAATAGGATCTGATTTAAAAGAGTACAAATTTATAAAAAGTTTTTTTGAAACAACAAAATGTGAATCAGCAATTTATGCTACATCAAAAGGAAAAAATTCAAGTTTTAAAGTTTACAAGATAATTGAAAACCAGACATCATCAATTTTAGGTGGTAAACGCAAAAATTTAATGTTGTTTCATGGAACAGATGAACAAGGAGTAGAAGGAATATTAAAGGAAGGTTTTAAAAATTCTGAAAAGGGAAGTTACGGGCAAGGAGTGTATATGACCGACTGTTCTTATGTTGCTTGCGACTATTCTGATGTTGAAATGGAAAATAAAAGCGATCGTTATGTTTTTGTAAACGAAGTTCTTGAGTCAGAAAACCTACAAACAAAAGTTCATGACACTTATAGTGATCGTGATTACAATAATAAGCCCGAGTATGTGTTTGAAAAACATGCGCTTAAGGGAAGTAAGAAACCAACTGAAGATGACTACAAAGAAGATGTCCAAGGAAGAAGATACAGGAATATTCCTAATGATTTGTACAGTTCGCAAGATGAGTATTTAGCAGATGAAAGTATTGTGTTACCAAGGTATCTAATTGTAGTTGAAGACACAAAATTTTAGAAGTAGTATAAGAAATAAGAATAATAAAACTTTAATACAAAAGTATTAATTTTAAACAGTTTTATAAATAGTAAAGTTCATTTTTTTAATTTTATCGTCGATATTATGGTACATTAATGTTTGTAATTAAACGGAAATAAACATAATTTTGTTATATAAGTGTATAAATTAGACTAAAAATTTTTAACTATCATGCATTATAATAAGAATATTTATTTACATGTTATTTAGATATGCAATTTAGGTTGCATTAATTTTTTTTAACTTACATACCTTTTTATCCTTCTGTTGCATTAAAAGTAAGTATATAATTCTCTTTGTATATAACAGGGGCGTGTTTAGACTTTTTTCAAAGAGGGTTCACAATTTTTTATAGTTCTTAATTTTCCGCTTAAGTACTGCAATATTTAGCCGAAAAAGTGTGTGTTTAAAATACTTTTTTCTGCTTATAAATAAGAAAAAACATAAAAATAGTAATGTGAAAATATTATATATTTTTATTTATTATACTGTGTTAAATTTAGATAAATTAAAACTAAAACTGCCGGAAAAATTATATTTATAATAAAAACATTTTTTTAAGTTAATTTATCTATAAAAATTTAAATTTCACTAAAAAATGATCAATTACCTAGGATGATATCGCACCAATACCAAGCTGAAATTATATTAAGTTCAATGTTGTTTTTTACCATAACTATAGGCTTAAAACTTATATTTTTTAAATACATAAATAAAACCTATTTATTATAAACCAACAAAAGTTAAATTTTTAATTGCTTTTTATTTTAAAACAAAGCAAATGATACATAACTTATATACATTACAATACTGTAAAATAAAATCAATTAAGTATATTAGTTTATAACAAATGAATTTAATTCTAACTTTGTATTTATATAGCTTGTTTAAAAACAAAGTATAATTTTAGATCAAACATAAAAGTCTTAAAATCAATATTCTAAGCCTAAAATTATGGCTTAAAAAATATTAAACACAATATAATTTCAGCTTGATATTGGTGCGACATCATCTTAGGAAATTACCAAAAATTGTTTAGACTTTTACAACTAAATTAAACAATGTTTAAATTATAATCAAATGTTTGCCTGATGGTGCAGGAATTCTAATAATGATTTTGAAATCTCTATGAGTTAAAAATTTCAAAAAATCAAGAACAAAATTTGTGGCTAACAGATATACAAAAACAAAACAACTTAAATAAAGAAATATTAAAATACCATTAAATAATAAAATAATAAATTGGTAGGTGGTGTATTGGTCTAAAGATAATTTTGAAAACTCTTTAAATTGAACTTTTCAAGGTTTAAACCCAGTTGGTTGACACAAAAAGTAAATTATAAACTTTAAATTACAAAAGCTTCAAATAACATTATTATATACAACCAAATAAGTAAAATAAAATTTTAGTGATTATATTGGACATTTTTTAAGTAAAATTGTACTTACTAGTTCAAAAACAATACTGTATTAAAAGTTATTTACGCTAAGTAGCAATTTATAGTTAGAACTAAGAGCATCTTAACAAAAAGTTTCCTAGAAAGAAGATGCTTCTTTAAAACTTTTACTTATTATGACGTCACAATTGAAATCTTATTTAAAATATATTTCAGCTGGGCAAAAAAGAGCATTTTTTGTTAAGGAAACTTTTTTATCTTTCAGTGTTATAAATTCAACATTCATTATTCAAAGTTTATCAAATAACCAAAACGAAGTCAATAAACAACGTTTTTAGTGATATTTTAATAATCCTTTTTTCTTTTTTCTTTTTTTTTTCATAGAGTTCACAGGGAACTGGAAACCAGTCAAAGCACGCCCCTGGTGTATAATAACAACACATAACTTAGTTTTCTATTTAATAAAAACTAAAATTTATTTATTATCAAGATTATACATTCTGTTTTACTTAAATTTTTAGATTGTTTAAAGTTCAATTCAAAAGTTTTTAAATACCTTAGAAGTTTTTTTTTTGCAGCCCTGCTTTTTATTAGTTCTGTTTAAACAAAATATTAAAATTAATGATAATGCTTGTATAAACTATGTTCTAAATTGTATTATTTAAATAACTCGCAATTTTATTTTCAACAACTTCAAAATATTTTTTATTAAGTTTTTTATATATAATATATTCATTACTTATTTATTTCAAAATTTAAACCGATATTTATAATATACTAGGACTACCAGCAAGTTTTAATCTTTATTAACCTAAATTAGTCATAATACAAGTTCGTTTTTTCGTTATTTATATTAACCGTCTATAAAATATTTCTTTAAAATAATTGTTTGGAATTTTGATATACAGTTTGTAAGTTTATAACTTTTTCTGGGCCTTATAGTTTTAATTTATCTAAATTTAACGCAGTATAGCAAATAAAAAATATTTTTCTTTTCTTACACTACTAATTGGTTTTATTTTGTTTCTAAGCAGAAAAAAGCGTTTAAAACAAACAAGTTTTTCGGCTAAATACTGCATACTTAACTGACAGTGTATACCGATAAAATGCGTACTTATGCGGCAATTTAAACAAAAGAAAATTATTAATTATTTTTCGTTATCAAAACTCTTAACCAATAGTTTTACATATTGTTACATATTTGTCAAACTTGTATGTAAAATATAAGTAAATTAATAAGATACACTCATTAAACTACTTTATAAAATAGTCAAGTATAACAATAAAAAGTAGTAAATCAAATAATTATATATTATAATTTGTAGACTAAGACACTTTAAAAACAGTTTATTAAAATATGTTTAAAGCAGTAACCTGTCAACTAGGCACGAAATTTGAGCAAAGTCAAATATGATTACCAATCGTCAGATTTTTGAAATTCATTTAATACTTACATTAAGCTTATACATATATAATAAAAATCACTAAAGTTTACAAATGACTTATAAATAAAATCCGACAAAACAATAATTTTCATCTTTTATACTAAACATAGTTGTTGAACGATTATTCAAATATTTTTATTTTATATGTGTCTTTATTTGTAAGTGTTTATTAATGTATGTTTTTTTAATCATTATTGTTCATTGAACGAAAAAAAACGCTCAAATATTTTGTCCTTGGACCTGGTGTACGAAAAAATCTTTCAGTTATCGATTCATACATCAGGATACAGTTTAAAGTCATGTCAAGAACAATTACTAATAAAAAAACTAGGTTAAACAAAATAAAAAATGAAAGAAAATAAAATAATTAAATTAAAAAAAAACTGAACGAAAACTAATTGAACTTTGTATTAAATAATGTACTATGAATTTTGTTTAGTAACATAAGAACCAAAAAAAAAATAACTTTTAATCAACTTTTATAAGGAGATAAACAACACTATTAGTTAAACGTTAGGATATTTGGATTATAGGTTACCACCTCTTTAAGAAAGTGAAATGTAATACGCTGAAAGATTTTACACAAAAAATTTTTTTAAGTATTTAAGCTAAAAATCAATTTTTGTTTTATTTGATAATTTAACTTAAACAATAAAAATATCTCACACCTTAATAGTTAAAAAAACTACTGTAATTTTTTTATTATTTAATATTTATATTAATTATATAAACTTTTAATTTAATTTATATTAATAAATTTTTAATTAAATATTTTTAATAAAATAAGTTTACAAATATTGTTTACTAAATGTTTTAAATTAAATAAAAAATATCAAAATATTGACTATTTATTTTTTATTTGTTTTTTATTTTAAAAATCTAGTTTGAGACTTAAAAATTTTACTCCTGCTTACTTCGTATTTAGCAATTTTTGCATATAACTGGTTGTCAGTAAAAAACTAAAGAATAAAATGGTGTAGCGTTCGAAGTATACTAGGGTTGAAACAGTCAATATTGACGGTAATTGGTTTAAGAAAGAGTGCTTAAAATGTCCTATGTATTGCAATGTACTTTATTTTGGTTTAAATGATTTTTATATTTTGTTAGTATTTTGATATATGACTTCATTTGACAAAACATTACAATTTTTAAAATCTTTTTACTAATACTTTACAATGTTTAAGTTTGTTAGATTTTGAAATATTTGCACTCTGAAGTTATTTATGACGTAATGTAAATTAAATTATATGTTTTGGTTTTAAGAAAACAAATAGAGAGATCTCAACTGCTGAAGGAGAAGTAATATGTTTATTTAAAAAAAAAAATATTTTACAAACTAAGTTTCTGTCAAAGACCTCGTCAGTGCTTAAGTGCTTAAATAAATCTAAAAAAAGATATGTGACAGTAATAGAATATAGCATTTAAACAATTAAATTAAAATAAAACCAAATTATTACTGAAAAGCTTTTTACTTAAGAAACTAAACAAATCAAATTTTACTATTAAGACTGAGTTTTAGTAGAAGTTTAAATTTTTAGCTAAATTTTAAAATCAATTTAACAACAATAATAATAATAATCTAAGGTGTATGTAGCTTCTACAGATTGAGTGTTCTCTTTTATTTCTATACAGTTTTGTGAAGCGCTAGTTGCGGGTAAACATTAATGACGTCAGTAGATGCACAAGTTCATTTTGTAGTAATTTAATAAAGATAATACAAAAGTAGATGTTTAAAATTTATATTTCAAGTTTTCTTATTTTTTCAGATTTTCTTAAACTAATAATAAAATGAGTAATATACGAATATCAACTATGTTATTCTATTTAATAACATGCTAACAATGTTTTTTAGTAATAAAATAGTCATAGTTTTTAAATTAAAGTTGAAGTGTCATAATAGTTATTAATAAAAACTTTAATTGCAGTCTTTTTAATTTAAACTATTATTACTTTGTGTCGGTAAACAATTTTACAGATCTATACAAAGAAACGTTAAATATTTAAAGGTTTTAAAAGTTTAACACTCTCCTTTAGGAAAAAAGACACTAAACTTTACATCTAGTAATAACTAAGTGTAATTTTTGCACCTGATATTAAAAAAAAAATAACATCTATAGAAAATAGTAAAACTAGTTTTAATAGTGCAAACGCACCTTTATTAACCTTATCTTTTGGTTAACTTTTTGTAACAAACTTTTATATATTTAGATTTATATAATATTAGCTTAATTTTAATCTAAAATAAGTTCCACAATAAAGCATGCATGGTTGATTTAGGCTTATTTCAAAATTAACCAAAAAAAAAAAAATAAATAAAAAATTAAAAATTAACACAAATAATTTAATTTAAGTTAATACTTAATTTCATCAACTGCAATATATCTACCGTGCAATAATGAAAATTTATGCAAAAATGACCGTTCGGTCAAAAGGAACTACTTGTAAAATATGACTCCATGTAAAATTGACGACTTTTGCAAAAATGAGGCCGTGCAAACTAATGAATTTTAAATTATAAAACATTTTAAAGGAAATTAAAACTACTAAATAGAAAGTTGAAGTAAAAGTAGTAGTTATTATAAAATGTTGTGCTCAATGCCTTTTTTATATCATAAATATCCTTGTTTTAAAAATTAAGACAAGGCTTATTGAACTAATTTTTTGATTTAATTTGATTTTTAATAGCTTTTAAATATTTAGTTGATACTAAATACAAAGTCTTAAAGTAAAACATTAACTTTTTCTACTACAAATATTTAACGTAAATTTAAGGTTTAAGCACTATAGGGTGAAAAATTTTAAAATTTTGAGATCTTTTGATTGAAATTCACGCAAGATCTGCCAATTTTATGTGATTTGTTTTGATGTCTACGAAATCTAAGGATTCTAAAAATATAAAAATAATTTATTTTTGTTTATTATTTTTTCTTTGAACAAAAACAAAAATGTTTTATTGTCATTCAAGTTACCGTTAATAATAACAATAGTATGTAAACTGATAAGTGTTAAAAATTTTTCAAAATTAAGTAAAACTTTTAAAACAAAGATTACTAAGTTATGAGATAAGTATTCTCTAAAATTGTAAGTAACAAATTAAATTTACTATAAATAACTATATATGTATATAATACACTGTAAGTTTTTCAGTTAGTACTGCTTAATGAAGTTACAGTGTTTGGTAGTATGTAAAAACAATAGAAAATAAGTCTACTTTATCTTATTGTCATATTTTCTTCAAATATTAGCTATATTAAAAAGTTTGTTTTATCAAAAACTAATTCAAAAAGTTTTGTAGAAAATTATTATTAAACATTTTAAAGTTTTATATCTTGTCATGAGAGTTATGAATTATTTACAATAGATAAAAGTTAAGTAACAAACTCTGAATGTTTATTTTTAAGTTAGTTTAATTAGAAGCTTAACATAAATAAATAAGTTTGTTTGTGGTTTTTGCTACTTTTAAAAAAATGTTATAAAACAATGAAACTCATTCAGTTGACTACTGAGTTATGTAGAACAAAATTACATTTAGGATAAATTAGTCTGACAAAATATTTCTTATATTAAGTTCAGCTATATTTAATACTGAGTTCGGGCAGTGACATGCATCTTAGACTACGTTACTACTGCTAACATCTTTATTTTTTGTTGTTTAATAGAAAGTTTTATTTTAAACAATTTTATTTCATAATAGCAGATTTCTGTCTTTAATTCTAAGTAAAAACTGTAATATAATTTTATTTATTCTCTGAGAATTAAAAGTGTAAAAGATTTCTAAAGTTTATGTTCTTTTTATATTTGATAGTTTTTACAACTGTTCTTTAATACAATATGTTCATTCATTTCAACTAGCCCCCTATAAAGTACTAAGTAAGCTATTACCATTTACAATTAGGTTTCTCAATAAAATAGCATTAAAAACAACTAAGACCTTTTTTTTTTGATCACCATCATCAACTCTCGAATATCTAGAATTAGTTTTAAATTATGGCTTCCCCTTTTCCAGCTTACTGCTCTCAAAATTTCCTGATTTTTTTATGTGTTGTATAAGTTTCGAAACTAACATTAAAAACGCTTAAAATTTTTTTTTTCTCTTCATCATCAACTTCAGAAATTTTTGTGTAAGTGTTAAGCTATGACCTCATGTCCGCCCTATAGCCTCTTTACTGCTCATAGCCCCAATTTTTTTGTAATGGCTCCAACGAAGTAACTTTGACTAGGTTAAAGTAAATATATAATTGCTTTGAATTTTTTTGAAATGAACAGCACAGTTTTACTAAAAAAAATAACATTATTATAACTGAAGCTCAACTACATTTAGTTTCTTGTAAAAAAAATCTAACTTAAAGAAAATTTTAAATAACTTTATTACATAGCAAATAACTATTTAGTTGCAGCAGATTCTCTCTTGTTTTATATTATGATGTTTTTATAACGATTTTAAACGGTTTAAACTTTTAGTACTTCGATTAATTGTTTTATTACTAATGTATGCTTAGTCGTCTGTAATATTTGGCCAGAGTTTAAGACTGACTGTTTAAGGTCACTTAAAATATGTGTAAAATGACTAACCTAAGTAAATTGTAAACTATCAAAATACACTTTTTTAACTTACTACATATTTTCAAAAGTCAACTTTATTAATAGAAAAAAGTTTCTTTTGTTTTATACTGTTAAAATAATTATTTTGTTTAGTCTTACTTTGAGCAGGATTGTCACACATTTAGGACAATCAGGATAACTCAGGATATTTTGAAATTCAAAAATGATCCAATATGATTTAAAATGACTCTGATATTAAGACCTTTGTTTTAAGATCAGGATAATTCAGACAAGTTTTATTGATTTACTACAATTTCATTATATATTAAAGATAAGAGAAAGTTTATGACCAGTTTTTGAATTTAAATCAAGATTTATATAATTTAGTTTTAGTGTTTGTAATTTTTTAATGATTTTTTTTGATAAACCTGATTTTATCAGCTATCTAAAAAAAATCATCTAAAAGAATTTTTGAAAACTTAGGATAACTAATGACAGTTGATGGCTACTTAATACACTTTTATGTTACTCAGAACAATTTTAACTACTCAAACCTGCGACCCTGCTTCAGCTTATAAATATAAATTATTATAATAAATCAATTTAATACAGCTCTAACTAATCATTTATTATTACTAAATAATGAGTGAAAAAGCTTTGAAGCGTGAGTTGTACTGGTTGAGGGAAACAAATAAGAAAACAAATGATGCTACAAAAAGTAAATTTAGAAGAACTACATACAATTGAACACCAAAGTAAACATGAAATTTGTGTTAAAAATTGTAGCTTGTTGAGAAAAATGGTAAAAAAAACAATAAGAAGAAAATTATGGAGAATGCTATTAAAACAATGGATGTCATCCTGAGTTAGTAAATATAACGATTAAATGTCAACTCAATGATTTTAAAAGAGACAAGAAAGTTAGACTAAAAATTGTGTTATCGACTTGAAAACTTGTACATAAATAAAAAATTGGTTTATTTAGAGAAGAATATTAAGCAAATAATAAGTTTTACTTTTTTTAGCTGCGAAAACCAGAGTAGTTTTTATCTCGAGTCCTATATTGACAAATGAAGGCAAAAAAAATCCCCACACGGTTAAAAGCATGGTCATATACCAGTTTAAATGCTATTGCGACAATAGCTATGTTAGTCTTCCAACTGATAGCTGAATAAAAGGGTCAAAGAATATATACCTGCTTGTTTTGCTGTTAACAAAAAAGAAAATATGTTTAAAAATAATAAAAGTGCATTAAATTGACATGCTTTCGCAGAACACTTGATGATCAATCAAAGTTGTTCCGAAAATTTTAGTTTTAAGAGTTTTAGATTATTAAAAATTGTTAAAATGTGTTTGAATAAGTTAAAAAGAAAGCTGTACGTATTTTAAATATGAAACGTGACCTTTATAGGCAAAAAAAAATTTACTACTTGTTTTATTTGATTAATACTCAATTTAGTGTCATGTTTTATTTTAATTAGCTTTATTAATTAGTATTTTAACTAGTTTTGTGTAATTTACTTAGTACTTATTTATAATTTTTTTATAATATTTATTGCTGTTACTATAAAATTTGTTTTTATCTTTTTTTTTTTATTTTTATCCGTTGATGAAAATAACGTCAACTATATATCGAAATATCAACTTTAAATGTTTGCATTGTTTAAAAGTTATTATAGACATTTTTTCAGGTAAATTAACTTTACAAGAGGAACTCATCATCAAAGCCATGCATATAAATAAGATAATTATAGATGACAATGAAGAACACAAAATACTTAAACGTTTCAAAGATAAAATGAGTTAGAAAAATTTTTGCATGTATCTCACTCTTTCAAAAATATTCTGTTCTACGAGTAAAGACTCTTTGAAGTACATGGATGGATTGCTGGTTTTTGATTATTTCAGAGACATATATTTTTTTTGCAATTAGACGTAAACCTGCTCAAGGAGATACTTTCTAGATCAAGTTTGTTAGTTACAACTGAGATTATAGTTTACCAAGCTGTTGATAAATGGATCAATTACAATTTAAATGAAAGAGGGAAGTTCACAAAAAGGCTGCTACATAAGATACGTTTTCCACTGTTAGGAGAGAAAGCCTTAAAAAAGATCCTAACCAACAAGAGTTGTTTTAAAAAGTACAAAGACTGTCTAGCAGTTGTAAATGAAATTTTGAAAGGCAACTTCGAATTTTATAAAAATAAATCGAGCAAGTTTTTAACAGCAAGATGCTGCGTTCACGATTCGTTTGATCTTTTGTATTTTGGAGGTGTTAAAAAGACAAAAGTTGCTGGTAAAGTTGTTAATGACAAAATATTGCAAATAAATGATTCCGACCACTTGAAGAGTATAGAAAAAGTTTGTACGCTAGTAAAAAAACGTTGTGGCTCTAAAGTGGTTTACCTCAGGGGAAACGTTTACATGTTTGAGGATTTTAGTGAACCTAGAAAAAAAGTAAATGAAGTAAAAATGTACATTTATTCTACAAAAACATGCAAAGTAGTTGCCAATACAGAATATATAAACGAGTATGAATACAGGGATTATGCTGTTTGCGGTTTTATGGACAAAATATATTTTTTGGAGGATGGGATGAATATGATGAAGAGAGAGATCTGTGTATAGAGTTTGATACGATAGATTACTCATGGAAGCACAAATCTGAGATGATCGAAAGAAGAGAAGATCCTGCTGCATGTGTCTTTGAAGAACAAATAATCGTATCTGGTGGGATTTAAAATGCAGACGATGATTTTGACAACTATTTAGACCAGGAAGACAAAATATTTAAAACAGCTGAAGCATACGACCTAATAGACGATACTTGGACAGAATTTCCAGCCATGAACTATTCAAGATGTTTTCATGAGTCGGTTGTGGTACAAAATAAGCTGTTTGCCATCGCAGGAGGAACCGATATCAATGAAGTTTATGATTCTACTTCTAAAAAGTTGCCGTTCTCAAACCATCATTCAGTATGTACGATCAACGTGAAAACCATCCACATGCAGCTTTTAGTTTTGGACACAAGTTTTTTGTTTACTTCAAGGGGCTCATAAAACGTTTTCTGCTTTGATACTACGAAGGGTGAATGGTATGAAAAACTTTGCAAACCTACTAAACATCTTACCTTATTTTCCGCTATCCAAGTTTCTCGATTATATTGTGTTTAGGACTTTAGTAGAATGTATTTTTTCAACATTTTGTAGCATAACTTACTTTTTGTATTATATTACTAAACGTATATAGACACTTTAAACTTGCTTACTATTTATAACTTAACACTTAGTAACTGTCTCGCCTATGTTGCTACTCAGTTGCAATTTTTGATTAGAAGGTTTTTAAAAAAATACATTTTGAAATAATCTTAAAATATAGCACATTTACATTTTGTTTGCCATTTCTTGTTAAGTTTTATAATGTGTAAGTATTATGCTATTAATAACGATTACTTTCTTTAAGATAGAAATTTAAGCTTATAAACAATTCTAAACTTAGTTAGGTTTATATAAAGTTGTGGTTTTTTAAAATATTTTTTTTTACTTTGTGAATTTTGATCATTTAAGTATAAAAATTTCTCAGTTTTGTTGCGTTTTTGATTGTAAACTACAGGTAATAGTACTGCTTACCATTAGCAGCGCATCGGTTCAACATAACAAGTTTTTTTTTGTTTTATTATTCACTTAGGTAATATATATGAAGTATTATATCTAACTGTTTTTTTATTTTTAAAAAGTTAAAAACTAAGATATAATAATGAAAAGGCTAAACATAATACTGGTTACACAGATTATCCTACATTAATTACCATTAAAAAAAGTAACTAAACATTTGAATTCTATTAAAGTAATTTAAAAAAAAACTTTATGAAATTTTAATAAGTTTATTTTTGTTTATTTACCTAAATTTACTACAAAAGTAACTTGAATGTTTCTTAAATTCATTTTATTTGAAGTTTTATGCTAGTTAATAAGGAGGCTTTGACGTCTGTTATTTCCGTATGCTTTAAGAGCTGTACACTTTGTTATGTACACGCGGCATAATAGACCACACCTTATGGCTCAAAAATTGTGAAATAAAAACTAAGTACAAAGATTTTTCATTTCGAAAGTACTTTGTTTCCAAAGAGCACCAATTGCCTTTAATAGTTTACCTTTTACGATTTCAATATTTTCCGCCTGACTTAAATTATTATCTATTATTACTCCTAAGTAACTTTTACCATATTACTACTGTTTTTACTCTTTTTAAATAAAATAACTTTATTGCAGATAAAAATTTGCTATAATGCTCAATAAAAATTAAGTTACTTTTTTTCAATAATAGCTTAATATTTTTTTTTTTACTTTTGTTGTAAAACTATATTTTCAATTCAAACTGACTACTAGTTTTTATTTTTTTTTGCTATAATTTTAATTCACTATTAATAAACTTCGTTATGTTTTTGTTTTGTGTACTTTATTTTAAGCAGGGTTGCCAAACAAACAGGTTAGTCTAAAAGTTTGAAATACTCAGACTAGGTTAAACCTTTTTAATACATTTGTTTTTAAAACTTAGGTGTGTGTGAAACTTTTATTTCAAATACATTGAATAAATTTTTGAGTTCTCAAAATAGTTTTTATGAATTTAATGTAGTTTAATATTTTTTTATATTATCTTTTATATTGTGTACTCTTTAAAAGTAATCAAATTCTAATTAGTTATTTGAGCTTGATTAACAACAACTTTTAGCTTTTTCAACTTTTAACTTTTAAATAAACTTAGGCTGGTTTGATATAACACAGACATTTTTGGTTTTAAAGTGGCAACAATGTAAAATACTAATTTATTACTAATAAGCTATTTGTTTAAGTGTTCTAGAACAAATTATGTTAAAGATCAGTTTTAGCTTTTTACAATACAAATAGGTATTTATTTTATTTAGATAACTAATTACTGAATTTTTAAATAGTTTAAACTATTTAAGACGCAAAAATTATCTTCAAAAGTAAACATTTTTAGAATTATAAAAAAAGGGTTAATAGTATAAAAAATAAAAAAAATAAACCAATAAATGATTTTTAAGATCGATTTTTATAGAGATTTAGATTGTAAGTAAAATTACAAAAATGTTAAGTTTAATTTTTTAACTCCTTAAGAAAGTACATAGTTTATTAAGACTAAAGTATATTAGTCAATGCATATTTTACTTTTATAGGTATTTATAATTTAAATAGGCATTCTATATATAGCTAAAAGTCATTTTAAATAATGAAGTGAATAAAAGTAAAACTTTTTTTAGTGTCACAAAAACCAAAATGTTATTAAGTTGTCACTAAAACTAAAACTGCGTCCCGCCAAGACTTTAATAACTTTAAATTTGGCCCGCGAGTCCTAATTGCCTGCCGACCCCCGCATTAAAAAAATAGATATGATATGGTAAAAAGCACTGCCTTTAAATAAAACTAAAACAAATAGTATTTAAAATTCCAAGCAGTATGATTTTTTAGTCTAAAAAATAAATAAACTTCTCAAAACAATTATAATAACTGTTTATTTATCTTAAGATTGTTTTTTCATTCTGAAGTGATAAAATAGTTTTAACAAAAACAATTTTAATTTCATCAAAAACCGTTGATTTATGTTACAAAAACAAATTTATATTATGTAGTTGTTTCATTAAAGTACATTTAGCCTACTAATTTAGAACTCTCATTTGTGGACAAACCATGCACAAAAGAAAAATAACTTAAAAATATATATTATAGATAAGACATTAAAGTATTTCTCTAACAATTTTGTTTCTAACTTTTATTAATTAACAAGGGTGTCAAAAAATTTAAATATTTTGTACTTTAAGTAACATATTTTTTTAACTTTAGAAAAATATTGATGTTAAAAAAGTTATAGCCAATAAATAATAGTTTAAATTAAAAGCTAAAGTTACAAAATGATTTTATACTGTAAAAGTTGTTCTATTCCTTTTTAAAGTTTTAAACCAAAAGATAACTTAAGAACAACTTTGTTGAAAAAAAGCTAATGTGTAAAAGTATTATAGTAAAAACTATTAATTATACGAACAAAGTGCTAAAATAATAAAGTATATTGTAAATAAATTATTATGTAATTGAACATTAAAGTAAGTTTGTTACAACAAAAGTAATAAAAATAAAATTATTAAATTTAATAGAGTTGATAAAATAAGAAAAAAAAAACTAGTCACTACATTAACAAAACAGCTGTATTTAATGATTTTCAAATTTTGCTCGCCTCTTATGAGATAAATAACTGTTAATAAAATTTGGAGACTTAGATAACGAAAATGGCTTATTTCAAGTATAAGTACAACATGATAGAAGTTCAATAAGTCATTTAGTATTTAAAGCTGAGTAAGTAACAAGCATACAATTTTAGTGGTAAATTTTGTATAAATGCTTTTTTAAGGATTGTATATTTATTACATATGGTATCTATTTGTAAAATAATGAATATTTTACTTAATAGTAATTATATGTTAACCTCACTAAAAAAGTAAAAACTAAATCATTGTTGTGTTTTAAATCATGTAAGTCAAGAACATGACTCACATTTTCTTTTGTTTTAAAATGAACAAAAATGTAAAAGTATTATTAATATATTATATCTTTATTTCATTATTTTTTTTAATTAAAATTATTTAATATCAAAAATCTTTATAATTTCCAAACTTAATTTTAAAACCATGTTATTGTTTTTTATATAATAAATTAAATTTAATATAATCAGTTTAAGATAATTAAATCATTTAATCTAGAAAAGTATTGTTTTTAGATATATGTAAAAACAAAAACACAAAAATATGTTTACAGTAAAGATTATGATTTTTTTTAATTAAAACTAAAAATGTTATACTTTAAAATTTTTGAAAAATAATTAAAACTTTAAATTTTTTTTAATACTATATGGGTGACAAGTAAAAATATTTTTAAGTTTAATAAATTTATTAAAAAATAATTCTTTATTAATTTTTTTAAGTCAGTTAATTTAAAAAGATTTTTGAATATATTAGAATTAGAAAACTCAGGATATATAAAAACCAATGATTTAAATAAAAAAAATATCGAATCATTTACTTGACTTTAAAATTTCACAACACAATAATTTTTTAGTTTTGAAGTATAATCTTTAAAAATTTAATAGCTAAATGATAAAGCTGAAGTAATGTATTTTTCTGAGTTTTGATTTTTTAGCCCATAGAAAAGGTAGGACATTTTAGATTATTTTAGTTTGATAGCATATGGTGCAGAAATTAAAAAGCCTTTGTAGCCATTTGTTTGGTATCTTAATTAATTTACTACATTTTAAAAATACATAAAAATATTTTTTTTAGATATAAAAAATTCATTATTAGTTAGTGATTATATATTTATTTAAATGATTCGTTTTAACTGAGCAAAAAGACCATAATTAAAGACCAAACCTCAAAAAAAAGCTTACATCACGAAAACATCGAAATTGTATAAAAATCAAAGTGGCTGACCATTCAAATACCTTTCTGGAGAACATAATACAAAAATTAACTTAAAAACTATATTTAGCTTTTAAGAAAGGCCCGAGGACCATAAAAAGCCAAAATGGCCCACTTTATTATGGGCACTACCACCAGACAAATCAATCAAAACTTAAAAAAAACATGTTTTTTTTCAACCTTATAATTTTGCAAATAAGTTCTATATAATATACTTTAAAACGAAAAAACAAAATATATAAATCAAGAACATGACTCATATTTTCTTTTGTGTTAAATTGATGGTTATGATAGTAAAACTATTATTAATACATTTAGAAAAATAATATTTAATTTCGTTTTCAGCTTTTAAATACCTATAAAAGCAGTTTCTAGTAGTTATCAATTAATTCAAACTTGACTATTTTATGATTTAAGTTGCTGAAAACTGTAATTTGCAATGTTTTTGTTCAAACTTACAGTTTTCATCATTTTTTAATAATTTTCTTATATTAAGGGTTGCTTATTAGAAATTTAATTTACTAATTATAAACTAGACGTAGAATAGTTAAGAATATTATTGGTTTAGTGTTATTAGTATAAGTAATAGTATAGTGTTAGTACCCTCTGTAGAACAGTAAATAAACTTTTGATTAGATCAGGATTGCAATGGTAATACAAATTTCAACTATATAATTTTAAAATCAGATAATAAACTTTTATTGATTAAAAAGATGTTATACTTTAAAAAATAGTATGTATTTTGTTAGTTCGCTCTTTTAACTTTTTTTAAATTGATAAAAGAAGTAATACCTACATTTTACTAAATATAAATGAAACTATAAAATTTGAAACATTTGCTCATATTTTTAAAATAATTACACATAATTTAGATGTTTACTTATTTTCTGATTTTGCATTCTAACTACTTTCTAAAGCAACTGGCAAACTTGAATAAAGTTTTGTGTATAGTCTTCCTTTTTTTTTAAATATAAAAATTTTTTTTCAGTAACTGATAAAGTTTAACTGTTAAATAAAAAATATATTCTTAACTAATATTAGCTTAAGTTTTGTTAACAACCTTACTTTAAGTTTATCGAAATACCCACTATACGTTATATAGGCGGAAAATTATTATAAAGTATTATTTCCAAAAGTAGGCAACCTTGCCTGTTGAAAAAAATTTTTGGTTAAGGGGAACAAAAGTAAAAAATTGAAAAGCTGTAATTTCTGAAAGAAAGGGATTGACTATATTTTAAATTACTAGAGAATTGTATGATCGTGAAACTTTTATCGGAAACCTTTTTATTAAAGAAATTTTACACTTCTATTAAACTTATAATTTACATTTTATAAGAAAAAAAAACATTTGTTAAATATTTAATTTAAAAATGCTTTCTTTTTAACAGTCTTATCCTAATTTATAAAGACTTTAAATGTTTATACTCAAGATATTAATACAATTCAACAGTTCTTTGAATTAAGCTCTAAATAAAATAATTTAACAAAAAAAATATATATTTGTACAAATAATTAACTAAAAACACTTTAAATTTTTTTGTTTAAACAGGATTAAGTAGTTTATTATGTTTGAAAATTTGAATTTGAAGTTGAATATTCCAAAACTTTATATTCAAATAACACAAAAAAAACATATGCCAGTGTAATAAAAGAAGGATACTGTATAATTTGTTGTTATTATATATTCTAGTAAACCTGTATCACTAGGATATTTTGTTAACAAACTTTTAAATTTATATTTTGAATATTTATCTAAAAATGTTTAATTAAAACAAAATAACCCGAAGTAAGTCTGAATTTTACAAAACTAGCCTGAAATTTTGATAAATCAGGTTTTTTTATTTTTGAGTCAGAAAAACTATTCTAAGTGACTTTGAACTGTCCTGAGTCATCTTGAGATTTAAAAACATTTTAAAAAACCTTTACAAACTTTAAGGTTGCCAAAGGTCTTTGAAAAAAAATTTTTAAAGTTATCTTAATTTCTTCAAGTTTTTTTAAAGTAAATGTTTTCTGTATATTTTTATTATGAAGTAAAATTTTAGGAGAAAAATTGTCTTCGACAGTATAACACCATTCAAATGATACTACAAAGTTCTTAAATAAGTCTTTTAAAAAAATTAGATAACAAAAATTGATAAATATTTTTATGGTGTTAATTTGGAATTTAGGTACGTTAACTTAAAGTATTCTTTGAAATTCCAGGTTTTTAAAACTTGAGGTTTTTTTCAAAAGTTTTAAAATTCCAAGTTTTTTAAGACTAAATTGTCAAGTTCTAGGATTTTAGGTTTTTGGCTTCTCTAAAACTAATAAATAAGTTTAATTTAGTATTCAAAATAATAAAAATCAAGTTATTAAAAAACAGTTGTTATTTATTTGTATAAATAAAAGACTCAAAAGCTAAATATGATTATTTAAATCTATAAAAAAATAATTTGAAAAACAAATAGCTTGAAATTTTAGAAAAATTCAAAACTTACTTAAGTTTTGAAAGAAAAAAAAAATTTAAGCTAAATTATTTATAAAACATCAAAATTTCATATCAGCTTACAGTATTAGCAACTTTGTATAAATTTACCTTAAAGCTATTTTTAAAATTTTTTCATTTTCCAGTTAAAATAAGAATTAACGCACTCATAATAAATAAAATTTATGTGGAAAAGATGAGCTAATGTTAGAAAAATACACTAAGTGAGAAACTATCTAAACCTTAAAAATATTTCTTAGTACCTACTTAAAAATTAATGTTGTTATACTCTACATGAAATTAAAAGTTCATAAAAAACCACTAATTTACTTATAAGGATAGTGATTTTAACTTTCAAAAATTGGTGTTACCTTTTCTAACATTTAATTGTTTTCAAACATTTGTTACAGGGTTGCCACTTTTTAAATGAAAACAACTATTTCTTGTGATCAAAAACTGTATTGAATGACCTTAAAATATTCAGTTTCATCATGAGTATATTTTAAATCTTTTAAAAAAATATATAATGATTAGATAAAAATTTCAACTAGTTTTTTAAAAGAACAAAAATCTAGTTTTTTGAAAAATTGGTTAAAAATATCAAATTTTTATAACTGGAACAACTAAGATTCACGTTTTAAAAAAACATAGCTTGATAGTTTCTAAAAAGCTTTAAATAACCTCATTTTTTAATATGATAACCAAGCTGGCCTGCGTTAGTACATAACTTTAAATTAGCCTGAGTTGCCCTGAGAATTTGGAAAATTTCATACTGTACAGAGTTTCTCTGAGAATATTAAGTATTATGAGTTTGTTGCAAACCTGTATTACTAGACACTAAATAGTTTTTGCTTTATAAATATATTTATCTTAATGCATTTAAATTGGTTGAAGTAGTTAAGTAATTAAGATATTGAGCTTATTAAAAGTTTAGCAGGAAATATCAGTTAAGAAAACGTTTTAGATATCTTGAAGATTTTATGGTTGTTCGTAGCTGATTATTAGAAGATCCTCATCTCACCAATTTTGGAACATTTAATAAACAATTATTTGTTGTTGATTTTCATTAAAGCTGGTTTGCTTATTTTAGAGAAGAACTTTGCAACTAAATGATTTCTGCTTTCACAATACTGAATTGGTCAATTAGCAGAATAGTTATTAAGGTAAATTTAAAATAAAGCATCAAGGCTAAATTACAATTTAATATTGAATTTATCATTTTAGTTAACAAATGAAATAAAATTTATCTCGTTTATACACCTTAAAAGTTTCGTACACCTCTAAATTACTTTTGTGCACCCTAAAATTTTCGTGTACTCGAAAAAATCTTTTGTGTTTACTAGCATGCACCAGTGTACACCTTAAAGACCACTGTTCTAAACTAAGGATAACTAGCTTAAAATTATATGATACGTTACAGTACGTTTAAGTTAAACGTTCAAATCATTCATTCTAAAGTGTTTAAATGCTTTTAGCAGACAGCAAATTAGTTGTTTTGGAAGCTGTATCTGAATAAAGTTGTTTGGATTTTGAATGTTTTTTTATACATATATAACCAATGTATTATTTTTTAGTTTACTATGTAGCTATCGTAATCAAACAAAAGGGTTTCTTTATGCTGTAGGTTTGCTCTTTTTTGATTTTTGTTTAACTTTTGAACGATTTGCAAAATGTACTCTTGTTTAAAGATCATGCTATTGTTTTCGGTTAGTTTGTGTTTAAGCTTCTAAAAAGTTATATGATTTTTTTTATGTGTTTGCAATTATCTAGTTTACTTTTTTATTAAAACTGATAATTATATATATTTAAAAATTTTAAATTTACCTAAATTTAGAATCCGTGCTTAATATTGCATTGTGAATTGTTACTTCTTGAAAAGTGTTTCAAAAAATATTACTATCAACTACTCAGATTTAGTTTATTTATACCTTTAATAGTTTTCAAAATGGAAGTAGCAAGAATAACAATGTAAAAAGTTAAAAATTTTAAACAAGGTTATCATGACATAATCATTCAAATTAATGAATACTAAGCCTAAAATTTATCATTTATAAGAAAAAAATTCAATAGAATTTACAGTGTTACGGTGATATTAATTTGTAGCTGTCGAATCGGTCGGTAAATTGATTAGTTCTGTAAGTTTGATATGTTTATTAATGTTCCATTTTTAACATTTTAAGCATTTTATGTATTCAATAATAGATTAAAATTAGTAATGGGTCTATGTAAGTATTTGTTTTGGCATTTACCAAAACAGTTTTAAAAGTTTTTGCTGAATTAGTTAATAGTTTAAATCTTAATTTATAATCATTAAAAACTAATTATAATGAAAGTAAAAGACAATAGTTATTGTAACCATTCAAACTAACAAAAACTACCTCAAATTAAATATTAAACTAACTTTTTTGTAAACTGTTATCCGATTTTTTCTTTTTATTTATCTATCACTTTAAACCTAATCTAGATATTTTAGATCAGTTATCAACAGACGCCTATATATATTCTCTCTCAAAATTGAGTTGTCACATCAAACATTTTCTTTTGCAAACTTTCTAAAATTAGTTGTTTTAACCTGATAGTTTAGTTGGTGTTTTTGTCTTATCTTATAAATATTTGCCTCCTTCTATAATTATAAGTATTGCTTAATTTGCATTGTCAATTTACTATATAATTATTTTGTTAAGAACTTTGCTGTTTTTTGAACTACTTCTAGCTTGACCACATGTGTTAGGCATGTTTTTAATCCTGAACTGATCTAAACGTGGGTGCGGTTACATTAGCAGACAGTGGCATATTTTTCAGACTCATTACTTCATCAAACTGAACAACCTCATCTTGTGCAAGTGACTTTAAGAACTTATTAGGTTTGTTTTTAGTGATTTCAGTGTGATGAACAAACATATTACTACCCTTATCATTACGATGAATAAAACAAAGCCCTTGTCTTCAATAAACCACACCACTCGGCCAGTTACTTCGGATGCTTAAGTCTTCATAGTAACAGAAGCTTTTTATTTGGCCTTTTGTGACTTTTTAATTGTCCTCACAGAAGGAATTTTAGTTATTACAATGAAACAGTGATTTACTGTTTTATTTTTATCTACATGTACAGAAGTATTTTGGTTTTTATCCTACAATCATCTAACTACATGATGGTAGTTACTTTCAATATTGTTGTTGTATTGATTATTTTAACCAATATGTTAAATAAGTACCTTTATCAAGGCCTTTTTATTAAATCTGGAATCACTACAACTCATATTTTTTCTTCTTTTTTAAGAGCTAATACTAAAAATTTATCAGTATCACTTTATGTTTCCATTGCACATTTTCAAAAAGTATAGTAACGCAGTAAAGCGGTTGTTAATGGGTAATAGAGAATAGAAAGAGTATATTGTAGATTAATCTTAAAAGAAAATAAAAAGCTAATATTTTATTTACATAAGCTGAAAAGCACAAAAATAACATCACATTCAACTGAACACAAATAAAGAATAAGAATGACAACAAAAATCTTAGAACTTAAGTCAAAGTAGTACTTCATTTTTAAATATAACGTGTATATAACACCACCGATTGAAATGACAGACTCTGTAGAAATATTAGACCATATAGGTGATACATGGTCAAACATGCTTAATATTGTACATTGAAGGTTCTCAGATCACAGTCTAGTTGCAATAAAAAAAAGAAGATACTTGTTAATGGAACAGCATGGGAAAAATTAGAAGTTTTTTGATAAGATCAAAAATGCATTTGTGGTAATCAGGTCGAACTTGTTTCCTTGGGTTACACGTATACTTTGACATCACTTTTTTTTTAAAAAGCACACATCTTACTGCCTATTGTAATCACTTCAGAAAGTTCATATAAATCAATTCTAGAAGCTAGTGTAGGTTGTTTTAGGAAAGTAAATTTATTTAATTAGTAATTAGTAGTTAAATCGAATACTTCACAATTGTATGTATTTATTTCACCAATTACAAACAATTTGTTTTTTACTGCAACAGATTTGAGACCTTTTCTTTAATTAATTATATTTGGCATGTTTTTCTATGTATTTTCAACATGGTCATATGCTTCAACAGTGTTTAAACTACTATAATACCTTCCACCAGATACAACTATTCTTCCTTCGAATACGAGTAAGCAGAGAGCGTTTCTGCGTTTTTCATTCTCGTCATTTCTTTCCATTTAAGAACTTTTGTATTAAACTCAAATCAGGTTGCTGTTTCGTGCCACCCTATACAACCACGAAAAATACCGCCAATTATATAAACACTATCCATGAAAGAACAAGCAGAAAACAACCTAAGATCAGCTTTCATGTCAACAACATATTTCAAAGTGTTGGTATTTGGGTAGTTTTTTAATATTTTTATCCCCATTAAAACTAAAAACATAAAGTTCACTTTTGATACAAAGTGCTTTAAAAAAGCAGCTAGCTTCTTTAATGTGTGGAAAGTTATAGACTTCACTAAATTTTTTGCATCAAAATTATTAACATTAGATAAAACTTTACTTGAGTTAACATTTTTACCTCCACTAAGTAATATGATAAAATTAGGTAGGTTGCAGTACTTGCTTTTATTTTAACATATAGTTGTGTTTAATTGTTGTTTCTTGACTTAAACAGCTTTAAAAATATCACCACATTCATAATACTCTGCTTGAAATTTGTTTTAACGCAGAAACTGATAGAAGCGGAAGTCGAACTTTAGACAAAAGATCTTTTGCGTATTTGCTACGTTCAGTTATGTCATGACAAAACAAGCTATCCGCTGCATCAAATACTTGTAGCTCTGAATCAATATTTCAACCACTGCTTGAAAGTATATTTCTAATAGAGATAAAATCTAACTCCGAAAAATTGTCAGAATAACCTGACATTGGAAAACTTCGCTCTTTAATGCTTATGGAAGCTTTAGATGAATTTTTTACGAGTTTGATAGCTTGAAAATTTTTGATGAGTGATGTGTTACTAAAAAATTTTTTAAATCGGTTTCGGATATCATTATTTTGTTTGTTTTATTAACTTCAATCTTGTTTAGTAAAATCTTGTTAAAATTCATTGAAGTCACAAATTTGTTCTCGTCCATAGTGGAGTTTTTTGTGAAGATTACACTTTCAACACTTCTAAATATATAGTTATATTATGCAAACATAAAAACTTTTATCAAGCTCTCTAGCTTTATCAGGCAACTTCTTTGCATCCATTTTTGACTTTAGAGTAACTTATTAGCAAATTGATGAAATTTGATTTCTATTAAAAAGTTTAACTGATAAAGGGGCGATTATTTTAGGACTTTTGCTTAGCGGCATATGAATAAAAGATATTTTTCGAAAACCTTGATTAGGGTTCAAAATCATTTTAGTGCAATGAATACCTAGGTTATTTAGCAAAAATTCAAATGAAAATGTGTTTCTGTTTTCAGATATGGTACAACTATGAACAGTAAAATTTGTTAGAACAAGCAATCATTGGAAAACATCGCTCAATTAAATCCTACAAAAATTAATTAAATTTTATAGCTTGAAAATTTCGATAAATGATATATTGCTAAATTGTTTTTAACATCTATTTTCAAATAAAAATTTTGCATATTTTAATCCTTAACATCGTTTAGAAAATCGCGTTAAAAGTTACATTTGGCTAAAATATGTTCTTGTCTATGATAGCATTATCTGTAGATTTACGTTTTAAATAAAAAGTAAAGTTTACTTAAATAACAAAATAAAGTTTTAAAATGAGTATGTATATTTAGCTCTTTAGCTTTTTTAGAATTTCTCAATATAGATTATGTCACCCTCTGATTTTTTTTTAATATTAGACTACACTAATTAGTGACTGGACGAAAATTGAATCAGTAGATAACTAGTAAAAGAGCTTTTAATTTTAAACTTGTTAACGAGGGGGAGTTAACGAAAATAAATTTAGAAATCCTGATTTAGTCATGCACTATTTACTGACGCATGAAACATTATAGTAGTAGTTTTTAACTAAAAAAACTAATTAACGAAAATATTTTCTTTTTTAAAAAGTTTGAACTTTGAATTGTTATATTGAATTAACTGATATTAATAACTATATAGTTAAAAATAGAACATACTAGATTATTAATTTTTAATCTTGAATAAGATTAGAAATACTATACAAATTACAACATTTTAGATATAAGCATGTTAACCAAAAAAATTAGAAAAACTTTCTTCCTGAAGTCTTCGACTTTATCAAACACTTTTCCGTTCAATTTTTCAAAAGTTGCTTTCTTGTTCAACATAACAAATTCAGGGTAGTTTTGGTTGCCAGTATTTAATACTGACTTAAATATATTTTGTTTGGCATGTTCAAGTCTTGTTGTCTTACTATTTCACTCTTCTAAGCAGCTTTTTGCTTATTCGGCTGGTTTTTCGTATTTCTTTTGATGTTTTTTAACATTTTTAAAAATTTACAATTACATATGAAATCTAAAAGTTAAAGAAACCATAAAAAAGTATAATTAAATGAGATATATTTACGGTACGAAAATTAAAGGATAACTATATACAAGGTTATAACAAGGATTTCTGGAGGTTGGGGTCATTTCAGAAATGTAGAAGGCAATATATGTAAACCTTTTACTTTAACATTTATCTTAACTCTTTTAAAGTATTTTTTAGGAAAATTAGTTTACACCTTACCATGTATGTAAATGTGCTGTTTTATAAAATTTTATTTTAGTTAAAAAGATCAACTTGTAAAACTTCATACTGTAATGATACAGTTTAACGTGTATACGATTTTTTTAATTTTCTTACAATTTGTAACTGTAAAATGTACATTTTAAAATAAGACCAACTGAAGTTATGAAGTTAAAACTTACTGTGTATAAAAACTGTCATAATTTTCAAAATCTAAACATTGAACACAAAAGTTTTGATAAGTCGGTTAATTCTTTCGTTTAAGTTAATTTCTAGCTTTATAATAAAAAAACGGTTTTACGAATAAAGTAGGAATAGTAAGCAACTGTGCACACAAAAATTGATTAATAATTAAACCTAGAAACACTAATTTAACGAGATATTATTTAACTAAAACGTACAATTGAATAAACAATTTACTTAATTTAAATTATCAATAAACACTCACAATATTCAAAACTTAATATATCTTTTTAACAATACGACTAAGTCGTCTTAAGTACTCAAAAATTTTAGCACTGTAAATGCTTATAAGTTGTTTATAAGTGATTTATATATATATAAAAACAACTAATTACTGGTATTCTTATATTTTGTTTTTCCCTTTAAAACATTTACTTTAGATACGTTTAAAAACAGTATAGACTTCTATAAGTATTTCGACAAAAGTACTAAATTCAGTTTAAAATGCTAATATTTAAAAAAAAACTTATAACAACCATGGTTCAATAACAATTAGTAATTTTTCGTATATTTTACTAAAACCTTTATATTAAACGTATCTATTCTAAAAACCAAAAACAAATATGAATTTTTAAATTAAGTTTATATTTCATGTAATTAAGGTTTGATGAAATGATTTACGAAAAGTAATTATCTTGTGTCTTTGATTTATATCTTTAACAAAATACTAATAAAATAGTTTTAAAACAGTATTTTAACATACAATTTAATAAAACCTTAAGTTTGTAGTGTTTTTAGAAGCTTTTAATAAGTCAATTTTATACAAAAGAATTTTTAAAAACATTATTTCTGATCTAAATAGTTTATTTTAATGATTTTTTTGATGAAATGTAACCTATGGGTGTAGGTACCTTTAAACCATAAACTTAACTTATACTAAATGCTTATACCAATATAATTTAGAGCTATTCTATATAAAACTGGGCATGACAATAAGTGAACATGTTGTGTTAAAGAACAATTGCTAACGCTAACAAATATATAAAGAACATCAAGTTTAGAAAACTTTTTAAATGTGGTCAAAACCTTACACACGAATCAATCTAACATTATTGTACTTAAAGAATGTATAAAACAAAACAAGATTCAACTAATAACAATTTAAATAAAAATCAATACAAAAAGTAACATCGTTAAACAAATTTTTTTTAAAAACACAAGAAAACAATATAATTGTCTATTCAACATAAACAACCTCATTACTGCAGCTGGATGTGGCCAGGATCCCCACTGCTTTCTGTGGCTGGCTTTATTAATAGCATTCTTACTTTTTTTACAACATTACTTCAGTAATTTATTGTCTATACTTTATTTTCTACTTTTGTCAACTGTATTAAACTTGCATCAGTATAAAACTTGACCTTGCGAGCTTCTTCTTAACCGCTTGAATGAACAATGATTTCAGCTTAAAACTTCTAATCAAATCTAAACTTTAATCAAGTGCAACTTAATATCATGTTACACTTCCTCTTCTTCCACTGTTGAAAGAGAATCGTCACTCTAGTACTCCACTGCCTTTTAGTTGAAAGATAAACAACATCCTTTCTTTATAAACAAGAAACACGTTACACATATCATAAGTTAAATTGATCTAAAATCTACTCTTATTTTTCATACAAGATTTAAAGCAAACTAGAAAATAAAACAATTTAAAAATTGTTTTCAAATGGTAATTTAGTTCTAAAACTTTTCTGCTTTTAATAATCAAAAAGTAAAGTAAATCTGTTTTACTAGTTTCAACAATTAACTTAGACTTCTAAAATAATATTAGTCATGTGTTCAATTCTACTATATAAATCGCAGTATTGAAAAACAGGTAATTTACAAAAATACAAAAAAATCACTCAAATGTCATGCCTATGCAAACCCCTATATCACAACTCTAAAAATTTTAAGCTTGTTACTGGTTTTTGCTGTCTTAGTTATTAATAAATATTTTTTTTCTATTCTGCTATTAAGATATAAGAACCTTAGATTAATTTATTATCACTCACTTCCAAAAAAAAGTGATAACCACTTTAAGACTTATTTATACTTATACCTTGTTAGTTTATTTTTGTGAATTTTTTTACTTAATTTTGTCAGACCTACTTTGATTTTTCGGACTATAATTTTTTCAGTGCACTTTCGACTTTGAGGACCTGAAATTTTTCAGTTCTACTTTGACTTTTCGGACTAAACTTTGTCAGTTTTACTTTGACTTTTTGGATTATAATTTTGTCTGTTCAATTTTGACTTATTAATTTTCCTAACCCCTATTCTTTCTGGTTATGGGTACAAACTTAAAGGCTTTTAAGTGGGCATATGGTAAACGTAAGTATTGCTTCTTAAAAATAAATGCGCACTTTGTTTTTTTAAACTTCTCTAAATCTACTACTAAATGTAATGCAGTATATAACAAAAATGACGAAAATATAGGAATGTGAGATAAAGTTGTGATAGATACTGCTCTAAAAATAAAAGGTAATACACTAGTAAAACTTATTTGAGTGAAATAATGTCTTGGTAATATTTAACTCTTACCTAAAAGACTGTTAATTCGTGAACCGATTACGCTTGTCAAAAGTTCATATAGATAACAAAACATATTTGTGTAAAACAGTTCAGAAAATGGTTAAAAAATCTACGATTTTATTGCATAGTTTAGTTTTAACTAATTTCGGACAACAGTCCTTCTTCAGTGAACTTTTAACTAACAGTGTTAAGCAGTAAGTAAAGTAAAAATAATTGACTGGTCCTGGATCGATTTGAGATTTATATATAAACCTTGTATAAAATAGTAAACTAAAAAAATTGATATCATCGTAAGATTATGCGTCATAATAGGTAAATAAAATTGTATATACTATTTAATGCTATAATAAAGTAATTTTAAAACTATAAATGAAAATCTTTAATACACAAGGCTAGATTATCAGATACTGAACAAATTATAAAAATAAGACAATTTATAGATGTTTTAGAAATTGTCTTAACTTTATACTTTGTTTAGTACCTGATAATTAAGTTTTGTGTTTAAACTAAATAAAGATTTTTTTATTTTGTTTTTTATCGTTTTTAACATAATTTAAAAAGTATCCAAGTTATATGCCACTCGAAAACTAAAAGGTTCTTTGCACACCAGGTCGTAGGACTAAATACTTTAAGCACTTTCTCTTTCCGTTCAGTAAACTATAGTATATTTTTAATAACTAAGAAAATATTTTTAAATATTTTACAATACTAATTTTTGTGACCTGTGAACTAATTTTTATCAAGACTTAAAATAATTATGCAAAATAATAACAATTTACAATAAATTAAACAGTATTTTTAAATCTGAAATTTACTTAATGTTAATAGTTCTTGGCAACAGTTTAAAGTATATGAATATAATTCGCTAACTTTTAATTACTATATAAATAGTAAAAATCTATAATAAATGTCCATGCCAATGAAACTTCAGTTTTTAGCGATTAAAATCGCATTGTTATAAATTAGTTTTCAGACCAAAAGGTTTATTTAAAACATACTGAAGCTTAAGTTGAAAGAAAAACTATAAATACAAGTTAAAATACAGCTAAACATCTTTAAGCAATTAAGTAAATTATGTAAGTAGTTTTAAGATAAAAACTTTCGATAGTGTATTGAAAAAATATTTTGCCAAAAATAAATAATTAGCTTACGTCAATAGACAAACATACAAACGCTCACTACTCCAAAAGGTACAAAATATCACTTTTGCACGAGTGTCACTTTAGCACAAGGGGATACTTTTGCACGACGTTGCTTTTGCACGAGGGGACACTTTTGCACGGTTGTCACTTTTTCACTAGTGGTTATTTTTGCACGAAGAGACACTTTTGCATGGCGACACTTTTTCACTATGACAATTTTTACGGCAACATTGTTGCACAACAATAATTTTGCACAACATTATATTTTTACAATTAAATTATTGCACAGCGAAATTTTTGCACGATGAATTTTTCGCACGGAACATTTTATTTTGTTGTTATTTCTATTGTAGAGTATAAATAATTTCAGTATTATGTTGTCTATTTTTTTGAAATGTAACTCTAGGACGAATTTAAATTATTATATCTTGTAGTTTTAGCAGAACTTGAAATAAATATGGAAACATTTTGTGATTTTATTTATCCTAAAAATTAAACTAAATTTATCAACTAGCTTTTATGTACTTTTGATGTAATAGTACATTATTTGGTATAACTTTATTTTTTGAAATTTAGCTGAATTCTAAATAAATAATATGTAATCTATTTTATAACCCTTTAAAAAGTAAAATAACAAACTGTTCCTTTTTAGTTGAAATGATAGTTATGTTTATCCAAATCAAAATACGCTTTAATATATATATATATATATACACATATAAAGTTACAGTTGTGTGCTTTTTTTTATAAAGTTTGGCCTCCATGCGATTTTTTTAGTCAACAACTTAAGGTTGGCAGCTAAATTTTACGATTACTTCAAGTTAATATTTAAAACCTTCAAGTTCTCGATTTAAAACTTTATAATAAAATATGGCTAAATGTGGTATTCTACGGTCTACAATGCACTTAATATATGAGACTATAGTTTTTCAAAGCAATATAAAAAACTTTAACTTAAATTTAACTTATAACATTAGAAATTTAGCTGTTTTTAACGCCTTAGTAATTTCTTTTTACTGATATTTAGTTAAATATTTTAAATCTATAAAACAGACTTTTTTTTTTTGTGTTTCCTGAATTGGCTATTGAAATAGATTAGCAATAACAACAACTTATATTTTATTTTAATTAATTAATAAGCTACATTCTAAGCGAATTAGCACGATATAGTTTAAGATATTTAAACAGACTTGCTTAGCATTTCTTAAACTTTAATTCAATTTTATGGAGGATCCCAAGCTGTTACAAGTTAGTTTTTTTTTATTTCTTTAGTAAAGAGTAATTCAGTTATATCAAAAATTTTACTTTTGTTTATTTATGTTTTATTACATGAAATGTTAATAGTCACTTATATTTAACAGTTTATAAACTATATTTATGTTTAGTGTACAGAATAATTAGTGTAGAAACTACTTTCATAAATATAAACGTTTTGATTAAACTTTTTTTACTAGATGTTTAATGTAATGTAATAAGTTTTTGTTCAAATAAAAATTTAGTTTTAACTTTACAAAATAAATAACGAGAAAAACGTTAATTGTTTACAATTTAAATATTTTGTTAAAGTATCTAAATTATTTTTCTAAAAAAATAGATGTTAAACTGTAAAAAATAAATATCAATATAGTTTTTAATATAGTTGTTATAAATGTAAATAAATGAAATCACATGATTTATACTTAAAGTGATAAATATTTAACACTTTTATGAAAGTAATTTACTAAATTAATCAACACATCATGTTCATCATATAAACCATTTTTCCATGGTTTAATAGTTAAAAAGTTCTACGTTAATACTATTATAACTGCTATAGGTATGTGTATTCTACAAAAGTGTTTTAGTTGTGTTAAGAAAATACCTAAAACTTATTTTAAAGGTACCAATCAAAATCTTAAAATATCATCTTAAGTGTAAAACATAAAAAGTATAAAAAAGATGAACCTTCGCGATGTAGACAGTGATGTGAAAGAAACTGCTCGTGATATTTTCTGATAAAAACACCATGTATATAACTATGTGTGTAGTGATCATCTTCCACTAATTAAAGTCTGTACCGATTGTCAAAATGCGACACTACCGGGATTTGAACTCATTCGTTGTGCTCAGCAGCCGGCGTCTTAACACCTCGACCAATCTGCCACACTATAAAGTTTAGCATTGAGCGTATTCATACTTTTAATTTTCTCATTTTCTCACCTTAAATTTTTTCATATTAATTTGGAAATAAAATCTCGTCAAGATTATATAGATCAAGTATAGAATTTAGTTTTTAACTAGTTTTTTTTTTTGCTTAACTTGGTAAAAAAAAATTTAATCTAAAATATATATTTTTTTTAATATTGATTATTAACCAAAAGCTTTTAAGTAAAAATAAATAACAGCAAATTTAAATAATACAAAAGGTAAATTAATTTTAAATTTTCTAGTTATTACTTTGTAAAAATGTTAATTTAAAGAATTATACACATTTACTTATATGAAAATAAATGAAAACACATTTAAAATTATAAAAACAAACTTTGTACATAACTATTTTCATAGTATAATAAGAAGTTTATAATTATATTAATAAAAGTAATAAGAGTTTAAAATAAAATAACTTAACACTAATATTTTAATACTGCTTACACATCCAACAAATAAAAGTAAATGATTTTCAAATAAAAGTAACTTGTTTACTATCGAAAATGAATTAACTTAAGACATATATATATATATATATATATAAATTTTAAGTGTCAAATATAATTTATAAAGCAACAGTAACATCAAATAAAACAACAAAGCAGTATATAGGGTCGACAGGAAATACCTTTAAACAAAGATACAGAAACCACAAATCATCATTCAACAATATTAACAAAAGACACACAACAGAACTAGCGAATTACATATGGAACTTAAAAGATAGCAATACAGACTACAAAATTAAATGGGAAATATTAAACAGGACAAAATTAAAATTCAATACTAAATTCGGCTGCAAACTTTGTAACTTAGAAAAAATAGAAATCGAAAAATCAGATAAGAACGTAACACTAAACAAGAAAAGCGAAAGACGAAACATATGCATTCATTATCAAAAATACTTTTTTAACAAAATTAAAACCAACTAAATATTAAAACAAAATAAAATCGAAGCGGCAAACACGAGTATTTTATAGCATTTTATAACATTTTTCCCAACAGCCTAAAAAATTTTTCTAATAGCTTAAAACATTTTTCCAAAATAACCTATTTAAACTTTCCTAAAAAGCATAGAATAACATTTACAGCGTATTTCAAATTCAACTAATCGTACAATAAACTGTACCATTACTACGTCATAATTACTATAAAAAATTCTAAAATCGAAATTTCTGTTCACTATTATAATAAACTACAACTCACTGAAGATCACATGAAATTTTACATTTCAATGTGTGAAACAGCTGTTTAAATTATAGTTTTTATATAATTAAATAAATAAATATATATATATATATATTTTTTTTTAGTTTTATAAATAAAATTAGAAGAAACAATAAATCAGATCTAAATTATACTCATTTTCTCAATCTGTTTTGACTGCATAAATAAAATTAAAAAAAGACAAAATCCCCGACCCCAGTCATCAGAAGCCTCGGCGGCAACTCCACCTTAAATGCTAATTTTTCCGTTAGATGCTAAGATGTATTAACTTAGCATCTTTATTGGATCGATCCTTCGCACATGTATGTGTGATTTTCGGCTCTTTCTCACCTACTGGTAAGTTATTGACCAGCAGGCGAATAGCCTATTAGAGCCACAAATGTTTAACCTTTGAAACTTATTAATATAGACGTCGGTAGACATTTAAATTAAGGTTTGTTGTGAAAATATAATGTCGTCATAAAATTATCATTATATAATTTTCATACGATAAAGTTTAAAGCATTAGTTAAATAAATCAATAAGCAGGACTTATTTGCAAAAAATTTTAAATTTATTTTTCATCCAACACACTTTAATGGTTTAGTTTTTTTGTTTCTTAGCACGTTATACATCTCATTTCCGGCTCTTTATTATCTTCTTGTAAGTTTTTGTCCAGCATGCATATAGCCTATTATAGCCACGTAAGTTTCATCACTAAAACTTATTTATATAGACGTCGGTAGCGTTTTAAATTACGGTCTTTTGTGAAATTATAAGGTCAGTATAAAATTATTATAACAGAGTTTTCATAAGAGAAAGTTAAACGCATAAATCTAATACCTAAATAAGCTAAACGTATTTGAAAACCAAAAAAAAAAATTATTATTCCAACACATTAAATAACCTTTTTTTAATTTTTATTTTACTGTTTTATATTAAGTGTTAAATTTATATATATAAAACTATTATAAATCCCCTCATAAGCATCTCATTTACATAAAATATAATTGTTCTCTAAGTTTTTTTATTATTCTGCAACTTTAACTGATTTTTTTATGTCTCAATTGCTTTGATTTTAATTTATTATTAGGTTTTTGTTACATTTATAAAACAAAATTCTTACAAAACAAATCATACATGCTTAGGAAATAATTTTTTTTTGTCTTCAGAAAATGTAAAAAATTTATTGATGAAATTGAAGATAACAGTTTATATAAAACAAACATGTTTACAAAACTAAAATTAATCACCTTAAAATAAAAAAAGTATTCAAAACTTTAGTTTTAAATTCTTATAATGAAGTAAAACATATGTTTATGAACATTATGGTTCTCTACGCTATAATAATTTTATGTATAAAAAACTGAAAAAACATTCTGTCGTAGAAAAAATGAAAATATTTTTAAATAATTTTGTTTTCTATTTTTTTTTTGTTTTGTTGTTATGACTGGTAAAATTTATCATAATGTTATTTGATTGCACTCATTGAGGAGAAAACTTAGTATCAAAAAATCTGTAAATTTTGTTTTAAATCAAAGTGTGTCGGATGACAAATAGTTTTGTTAATTTTCCGGAAGTTTTAGATAAATTTAAAATAATTTGCAAAAAAAAATTGCCTATTGATTTATTTGATTACTGCTTATAAATATATCGTATGAAAATTATATATTGATAATTTTATGACGAAATTATATTTCACAACAAACCTTGGTTTGAATATCTACCGACGTCTATATTAATAAGTTTTATTGTTGAAACTTTCGTGGCTCTAACAGGCTATACGCCTGCTGGTCAATAACTTACCAGTAGATGAGAAGTAGGTGGAAATCACACCTACATGTGCGAAGAATCGATCTAATAAGGGTGCCAAGTTAATATATGTTGGCATCTAACGGAAAGATTAGCATTTAAGATGGAATTGCCGCAGAGGCTTCTCAGGACTGGTGTGGGGTTTTTGTCTTTTTTTTTTAATTTTATGCAGTCAAAATAGATTAAAAAAAGTATAATTTAGATCTGCTTTTTTTTTTCTTTTTTTTTTTTATAAAAAAGACTAAAAAAACAAATATATATGTCTCAAACTAATTCATTTTCGATAGTAAACATTTTTTTTTTGAAAATCATATACTTTTATTTGTTGGATGTGGAAGCAGTATTAAAATATTAGCGTTAAGTTAATTTATTTTTACCTTTATTACTTTTATTAATATAATTATCAACACCTTATTATACTATCAAGATAGTTATGTACAAAATTTGTTTCATAACTTTAAATGTGTTTTTTTTATATTCATTTAAGTAAATGTGCATAATTTTTTAAATTGAAATTTTTACAAAGTAATAACTCAACAATTAAAATTAATTTACCTTTTGTAACATTGAAATTTGTTGCTATTCATTTTTACTTAAAAGCTTATTGTGAATACAACCGTACACAACCCTATTAAATGTTTTAAGAAACAAGTATAATTTTTAAACACGAATAGAAAACAATTTTATTTAACAAGCTTATTTATTTAAATGTCTGCAAAACTACCAAACAAAACTTTATATCTTTTTAGACAAATTTATAATAATACTATTCAGAATATAGTTTAATTTTATTTTTAAACAATTTAAAAAACATTTGAGCGAAGATTTGAAATAAATAAACTGTTTTTGTAATGTTTAAAGAAAATATCTATTTAGTTATAAAAACTTATCAAAATATGAAAACTAAAATTGAGAGAATTGCAGAATAGAAAGTTCGAATTGTGAAGCTGTAGGAAGCACAGAAAATGAGAACATAAGTTATGTTATGTTGGATCTTCTGCTAATTAAACAACCTATCACATTCAGCAACAATTAACTGTAAACCTGAAAGCTAAAATTATAATTACACATCAATCTAAGAGAACTCTCTAAATGGACACACAAACTAAAGCTTGAAATCTAAGTTTGAGTAGTTCCATAAGTAACAAAAACTTTTCTACTACGGCCTAAAAACACAAGTCTGACGTAAATATTGTACTATTGATGACTACCTTATTAAAGTTTTATAGTACGTGAGTATTAAGTTTCATTTTAATAAGTTATACTTTTTCTATTATTCTAGACTTTGTGAAATCTGTTAAATTTTTTTTTTTTAATATTATTGATTAATAAGTTTCGTGGTTTTTTACACTTTTAACAAAAGCAAAGACGTAAAAATGACTTAAAGAAAAGTTTTTATATAAAAACTAATTATTGATAAAATACTAAATATGAAACTAAAAGTTTGCTAAGGAAAAATAACATCTTTAATTAAAATAATTGCAAATAAGATGATTAATAAATCAAAAAACTATAATATTAAAGTATGTTGAATGACAAATAGTTTTGGTAATTTTTCGGAAGTTTTAAAATTAATTCAAAATAGTTTGAAAAAAAAGACCTGCTTATTGATTTATTTGATAAATGCTTTTACTTTATCGTATGAAAATTATATAATGATAATTTATGACGACATTATATTTTCACAACAAACCTTAGTTTAAATAACTACCGACGTCTATATTAATAAGTTTTAGTGGTGAAACTTTCGTGGCTCTAATAGGCTATTCTCCTGCTGGTCAATAACTTACCAGTAGGTGCCAGAGAGCCGGAAATCACACATACATGTGAGAAGGATTGATCCAATAAGGGTGCCAAGTTAATATATGTTAGCATCTAACGGAAAGATTAGCATTTAAGGTGGAGTTGCCGTCGAGGCTTCTCAGGACTGGGGTCGGGGGTTTTTGTCTTTTTTTTTTAATTTTTATGCAGTCAAAATAGATTGAAAAAAAGTATAACTTAGATCTGCTTTTTTTTGTTTTAATTTATATAAAAAAGACTAAAAAAACAAATATATATATGTCTCAAACTAATTCATTTTCGATAGTAAACAATTTTTTATTTGAAAATCATATATTTTTATTTGTTGGATGTGGAAGCAGTATTAAAATATTAGCGTTAAGTTAATTTATTTTTACCTTTATTACTTTTATTAATATAATTATAAGCACCTTATTTTACTATGAAGATAGATATGTACAAATTTTGTTTTTTAACTAACGTTTTTATTTATTTTCATTTAATTAAATGTGCATAATTTTTTAAATTGACGTTTTTATAAAGTAATAACTCAACATTTAAAATTAGTTTACCTTTTGCAACATTTAAATTTGTTGCTATTCATTTTTACTTAAATCTTATTGTGAATACAACCGTACACAACCCTATTAAATGTTTTAAGAAACAAGTGTAATTTTCAAACAAGAATAGAAAACTCTTTTATTTAACAAGCTTCTTTATTTAAATGTCTGCAAAACTACCAAACAAAACTTTATATTTTTTTAGACAAGTTTATAATAATACTATTAAGAATATAGTTAAATTTTATTCGTAAACAATTTAAAAAATATTTTAGCGAAGATTTGAAATAAATAATCTGTTTTTGTAATCTTTAAAGAAAATATCTATTTAGTTATAAAAACTTATCAAAATATGAAAACTAAAATTGAGACAATTGCAGAATAGAAAGTTTGAATTTTGAAGCTGTAGGAAGTACAGAAAATGAGAAGATAAGTTATGTTATGTTGGATCTACTGCTAATTAAACAACCTATCACATTCAGCAATAATTAACTGTAAACCTGTAAGCTAAAATTATAACTAAACATCAATCTAAGAGAACTCTCTAAATGGACAGACAAACTAAAGCTTGAAATTTAAGTTTGAGTAGTTCTCTAAATAACAAAAACTTTTATACTACGGCCTAAAAAGTACAAGTCTGACGTAAATATTATAGTACTGCTGACTATTTTATTAAAGTTTTATAGTACGTTAGTCTTAAGTTTCATCTTAATAACTTATACTTTTTCTACTATTCTAGACTTTGTAAAAGCTGTTAAATTTAAGTTTTTTACTCTTAAATATTATTGATTAATAAGTTTTGTTGTTTTTTGCACTTTTAACAAAGCAAAGTTGAAAAATGACTCATAGAAAAGTTCTTATATAAAATTAGTTACTGGTAGTATATTTGAAAATAAAACTAAACGTTTGCTAAGGAAAAACAACATCTTTAATTAAAATAATTACAAAAAATTTATAATGAAACATGAAACTATAATGTTAAAGTATGTTGGATGACAAATAGTTTTGTTAATTTTTCGGAAATTATAAATAAATTTATAATAATTTGCAAAAAAAGTTTCACTTATTGATTTATTTGAATACTGCTTATAAATTTATCGTATGAAAATTATATTTTGATAATTTTATGACGAAATTATATTTCACAACAAACCTTGGTTTGAATATCTACCGACGTCTATATTAATAAGTTTTATTGTTGAAACTTTCGTGGCTCTAACAGGCTATACGCCTGCTGGTCAATAACTTACCAGTAGGTGAGAAATAGCCGGAAATCACACCTACATGTGCGAAGGATCGATCTAATAAGGATGCCAAGTTAATATATGTTGGCATCTAACGGAAAGATTAGTATTTAAAGTCGGAGTTGCCGCAGAGGCCTCTCAGGACTGGGGTCGGGGGTCTTTGTCTTTTTTTTTTTAATTTTTATGCAATCAATATACATTGAAAAAAAGTATAATTTAGATCTGCTTTTTTTTTCTTCTAATTTTATATAAAAAGACTAAAAAAACAAATACATATATGTCTCAATCTAATTCATTTTCGATAGTAAACAAGTTACTTTTAATTGAAAATCATTTACTTTTATTTGTTGGATTTGTAAGCAGTATTAAAACATTAGTGTGAAGTTAGTTTATTTTAAACTCTTTAAACTTTTATTAAGATAATTATAAACATCCTATTTTACTATGTAGATAGTTATGTACAAAATTTGTTTTATAACTTTAAATGTACTTTTATTTATTTTCATTTAAGTAAATGTGCATAATTTTTTAAATTGACATTTTTACAAAGTAATAACTCTAAATTTAAAATTTATTTACCTTTCGTAACATTTAAATTTGTTACTATTCATCTTTACTTAAAAGCTTATTGTGAATACAACAGTACACAACCCTATTAAATGTTTTAAGAAACAAGTGTAATTTTCAAACAAGAATAGAAAACTCTTTTAATTAACAAGCTTATTTATTTAAATGTCTGCAAAACTACCAAACAAAACTTTATATTTTTTTAGACAAGTTTATAATAATACTATTCAGAATATAATTAAATTTTATTCGTATACAATTTAAAAAACATTTGAGCTAAGGTTTAAATCATTAGAAATAAATAAACTGTTTTTGTAATGTTTAAAGAAAATATCTATTTAGTTATAAAAACTTTTCAAAATATGAAAACTAAAATTGAAACAATTGCAGAATAGAAAGTTTGAATTGTGAAGCTGCAGATAGCACTGAAAATAAGAACATAAGTTATGTTATGTTGGATCTACTGCTAATTAAACAACCTATAACATTCAGCAACAATTAACTGTAAACCTGTAAGCTAAAATTATAATTACACAAACACATCAATCTAAGAGAACTCTCTAAATGGACACACAAACTAAAGCTTGAATTCTAAGTTTGAGTAGTTCTCTAAATAAAAAAAACTTTTCTACTACGGCCTAAAAACTACAAGTCTGACGTAAATATTGTACTATTGCTGACTATCTTATTAAAGTTTTATAGTACGTTAGTTTTAAGTTTCATCTTAATAACTTATACTTTTTATACTATTCTAGACTTTGTAAAAGCTGTTCAATTTGAGTTTTTTACTCTTAAATATTATTGATTAATAAGTTTTGTGGTTTTTTGCACTTTTAACAAAAGCAAAGACGTAAAAATGACTCATAGAAAAGTTATTATATAAAAATTATTTACTGATAGAATATTTGAAAATAAAACTAAAGGTTTGCTAAAGAAAAATAACATCTTTAATTAAAATAATTACAATAATTTTTTAATGAAACATGAAACTATAATATTAAAGTATGTTGGATGACAAATAGTTTTGATAATTTTTCGGAAGTTTTAAAATAAATTTATAATAATTTGCAAAAAAAGTTTTGCTTATTGATTTATTTGAATACTGCTTATAAATTTATAGTATAAAAATTATATATTGATAATTTTATGACGACATTATATTTTCACAACAAACCTTAGTTTAAATGTCTACCGACGTCTATATTAATAAGTTTTAGTGGTGAAACTTTCCAGGCTCTTACAAGCTATACGCCTGCTGGTCAATAACTTACCAGTAGGTGAGAAAGAGCCGGAAATCACACATACATGTGAGAAGGATTGATCCAATAAGGGTGCCAAGTTAATATATGTTAGCATCTAACGGAAAGATTAGCATTCAATGTGGAGTTGCCGTCGAGGCTTCTCAGGACTGGGGTCGGGGTTTTTTTTTAAACTTTTTTTATGCAGTCAAAATAGATTGAAAAAAAGTTTAGTTTAGATCTGTATTTTTGTTTCGTTTAATTTTATTAAAAAAAATACTAAAAAACAAATAAATGTATGTCTCAAATTAATTCGTTTTCGATAGTAAACAAGTTACTTTTAATTAAAAATCTTATACTTTTATTTGTTGGATGTGTAAGCAGTATTAAAATATAAGTGTGAAGTTAGTTTATTTTAAACTCTTAAAACTTTTATTAAGATAATTATAAACTTCTTATTTTTACTACGAAGATAGTATTGTACAAAGTTAGTTTTTTATAATTTTAAATGTTCTTTTATTTATTTTCATATAAGTAAATGTATATAGTTCTTTAAACTGACATTTTTACAAAGTAAGAACTCAACAATTTAAAATTAATTTACCTTTTGTACAATTTAAGTTTTTTGATATTTACTTTTACTTAAAATCTTATTGTAAAAAATCAATATTAAAATAATATATATTATTTAAAACACAATATTTTTTACCAAGTTAACGAAAAAAAAACGATTTAAAAACTAAATTCTATACTTTTAATCTTGACCAGACTTTGTTTACAAATCAACATGAAAGAAATTTTAAGGTGAGAAAATTAGAAAATAGAAAGTTTAAATACGCTCAAAGCTAAGTTTTTTTGTGAGGCAGATTGGTCGAGGTGTTAAGACGCCGGCTGCCGAACGCGATGAACGTGAGTGTTGCGAGTTCAAATCCCGTTAGTGTCGCATTTTGACAACCGGTACAGACTTTAACTAGTGGAAGCTGATTTCTACACACATAATTATAAACATGATGTTTTTATCAGAAACTCTCCCGTATAGCCTCTTTCACATTACTGTCTACATCGCGACGGTTCATCGTTTTTATGCTTTTTAGGTTTTACACTTTTGATGAGGTTTTAAGAAATTTGATTGTTACTCTTGAAATAAGTTTTAAGTTCGCAGTTTTTGTTTAAAATATCTAAAAAATTTTTGTAGAAATAACTTACCTTTAGAAATTATAATAGTATTAAGTAGAATTTTTTTAGTTAGTAGTTAGAACTTGGTAGAATGAAAAAAGGTTTTTTCAAGTAAGAGGAGTTTACTTTTTTGAGAAATAGTTTTTCAAAATTGTAAAATTTCAAAAGTTTATATATATTTCTGTAATTGCATTTATTTATTTTTAAGGTTTACTCTATAGGTTTAAATTTCGAATGAATAAAAAATCATGACTTTTATAGAAATTTGAGGTTAATAAAAAACTGAGAATAAAGCCAATGGACTTCAAACCGGCTTAAGTGTAATGAATAAAAAATAAATATGTTGCGTGTAATAATCGTCTAAAAGAATAGTTGATTAAAGAAAACAAAGAACTTAATGTAGTTTTTTTAAGCTTCGGCTCCTAGTTTAACTGTAATTGGTTTATTATTTCATTCAAAATAATTTTAGTACATACTTTGTTTTTACTTACGTTATTTCAACTATTCATAATAAAGTAAACTTTAAAGAAACATGTGTCAACTAAAATTTTAATTTAAGTCGTAAATGAAACATTTTGAATATTGTTAAAATTTAAGCGAAGATTACATAGGCGAGATTTAATTAATCTCGGACTTTTTATACAAATAAACTTGTCTGTGTTATTATTAGTGACATTTTTTACCCAAAAACTAAGTAAAAATTTATTATAAATGTAAATACCAGACGGTCAATCGACATAACATACTTTTGCGGTTTTTATACGACATAACTGTTTTAAAAGCTAGGTTACATCAAAATCTCTACATTATCTTAATAGGCCTATGTAATTTGTCGAACAATTATTATAAGTTATTAAGATGAAACTTGAAACTAGCCTACTATAAAAAGTTAAAACTTTAGTCACCAATAATACAACATTTACGTCAGACTTAAGATGTAGTTTTTAGACCTTAATATAAAGAATTTTGTATCTGAATAATAAAGTTGTAAAAGTTTACTTTTATTAATTTGATTATGTTGAATTTATTATATTCACGTGAACTAGAATAAGATCTAACTTAATATAGTTATAACTGTTTACTTTAAAATCATACAAACAAGAGTTCAAAATATTGTTAAGTAAACGATTTAGTAAATTGTGTGAGATTAAAGAAAAACGTCTGTTAAAATAAATTAAAAATTAAAATACATAAAATATAGAAAAAAAAAGTTAATTGTAGGATGAATAATAAAAAATGAGTTAATAAAAATAAATTAAAATTATGATAAGTTAATACTAAAATTAAATTTATACTACAATATTTTTTCACGTGACAAATTAAAAAAAACATAATTTAAAGTAACTAAAAACTTGAAAATAAATTATTAATTTTACTTTAATAGCTTCATTAGTACTAGTTTGTTTTTGTTCATTAAATCTGAGTTAAAAAATAAAAACAAAATAAACAAGTAAAATGAGTTACAAGTGATCGGTTTAAAAATTATTGGGTTAGAAGTGATCTTGTTAGAAATGATCGGGTTAAAAGTGATCGGGTTAGAAGTGATCGGGTCAGAAGTGATCAAGTTAGAAATTATCGGGTTATAAGTGATCGGGTTAAAAATGTTCGGATTAGAAGTGATCGGATTAGAATTGATCGGGTTAGAAGTGATTTGCTTAGAAGTGATCGGGTTATAACTGATCGGCTCCTATTAAAGTAAGTATACAAATTTTAAAAATTGATTGTTGTAGAAAGTAATAGCGAAACAATTTAATTTTTTCATAATTTACCTTTTATATAATTTAGCTTTATTTATTTGTTTTTATTTGAAAGTTTTTTGTAAATAATCAATAGTAAAAAAAAACATATGTAGTTATTAAATCAAAACAACTTTGACTAAGCTAACGAAACAAAAACGATTCAAAACTCAAATTATGCACATAAAATGTGTAGACGAGATTTTATTTCAAAATCGAGCTGAGAGTCTTTGTAACGAGAGAAAAAGATAAAATATGCATTTTAAAACGCTAAAAACTTAAGTGTATAGTGAGGCTGATTGGTTGAGGTGTTTAGACGCTGGCTGCTGAGCGCGATGAATGTGAGTGTTGCGAGCTCAAATATCAATACAGCCACAATTTAAAAATGGGTTAGAGGCCTTCATTCGGGAAGCTGATCTCTACACACATAGTTATGTACATGGTGTTTTTATCAGAAAATGTCACGAGCAGCTTATTCACATTACTGTCTACATCGAGACGGGTCATCGTTTTTATACTTTTTATGTTTTACACTTTGAACGAGATTTTAGGAATTTTAATTGTTACTCTTGAAATAAGTTTGAAATTTACAGTTTTTATTTAAAATACCTAGAAAACTTTTGTAGAAACAACATACCTTTAGCAGTTATAATAGTATTAACGTAGAATTTTTGTAATTGTTAGAACATATGAAAAAAATATTCAAAATACTTATAATATGCCAAGCCATTACTTCTGTTAGTATAGAAAATATAAATTACATAGATATACTTTTAAATCAAACAATTGGTTGAAAATTATTCAATTTTTTTTTTTCTTTAAAAAATATTACATAAAAAAACTATCCATAATATTACAATAAGTCTAGCCTTTACTTCTGTTAGTTTACAAAACATAATTTTAACAAATGTACAAATAAATCAAACTACTGGTTTATGTGTATTCTAGTTATTTTCTATTTGTTTGTTTATATAAAAAAAACTATCCATAATATAATATAAGGCCTAGACAGTCATTATTTTTCATTTCATTGCAGCAACATCTAAATACTACCTATAATTTAAATGAAATCACATCAAATTATCGGCATAATTGATTGAAGCAATTCTACACACAAAATAGTTCCCATAAAGTAGTACACATAAGGCCAAACCATTACTTCTATAAGTTTACTAAATATAAATTACATATATACATACATAATTCAAACAATTGGACACTGTGTGTTCAAGTTAAATTTTTTTTTTGTTAATAAAATTCTAAATGAAAAAATATCCAAAATACTTATAATATGCCAAGCCATTACTTCTGTTAGTATATAAAACAAAAATTACATAAATATACATATAAATCAAACAATTTGTTTAAGTGTATTCAAGTTTCTTTTTCTTTATAAAATATTACGTAAAATAACTATCCATAGTCTTTTAATAAGTCTAGCCACTACTTCTGTTAGTTTACAAGATATAATTTAAATAAATACAAAAATAAATCAAACTATTGGTTTATGTGTATTTATTTTTCATTTGTTTGTTTATAATCTAAGATTACAAAAACTATTCATAGTATTTTATAAGGCCCAGGCAGTAATTATTTTTTTATTTAATTGCAGCAACATCTAAATACTACCCATAATTTTCATGACATCACATCAAATTATGGGCCTAATTGATAACAGCAATTCTACACATAAAATAGTGCCCATAAAATGCTACCCATAAAAAGTCCTACCGGTTTTTGTAAGGTTAAGTTATGACGTCACATATCTGTATTACAAATTTATCAGGGTTAAACGGTAAATATGCATTCATTTGAAACTTATTGTGCTTTAATTATTTTGCATAAATTAATATTCAAGTAATTTAAAAAATTATAATTTAGTAAGTAATAAAGTATATTTTTATACAATAATGACTTTTTTCTTATTTTCTAACTAATTAAAATTTTCAATATATCTTTTGTCAAAAACTTAAATCAAACAAAAATATTATTTGAAAATAGTATAGAAGTGAAAACTGTACATAACCCTATAAAATGTTTTAAGAAACAAATGAAAGTTTGAAACAAGAAAAGAAAACTCTTTTATTTAACAAGCTTATTTATTTAAATGTCTGCAAAACTAGCAAACAAAACTTTATATTTTTTTAGACAAGTTTATTATAATACTTTTCAGAATATAGTTTAATTTTATTCATATTTATTTAAAAAACATTTGAGCGAAGATTCAAATCACTTAATCTAAATAAACTGTTTTGGTAATAATTAAAAAAAATATCAATTTAGTTATAAAAACTTATCAAAATATGCAAACTAAAATTGAGACAATTGCAGAATAAAAATTTTGAATTGTGAAGCTGCCGGTAGCACAGAAAATTAGAACATAAGTTATGTTGTGTTTGATCTACTGCTAATCTAAAACCCATCACATTCAGCAATAATTAATATACACCTGAAAACAAAAATTATAATTACACATCATTTTGATAGAACTCTCTAGATGGACAAAGAAACTAAGGCTTGAAATCTAAGTTTGAGTAGTTATTCAAAGACAAAAAGTTAATACTCTAATATTTAAAAATACTCTAATTTAAATATATGATTCAATGAAAAATTAAAAAATTAAAAAGTAAAAGTTCGCTGAGTAATATTACTAACAACCGCGTATAAACGTCTCGTATGAAAATGATTTTCCACAACAATAAACTAAAAGGCTAAAATTATTGATGTTAAGATTCCTCTATTATTTTGCTTTCATCAACCTGTTTCTTAAATACCCACTTTACGGTAAGTTCGCACTTTTTTTTTTAATTTTGTTGTCAAGTAAAAAGTCACTGAATAAGATACAAAGTAACGTTGCAAAGAATAAACTCATAGTTTTAATTAGCTCTCTGTCTATTGAAGACAGCTACAAACTTTAACAGCTTTAGTATTTCCGCAACCGCAGAATAATTTTTTAATTTATCTTATATTTAAGAGCTAGATTTTGTTGGTTTTAATCATGACGTCTTTTATTTATATTTTAAGTATGTTATATTGTAAACTTAAAAATTTTTAACGGAATCTAGTAGTTTGTTTAAACTTTATTGTCTTTTATTCAGTTAACAAACATCAACTATTTAAAAGAATAAACTTATAATTTGCTTAAAATTACTGTATAATTTGTAATGTTATAATAAAAAAAGTTGCAACATAGTTTACTTAACTAATCATAAGTTTGCTAAACTTCAAACATAAAATTTTAACATTACTTATATTGGTTTTAGACCTTTACATTGGTTTTAAAATTAATAAAAAGTCTTTAATTAAGCTTGAAAATCTAAACAAATATATTTTATACTAAATAACAAAAAAATCCGAACATTTATGTCAAATAATTAAGTTAGCGATCATTATCTGAAAAAAAAACCTCTTTAAAGTTTTTTTTTAACAAACTTATGTTGAACCCATTTTTTTTTTGGATTTTTGATAGTTTATCTAACTTAATTATTATTTTTAATTTGTTAAAGTATAATTTTGAGGATTTTGTGTTAAAAAATTGTAAATTTTTCATAACCCCTATCAAAAATACCGCGCGTCGCCTCTGTTCATAGATAAACTTTGTTAGTATAAAACTTCAACCTCCTAAGCTGGTAGTTCTAAACTCAATTTCATGAATAACCTTAGCTGAGAAAAAATAGTATCTTTTTCAATATACATTATTAAAAGAATTAAAAGTCAAAAATACTTTATAGTTTTATTTAAATTTGAAACTAATTTACTTTTATCTGAAACCAGCTGCAAACTTCTATAAATTGAAACCTATGAATTAGAAGTGTTGTATTTTAACTTATAATATGTATTCAAGCTAGTTACTTTTTATTAAAACTATGACGTAGGTATTGCCTATGTAATAACATAAACTACGTAGATTAAAAAAAAACTTGTATTTATAGTAAAAAGTTAAACTAAAAATTAGGTACAGCCTTTTCAATTTTTTTAAACGTCAATCAGTTTTAGGTTACAAATAACTAATGAATCGGTTTTAAATATCCTGAAACAAAGTAGGGCAACAACATGGATGACACTAATTTGGTGTCTTATAAAGACAGCTACAAACTAAAAAAGAATTAAAACAGCGGCTTAATACAACCTTTGTAAAAGCAAAAAATATTTATAAACTATTATTCGTTAGTTTGGATCATGACGTCAGTTACGTTTATTTGGTGATTTTTTCATAAACTTCTCGATTTTTACTATACGCTCATGGTTTACTAAAGAACATATTTTTTTAATTATTTACCCATTATTTCTTAACAAACAACTTAAGAAAAATCGGCAAAAACACAAGACTTGATAAATTTTGATAAAGCTTTTAGTTTGTCAAACAGTGAAATAAAAATTTAGTCTAGCACTTAAATACTGTTATAAAACTAAAAATTAAGTATAATAATCAGAAAAATCTTGTTAGAGAAGTTTTTATTCAAAATTAGTTTGTAAAATTTACTAAACAAATAACTTTTACTGTTGTTAAAAATAATTTTTGTGTAAACTTATATGTTTATTTACAAATCTACTAAACATATAAACTTGAAGTATTATTACTTAAACAAAACTTCAAATTTACCTCATGCTTTATTGACTTTGTAAACACCTAAAATTATACGTTGTAACACGTAAATACCTTTACATTCTTATAAAAACTTTAGGTAAGAAACAACAAATAAAAAGAAATTCATTTATCTAAAAATTTAAACATGTATATTTTTCAAAAAATGAATAAATATGCAACGACCAATTGTTTAAATTTAAATAACATACTGTCTGTTAAAGTCAAATAAAAACTTAGAAAATATTAAAAAGATTCTACTTTTTAAAATGTTCCCTTATATTTATTTTTCATTCTGAGTTAGCTAGACTAAAAAATCTATTTAATCTAATATTTTAGGGCAAAAACGTTTTAAACTTTTGTTTAAAATAACATTAAATAATTTTGTCTTAAAAACGACCTATTCATTTTTTCGATAGTAAAATTTGATTAAAACATTCAAGCTTAAACTTTAAAAACATTATTAGCTATAGATGTTGATGGGCCAACATCCAAAATATCAATCGGGACTTGTTGACTGTCTATGGGCAGAGTGTCAACCTAACACTTTTTGTGTATACTGGGTGATTTCCTTGCTTAGTTATGGCAAGGGCCCTCTGCAGGCAGCTTTGTGTTAATATTACTTAAATTGGAAATAATAAATAGAAAATACTTTTATGTTGACTTATAATTTATCAAAGAATTTTATCTATCAATACTAAAGACAATTCTAGACTGCTTTATATGAATTAAGCAAGACAATTGAGGTGATGAGTCTATTAAAAACTAACAAGAATAAAATAGTGTAAGCACAAGATTAATGTTGGTTTCAAAACTTTATAAATCACTTGGCAAAATTGCATAGCAAAAACCATGCTTAGTGCAGTAAACTATAAATCAAATAAAAAACTTTAAAATATTTAATTGTATTTCAAAAGACTTAAAATATTTAACTAAACCCAGGAAAAATTGGTGAGTAATAAACTATGAAAGACTTAATAAATATGTAAGTCTTGCTCAAAATTTTATGCAATTAAACACTAGTTTTAATTTTAACTTCATACCTAAAAAGTACTTACAATTAAGAAGCAATCTAATAAGTTTTAGTAGATCCTCTTCTGAGCTACATAAAAACACAACACTGCACAAGTCAATATGTTTGTCAGTATTTTTCACGCCTCACTAACCCATGTTTTCATTGGCTCATTAGGTTGTGGGTGATTATGAGTTCACTTTCGAACATTGTCGTTGTTATATGGCTCTACATGTTCAGAGTTCAAACAATGAAAAATGCAAGTAGTTGCAGCTTTTCATTACACTTCTTCCTCAATTTTTGGAATATAATCTTCACTTTACCCTCTTTTTTCCTCTAGATTGTTGAACTTTGAGTAAACGTATATTTTAGTTGTCAAAATATCTAAACAGCTAAACAATACATAAAGAATAAAAATTTTATATGGTTAATAAAACAAAAATAAATTAACACTTGTGATAAAACTAATTTATAATAACAATGGTAAGCTATTACTTCAATAATAAAACATTTTTTTTTGATGTTTTCTAACTTTTAAGAGTTTTAATTTTACTAGTTATCAGAAATGTAAAATTTGTATCAGAATCATAAACAGGAAAAAAAGTAAAAAAAATAAAAATTAAAATTTATTTTATTTCAGAAGGTATCTTAAAAGAAATGTGCGAAAAAAAACTGTTTATAGTTCTTGTACTGGTAGTATACTTTTTAGTAAAGTGTTTTTCATTTTATACACTTGTTGTATGTTAAGAAAAGAAAAGAAAAAAAAAACTAATACTATACTATGACTTCGTAGAAGGTTTCTGATAAAATATTGTTTTATATAATGTTAGTAACGCTAGTATCTAAACCAAAAATAGCTAACTCAGAATGAGAAATAAATATAAGGGAACATTTTAAAAAGTAGAATCTTTTTAATATTTTCTAAGTTTTTATTTGACTTTAACAGTATGTTATTTAAATTGAAACAATTGGTCGTTGCATATTTATTCATTTTTTGAAAAATATACATGTTTAAGTTTTTAGATAAATGAATTTCTTTTTATTTGTTGTTTCTTATCTAAAGTTTTTATAAGAATTTAAAGGTATTTACGTGTTACAACGTATAATTTTGGGTGTTTACAAAGTCAATAAAGCTTAAGGTAAATTTGAAGTTTATTTAAATAATAATATTTCAAGTTTATATGTTTAGTAGATTTGTAAATAAACATATCAAATTAAATAAAAAAATATTTTTACCAACAGTAAAAGTTATTTGTTTAGTATTTTTTACAAACTCATTTTGAATAAAAACTTCTCTAACAAGATTTTTCTAAATATTATACTCAATTTTTAGTTTTATAACAGTATTTAAGTGCTAGACTAAATTTTTATTTCACTGTTTGACAAACCAAAAGCTTTATCAAAATTTATCAAGTCTTGTGTTTTTGCCGATTTTTCTTGAGTTGTTTGTTAAGTAATACAGGGTAAATAATTTCAAAAATATATTTTTTAGTAAACTATAAACGTATAGTGAAATCGAGAAGTTTATAAAAAATCACCCAAATAAACGTAACTGACGTCATAATCTAACCTAACGAAGAATAGTTTATAAAAATTTTTTGGTTTCAAAAATGTTGTATTAAGCCGCTGTTTTAATTCTTTTTTATTTTTTAGCTGTCTTTAAAAGACATTAAATTATTGTCATCCATGATGTTGCCCTAACTTTGTTTAAGTGTATTTAAAACCAATTCAGTAGTTATTTGTAAACTAAAACTGATTGACGTTTAAAAAGATAGAAAATGTTGTACCTAGTTTTTAGTTTATAGTTTAACTTTTTACTTTAAATACAATTTTTTTTATTTAGTTTATTTTATTACACTGGCAATACCTTCGTCATAGTTTTGATAAAAATAACTAGCTTGAAAACATATTATAAGTTAAAATACAACACTTCTAATTCATAGGTTTCATTTTATAAAAGTTTGCAGCTAAAAATTTCAGATAAAAGTAAATTTGTTTCAAATTTAAATAAAACTATAAAATATTTTTGACTTTTAATTCTTTTAATAATATATATAGAAAAGATACTAGTTTTTCTCAGCTAAGGTCATTCTTGAAATTGAATTTAGAACTACCAGCTTAGGAGATTAAAGTTTTATACTAACAAAGTTTATCTATGAACAGAGGTGACGCGCGGTATTTTTGAAAGAGGTTATGAAAAATTTACAATTTTTTAACACAAAATCCTCAAAATTATACTTAAACAAATTAAAAATAATAATTAAGTTAGATAAACTATCGAAAATACAAAAAAAATAAGTTCAACATAAGTTTGTTAAAAAAAACTTTAAAGAGTTTTTTTTTCAGACAATGATCGCAAACTTAATTATTTGACTTAAATGTTCAGACCTAATTTGTTATTTAGTATAAAATATGTTTGTTTGGATTTTTAAGCTTAATTAAAGATTTTTTATTAATTTGAAAACCATTGTAATGGTATAAAACCAATATAAGTAGTATTAAACTTTTATGTTTGAAGTTTAGCAAACTTATGAATAGTTAAGTAAACTATGTTGCAACTTTTTTTTATATTAACATTACAAATTATACAGTAATTTTAAGTAAATTATAAATTTATGCTTTTAAATAGTTGATGTTTGTTTACTAAAAAAAACACAATAAAATTTAAACAAACTACTAGATTATGTTAAAAAAAATTTTAAGATTACAATATAACATACTTAAAATATTAATAAAAGACGTCATGATAACAACCAACAAAATTTAGCTATTAACAATATGATAAATTGAAAAACTATTCAGCAGTTGCAGAAATGTTAAAGCTATTAAAGTTTGTAGCTGTCTTCAGTAGACAGCAATCTAATTAAATTATGAATTTATTCGTTGCAACGTTACCTTGTATCTTATACAGTGACTTTTTACTTGACAACAAAATTAAAAAAAAAAGTGCGAACTTACCGTAAAGTGGGTACTCAAGAAACAGGTTGATGAAGGCAAAATAATAGAGATATCTTAACATCAATAATTTTAGCCTTTTGCTTTATTGTTGTAGAAAATCATTTTCGTACGAGACGTTTATACGCGGTTGTTAGTAATATTACTCAGCGAACTTTTACTTTTAAATTTTTTAATTTTTTATTGAGTCATATATTTAAATTAGAGTATTTTTAAATATTAGAGTATTAACTTTTTGTCTTTAGAAAACTACTCAAACTTAGATTTCAAGCCTTAGTTTGTGTCTCCATTCAGAGAGTTCTATCAAAATAATGTGTAATAATAATTTTTGCTTTCAGGTGTATAGTTAATTATTGCTGAATGTGAATGGTTTTAAATTAGCAGTAGATCCAACATAACATAACTTATTTTCTAATTTTCTGTGCTACCGGCAGCTTCACAATTCAAAATTTTTATTCTGCAATTGTCCATTTTAGTTTGCGTATTTTGATAAGTTTTTATAACTAAATTGATATTTTTTTAATTATTACCAAAACAGTTTATTTAGTTCAAATGATTTGAATCTTCGCTCAAATGTTTTTTAAATTATATATGAATCAAATTAAACTATATTCTGAAAAGTATTATTATAAATTTGTCTAAAAAAATATAAAGTTTTGTTTGGTAGTTTTGCAGACATTTAAATAAATAAGCTTGTTAAATAAAAGAGTTTTCTATTCTTATTTGAAAATTGCACTTGTTTTTTTAAAACATTTAATAGGGTTGTGTACGGTTTTCACTTTTATACTATTGTCAAATATTATTTTTAATTGATTTAAGTTTTTTACAAAAGATATATTTAAAATTTTGATAAATTAAAAAATGAAAAAAAGTTTTTTTTTTTATTAAAATATGCTTTATTACTTACTAATTTAAAAGTTTTTAAATTACTTAAATATTTATTTATGGCAAAATAATTAAACCACAATAAGTTTTAAATTTCTGCATATGTTTTTGTTTAACTCTGATAAATTTCTAATAAAGATATGTGACGTCATAACTTTACAAAAACTAACTTAAAAGTTTATGGTAGATAAATATAACATTCTAAAGGCAATTAAAGATATTTAGACTTCAACAGACGGTAAATTTGTTACATCTTAAATTTTGCTGTTTATTTTCGATTTAAACTGTTTAATATGGGAAATGGTAGTTTTTTCACAAGGGGTCAATTTTGCACCTAGGGAAACTTTTGCACCAGTTATTTGCAGTAAACAGAAGTAAATAAATGCAATTACAGAAACATATATAAACTATAGAAAATTTTATAATTTTTTTGGATTAACTCCTCTTATTTAAAAAAACAAACTAATCTAGCAAGTTCTAACAATGAAAGAAGTCTACGCTAATACTAATATAACCGCTAAAGATATGTTATTTATACAAAAGTTTTCTAGATATTTTAAATAAAAACTGTGAGCATAAAACTTATTTTAGAGTAACAATTAAAATTCTTAAAATTTCATTCAAAGTGTAAAACATAAAATGTATAAAAACGATGAACCGTCGCGAAGTAGACAATAATGTGAAAGAGGCTATACGGAAGAGTTTCAAATAAAAACACCATGTTGATAACTATGTGTGCAGAGATCAGCTTAACCAATTTAAGTCTGTACCGGTTGTCAAAATATGACACTACCGGGACTTGAAAGTGTAACATTTATGTATTTAGTGCTTATTAGCCGGCGTCTTAATACCTCAACTAACCTGCTTCGCAATAATATTTAGTTTTGAGCGAATTTAAACTTTCTTTTTTCTCTTTTACTCACCTAAAAATTTTTCATGATGATTTGGAAATAAAGTCTCGTCAAGATTATTAATTTAGAATTTAATTTTTATATCGTTTCATTTTTTCGTTAACTTCGTGAAAAACACTTATGGTTTTAAAAATATATACTTTTTTAATACCACATATGTTCTTGTGCTAAAACTTTATTTCAACTAACGGCGTTTCACTGCTCTCAAATAAATTTAAGAACAGATCTACGGAGTCTTAAAAAGCTCTAAATTTACTTTTTTAAAATTGATTATTTACAATAAGCTTTTAAGTAAAAATAAGTACCAACAAACCTAAATAATACAAAAAATTAATTATATAAAAAGAAATTGTTGAGTTATCACTTTATAAATATGTAAATTTAAAAATTATATACATTAACTTATATTAAAATAAATAAAAACACATTTAAAATTATAAAAACAAACTTTGTACAATACTATCTACATAGTATAATTAGATAACTATAATTGTCTTTATAAAAGTAATACGAGTTTAAAATAAATTAATTTAACACTAATGTTTAATACTGCTTACACATCCAACAAATAAAAGTTAATGATTTTCAAATTAAAATAACTTGTTTACTATCAAGAAAGAAAGAAATTTGAGACATATATATGTACAAATATTTGTTTTTTAGTATTTAATTTAATAAAATTAAAAGAAACAAAAAAGCAGATCTAAATTATACTATTTTTCAATCTATTTTGACTCCATAAAATGTAAAAAAAAAGACAAAAACCCCCGACCCCATTCCTGAGAAACCTCGACAGCAACTCCACTTTGAATGCTAACATAAATTAAATTAGCACCCTTATTGGATCGATCTTTCGCACATGTACGTGTGATTTCCGGCTCTTTCTCATCTACTAATAAGTTATTGACAAGCAGGCGTATAGCCTTTAATGCCACGAAGAATTCACCTCTAAAACGTTTTAATATAGACGTCGGTAGACATTTAAATTAAGGTTTGTTGTGAAAATATAATGTCGTCATAAATTTATCATTATATAGTTTTCATACGATAAAGTTCAAAGCATTAATCTAATGAATCAATAAGCAGAACTTTTTTTCAAAATATTTTAAATTTATTTTTAAACTTCGAAAAAATTAACAAAACTATTTGGCATCCAACACACTTTTGTGTTATAGTTTTTGCCTCATTAATCATTTTATTTATAGTTATTTTTATTAAAGATGTTATTTTCCCTTAGCAAACGTTAAGTTTCATTTTTTAGTATTTTATCAGAAAGAAGTTTTAATATAAAAACTTTTCTATAAGTCATTTTTACGTCTTTGTTTTTGTTAAAAATGTAAAAAACCACAAAACTTATTAATCAATAATATTTAAGAGTAAAAAATTTATATTTAGTAGCTTTTACAATGTTCAGAATAATAGAAAAAGTATAAGTTATTAAGATGAAACTTAAAACTAACCTTCTATAAAACGTTTATAAGATAGTCAGCAATTAGTACAACATTTACGTCAGACTTATAGTTTTTAGACAGTAATATAAAAGTTTTTGTATCTGAACATTACAATTAGAAAGGTTTACATTTTAATATTTATATATTTAAAATCATAATGGAACGTAATTTATAATAACATTCAACTTATATATTTTTAACTGCTAACTTTAAAATCCTACTAGGAAGAGTTCAAAATGTTGTAGAGTAAACAATATATTTAATTGTATATGGTTAACGAAAAACGTATGTTAAGGTAGATTGAAAAAACAAAATAATTTAAAATAAGGAAAAAAAAACTGAAAATATGAAAATATTTTAAATAAATAAAAGTAAATGATTTTCAAATAGAAGTAACTTGTTAACTATCGTAAACTAATTAGTTTAGGACACATATATATTTGTCTTTTTAGTCTTTTTTATATAAAATTAAAAGACAAAAAAAACAGATCTAAATTATCTTTTTTTTTAATATATTTTGACTGCATAAAAAAAGTTAAAAAAAAAAGACAAAAACCCCCGACCCCAGTCCTGAGAAGCCTCGACGGCAAATCCTTCTTAAATGCTAATCTTTCCGTTAGATGCCAACATATATTAACTTGGCAGCCTTATTGGTTTGATCCTTCGCACATGTATGTGTGATTTCCGGCTCTTTCTCACCTACTGGTAAGTTGTTGATCAGCAGGCATATAGCCCGTTAGAGCCACGAAAGTCACATCACTAAAACTTAATAACATAGACGCCGGTAGACTTATAAATTAATATTTGTTGTGAATTTATAAGGTCGTCATAAAATTATCATTATATAACTTTCATATGTTAAAGTTAGAAGCGTCAATTAAATAAATCAACATGCAGAACGTATTTGAAAACTATTTTAATTTTTTTTTCGAAAAAATTGACAAAACTAAATGATATTCAACAAACTTTAATGTTGTAGTTTTTTGTTTCATTAATCATTTTATTTGTAAATATTTTAATTAAAAATGTTATTTCTTCTTAGCCAACGTTTTGTTTCATTTTTAAATATTTTATCAATAACAAGCTTTTATATAAAAATTATTCTATAAGCCATTTTTACGTCTTTGCTTTTGTTACAAGTGTAAAAAACCACAAAACTTATTAATCAATATTTATTTGAGAGTGAGAAATTAAAGTTTAACAGGTCTTACAAAGTTTAGAATTATAGAAAACGTTTTTCGAACTTTGAGTCAGCTCAATCTACTTTATTGCTGAAAAAAATTTTACATAACTACAACGTTCATCTGTATTCTCTTTGATTACAAAGTTTACAGATTTTTTAATACTAAATTATCTTCTCATTTAGTGCATATAAATAATATCATGACAAAGTTTACTTTTTGTAAAAACAAAACAAAGTTAAATAAATAACAAACTTAAAAAAAATATAATCTTTTTTTCTACGACAGAATGCTTTTTTATTTTTTTATATATTTTATCTTTAAAAAAAAAAAGTTTAACCTTTGAATACTTATTTCATTTTAAGATAACTGTTTCTAGTTTAATAAATAATTTTTGATATTTACCAAATGATATGTTTAATTCCAGCTATAACACTGTCACATTTTCGGAATATATAAAAAATATTATTTCTTGAGCATGTATGCTTGGTTTTGTAATTTTTTATTCATCAATGTACCAAAAGGTTGATAACGAATTGAAAATAATAGCAATTAAGACTAATTAATTGCTAAATAAAATAAAAATAACTAATTTATCAGATTTTTTATTATTCGGTAACCCTACAACAATACTACTTATAACTAGTTTAAAAGTGAAGTATAATAGATTTTAAATTAAAAATCACGGTTTTTGATAAAAGTAAACTTTGTTGTTCATATAATATGTATTTCCAAAAAGGATGAAAAACAAAGAAAAAGTTTTGATACAACGATACAAAAATATAAATTAAAATAAAAAAACTTTAGCTTAAAAAAGTATTTAAACTAGTTATGTATAAGTCAGTAAAAAAATTAAAAAAAAAACTAAAAGGTAATTAGTTTTTGCACATGACTTAAAAAAAGTTTTATTTAGTTTTTTCTATTTAAGTTTTTTATATTTAAAAAGAATTAACACTTCCTTTTCACACTTTTGAAAACAATTATTGTTTTTTATCAAATGGATTGAGCGTAGAAAAATTTTAGAGTAATTTATAAGATAGAAAAATAAAACTGGAGTACTAACAAAAATTATTTTTGTTAACTAAATTTTTGTAATGTTTGTAAGTACTTGTTATTTTTTTAAAATTACTTGTCGAAGCTAAACAAAAAAAATATATGGATAAAATTAATTAATTATAAATGTTTCGTTAAAAACAATAAAAACTGTCAGCTGAATATATTTTGTGAAATTAAAACTAAAATTATTTTTTAAATAATTGAGGTTTTGGTTTAAACCCCAAAAGTTTTAAATATATTTTTTTTTTAACAAATTTAAATGCTTAGTATACTGATCAAAATTACTTTAGCATTAGTATTAGATAACATTTTATTTTTCAAGCTTTGTACAACAATTTAGATTTAAACCTTTAACTTCGCTTTCCTTGGTTCAAAGTTTTTATTTTTTTCGTTTCGTTTTTATTTACTATTTTCATTTTATTGATGTTACTTATTGTTAATACGTTTTTTTAATAACTATTTATTACTTTATTTTCATTATTAAAATCCAATTTTTATAAGGAGTTGTATAAATAAAATTGTATACTTTTTATATACACCAATTTAAGACTTTAATACACAAACTACAAAATAAACTAAAGTATATTAGAAAAACATTTATAATCTGCTGTTTGGCTTAATGGGCAGTATTTTTAAAAATTAGTTCAAATGAAGTTTTTTTTAGTATTCTGTTTCCTGTTTGTAAAAAATTATAATGTCATGATTCAAAATAAATTTGAGTACATATTTTAAATCTAACAAAGGTTACAAGACAATGTATCTATTGTCAGTTCACTTTCAAGCTTAATCACATATAAAAAAAATTATTTCTGAACAATATGGTTTATAAGAAGTCAATATAAAATGTCTTTTTTACCAATCATTATGTTAAAAGTTAAACAAACAGGTTTTTTAGTTCAGTATATACATTTGACATATAAAAACTAAAATTTTTGCTCACCTTTGTATCCCATAAACTTTTCTTTATGACTGTGCAAAATTAATTTTGATTTATTAATGGTTTATTAAATCCTGTATATGGTTAAGTCGCGTATACTTACAAAAGTAAAATTGAGCTTTACGACTGTTTATTTACTTATATAATAATCTTTATTATGCTTAGTGTTAAGTATTTTGCTTGAATACTTTTTTTCTCTAGAGATTTTTTTTAAACAAAGTTTTTAATGTTTAACGATAAAATAACTCAAAAATACATTTGCTAAAAACATTACTAAGTATCATTTTAAGAAATTTCTTAAAGGAAGCGACTCATAAGTTAACTAATCTCCTATTAAAATCGAAAATACTCGAAACAAACTTTAAATTTTCTATTCAAATAAGCTACCACAAAGATTGATGTAAATTTATAATAAGTTGCGAGAAAAAAAATGTTGATAAAACAAAGTTTTAAAGTAATCAAGCTTCTTTCAAAACTGTTAATCAATTATGAGCTTTTTTATAAAATAGTAATTATCAGTAAGCTAGAAACCACCGACAAATAGCATTCAATTTTCAAAGTTTGTATTTAGACTTTTTTTTACAAAATGTTTAAGTACTATGTTTATTTTTTATATACACTATAAAAACAACTACTAGTAGTAGTTAGTGATTATTAGTTAAAAAAATTAACGTTGACATGAAATAAACGAAAAAGCAAAAGTAAGTATAAGTTGTTTTAAACTACTAAATAAATACAGAAAAAATTTATAAAAACAAAGAAAAAGCAATGGATCAAACTAAGTTTATCATATTAACTTCGTTTATGAATTTTGTTTATTAAAGCTTTGTTTATTGAAGAATTTCGTGAACAGGTTTTAATATATTTTGCAAACCTGTTGACTTTTAACTTATAATTACAGAAATTTTTGTCATTTATAAATTTTACTGTTATGTTTTTGATTTTTGATATATTATAAAGAAATTTGTATATAATTTAAGTTAAAATAAATATTTAATTCTAATATAACTTAATCATGAATAAAATAAAAACTAAAAATAAAAAATAATAAATAAAAATTTAAAACTACAGAAAACAAGAGGACTTATAATGCTTTACATGTTTTAAGTTTAACACATTGTAACTAAATTGCACAGAATTTTGCAATTCAAAGAAGTAAAATGCTTAAAATAATATCAAAACATTATAGTAACTTTAAATTTTGCTGAATAATTTTAAAAAATAATTGTTTTTAATCAGATTATCAAACAAATAACTTGCCAATTTACTGGTGTGATATTTTGTATAAAAATTATACCAACGTCAAATTTTAAATAAATTAGTACAGGTTTACATATTCTTAAAAGTTCATTTTTAATAAAAACTAAACCAGAGTAAAAGTCTAAACCCTATAACAAATTGATAAAAAATAGAAAAACACAATAACGAAAACATATCCTAGAAGAGCAAACATAAAATATATCATAGTTAATAGTATTTTATAAATTATAATGAAATTCAACAAAAAGTAAGATCAGAACAAAATTATAGGTTATTTTATTAAATCAGCAATTATTTTCAAAACTAGAAAATATAGTTCATCAGCAATTTTTTTAGCTGCCTCAAATAAAATGCATAGCCCATTCTTTATTGTAACTTTTCGTTTCAAATGAAACTGATTTCTGTATTTAAGTTGCTAGGTAGAAATTTCATAACATATCGACTAATCCAACTTATAGACTACCAATACTTTCTAAATCTTTCGAGTTTTGCAGCTAAGCAACACTATTAGAAATTTTATTTACTTATTTACTGCCAACTTATGACAGCTATAAACTTTTAAAATATCACAGTGTACTACTTTAATTCGTAATAAATGTTTAGCTAAGGTTTTTTAATTCAATTATGACGTCATGTATACTAACTTTAAATTTATTTTTTTATCAACACGAAATTCTAATTTTTATTAAATGTATAGTGTTTCCTTTAGTTTAAAAGTGACAGCTCTTTCAAAAATTTAAATATAAACATTAAAGCTATGTCAAGCAACAAGCTTATATTTAAAATACAATTATATTTAAGATACAATAATTGCCTTTTTTAAATTATTTAATAATTTTATTTATCATTATATGCGTTAATTTTTATTTTTTGAAAAAAACTTTAATATAAAAATTTCAAAGTTAACGTATATATTATTTTTAAATAGTTTTACATTAATTGACTGGCTTAGTTTTCAAAATAATTAAATAAATAAAAAAAATAAAAAAATAAAAAAACTCTGTCTGTATAAGACAGCATACCAAGTTAATACATATGACATAATCATTTAAACTAATTAATACTAGCCTATAAATTTTCTACATAACAAAAATTATTTTTAGGAACTTTCATTATTGGTGTTGCACTATTTTGTAGCTGTCTTAAGAGGGCAGTAATATAATAAGTTATGTAAGTTTGATATGCTGTAAAATGTAACACGTTTAAGAGTTTTGATATTTCTATGTAGTTTTTAAAAAGTTAATATCTGCTTTTAGTATATAAAATTATTTCTTTTGACATGATTTAAAACAGTTTTATACAATTTTATTGAATTAGTTACAACATTAAATCATAATTCATAAAAATCAAAAATTAATTAGCATGATAGTTATTGTTATAATTCAAACTAACTTTAACAACGAAAAAATATATACTTAAATAGCATTTATATTTTTCTCCATTTAATAAAAAGCTTATCTAATATAATATCTTACAGTATTTCTTTTTGTAGTTTTTCGAATAAGTTATGTTGAACAGATTAAAGGTTTAACTTTAAAAGTATTTTAATTTTGAATTAATACAAAACAGTTAATAAAAATTTGATTAGTTTAAAACTAGTGGTGTACCGAAACCCACAATTTCGGGTCCGGCCGGACCCGGATCCGGACTTTTTTTTCAAATAAGAATCCGGCCGGAACCGGCTCCGGACTTTTTTTTTGAAATTAGAATCCGGCCGGAACCAGATCCGGTTTGTTTTTCAAATTAGAGTCCGGTCTGAACCGAATCCGGACTTTTTTTTCAAATTATAATCCGGCCGGATCCGGGTATCAGACAAAAATGGCAATATCCGGCCGGACCCGGATAGTGAGTCCGGTACATCTCTAGTATAAACTAGCCTGAGTCAGAATGAGGTTTTCAAAAAACTGAAAAAAAAAGAACTTTAATCTAATAATAAGAAGAACAGCTAGCCACAAGGTTTACAAATTTAAGTGTTATTTACAATTAAAAATCTGAAATCAAGTTCTAGAACAAAATACACTAGAAAATTACTAAATATTGAAAACTGGATCAGCTCAAACTCATTCAAAACCTAAAAGAAAATTAGCCTGAGTTTTTATAAAAAACTAAACTAGCCTGAGGCAGTCCAAGATTTTCTAAAATTCCCAAAAATTTTCAAACTAGCAGGGTTGCCACTGCTTAAGTCAATAAAACTAGCTAGAGTGAGTATAAACAAGCCTGAGTCAGAATGAGGTTTTTTAAAACTGAATAAATTAATTTAATCTAATAATCAGTAGAACAGCAAGCAAAGGTTGATTATTTGGTAGTAAAGTTGTGGACTGATCGTGGTATACTTAACATATTAGTACTATCCATCATAAATAAATCTTACCTTATTTAATTAATATCTAACAAATACTAAATTCTAACTGAGACTACTTTCTATAATCAGACACGACAGTTTTGAGTGATGAATCTTTTATATAAAACACAACAAGAAATACTAGCATACACAAAATTATTAATTACTTTGGTAACACTTTAAAAACTGGAAGCTATTGAAATCTATATCAAAAGACTTAAAACAATAAACTAAAAATTAAATAAACTTTTAGTAAACAGAATGCTGTAAAATTTTTAATAAACTATTAAACTATAAACCTGGCTTAAGTGTTTAGACAATTAAACACCAGTTTAAATATTCAATTTTAAAACAAAACACTACTTACAATAAGCATTCACAAAAAAGTTCAAGATATTTTGTTGCTTCAAGCTACACACCAAACTAACTAACTGCTTAATGCAAGTATTCGTTCCAAAGTTTTCAATTTTACAACATATGTAAAGAGTTGCATTTCTGAAATTTTTATTTCATAGTTTAAATGAAAATAAATGTAAATTAGTCACGTGCACAAAATGAGCCACTCACGATAGGTGTTTAATTTTAACTGAAGAAAATGATTTTTATTACTTTACACAGGGTTTGTTTTTGAAAAATTTCTTTTCAGTATGCTCTTTTTTACTAACTAGATCCGGGTCCGGCCGGATCCGGACTATTTTTTCAAACTAGAATCCGGCCGGAACCGGATCCGGACTTCTTTTTCAAATCAAAATCCGGCCGGATCCGGATATCAGACAAAAATAGCAATATCCGGCCGGACCCGGACTTGGATAGTGAGTCCGGTACATCACTATTTAAAACTGTACTTTATGGTTGACTAAAACAAAAAAAAAATTTTAAATAGTTTTCCTTTCTAAACTACAATAATTACTATACTTTTTTTTTGTGTCTGTAATAAAAAACCAATTGATAGAAAAATATATAACGTCACTATTTGAACTAACAAAAACTTGCTCAAAAATATACTAAAATTTAAGTAGCATTAAATCAAGTTCCAGATGTTTTCGCTTGAAGTTTTAAGTTATAAACACTTACTTGCTAATTAATTTATCTCTGATTTTTTTTAATATGTGTTTGTCTAATTCATTTCTAATAAACTATTTCTCCTTAATACAGCTATAAATTAACTAGAAAAAAAAAACAATTTAGCAACTTGAATAAATAAATAACATTTAAGCTAGTTTTTGTAAGTTAAACAAATATGGTTTATGTGTTTACTAGAGTTTATAATTAAAGCTTTTCAAGCTATTGTTATTATAGGTACATTATATAAAAAACAATTAAGAGTTAGTATTTTTAGATTTAAAGTAAGCTTTAAGCACTAATGACTTAAACAAACACTTAAAAAATGTATTAAACAGTCATTTTAATATATAAGTGAAACAAAGTAAATTCTATGTACAAACTTTTTTACTGTCTGCATAAGTCAAACTGAAGCAGCATTAAATCAAGAACTCCTAGAATACTAATTTATTTAAAAGAAACATTAAGTTAATTTTGTGTTTATATGTTTAGTTATTTTTAAGTGTGTGTTTAAATTAAAAACAAGTATTAGGTATGACCTGTTTTACTGAAATTTATAAGTATAATACTATTCTCAAAAACAATTTTATTAGTATTAGTAACTCTTTTCTTGCTTTAATACTTGAAAGTTAGCACAAATATAAAGCCTTGGTTGTAATATAATTTTTATTTAACACTACTTTTATAGCATCAATAAAAGCAATGTATTAATCTTTTTTTTGGGTATTTTTCTTTTTCTTTTTTTCTGTGTATGATTTATTTTAAAAATCTATTTCATATAAAACATTTTAATTGAAGTTTAGTATACCTTGTATCACTTTAATTAAATTATTAGAATTTTTATTGTCGATAACACGAACTAAAAATTTAAAGTAATTGTAATATAAATGAAAAGCATTAAAAACATGTTTGCTTCAGTTAAAAATATTTAAATATGCTTTTTTTAATAATAATTGTGATGAAAACTAGTTTGTGTTACAAGGTAATTTTTAATAAAAGCTTATCTAGATTTTGATTGTTGTTTGTTCTAATATATACTAATGTACTTTATAAAGTAAACTGCATAACTATATTAGTTATAAATTAAATTCATTTAAACAAGCTTTAAACTGAAAAATAAACGCATTGTAGAATAAGTTTTACAAAGATGAGTTAAGCAATATAAGTTAAAAGTCGTGTAAAATAAATTACATTACAAACTAAACTACACTATTTGCAATATAAATTAAAATGCGCTATAAAAGTAATTCGCACTATAAATGTTTTACTGCCGTCATAATTTTTACTACAAACGCTCAATTATTTGCAATGGATATTAAGAATGAATTTTGGAGTAGTTATTAAAGCTAACTTTACTTTCTTCTTTTCTAATTTTTAAAGTCGTTAATAATACGGCTAATCTAGACTCAAAATTATCAAAAATCCAACACGATAACCACAATGTTTTATCGATGTACCTTAAATATTTAATAAACTGTGTAACTAGAATAACATTTCATCAGAAAATATGTAACTAAATATATTGTTGCTTTTACTATATAAAAAAATAATAGTACGGAAATTAAGTTTTTCTTGTGTATGTTTTATATTAGCTTAGTTCCTTTATAAATAATGCAGAAGTTATTTTTCGACAACCAAGTAACGAAGTTCTAGAAAAAAAAAGAAGGTGCGATGATAATAACGTTACAAAATTAAATTAAAATTATCTGAAATAATCTTGTATCTTTAGTAGTAGTCAGAAAAATGTTAATAAAATATAAAAGTCTTTAATTGGAATAATAATAAGAAAACATGAACGATGATACTAATGTTAATAAGACAAAATGTATAATTAACACTATCATAGTTTCACTGGTTTTCTTTTTACTTAAAAATCTGCTATTAAGCTTTAAACTATGGTAGTACTAAATAAACGTTTGGTATCTGAACGTCCTATTATTGTATTATGTATTGTATTATGAAAATTTTTCCGAATATAGCTCAAAAATAGTCTTAAATCATTATTAACTAAATGAAAATGCGACAACTATTAACTTTTTGATCTTAACATGTTTTTGGTATTGAAAACTACTTTTTTGAAAAGTGGTACATTTTCTATGTTCGAAGAAGCTTATAATGTATGCCTTAACCATTAAAAAAAATAATTCTTTTAAAAATTTTAAGCCTCAAACTTAAAATTTTTTAATCAAGAAATAATTCTTACTTTACTTTATTTAGTTTTGGATTAATGCACCTTTTTGATATCTTTTTGAATTACTTAAAATTAGTAGAAGTAAAACATAAACTAATAGCCAAATATAGTTTATCATTTAATAAAGGTCAGTTACAAGTTTCAAATGAAAAAGTACAACTGTAAAAAAAAAATAATTAAAGTGCCTGACTGTACTTTTCTAGACACTAAAAAAAATTATATTTCAAAATTTAAGGTAAATGATCTTTTTTGATGTTAATGCATCATAAAATAATATGGTGATCTATTTATTAAAGATTTTTCGAATAATTAACGACGGTTCAGTCTTATAAATTAGTATTCCTTTAACTCCAAGTATGTAGATTATATTTTTGGTTTGTTATTTTATTTTTTTCATTTTACTTTAAGTTGTCATAATTAAGATTTAGTTATTACAGATATTCTACAGTTTTATCTTCGGTATTAACAGAAAATAGTTTATTTATTACTAACCATTAGTCTCTAATATTTTAGTGTAATTTTTATCATTTTTGATATACCTCCTTAAACTTTTTATTCCTTTTTACAATAATTAATTTTTTACATAGAACGGTTGAAGTGTGTTAACTTGTTAACACAAAATACATGTGTTTCTTTAATAAAAAAATATTTGAAATCAAAAAACGACGAATCGTAGCGATGTAGACAGTAATGTGAAAGAAGCTATTCGAGAGAGTAACTGATAACAACACAATGTTTATAACTATGAGTGTAGAAATCAGCTTCCACTAGTTAAAGTCTGTGCCGGTTGTCAAAATGTCAACACTCACGTTCATTGCGCTCAGCAGCCGGCGTCTTAACAACTCTACCAATATGCATCGCAAGAAAATTAATGCTTACAGCATACTTAAACTGTCTTTTTCTTCTTTTCTCTCGTTTAATTTCTTTCATGACGATTTTGAACAAAAGTTTCGAAAAATTTATAAAATTAAATTTTTTAAGATTTTTATCGTTTATTTGATCGTTAGTTTAGTAAGAATTATTATATTTAAAAAAAAATTACAATTGTTTTTACTATTATTTAAATATTGAAAATATATTTACTAAACTAGAAACAATCATCTTACTTTAAAATAAGTATTTAAAGCTTTAATTTTAAAGTTTATTATGAAAGAAAACATATGTTTATAAACATTATGGTCCTTTACGCTATAAAGTTTTTTGTATGAAAAATTGAAAAATTATACTGCGTAGAAAAAAAGATTATATTTTTTTAAGTTTGTTATTCATTTAATTTTGTTTTGTTTTTACGAAAAGTAAAGTTTAACATAATATTATTTATATGCACTAATTGAGAAAACAATTAAGTATTAAAAAATCTGTAAACCTTGTAATCAAAGAGAAAACATAACAACGTTGTAGCTATAAAAAATCTTTTCAGCAATAAACTAGATTGAGCTGACTCAAAGTTCGAAAAACTGTTTCTATTATTCTGAACTTTGTAAAAGCTATTAAATTTATTTTTTTACTCTTAAATAATCATTGATTAATAAGTTTTGTGGCATTTTACACTTGTAACAAAAGCAAAGACGTAAAAATGACTTTTAGAATAATTTTCATATAAAAGCTTGTTACTGATAAAATATTTAAAAATGAAACTAAAGGTTTGCTAAGGAGAAATAACATTTTTAATTAAAATATTTACAAATAAAATGATTAATGAAACAAAAAACTACAACATTAAAGTTTGTTGAATACCATTTAGTTTTATCAAATTTTCCGAAGTTTAAAAAACAATTAAAATAGTTTTCAAATACGTTCTGCATGTTGATTTATTTAATTAATGCTTCTGACTTTAACATATGAAAATTATACAATGATAATTTTATGCCGACCTTATAAATTCACAACAAACCTTAATTTAAAAGTCTACCGGCGTCTTTATTATTAAGTTTTATTGATGTAACACTTTCGTGGCTCTAACAGGCTATACGCCCACAGGTAAATAACTTACCAGTAGGTGAGAAAGAGCCGGAAATCACACATACATGTGCGAAGGATCGATCCAATAAGGCTGCCAAGTTAATATATGTTAGCATCTAACGGAAAAATTAGCATTTAAGGTGGAGTTGCCGTCGAGGCTTCTTAGGACTGAAGTCGGTTTTTTTAACTCTTTATATGTGGTAAATAACGAATTTAAAAATAGATATGGTAGATCTCTCTTTTTTTAAGTCACAAATGAAAAAATAAAAAATCTATTAAACTCTAAATATGTAGATCGGCTTTATGTGGAAATGAACTCATAAGCACTCCACATAATAGAGCCAATGAGAACCAGAGTGAGTGAGTCGTAAAACAGTGATAAAATGGCATAAAAATAACAAATACATTGACTTATGCAATTAGTTGTGTTTTGCCCAGCTGAGAAAAAAATCTAATAAATAAACTTAAGTTTGATTTAAAAAACTTAAACTAGGTTGTTAAAAATATTTAAGCGTAACTTAGATATAAATTTCCAAAAGAAAAACTAAACTTTATCAGTGTAAACTAGAAAACTTATATTTTATAGAATGCAGGAAGAATAAGCATAATATTTTAATTAAAACTCGACACTTGCTTTACAAATTAGATGTTATAAAAAGATTTCAGAAATTTATTAAACACCTAAGCTATGTGTAAGTAAATCTTTTAATATACTCTGAAAGCAAAAAATTCAGAAATAGAAAAATAATTTATACTTATCAAATTGTTAGTAGTATTATTTAGAAAATTATTTTATAAAATATCACTTCTTTTGAAACAATAATAGATGATTATACAATTTTGAACAAGTATAGCTAAAACTAGTGTTACCATTGCAACTACTTACTAGATTTTGTTTAACAAATGAAAATTTTTACTGCTTTTAGTAGACTTATAAGTAAGCACTGTTTTTTATCATACCTTGCTCGTATTTGTCACTTTAGATATAAAAACAAGTGTCACTTAAGCTTTTTTAATTTGTGTTTAAACCATGGACAATAAAGTTACTATTAAAATGTTTTAGTATTAAATGACCTATAAGTATGCTAAAGCAAAATTTTACTGTGAAAAATAGAATACAAGAGCTGAACCAAGTAAATATTTCAAAAAACCTTGTTTGTTGGTCAAACCATTAATTTTATTTTCTGCGAATAAAATCATGTCTTACTCAAGTATGCGATAAAATTAGCTATAAAAACGTATCTTAATTATTTAAAAAAAAACTATGACATGTTTTACTGTTTGCTTCTATTGGTTAGTATTGAGGTATTTTGGCACAACCATAGCTTACTAGAACTCTACTGCCATTACAAGGTTCTTCTGACCAAGTTTCATTTTCTACGTCATAAATTAAAGAAGTACTCTTACTACTTTGAAATACAGCAAATTTCTTACCAATCGAAATAACGGCAAGTGGGGAATCTAAGTAGCATGAAAAGCATTCATCATGCGGTTTAAATAAAACAAACTTTTTACAAGTCGAGTCATAAACTTCACATGCATCGGCAAAACCTCCAAACATATACAATTTGTTTTTTATAGCAACTGATTTGTGACCAGATCTTTCTTCAATCATGTTAGGCATGTTCGTCCATTCATTAGCTACATGATCATAAGCTTCTACAGTTTTTAGTCGACCATTGTTATCTCCACCGGAAACAACAATTTTTCCTTCAAATACTGCACAAGCTGAAACGTTTCTTGCGTTCCTCATATCAGCTATTTTAATCTTTCTAAAATTTGCTGCTTTAAATTTCAAACAAGAGACAACTGCTCTCCGTTGAGTATACCCTCCTAAAACATAAGCGTTCCCCATAAATGAACACGCACTACAGCTAAAATGTTTATCGGGCATATATCCTACAACTTTCCATGTTTTAGTATCACTTGAGTATTTTTCAACAGACATTATTTTTTTTTCCATCACCATCATAGCCACTAAATACAAAAATGTCACCCTTTATGTAAACTACTACTGGCCATTGTCTGGGTTCTATAAGTTGCGGTAAACTCGTAACATCATTGAGATTGTTTGCTTTAATACTACATACATCACGTACAATATTTTTTTTACAACCTCCACATAGAATTATATTAAATTTATCTTGGTCACAAAACCTACTATCATTTTTAAATTTTCTTGTGTGAGAGATTTTATTTTTTTCATCAATCATTTCATTTATGAAAGCAAGATTGTCTGCGAAACACAAAATTTTTCCTGAAACAAGTTGAAGTGCAGGAACTGATAATAGCAAAAGGCGAATCTTCAAAATAAGTTGTTTTGCATATATGTTTCGCTCTTTTTTAAAACCTAGCCAGGAAACTACTGCGTTAAAAACTTCTAGCTCAGAGTCAATGTTCAAGTAACTACTTGACAATACTTTTGCAACATATTTGTATTCTAAATATAAAAACTTTTGGGACTCGCTAACTGTAGGGAAGAAACGTTCGATAAATAGAATTGGAGGTTTTCGTATGTTGGAGAACTTAAAAACCTGAGATAACTGATAAAGAGCTATAACATTGTGGAAACTAATTTTATCATCGATACTTCTGTAGACTTCTTTATCTGCGTCTTCATTACACATAACTTTGTTCTCGTTTAAAGATGAAATGAAAGTGCTGATATCTGGCATAGCTTTTCCTATAATAAAAAAAGTTTACTTTAAAATGCTACTAAGTACTAACTTTAATTTTCAAAGAAAAATCAATAAAATACTTTAGGCAATGTTCTATCACTAACAAATAATTGATTTTTTGAATTTTGTTTTAAAACATTAAAAAGTATAATTTTACCACAATTATAACCAAAAAAAAATATAAAAACTTTTTTAAACTTTAGATTAAAGTTGTTGTGCGTAATGTATAATTTATAATAAAATTACTTAGTAGTAAAGTTATTTTTTATTTTATAGTTGTTTTTAATGAACCACAACTGAATTTTTTTTATTTAGACTGAAATTAAAAAGAGAACCTAAAATATTTTAAAATATAAAAAGAATAAAAGCAAACTCAAAAATTTGTTAGCTTTATAAATTTGAACTGGAAAAAACTCGTTTACAGTTACTAACAAAAATAAAAAGATACAACTGTTAAAATAATTATGTTATAGTTTAAATCATGATGAAAATACTATCTTTTTTTAGTTTATGTAATTTTCAAATAACAACTTTTTAGCGTAAAACTAATTTAAGCCTAAACTCAAGATATTGTCTTTAATAATTTCTTAAGAATATTTTTTACGTTTTATTTTACTTTTGGTAAAAACATTACTGGTGGAGTTGTATAATTAGTTTAAATCAGGGTTTCCCAAAGTGGGCGATATTGCCCCCATTGGGGCGATTATAGTAAGTCGGGTGGCGAATTTTAGTATAGGGGTAAAAAGGGGGGGGCGAAAGGGGGACAATTTTACAATTTTGGGCTGTCATAAAATTTTTACCTTCTAACTTGTTATTTTACTAATTTTTAGCTTGCCATTTAGTTTGCCATTAGATATTTTACTCTGAGGTAAAATTAAAAAAAAAAATCAATTTTGTTTACGTAAAGTATAGATTCTGAACATGTAGATAAGAACATAGAGTTTTTTAGAAACTGTCGAGGTGAGAAAACAAACCAGTTCAAAATCACAAAAATGTTCAAGAAATTTACACTAAGTATTTAAGATGCACAATTAGCTTCTTATTATCTGTCTCTCATAGTTGCTAAACAAGGACTGCCTCACACCATTGAGGAAAAATAAAAATACCAGTAATGTTTTACGTTCTATCCCTTTTAGCAACAACACTGTTAAAAGACGTATAGATGAAATGTCAGAATGTGTTATACAAAAGTTAGTTCGAATGATGTGGAGTAACTTTTTTTCGATTCAGGTTGACGAGTCCACTTTGCTGGAAAATAAATATCTTTTTCTTGTCGTGCGTTTAATAGTTCGTGATACAACACACGAAAAACTGACGTTCTTTTAACTAATTAAAACGCTTAGCACAGGAAGGTTTGTGTTAAAAAAAAAAAATTGAAGTAAATAAAATACCTTCAAAACATCTTATAGAAATTGTAACATATGATACTTTGTCTATATTAGGAAAGTATCGTGAATTAATCACATTTTACAAAGGGGATCGAGTTAAACCCTGATATATTTACTATTTATTGCGATATACATCGCCAACATTTAGTTGCAAAAAATTTGAGCATACGTTTAAATGAATTATTGAACTTTGTGATAAAAGCTTTCAAAAAATAAAAAGGCATGCTTTACAAAGTCGTCTGTTTAAACAGCTGTGCTATGACAACGATAAGGTTTTTTATAAGCTGATAATGTATACATAAATGAAATGGTTATCAAAATGAAACTGTTGGTAAATTTTTAGAAGTTTTTTATTTAGTTATTGATTTCTTTTAGAAAAGGATAAGGTATTGGCAGACAATCTTACTAAAAAAATAATAGACATTGCTTACATGTCAAACTTATATGGTATGATCTACAATCTGAACACAACTTTACAAGGTTAAAGCATAATATTTATCTGTGACGTCATTGTTCGAGTAGCACTAGTTGGCATCTTGCACAAACGAGAATACAGACAGCTTATAACTTTTGTTATTATATTATATTAATTTTTAGTTAATAGATTTACTTAAAATCTTTTTTATAAAGATAATAATTTGTTCAAAGTAAATTTATTTAAGTTTCATTGTGTTTAAATGAAATTAATTTAAAACTTACTTGTGTTGTTTTTTGTCTTTGTAATTTTAAATATTTTAAAATTTATTCATTTGTTGACAACCCTGATATTCATTATTCAAATATAATAAAAGTAAAAGCCATTTTTGTTCATTTTTCAAATTCCAATGTCAAGTTGTTCCACTTGCGACCCTGATATAGAATATAATTTTCTATATACCATAACTTTGTCATTTCTTGTCTTGAGAAGCTGAAACTATCTTAAAATGTTTCCCAGAGTCTAAGCTTTCCGACGGTGACTTCAGATTGAAAAAAAAAGAAGTCTTGTAAAAGTCAAAAGTAAGATAACCAGTTTTAGAAACCAACTTGAACTGTATGGAAAAAAAAATTTAAAAACAATCAGTTTTCACAGTTTGCAAGCTTGGAAAACGTAAAACTCTAAATAAGTGAAGGTGAAGTAAAAGTATTTTCATCTTATATGGAACAGCTTAATGTAATATTGATAAACAGTTTACTGACGTTTTTCAATTAAACGTCCCGAAGTAGGTTATGGAACCCTTAGAAAGGGATCTTTTTGAACTAAACGTTGACTTACAGGAAACTTTTTCAGACTTACAAACTGATCTTAAACTTAAAGTAATCTTTTTCAAAGAACGATATGAAAGCTTTTGGACTCAACAAAAACTAATGCAAAAGTATCCAATCATTTTGGAGGAAGTTAGATTGTTGTTTATAGCTTTCCCTTCTAGCTATTTGTTGAGAAAGCTTTTAATTCAGTTATTAACATATTGAGCAAAAGATATAATCTAGATATTTATAAAGAAGGTGACTTGAGGACTTACTTGATTGATTTAGAACCAGATATAGAAAAACTTGCAAGCCGTCGTGAAGCTCATCCTTCACATTAGATTAGACTATTGTATTTGTATTGTATTTAAGTAGTCTTTTTACAACGATAATTTTATTAATCTATTTATTCTACAATAAGTTTGCTAAATGCGTAATGATTATTAATTACGGTAGACTTCCTTTTGAGTCTTTCCGCACTTTTTACCCAAAAAAAAAAAAACAAATTTATAATTTCTTAACTTTAACTTAAATAAAGCATATAAAATTAATAAAAAAGACTTCATTATACTTCATAGCTTATATAGATCAATCTTTTTTAATGAATGTTTATTTTATGTTTAAGTGGATTTATGATTACTCATTACATTATTGCATTATAACATAGTGAAATTTGCCGTTTTGTAAAACAAATGATAACTGAATTTAATGATTTTTCTGCATTAACAGAACTATTGATAAAATCACTTCTCATATGAGATAATCAACCAGTCGGTCAAACATCCTAAAACTGGATAAGCAATTATGTTTTATTATTTATTTCATTATGTCTAAAATAAGCTCTTCATTCTTTTGTATATTTTTAATCTAGGGTAGGTTATTTTTAAAACATGCTTATTTTTGTATAATTCAAGTATATTGTGCGACTTATAATTTAGAGATTATTAGATTTTTATAAAGTCAGGTTTCAGTTAAGATTTTAGATGGGTAACGTACGGTCCAGATTTAGTCAAATTTCGGCCAGCTAAGCAACTTAAAAACTAACTGTGCAAAAAAAAATAAAATTTAACTTTTTTTTACTTGATACTTTAAAGTAAACTTTCAATTTAGTATTTTGTTTACAATAGTACTTCCTAAATCACAATAATAGTATATCAAATTATTAGAATTTTTCTCCAGTTTTTTAATTTAGTTATATATTAGTTTTTTAAATTATGCAGCCCGCAAGTACATCTTTTTAAATCGTTGACACTAGAAAATATTTTTTAGTAAAAATGACTGGTGACTACAAAATTTGTACAAAACTAACTAAAGGTTTTATTAGTTTCAAAACAATTCATACTCTAACAGAAGTGATTACAGATTACAAAGGGCTTTTTAATATTTAAGTGTTTTAATGCATTTTACTTGGCTTAAAAGAAAACAACTGTAAGTTAATTTTTCAAGCCCTGTTAATTACTATGAACGCAGCCCAAAAGTAAAGAAGTTCCAGATTAAATTACATTTCGAATACAACTTTTTTGGCTCATAAGTGCATACTGAAGAAGAAAAAAGTACTTTATAAAATCATGGGGGGCGATTTATTTTTAAATTTCTGAAAAGGGGGCGATCTAGTAAATGAGTTTGGGAAACCCTGGTTTAAATACTAATTAAACTTAAGACTTAGTTAATGTCATTGTGTATTTGTATTCAATTTAGCAGCTATTAGAAAATATAAACTTTAAAAGACTTTAGACCAGTTTTAAAACCCGTGGTAGACTTAAACTTGGATAACATTTGTACAAAGATATTTTTGAGGGCCACCGCATTTTATAAAATACATTACTTCGAAATGACTAACTACAACTAAATTACTGTTAAACGACTTTTGCAGTCTATAAACTAAATTAACTACACAATTTATAAAAAAATTTTTTTTTAATATTTTGTTAGTACAAATTAAAAATTGCGTGACCGGAACCACAGCTAGAATCAAACAACATTTTGTTTTATATTTCATTAAACAATTATGATACAGTTTCAATTTTAAAAGTAAAAGACAACAAGTTAACATAAATAAAATTACTACTTACAATAACAAAAAGAAAAGGAACGAAAGTCTAAAAAAATCTTACCTCGTTTAATTTCCTCCTTTCGTTTCTGCTTACGTTTTATATTGAGTAAATTAAAGGAGTTTTCTTTACATTGCTTTACTAAATCATAGCCTGGAATGTTTTTACATGGTAATTTACTATTTCTTTGTTCCACATGAGAGGCTCCATGTTTTATTCTTCTTTCATCAGCTCTATTAGAGCACTTTGTATCCAATGAATCTTGGAAATCATTTGAAATAACTTTAGTCATATTTTAGTTATGTCTGTAAATTTCTGTGTGCATAAAATTTTATTATTAAATGGTTCTTCTTTAGTTTTAGATAAAGGTTTCAAAATAAATTTTCTTATCTTGTATTATAAATTATCCTTAAATCAATAGTTCACTACTAAAAAAGCAACAGAATTAAGTTATACTCGCAAAAAATTATAGAAAACAACATACAAGAAAAACATAAAACTAAGAAATCTTTTTATATTTATTCATTAACAATTTTGTTTAATATTTTTTTACTAAAACAAACGTATAAAGTTTAGTTTAATTGCTAATTGTCACTTGATGTTTCAACTCTTATTAATATTTTTTTTCCCACTTTGTAGTTATGCTGATTTTTTGTTCAGATATAAAGTTAATTGATATAAGTTTGGGAGTAAATTAATATTAAATTAAATTTCAAATTTTTTATGCTTTTTTTTATCAATTTTAGAATATATATTTAAATTTTTATTTTATGGCATCATGTCTCAGCATTTTACAGCGTATGGTCCTCTAAAGTTCTGATGTAATTTTCTTACTAAATCTACAATAAGTGGTAAATAACCCTTACAAATGTAAAAGAGTTTTATTTGTTTATTTTTTGAACTTGTCCATTAATTCCAGAGTATCTAGTGTAAGTTTCAAAAAGTGGCCTCATTGCCCCTTGTGTCTACTTTACTACTCATGGCCCCTTTGACCTATTTGTTGCTTATGGACCCCCAGGGGGCAATATGAATCACTTTTGAAAACCCTTATTTAATTAAAATTTTTATTAGTTTTCTACAGATGGCATCGACACTGGATTATTGTTTAATTAAATTTACCTATCTATACTGTTAACTATTCTACGTATAGTTTACTATCATTAGGTTAAATATTTACTTAGTAGTCCTTAAGATAAAAAACTTATTAAAAAACTATAAATATGGTAAATTTAAACATAAAACAACATAAATTTAAATTATAAGCAGCTTGAATCACCAAATTCTAAAGACAACTATTAAAATTATACTATTTTAGGTATTAAAACAAAATAAAATAATAAAAATTTACCAAAAGTATTAAATACATTTTTTAGCACTGTCTTAAACATAACAGTAAAACTTTCACTATATCAAAAATCATTTTAAAACAAGAGGACATTTGAGTAATTTTCTTGTCTTTAAAACACAACAACAATTTTGTTTTTTGTTTTAAAGTATACTCTTTACAGAATTTACAGCAGAATGATAGAGTTAAAATATTTTTTTTTGAGTTGTTGGGTTTATTTGATTTGCGGTAGAGCCCATAATAAACTGGAAAATTTTGACTTTTTTTTTGTCATTTTGGCAAATCTTAAAAGCTAGATTTATTTGTTTTATGATTTTTTTTAGAATATTCTTCAGTAAACTAACTTCGTAGGTCAGTCTCTAATGTTTTTATAAGTTGATACTTTTTGAGATATGAACCTTATTTTTTCACTTTTGGTGGTAAATTAAGATCTTTTTGTTTAATCTAAAAGAAATTTTTAAGAAAACCTAAATTAACTGTTAATAATAAACTTTACGTAAAAAACTAAAAAAAAAATTATTTTAATTTTTTGTTTTATTATGCTGCTGGAACAAAAATACTACAAAAGTGTTTACATTGATTTTTAGTTTCTGTACCATAAAATCTTAGGAGTAAAAAAAAACCTAAATGTCCTACTTTTTCTATAGGCTATAACACCAACCAAATTAACCCAAACTCAAAAAAACACAAAACTTCAGCCATATCATTTAGCTAATAATAGTGTAAAAAAGTTTTAAAACTAATTAACAAAAAAGTTATTACTATATGTTTGTAAAATAAATTTTTGAAAGAATAAATTCATTAACTAAAAAACTAATCTTTAAATATTTCTAAAAAAGTTTCCAAAGTTTTTTGGTCAAGAAAAATGACTCAAGATTTTTTTAGTTTACAATGTTTAGCTTCTGACTATCCTCAGTTTTCTAAATTTAACATTTTCAAAAATATTACTAACAAAACTTAGCTTTTAAATTAAAATAAAAGTTTGTAAAAAATAAAAAAATAAAACTTAATACTTTTTTTCTTTGCTACTCAAAGAATAAAAAAGAATTACAATTTTTTAATTTTTTTTTAAGTGTCACATTATTGTTTCAATTGAAACCTATATACAATTTTTATTTTAACATGTGTTTATGTTTTTAACTTTTAAATATATTCGAAAGCAATACTCTTTTAGCTTATATGAGTTCAAATTTTTTACCATTTTGACAAATTTTAAAACATAAAAAAAAACTAACCTGGTTTTAAAATCAGGTCTAATATGATGAAAAAGTGTTCATAAAAAGTTCTTTTTTAATAACCAATTATATTAAAATTTACTCTACTTTTTTATTATTTAAGATAGTTTTTCATGTAGTTACAATTAAGTAAATTTTTTTTAATCATTATTATTGTATAAAAACTAAAAAAAATATTGTTGCAAATTTTAAAACTAAACAACTTATGCTTGTAAATTATTCAGCTCTAAATCATTAATGACTTATTGAACTTCTTTTATCTTATGCTTCTACTTAAAATAAGCCATTTTTGTACTCTTTGGGTCTGATTTCTAATTTTAAGTCTTTCCCTAAATATTTGCCGAGTCAGCATTAAAAAAAATATTTTTTTTTTGGTTTTAACTTAACCTTAATCAACCTCACTCAAACATTATTAAACTAAATAAAAAATAAATTTTAATAAATAAAATTAAAAACAACAAAAAAAGTTTTTTTTCTATGATGACTCAGCAAATATTGGCAAAATACCAAAAATTTCAATAAGACTCCCTATTTTCTGATTTGTTTTATTAAACGACTTGTTTCATTTGTATAATCTTTTGACATTGATAGTGGTTTATACCAGTGGTCGTCAATGTAAAAACTAGTGAACACAATTTTTTTGGAATTTATGGGGGTACACGAAATTTTTAGTCTGCCTGAAAGTAATTTAGGGTTGCACGAAATTTTTAAGGTGTTTAAAAGAATTAAATTTTATTTTACTTTCTTAATTTTAGCAACAAGTTTAACGTTAATGTTAAATTCAGCCCTAATGTTTAATTTTAAGTTTACTTTACTAGCTATTCTGCTAATTGACCACTCTAGTGTTCGGAAGGCTGAAATCAATTTAGTAGATAGTTTTCCTTTCTACAGTTAAGAAAGCAGCTGTAATTAAATTAATAAAATGAAATCCCTTAAAAATGTTTAAAAGATTGGATAGAAGTGAGAAATGAGGACCTTTTGACAATCAACTACAAACTAAAGAAGAACCATAAAACCTATAGGACATCTAAAATACTAAACAGTTTTCGTAACAGATTATTCTTGTTAAACTTTCAGACACATTTTAAATATCCTTTCTTAATAACTACTTCAATTAACTTTTAATGCAAAAGGAAGAATATGTTTATAAATTAGTATCAAGTAACATCGTGGTTGCAACACACTTATTATACATAGTATACTCAGGAAAACTTATGATAGTATATAACTTTTAATTTCTCAAGACTACTCAGGCTGGGGTAGAACTTAGTGTTAATGTAGGCCAGCTTGTTAATGTTACTAAAAGTTAAGGTAATATATAAGGTTTTTTGAATATATCAAGCTAACTTTTTATAAATGGTTGAATGAGATTTAATTGATCCAGTTTTGATATTTTATTTTTTTTTTCTGAAAATTGATTTCCGCTTTAAAAAAAATTTTTTTTTTATTTTTAACCTATTTAATTATATATTGTTTACTAAAAAAAAGAGGTTCTTTATGACATTTTACGGTCATTCAATAGAGTTTTTAGTCACTAGAAATATTTATGCAAAAATGACAAATAAAAAATTATTTTATTTTAATTTTTTGTTTTTTTTTAATTAGTATCAATATACTCTAAAGAGTTTTTTATAACAAAATTTTTAAAATAGTTGATAATTTAAATCTAAATAATTAATTGTTTAACAATATAATATTTTATGTTATTTTTGCATTTTTTTTTTATCCTTTAAATTATGTTTTGACATATTTTTAGTGAAATAGCCTTTATTCCCTTTTATAAATACAACTGCATATGGTAAATTTTCAAAAATAATTTGCTCCTGCAAACTTAAAGCTAAGTAAGTATTTATTTGTGCTCACTATTCCTGTGATTTCCCAACATAAAAAAATACTTAAAGAAATTCAAAAATTTTCATTTTTGAATCGCTACATATTCTCCCTAGTGCCCACTTATCTTGTAATCCTGGAATTTGCTAATTTAGTCTTAAAACGTTAAACTTGAGAAAAAAGAAAAAATATTAAATTTAGATCTTAAATATTTATTTTTTTTGATGTAACACAAAAAATCTATTACATAAATACAAGTTTTTAGTCATCTTAGATAAGAGAAATGAAAATCACATTCATAACAGCTTCTTACAATGTTGTTATACTACTTAACATAGTTTTTAACCTTTTACTTAAGTTTTAATAAGGTGGACAAAAAAATGTATTTAAAAAACATTTTTAAAGTTCTTAGAAAACTAGTAGCCTGCATGTACATATATAGCAGACTTGTCATTTTAACTTGCATACTGTTTTAAAACTAGGGTTTGAAAAATATTAATAATTGACTAATAAGTATTTATAGAAACATAATTACATTAGTCATACTTGACAACGATCAACTTTTTTCAATGTAAAATATGAAAAAAATCTATAAAACTTAAAAATAATTTTAGTAAACAACAATAGTACTTTATTTTATCTACGCTTTTTTTCTTAATGATACATTTTCACTTTTTAGATAAATATAAAACGGTGACACATGCTGTTAAACTTTCTTAAAAAATAATCCAATTTTTTTTTTATGAAAAAACTTGTCAGAGTGAATTATAGGTTTTTTAATGTTTTTAAAATTAATTTTTATGGGGTTTTGTAATGTCAAAATACATGTTTCAATAAAAAAAGTTAACATGAAAATATATCAATGAAAATAGTTGAGTATATATAAAAAAATTAGAAAAAAATACTCGAATACTACAATACTCTTCTAGTAAAAAATATTCAGCGCTTGACATAGAGTTATTAACTAAATGTTTTCTTGAGCTTGTCTCACAGCACATTTTGATCTATTCTAGAGTTTGTCTCTAAAAAAATTTTTACTGATGTTTTATTTAAGTTTACTCCAAAAGGGTAAGCATAAAATACTTATTCAAAATTAATTTAAATTATTTTATCCTGATTTAAACTATTTTAAATTCAAACAAACAGTAGTTTACTCAGTTTTTAGAATTCTTTATTCTATTCTCACCTTTGTATGTAACTGCTTTAACATAAAATGACCTGCCCGAATAAACATTTTGCGATTTTCTTATAGAAATATAGCAGTTACGCCTACTACCTCTAGATTACACCTTACTACAATTTTGGAAACAAGTGTATAAAGTTTAAAAAAAATAGTTTTAAGTAACCATGAGTAAATTTTTACTGAGCTATAGCAAAAATAAAAAGTGCTGTGAGACAAGCTCAAATTAACATAAAGTTGTATGATCTACGAAAAATACCATTATTAAAAAACGAGCATAAAGTTAATTTTATAGGCATATTTATTAATTTTTCAAAAAATATAAAACTTTAATGTCAATAATTTTTCTTATCTTAAAAGCTATCTAAACATTTTTATTTTTATTTTAGAGAACGCAACTTTGTCTAAGAAAAAAAAAAATTGGTTTGGGCTTGTAATTATTTCATGGGGTCCCTCCAAAAATAAAGGTTTTTTTTTCATTATTATTGCCTTTGAACCAAAAATAAACATTTATTTTTTTTCCCTCAGTTTGCATGTTATTTAAACTATTAAATGTTTATTTTATAAATAATGTTAACATCTTTTACGATTTGGCCCCAAAGCAAAGTGATGTATATTACACTATCATTTGCCTTGGCCATTTTCTAGATAAAAAAATGATAAAAGGAAAAAGAAAATTAATAAGAGTGTGAATTGCAACAAATTTAATTAACCTAAAAAATTCAAGTAAGTTTGTTGTAATTCACATTCTTACTATTTTTTTTTTTTTTATCATTTTTTTATCTAGGAAATGGCCAAGGCAAATGATATTGTAATATACATCATTTTGCTTTAGGGCTAAATCTTAAAAGATATTATCATTATTTATAAAATAAACATTTAATAGTTTAAATAACATATAAAAAAAGAGAAAAAAAATATTTATTTTTTTCTAAGGCAATAATAAAATTAAAAAAAACTTTTATTTTTGAAGGGACCCCATGAAATAATTCCCACCCTAAACCATTTTTTTTTAATTTAACACAAAGTTGCGTTCTCTTAAATAAAAATAAAAATGTTTAGAAAGCTTTTAAGATAAGGAAAATAATTGACATTAAAGTTTTAAGTTTTTTGAAAAATTAATAAATTTGCCTTTAAAATTTACTTTATGCTCGTTATTAAAAACCCTGACTAAATATGTTACTTGCAGGATTGACACTAAACCTGGTATCCTGGAATTTGCTAATTTAGACTTAATAACCTTCAACCTGAGAAACAAGAAAAAAGTCTTGAAATTTAAACAACTTTTACATGTTAAGTAATTAAGTTTAACTAGACACAAACATCTATTGTAAAATAAAAAAAACTTCGTCATCATTAAAACAAATATTGAAAAAGACATTTATACTAGCTTTTTTTAATATTGTTATACTACTTAACATAGTTTTACTTAAGGTTAAAATAAAAGTGGACTAAATACATGTATTTATAAAACTTTTTTAAATTTCTTAAAAAAACCAGTGGCTAGCCTGTAGTTACAAGCAGACCTGCCATTTTAACTTGCATCTTGTTTTAAAACTAGAGACTTGAAAACATTATTAATTCATTGATAAGTACTAATATTAACAGAACTACACTCGTTATACTATATATAATAAAATATTTTTTAAATGTTAAATATAAAGAAGAATGGAAAACATTTTGAATTAATTAAAGTAAAAAAAAATTTTTGTATTTCTAACTATACTTGATTTTTAATGATACATTTTCACTTTTAATTAAGTATGACAATTCTGAAACATGCTGTTAAATTTTCTTTTAAAAACTTATTAATTTTTTTTTGTTGAGACTAATTTTAAATTATAAGTTTTTCCTGCTTACTTCGTAAGGTTTAAAACTTGTGAAAAATACTTGTTAATAAAATATTAACTTTATAATATTCAACAAATAGTTATGTAAATATTAAAACATTTTAATAACTCAAGGGGCCTTGAGAACATTATTTAAATCTTTCATTTAATATTGTGGAGTTGCAAACAAAGAGCAAATAAAAAAATGTTTTTTTTTTAATTTTTAGTTTTTGGAGTAAACTTGTTTGAGGAGACCATAGCTTTTTTAATTTCTTAAAGAAGGGCTTTTGAAAAAAAGTTTAGGAAAGCTTAAAATATACAGACAATAGATAGTTTTATTTTATTAGTAAAAAAATAACTAAATATTTGATGTAAGTGTAATATTTTACTGTTTTATTATATTTTTAAGAATTATTTCTAATTTTCAGTACAAAACAATAATACTTAAATGAAATATTAAAAAAAGGTTATTAACAAAATAGTGATATAAAGCTTGATACTAATTTTTATTATTAGTTAAAACTTTAGTTAAAGTTGATAAAGTTGTTTACTATACTGAAAATAAAAGATATTTTATAAAGTTTTCTTTTTTTGTAAAAATTAAGTTTTTCTAGTTAAAATTTTATGCCTAAACCCCCCTTAAGTTATATTTAAAAGTTAGGGTAAAAAAAAAGACTGTTGTTTTATATTAAACTTAACAAAATTTTATAAAATTTTTGTATAAAGCAGGGTTGCCAAATGTTTTTGGCAAAATTTCTTCAGGTTTTCAAAACCTCTTTTAAGTTTTAAAAACTTCAATTTATTGAGTACAATTTTAGTTTAAAATTAAGTTTAAGATAAGAAACTTTTTTTAATTGTATAAAAACATTAAAAAGATACTGTAAAGCTACTTTAAATGTGTTTGTTAACGAAAAAAATTGTTGATAATGAAAAAAAAATAATTTATACAATGGAATTTTTGTGTTAAATCGAAACACTACTGCTTTAAACTTTACTACTGAACATGATAGAAATTCCAGAATTTTTTAGGTCTTTTTAGTGATTTATGTAAATAGTTCCAGGTTTTTTTCAAAAATTCCAGGTTTTTTAACCTTAATTGTCAAATTCAAAGTTTCAGATTTTTTTGCAACCCTGATAAAGGTTAAACTTATATAAATTTATAACAAAAAAAATAAATAATTTAAATTACTCATTGAGAGTCAATGGTATCTTTATATATAATGCAAAACCAACTAAAATTAAATAAGTAATCTAACAAAGATCAGTTTGTAAATTATAGACTTTTTGAAATGAACTTTTAGTAGGTTTAAAATACTATTGCTCTAAATGTGTTTTAATATTATAAAAAAATTATAAAGACAAAATTTATTAAATGATATATTTTTTGTGTCGAATCAACTTTTATTTATTTTACATGTGAAAAAGTGTTTATTATTTCAATTTTTTTTTAAATTTTCACACATTTCAGGTTTTTCCTTTTTTTTTTCAAGGCCAAAATTTTAAACATCCATGTTTTTCCATGATTAAATGTTTGGTTACAACCCTGCTATTAATAAACAGAAATTATTTCTAAATATTTAAATTCTAAATGAATTTCAAGCAAAATTAATGAAATGATGATGTTACAATAACTAAAAAAACAACTAAATTATTTTAAAAGAATTTTTCAATGATAGTTATTCAATTTTAACTACAGCTAGTTACTTAAATAACTAAAAGTTGCAAAAATATTTTTTATCTATTTTAATATGAAAATAAATAAAATTTTATATAATCCTTATCTAATAAAAAAAGTTTAAATAAACTTTTAAAATTTTTATACAAAAACAAAGAGTTTTTTTTAATTTATTGTCATACATTTTTTATTAAAACCATCTAAGCTAAAACTAATATATATAAATATATATATATCACAGATGTTCTTGTGCTAAAACTTTATTCCGACTAACGGCGTTTCACTGCTCTCAAATAAATTTAAGAACAGATCTACGGAGTCTATAAAATGTTAACACACATTAGAAAAAAAGCAGAAAAAAGCATGTATAATTATGTATAGTGTTTATCTAGGTAGTAACTATAAATGGACTTTATGGTTTAAAAACAAAGTTTGGGATAAAAGCGTAAAATTATAAAATTGTCTACAAAAAAACAAATTTAATAAAAGTAGGCACCAACCTCAAAAAGCTCTAAGAATAGGCAAATTTTAAAAATGAAAATTAAATTGAGTTGTGCAGAAATGTAACGTCATAATAATTTTAACAAACTATTCAATAATTTATACAGCTTGAAAACATGAAGTATTAAACTTGCAAGAATATGTAAGTTTTGTGAAATAAATTGGTACATAAATAGACAGAGTTATTTAAAGTAGAATCGTCGGTTATGGGGACAGATATTCGATAAATCTTGCCGCTTATTCAGAAGTAGGTCTTTATCTTCTGCTGCAATTACTGCTCTTTCTGTATTGCAAGTTGGGCAAATTCTACTTACTCCGTTGGATGTATGTTTTATCTTTGAAACAATACTCCACTCCATGTTTGGCCTTTTACCGTACCTGTGAAAAAAGCTCCAGACATAATCCGATAAACGCGTGCTTTGTTTTTTATTTATATTTTTAAAAGTATGTTTATGATTAGCATATCTATCCTTGAAACTACCTGCTGTACTTCCGATATAAATTTTATCTGGGCCCTTACTTTCAACTTTAACTTTATAAATTACATTTTTAATTAAGCAATTACCTTTTAATGGGCAGTTATCTTTGTTTAATTTACGGCAATTACATGTTTTAGGCATATTACTTAACTTATTACTATTAGGGTTAGCTGGTTTTGAATATTTATTTATAGTTTTATTGTTATGCATTTTGCTTATACTTTTAGCGCTATTATCACTTACTTGTTCTAAGTTTTCTTTTATCATTTTAGAAATACTTCTAGTTATACGTTGATTATTATAATCTACATTATTGTTAGTATTATTGATATCGATATTTTCATTATCATTAATATTAAAGTTATCATTATAGCTTATATCTTTAATGTTAAAAGTTTTAATATGTTTTACATTAATGTTACCATAATTAAAATTTTTACTATTAGGATTATTATTATTATTACTGTTATTAAAATTATTATTATTATTATTATTACTGTTATTATTAATTTGATTAGTATAATTAGAAATATTGTTCATATCTACGTTATTACTAACTTTATTACTAGAGTTATTATTTGTATTAGCTTTGATATGTCTATTTTTAAAATTTGAAATTACTGTTTTGTTGTGCGATTGTATTAAAGTTTTAACATTACTCATGCAACTATAAGAAATTTTAACTGTCTTTCTATTAAAAATTTTGTTATAAAAGTGGCTATCGGGGAAGTGTTTATCGACTAGCTTTAAAAATTCTTTACCTAAGTTTATATTAACTGAAGAGCAATATGGAGGATTATACCACATTATATGTCGGTTACGCGGTTTTTTGCGTTTTTTATCTACATCTAATTTTTCATACTTTAATTTACATTTAAAACCTCGATTTTTTAATTCATTTTCGTACGGTGCTTTTATTTCGTTAAATATCTTTTCGTTCGAAGAGAGGGTACTTAGACGTTTTTGTGTCATTACCGGGAGGCATTTTTTTACATGGTAAGGGTGGTCAGAATTAATATTGATAAAGTTTAATAAAGAATTCGGTTTACGGTACGGACGGTAAGTATTATTAGATAAATTTAAAGTAACATCTAAAAAATTCGTTATTTGCGCTCCTATTTCTAAAGTTATTTTAAAACCGATATCAGACATCAATCTAAACGTTGACTTTTTAATTTTTTCGTAAACAAGAGGTTTTGAAAGATCAATAACACCGAGTCCATCATCTCTATACAACCCACAATTATCAAAAATACTTTTGAGTTTATCTAGGATGTATAAGCCTACAAGATCGCATACCTCCGCTCCATGAAAACTACCCATTGGTATATCAAAAAAACTATCGGTATCATTTTTCTTCCATACATCATCACCCGAAAAAAGCAAAGAGTCGCACGAATGGAATATAATGTCTGTATCAGATTTATTAAAATTAGAAAATTGGGATGCATAATCTAGTGCGTTAATTAAGTGCGCTTTCGTAATAGACGGGTAAAATTCGACGATATCAAAGCTAATAAAACGCTTACTACTTTTATTGTTAATATTATTAAACCATTGTAATAGTTCACCAGTGTTTTTCCATTGGATTAGACTAGTGGCTGTTCTTACGTCTTTAATTATACTAGTTAAAATTTGTTTAGATATTTTACCAATATGCGTTTTACTTTTACTTATTAGTCTGCACTTGACTGTTGCAGGAAAATTATCTTTATGATCCTTTACTGTTATATATGCTTGCGATCTTTCTAACTTAGGTATACGTTTACCAGTAATATTATTTTCATTTAAAAGTTCTTGGGCACGGGAGTCTATCGTATCAGCCGGATTATTGTTACATTTTTTATAGTTTTTTGTGATATTATCTAAAAGTAACTTATCATAATTTTTTGGACTGATTTTATACAAATTATTAGTTTTGTCTGCAAAAATAACAAGTTTATTAGACTTTTTTATAGAATTGATCTTGTTACGTAAATTATATTGAAAGTTATTAGTTTTACCGGGTTTAAGTTCAATTTTATTAATTAAATCAATTAATTCAGATTCAAAAGGTATTAATTTTACACAGATTGGTGCCGACTTTTTAGTCGGGAAAGGCAAAGATTTACTTATTGTACTTAATTTACTTGTGTTCAAATGAGCATCAGAATTATCAGTAACATGGTTTGTTTTTATACACAACTTTTGTTCGTAATAAAATGCACGCCATCTCATCTTTTTGATGAGGGCGTTTGTGTAATGAAACAATCTAACCTGATAAGTGTGCTTGTTCGCCAAAGGGATGTTTTTAAGGGAACCATCGAACTCAAGTACTTCAAATATGCTTTTTTTCTTAGGATTCAGCATTCCTCAGAGATCCTCCAATACAAAAGTACCAGGGAAAATTATAAGATGTAACGTTATAAGGCGTTAAATCCTGGAGATCCTGATAAGCTAAGCTTATCGGAATGTATATCACAGATGTTCTTGTGCTAAAACTTTATTCCGACTAACGGCGTTTCACTGCTCTCAAATAAATTTAAGAACAGATCTACGGAGTCTATAAAATGTTAACACACATTAGAAAAAAAGCAGAAAAAAGCATGTATAATTATGTATAGTGTTTATCTAGGTAGTAACTATAAATGGACTTTATGGTTTAAAAACAAAGTTTGGGATAAAAGCGTAAAATTATAAAATTGTCTACAAAAAAACAAATTTAATAAAAGTAGGCACCAACCTCAAAAAGCTCTAAGAATAGGCAAATTTTAAAAATGAAAATTAAATTGAGTTGTGCAGAAATGTAACGTCATAATAATTTTAACAAACTATTCAATAATTTATACAGCTTGAAAACATGAAGTATTAAACTTACAAGAATATATAAGTTTTGTGAAATAAATTAGTACATAAATAGACAGAGTTATTTAAAGTAGAATCGTCGGTTATGGGGACAGATATTCGATAAATCTTGCCGCTTATTCAGAAGTAGGTCTTTATCTTCTGCTGCAATTACTGCTCTTTCTGTATTGCAAGTTGGGCAAATTCTACTTACTCCGTTGGATGTATGTTTTATCTTTGAAACAATACTCCACTCCATGTTTGGCCTTTTACCGTACCTGTGAAAAAAGCTCCAGACATAATCCGATAAACGCGTGCTTTGTTTTTTATTTATATTTTTAAAAGTATGTTTATGATTAGCATATCTATCCTTGAAACTACCTGCTGTACTTCCGATATAAATTTTATCTGGGCCCTTACTTTCAACTTTAACTTTATAAATTACATTTTTAATTAAGCAATTACCTTTTAATGGGCAGTTATCTTTGTTTAATTTACGGCAATTACATGTTTTAGGCATATTACTTAACTTATTACTATTAGGGTTAGCTGGTTTTGAATATTTATTTATAGTTTTATTGTTATGCATTTTGCTTATACTTTTAGCGCTATTATCACTTACTTGTTCTAAGTTTTCTTTTATCATTTTAGAAATACTTCTAGTTATACGTTGATTATTATAATCTACATTATTGTTAGTATTATTGATATCGATATTTTCATTATCATTAATATTAAAGTTATCATTATAGCTTATATCTTTAATGTTAAAAGTTTTAATATGTTTTACATTATTGTTACCATAATTAAAATTTTTACTATTAGGATTATTATTATTATTACTGTTATTAAAATTATTATTATTATTATTATTACTGTTATTATTAATTTGATTAGTATAATTAGAAATATTGTTCATATCTACGTTATTACTAACTTTATTACTAGAGTTATAATGTAATTTAAATTAGTATTACTAGAGTTAAAATGTAATTTATAAAGTTAAAGTTGAAAGTAAGGGCCCAGATAAAATTTATATCGGAAGTACAGCAGGTAGTTTCAAGGATAGATATGCTAATCATAAACATACTTTTAAAAATATAAATAAAAAACAAAGCACGCGTTTATCGGATTATGTCTGGAGCTTTTTTCATAGGTACGGTAAAAGGCCAAACATGGAGTGGAGTATTGTTTCAAAGATAAAACATACATCCAACGGAGTAAGTAGAATTTGCCCAACTTGCAATACAGAAAGAGCAGTAATTGCAGCAGAAGATAAAGACCTACTTCTGAATGAGCGGCAAGATTTATCGAATATCTGTCCCCATAACCGACGATTCTACTTTAAATAACTCTGTCTATTTATGTACTAATTTATTTCACAAAACTTATATATTCTTGCAAGTTTAATACTTCATGTTTTCAAGCTGTATAAATTATTGAATAGTTTGTTAAAATTATTATGACGTTACATTTCTGCACAACTCAATTTAATTTTCATTTTTAAAATTTGCCTATTCTTAGAGCTTTTTGAGGTTGGTGCCTACTTTTATTAAATTTGTTTTTTTGTAGACAATTTTATAATTTTACGCTTTTATCCCAAACTTTGTTTTTAAACCATAAAGTCCATTTATAGTTACTACCTAGATAAACACTATACATAATTATACATGCTTTTTTCTGCTTTTTTTCTAATGTGTGTTAACATTTTATAGACTCCGTAGATCTGTTCTTAAATTTATTTGAGAGCAGTGAAACGCCGTTAGTCGGAATAAAGTTTTAGCACAAGAACATCTGTGATATACATTCCGATAAGCTTAGCTTATCAGGATCTCCAGGATTTAACGCCTTATAACGTTACATCTTAAATATATATATATATATATATAGCTTATAAACTAATAAGAATAGTTTCCATTAACTTCTATTGATATAAAAGTGTAACTAACATTAAGCATAACAACATTCTAAAGTACAAATAAGGAGATTGATTTAATAGTAACTACAAATTCCAGTGGTGAGGTATTTATAATAAAACTAACTTTTAGTTATTTATTATAACAGTTTCATATTTAAATAAATTAGCTCAATGACTGTTTAACATTTTTAAAAACACATAAAAATATAAATATAAGAATACCTACTCTAAATAAGTAAGTTATTGAAAACTTTCCTACAATCAAACTATGTATGAAGTACTCAAACAAATTAATAATGACTTCAAATGCCAAGTTTTTCTAAACCCATTACAAGTTCCGCTTGGTTGCACTTACAAAACATTCAAACTCCACATGTAAGCATTACTAACTTTTAACTTCTTTTTAGAGTTGCTGCAACATGGTCAGAAACAAGTAGTACATATTTTTTACCGACATTTTAATACGCCTCATGTGAACTATATGGGATAATTTTAATTTAATTAACAATGTCGCCAAGCTAAATAACTGGAATTTCTTCCGTAAAGTTTACCTGTCAACCAGCAGCACTTTGTTCAAGTCGCTTGCGCACTTGATTTTAAATAGGCACTCTACCAAGTGCTAGCTAATAGATGTACCCAAGTCTACTAAAATTTTACAGGTTTAACGGTTATGCAAGATATATTACTGTGTTTCCACACAACCAGGATGCACATGGTTTACCATACAAAAAAAAAACAATTAAAATTAAATAAAAATAAATTAAAATTGTTAACCAATTTCGAAAAAAAACTTTAACTTTACTAAGGACAGCTCTTTTGACATAAAGGCTTTTGAAACTTGTTGGCTAAAGTGTTGTGTTGTGTAAATCTAGCGGTAGAAGGTGTAGTTGCTCTATTTTTAAGAGAAAATCGTCAAACAATCACTTAAGCATGACATTTTTTTCTAAATAAAAAAACATTTAATTTTACAAAAAAAAAAGAGTTTTAAATATTGAATTTAAAACATTTATTTGAAACTAAAATGTTATTTAATGACATTAAAAATTTAGTTATATTGTAACTCTTTACTCCTTAGCTACTATGCAAATCTAAACAAGTATGAAGAAAATGATTTATTTTAAATTTGTAAGGTATTAATTGATAAACTTATAATTATGTACTTAGTACCTATATTACAAATAAAAAAAGTTATTATTTAAAGTTAAAGTTCATATATAAACTTAAGATAAGAAATCAATGAAAACATAGCTTTGGTTTAATTTTATATTATAAAGTACAAATAAGAGAAAAAAGTATTGTTTGGTCTAAATGACGCCGGAAACAGTTAATCAAAACTTAAATGCTAAATGAAATCACTTAAAAGACCAAAGTAGTCTTAAAGAATTGATATTGATACTTTAATACTTAAAAATCTTTAATGAAACGTTATCGAAAATTATAAAACGGCCTCAAACGAGGCAATGAGATCATAGTTTGAAACTTACATATGATATTCTTTCATTGCAAATGAAGAGAAAAAAAGTCATAGACCTAATAGAAGATTTTCGTAGGATAGTCTTGTTGGAGACGGTAATAGCTTTCTTTTTTCTAAGAGCTTTTTAAAAGGGGACCTTTTGAAAAAGGTTTAAAAAATTCTTTTATTGGCCATAGTATAGGTTTTTTTTTAATTACTAAAAATATGGTATGTTTTAAGCTAAGCGAGATCTATGAAATTTATTTGAGAAATCTAAAAATCGTCAGTTTGTAAGTTACAGACAATTTCAAATGGACTTTATGTAGGTTTCAACTACTACTGCTTAAACAAGTGTTTTTTTTTGAGAGAAAATGGTTATGAAAACACATCGGCACATTTGTGCCGAGTCAAAATATTTGTAAAATAAATAAAAAATTGTTTAGTTTCTCCAAGTTTTTTTTTCAAAGATTCTCACCTGTCATGTTCTTCCAGGTTTTTTTATTCCAAGTTTTTAATCAAAGTTTTTTTCTTCAGAATTCCAAGTTTTGTGGCTACTCTGCTAATATTGAACAGATGTTCTAACTAAATTTGGAAAAATTTCAAATGAATTTCTGGCTTAACTAAATAGTATGATACTGTAAAGGTTTAAAACTAAAAACTGCAGTCTTGTTTAAAATAGATGAATGATAATTAAATAGTTTAGCACAATTAGTTAATTTAAATATAAACAAAAATAATACAAATAAATTATAATATATAAAATAATTTAATCTTAGCATTATGTTAATTTATTTAAAACATGAATTAAAAAAAACACGTTTAAAGTATTTAGACAAAAATCAAGTGTTTTTTTTTTGTTTACTGTCGTTTTTTTTAGACTAAAAACAATAGAGCTAAAACTAACAAATTTAGTTCATAAACTAATAACAATAGTTTTCATTAGCTGTTTGTTGTTAAAAAATCGTACAAAACCAGTAAGCACAACAATATTCTAAAGTACAAGTAATGAAATTGATGCAACTTTTAAAAGCTTCAACTAAAAAAAATTCAACTGTTTTATTTTATTTTATTCTCTAACAAATCAGTCACAGTCTTCGTAAATACAGTTTGGTGGTTGCTCATCACAAACAGAGTCGTAGTCATTTGGTTTTAAATACGGATTTTGATTATAGTTTATCGAGTTTAAAAATGCCGGATTTTGTTGCTTGTAACTTTTTTGCGTCAAACAAAGTCTTTGTTTTAAAAGCTCATGTTTCTCGTAACTTTTCAGTGTTCGATATTGCGACTCGTGTTGTACAGTTTGTGCAACAAGAAATGCGATCAGTCGAATGGTTCATAACCGCCTTTGCAATTAATCTGTTTTTAAAAACATCTTTGATACTACTAAAAATACTTACAATGACTTCCTATAAAAAAGCGACTTTAAGCCATTAGATGAACTTAAACAAACACGCAACCTAGTAAAAAAAGTGTAGAAGATAAAACATCATATATTTCCACCCACTTACTGTAATTAAGTCAAAATTAAAGTTAGATACAATTCCTTCACCTCGTGAACACACGATTCCCTAAAGGCTTTAAGCTGCACAAGATATTCAATAAGAACACAGTCAAGATCACTTACAATTGTTCTAAAACCCTAAAGTCAGTTATCAAAGTACACAATAAAAAAGGGCTTTCCGTACGAAGCTCAAATTACAAACCTGATAACTGCGGAAACTCCACTCAATGTCCGTTCAACGGTCAATGCCCGCAGAAAGAAATATATAAAGCCACTATTTTTAACCAGAATAAAACTAAAGAATACTTAGACTCAACTGTTGTATCCTTTAAGACCAGATATTACAAGCACAAATCCAGCGTGAAGCCTAGAAAATCCAAACAAACAACGTTGTCGGCATATATAGAGAAAAACAACATGAATCATAACAACATATCAACGACTATCATGCATAAAACTACATGCAAAAACCCTTGTATATACCTGTATGGTCTAATATTTCTACAGAGTCTGTCATTTCAATATGATGTTACAACAATGCAACTGGGTACAAAGCAATAATTCCCTAGGAAATAAAATATTTTGCCTTCAAAAATTAATTAAGACGCGTCAGTTCTTGGTTTCTTCATTGGTGAAACATTTTTACAATTCTTGATTTTAGTTCCATATTCAACTCACGCTTCAGGTATATACGAGGGTTTTTGCATGTGGTTTAATGCATGATAGTCGTTGATATGTTGTTATGATTCATGTTGTTTTTCTCTATATATGCCGACAACGTTGTTTGTTTGGATTTTCTAGGCTTCACGCTGGATTTGTGCTTGTAATATCTGGTCTTAAAGGATACAACAGTTGAGTCTAAGTATTCTTTAGTTTTATTCTGGTTAAAAATAGTGGCTTTATATATTTCTTTCTGCGGGCATTGACCGTTGAACGGACATTGAGTGGAGTTTCCGCAGTTATCAGGTTTGTAATTTGAGCTTCGTACGGAAAGCCCTTTTTTATTGTGTACTTTGATAACTGACTTTAGGGTTTTAGAACAATTGTAAGTGATCTTGACTGTGTTCTTGTTGAATATCTTGTGCAGCTTAAAGCCTTTAGGGAATCGTGTGTTCACGAGGTGAAGAAATTGTATCTAACTTTAATTTTGACTTAATTACAGTAAGTGGGTGGAAATATATGATGTTTTATCTTCTACATTTTTTCGATAAATTGTGTGTTTGTTTAAATTCATCTAATGGCTTAAAGCCGCTTTTTTATAGGAAGTCATTTTTATTAGTATCAAAGATGTTTTTAAAAACAGATTAATTGCAAAGGCGGTTATGAACCATTCGACTGATCGCATTTCTTGTTGCACAAACTGTACAACACGAGTCGCAATATCGAACACTGAAAAGTTACGAGAAACATGAGCTTTTAAAACAAAGACTTTGTTTGACGCAAAAAAGTTACAAGCAACAAAATCCGGCATTTTTAAACTCGATAAACTATAATCAAAATCCATATTTAAAACCAAATGACTACGACTCTGTTTGTGATGAGCAACCACCAAACTGTATTTAAGAAGACTGTGACTGATTTGTTAGAGAATAAAATAAAATAAAACAGTTGAATTTTTTTAGTTGAAGCTTTTAAAAGTTGCATCAAATTCATTACTTTTACTTTAGAATATTGTTGTGCTTACTAATTTTTACGATTTTTTAACAACAAACAGCTAATGAAAACTACTGTTATTAGGTTATGAGCTAAATTATTTAGTTTTAGCTTTATTGTTTTTAGTCTAAAAAACGACAGTAAATAAAAAAACACTTGAAATTTGTCTAAATACTTTAAACGTGTTTTTTTTTAATTCATGTGTTGAATAAATTAACATAAAGCAAAGATTAAACTATTTTATATATTATAATATATTTATATTATTTTCGTTTATATTTAAACTAACTAATTGTGCTAAACTAATTAATTATCATTCATCTATTTTTAAACAAGACTGCAGTTTTTAGTTTTAAACCTTTACAGTATCATACTATTTAGTTAAGCCAGAAATTCATTTGAAATTTTTTTAAATTTAGTCAGAACATCTGTGCAATATTAGAAGAGTAGCCACAAAACTTGGAATTCTGAAAAAAAAACTTTGATTAAAAACTTTGGCTACAAAAACCTGGAAGAACATGACAGATGAGAATCTTTGAAAAAAAACTTGGAGACTCTCAAAACTTGGTATTAAGTTTTTAGAGTATAGAAGGATTGAGTTTGACTTAATTACTTTTTTCAAACTGATTAATAGTGAAACTACAATTAATTCACAGTCTATTTTTGAACCTCATAAATGTACTTATTTACTGAGAGGTAACAGCAGAAAATTTACATGAAGACATAATTTCAATAATAATGTTTGGCATAATTCTTTTTTTTATCGTTCAGTTGAATTATGGAACAAGCTTCCAAACGAATTAGTTTCTTGTAAAAAAGTTGAGCATTTTCGGTTAAGGTTAAAAAAGTTTGATTTGAATAAATATTTTGTTAGCAAAATTCAAAAGTGATTTTTTTTTTTTTTTTTTTGTTGTTGTTATTTCTTCATTAACCACTGGTTGTATTTGTCTAGTTTGGTTTAACCTATAGCTTTATTTTATTAGCGGCGCCTTTCCTCTGTGTATAACAAAACCTGTTCCTTAATACATAGTTTATTGGGCTGTTAAAGTGCTAGAGGCCTTGGGTTCTTAAGTTTTGTTTATAGTCAGTGTTCTCAACATTTATCAGCTACTACGAAAGTCCAACAAACGCTGAGTTATCTGAGTATTAAAGATTTGAAAGTAAATATGAAGCAGGCTCTCCTAAGAAAAATGAAAAACGTTGTTCATATAAAAGCGATTCTAGTTATACGAATAAAAGTGAAACAAGTTGTATGGATAAAAGTTAAGCCGGTTACTCAAATGAAAGCTGAACCAGTTGTTCAAATAATGTGAAGCCAGTCGTTCGAATGAAAGTGAAACCAGTTTTGGAGTGAAACCATCTGTTCGGGTGAAGTTGAAGTAGGATATTGTTGTTCTCTTTTCGGAAGCACCGGAATTATAAATTTTGTGTTATAATTTTTGGTTTTTTTATGTTAATTTTTAAACTTTAATTAGTTAAACTCAGTTTTTGTTTTTCATTTTTAATGTACAATTTTGGTTTATTTTTGTCTTTTTGTTGTAAGTCTTTCTGTATAAGTGGCCTAGGTTTTGATGCCTGGGTCCTTCGCATGACAATAAACTTACAACAATAATAAATTAAACAATTTTTTAATTATTTATTTTACAAATATTTTGATTTGGCACAAAACATCAATATTTAAAAAAAATTTCTCTCAAAAAAACACTTATTTAAGCAGTAGTAGTTGAAACCTACTTAAAGTTCATTTGAAAATGTCTGTAACTTACAAACTGACGATTTTTATATTACAATTACAAATAAATTTCATAGGTCTTGCTTAGCCTTAGATTTAAAACATACCATATTCTTAGTAATTAAAAAAAAACCTATACTATGGCCAATAAAAGAATTTTTTAAACCTTTTTCCAAAGGTCCCCTCTTAAAAAGCTCTTAGAAAAAAGAAAGCTATTACTCTCTCAAACAAGACTCTCACACGAAAATCTTCTATTAGGTCTATGACTTTTTTTTCTTTTCATTTGCAATGAAAGAATATTATATGTAAGTTTCAAACTATGATCTCATTGCCTCGTTTGAGGCCGTTTCGTATATTTCGTAAACGTTTAATTAAAAGTTTTTAAGTATTAAAGTATCAATATCAATTCTTTAAGACTACTATGGTTTTTTAAGTGATTTCATTTAGCATTTAAGTTTTGATTAACTGTTTCCAGCGTCATTTGGACCAAATATTACTTTTTTTTCTTACTTGTCCATAATAATATAAAATTAAACCTAAGCTATATTTTCATTGATTTCTTATCTTAAGTTTATATATGAACTTTAACTTTTAATAATAAGTTTTTTTTATTTGTGATATAGATACTAAGTACATAATTATTAGTTTAACAATTAATACCTAACAAACTTAAAATAAATCGATTTCTTCATACTTGTTTAGATTTACATAGTAAGCTAAGGAGTAAAGAGTTACAACATAACTAAACTTTTAATCTCATTTAAAAACATTTTAGTTTTAAATAAAAGTTTTAAATTCAATATTTAGAACTCCTTATTTTTTGTATTATTAAATCTTATTTTTATTTAGTAAAACTGTCATGCTTAAGTGATTGTTTGGCGATTTCCTCTTAAAAATAGAGCAACTACACCTTCTACCGCTAGATTTACACTACACAACACTTAAAGCAACAAGTGTCAAAAGCCTTTTTGTCGAAAGAACTGTCATTAGTAAAGTTAAAGTTTTTTTGAAATTGTTTAACAGTCTTAATTTATTTTTATTTAGTTTCAAAAATATTATTTTTTATTTGTATGGTAAACCATGTGCATCCAGGTTGTGTGGTAACACAGTAATATATCTTGCATAGCCATTAAACCTGTAAAATTTTAGTAAACTTGGGTGCATCTATTGGCTAGCACTTGGTAGAGTGCATACTTGAAATCAAGTGCGCAAGCAACTTGAACAAAGTGCTGCTGATTGACAGGTAAAATTTACGGAAAAAAATCCGGTTATTTGGTTGGCGACAATGTTAATTAAATGAAATTATCCCATATAGTTCACATGAGGCGTATTAAAATGTTGGCAAAAAATATGTACTATTTGTTTCTGACCATGTTGCAGCAACTTTAAAAAGAAGTTTAAAGTTAGTAATGCTTACATGTGGAGTTTGAATGTTTTTTAAGTGCAGCCAAGCAGAACTTGTAATGGATTTGGAAAAACTTGGCATTGGAGGTCATTATTTATTTGTTTGAGTACTTCATACATAGCTTCGTTTGTAGGAAAGTTTTAAATAACTTACATTTTTAGAGTAGATATGCTGGTGTTTATATTTTTTTGTGTTCTAAAAGATGTTAAATAGTAATTAAGCTTTTTTATTTACATATTAAACTGCTATAATAAAAAATTAAAAATTAGTTTTATTATAAATACTTGGCCGCTGGGTTTTCTAGTTACTATTGATTCAATCTCCTTATTTGTACTTTTAAATGTTGTAATGGTTAATTTTAGTTATACTTTTATTACATAGAAGTAAATGAAATCTTTAGTTATAAGTTTATAAGCTATATATATATATATATTGGTTTTAGCTTAGATGATTTAAAAAATGATGTATGATAATAAATATAAAAAAAATACTTTTTTTGATTAAAAATTTTCAAAAAAGTTGTTTATTTTTGTTTTTTTAATAGATAAGGGTAATATGAAATTGTATTTATTTTTATCAAAATAGATAAAATTTATTTCTGCAATTTTACTTTAAGTAACTAACTGTAATTAAAATTAAATAATTATCATTAAAAAATTCTTAATTAAGAATTCAGTTTTTTATTTTAAACCATTGTATTATCATTATTTCTTTAGTTATGCTAGATAATCATTTGAGATTATTTATTGATTTAGAAAGATTTTCTGTTCATTAATAGCAGAGTTGAAACAAAACTTTTAATCCTGGAAAAACCTGGATCAAAAAAATTTGGCCAGGTAAAAAAATGGAAGAACCTGAAATGTGAGAAACTTTGAAAAAAATCCGGAAAAATGAACAAATTTTTTAAATTTAAAGTAAAAAAAACTTTGTCAGTTACAGACTTTTTTAAATGAACATTTAGTAGGTTTAAAATACCACTGCTTTGATTGTGTTTCTCTACTAAAAAAATTATAAAGACAAAATTTATTAAATAATATATATTTTTTGTGTCAAATCAATTTTTTTTACTTTAAATTTAATATGTTGATTTGTTGCAAAAAATATATCATTTAAAAAATTTTGTCTTTATAACTTTTTTTAATAGAGAAAAACATTCAGATCACTAGTATTTCAAACCTACTAAAATTTCATTTCAAAAAGTTTGTAACTTACAAACTGATCTTTGTTAGTTTACTTATTTAATTTTAGTTGGTTTTGCATCATATATAAAAAATACCATTGACTCTCAATGAGTAATTTGAATAAGTTATTTTGTTTTTTATAAATTTATGTAAGGTTAACCTTAATTAGGGTTGCAAATACATCTTGAAACTTTGAATTTGACAACTGAGGCTAAAAAACATGGAGCTTGAGAAATTAAAAAAAAAGGAATTATTTACAAAAACAACTAAAAAACCTCAAAAAACCTGGAGTTTTTATCATGTTCAGTAGTAAAATTTATAGCAGTAATGTCTCGAATTAAAACAAAAAAATATATCGTATAGACTTTTTTTTTTCATTATCAACAATTGTTTTCAATAACAAACACATATAAAGTAGCTTTAAAGTATCTTTTCAATGTTTTTATAAAATTTAACAAAATTTCTTATCTAAAACTTTATTTTTACTAAAAGTGTACACAAAAACTTTACCCCCTAAAAGACATTTTGAAAACCTGAAGAAAATTTGCTAAAAAGATTAGGCAACCCTGCTATATACAAATACTTTATAAAATTTTGTAAAGTTTAATATAAAACAACAATCTTTTTTTTACCATTACTTTAGAAAATAACTTAAAGGTGGTTTAGAAATAAAGTTTTGACTAGTCGAACTTAATTTAAAAAAAAAAAATTGTTATAAAACCTTTTATTTACAGTATAGAAAACAACTTTAGCAACTTTGACTAACTAAAGCTATAACTAAAAATAAAAACTAGTAATAAGTTTTGTATACCTATTTTGTTAATAACTTTATTTTATAAAATGATACACTTACATCAAAAATTTAGTTATTTTTTTTTAGCAATCAAAATAAAAAACCTATGCTATGGTCTGTATATTTCAAGCTTTCCTAAACTTTTTTTCAAAATTCCTCCTTTAAGAAATTAAAAAAGCTATGGTCTCCTCAAACGAGTTTACTCTAAAAACTAAAATTAAAAAAAAAACTTTTTTTATTTGCTCTTTGTTTGCAACTCCACAATATTAAATGTAAGTTTTAAATAATGTCCTCATGGCCCCTTGAGTTATTTAAATGTTTTAAAATTTTATTAACTATCTGTTGAATATTATAAAATTAATATTTTATTAAGAAGTATTTTTCACAAGTTTTTAACTTTACTAAGTAAGCAGGAAAAACTTATAATTTAAAGTTAATCTAAACAAAAAAAAAGTTTTTATAATAAGTTTTTATTAGAAGATTCAACAGCATGTTTCAGACTTGTCATTTTTATTTAAAAGTGAAAATATATCATTAAAAATCAAGTATAGTTAGAAAAACAAAAATTTTTTTTTTACTTAAACTAATTTAAAATGTTTTCCATTCTTCTTTATATTTAACATCTAAAAAATAAATTATTATATATAGTCTGAAAAGTGTAATTGTGTTAATATTAGTACTTATCAATGATTTAATAATGTTTTTAAGTCTCTAGATTTAAAACAAGATGCAAGGAAAAATGACAGGTCTGCTTGTATTTACAGGCTAGCCACTGGTTTTTAAGAAATTTAAAAAAGTTTTATAAAGACATGTTTTTAGTCAACTTTTTTTTTAAACTTAAATAAAAGGTTAAAAACTATGTTAAGTAGTATAACAATATTAAAAAAGCTAGTAGATTGCCTTTTTCAATATTTGTTTATATGATGACAAAGTTTTTGTATTTTTACAATAGATATTTGTGTTTAGTTAAATTTAACAACGTAACATGTAAAAATTGTTTAAATTTCAAGACTTTTTTTTGTTTCTCAAGTTGAAGGTTATTAAGTCTTAATTATCAAATTCCAGGATACCAGGTTTAGTGGCAATTCTGGAAGTATTTTATTTAGTCAGGGTTTAAATAGGGTTTTTAATAAATGTATCTTTCGTAGATCATACAACTTTATGTTAATTTGAGCTTGTCTCACAGCACTTTTTATTTTTGCTATAGCTCAATAAAACTTTTAATCATTTTTACTTAAAAATATATTTCTTAAACTTTCGACACTTGTTTCTAAAGTTGTAGTAAGATGTAACTGCTATATTTCAATAAAAGCAAAATAATTATTCGGGCAGGTCATTTTATGTTAAAGCAGTTTCATATAAAAGTGAGAGTAGAATAAAGATATCTAAAAACTGAGTAAACTGTTATTTGTTTAAATTTGAAATGGTATAAATCCGTTTAAAATAATCTAAATTAATTTTAAATAAGTTTTTATGCTTAACATTTTGGAGTAAACTTAAATAAAACATCAGTAAAAAAACTTTTAGAGTCTAACTCAGGGGTCGGCAAACCTAAAATCTAAAACTATAAAAGAACCATTTAATAATAAACTTTTATGCACACAGAAACTTACAGACATAATTAAAAAATGGATAAAGTTATTTCAAATGACGTCCGAGATTCATTTGATACAAACTGCTCTAATAGAGCAGATGACAGAAAAATAAAATATGGAGCCATTCATCTTGAACAAAGAAACAGTAAATTACCTAGTAAAGATTCTACAGTCTATGATTTAGTTAAGCAGTGTAAAGAAAACTCCTTTAATTAACTCAGTATGAAACGTAAGCAAAAACAAAATGAGAACAATAAAAAAGTTAAGGTTTTAATAAAATATTGTGCGTTTTACTTTTGTTATTTGAAATAATAATTTTACTTTTGTGACCTTGATGTCTTTAACTTTTAGAGTTCGAATTAAAACAAAAATATTTAAAGAAAAAAAGCTGGTTAGTTCTAGCTGTGTTTCCCTTCAAGCAAACTCAAGGCTCTTACCAATTTTTACTAACAAAACATTAGAGTCAATTTTTTTTTATTGTAGAGTTATTTTAGTTTATTGACTGCAAAAGTTGCTTAACAGTATTTAGTTGCAGTTAGTCATTTTTAAGTACAGTAACCTCTCGCATATTTACGCACTCGTGACGTTACGCACTCTCGTTTAGCTACGCATTTTAGAGTTCTAAAAATTCAAAATTTTCATTAAAAATTTTTCAATATTGTTATTTTCATTTAAATTAAAATTTTAAATTCAATACCCAAAATTCTTATGGCAAGAAATTTAATTCCTACTCAAAAAATCCATTAATATATGTTTAATACAAGACAATATTATCCCTATGTGGGCAAAGATCAAATTAAAAAAACTTTAGTAACATTAACAGTGTTTATTAAACATTTTTATTATATTTTATATATATTTAGTCAAAAGAACTTCATTACAGGACTAAATGCATATTTTTGTAAAAGGCTATAGAAACAAATATAAATATAAACAGTAAACCATTTTTTAAGTAAACAAATTGTTAAAAGTGGGAAAGTACCCAGTCTGCTTTTAACTAGAAGCAATATCAAAAAACAGCCATTGTAGTAAATATATTTTGTATCTCTCGTATCTGTACGATCTCTTGTATCTTTACGCGTTTTTTCTGTAGACACAATGTGCGTAAATAAGCGAAAGGTTAATGTAATGTATTTTATAAATACGGTGTTCATCAAAATCTTCTTTATACAAAATTTAGGTTTAAAAAAAAATAGATAAGTTGCTTATCCCGAGTTTTAAAACTGGTCTTAAGTCTTTTAAAGCCTACATTCTCTATAAGCTACTAAATTGATTAATAAATAAAGCTTAATAAATATTAATATTAATTATGCATCTTAACCAACAATAATTTTAACAAAATTTTAATTTATTTTTTTTTTCAAAAGAAATCATCAAAGACAATATCTTGATAAGTTTAGGCTTTAATTTGTTTTACGCTAAAAAGTTATTATTCGAAAATTACACAAACTTAATAAAGGTATTATTTTCATCATGATTTAAACCAGTGGTCGTCAAGCTAATTAAATTCTGTGTACACCAAGCTGCAAAAATTTAAATTGATGCACCATAAGATCTAATTTTAATAAGTGCCGCTAGTGGTGGGACTACGTAAACACCTTTATTAGTGCACTTCTCTTTAAAAGTCATATCTCAGTTTATATTTATATGTAAACCGTTTAACAACTGAAGATAGTTTTTTTTATTTAAACCTCTTTTTTTAATTGACCTCTTTATTTGTATTACCTTATTCTCACAATAATATTTTAGTTATATAGCTTTGTCTTACACACTTATTAACATAACACTTCTCCGAAATCATTAACAAATCCCTAGTTCAGTATTCTTTAAATATTTTATGAACTATTAACTACAAACTTAATCTAACTCTTTGTATGATTTGTGTAACTTCAAAATTTGCTCCTCAAAAAAAGTTTTGTGTGCACCAGTGTACACTTTGATGACCATTCATTTAAACTATAGCATAATTATTTGTAACACTTTTGTCTTTTTACTTATGTTAGTAACTATAAACGATTTTTTTCGAGCTTAAAATTTACAAAATTGACAAATATTTTGAGTTTGCTTGTGTTTTTTTATTTTTTAAAGTATTTTAGATTCTTTTTTTAAATTCAGTGTAATTGCAAATGTTTTAGTTGTGGTTTGTTAAGAACATGTATAAATCAAAAAATAACTTTACTACTAGGTATTTTTGTTACAAAATATACATTACACTCAACAACTTTAATTCAAATTAAAAAAAAACTTTAAAATTTTTTTTGTTCATTATTTTGATATAAATATACTTGGCAGACATTTACAAATAAAATTTAAAAATTTCATGTTATTTATAGTTAAACATTAAGTATTTTATTATTTGTATTTAAATAAAAGTTTAAATTTAACATGAATATATAAAATAAACTCTTTCTTTTACAGGAAAAACTATGCCACAAGTCAGTACTATCATTTTATCTTTAAAGGAGAACAAAGTTATGCGTAATGAACATATAGATAAAGAAGTCTACAGAAGCATCGAGGATAAAATTAATTTAAACAATGTTCTAGCTCTTTATCAGTTATCTCAGGTTTTTAAGTTCTCAAACATACGAAAAGCTCCGATTCTATTTATCGAACGTCTCTTCCCTGTTATTTGCGAGTTTCAAGAATTTTTAGATTTAGATTATAAATATGTTGCAAAAATATTGTCAAGTAGTTACTTGAACATTGACTCTGAGCTAGAAGTTTTCAACGCAGTAGTTTCCTGGCTAGGTAGTTGTAAAGAACGCAACATATATGGAATACGTCTTTTTTTGAAAATTCGTCTAACGCTATTATCAGTTCCTGCACTTAAATTTATTTTAGAAAAAATTTCGTGTTTCAAAGATAATTTTGCTTTCGTAAATGAAGTAATTGATGAAAATATTAAAACGAAAAATTTAAAAACCGAGAGTAGGTTTTGTGACCAAGATAAATTTAATATAGTTGTATGTGGTGGTAGGAAAAACAAAAAAGTTGTTAGTGATGTGTATAGCACTAAAGCAAACAATTACAAAAACGTAACGACTTTACCACAACTTAAAGTAGGCAGAAAATGGTCGGAAGTAGTTTGTATAAAGGGCGAAATTTTCGTATTTGGTGGTTATGATGATTTAGAATGGATAAAGTCTATTGAAAAATACTCAAGTGTTACTAAAACTTGGAAAGATATAGGAAATATGCCCGATAATCATTTTGACTTTACTGTGTGTTCATTTATGGGGAACGCTTATATTTTAGGAGGGTATAATCGAGGGATAGTAGTTGACTCTTGTTTTAAATTTAAATCAGCAGACTTTAGCATTAATAAAATCGCTGAAATGGGGAGTGCAAGAAACTCTTCAGCTTGTGCAGTATTTGAGGGAAAAATTGTTGTTTCCGGTGGAGATAACAATGGTCGACTAAAGACTGTAGAAGCTTATGATCATGTAGCTAATGAGTGGACAAACATGCCTAACATGATTAAATAAAGATTTGGTCACAAATCAGTTGCTGTAAAAAACAAATTGTATATGTTTGGAGGTTTAGCCGAAGTATGTGAAGTTTATGACTCGACTTGTAAAAAGTTTGTTTTAATTAAACCGCTTGATGATTGCTTTTCACGCAATTTAAATTTCCCACCTTCCGTTATTTTAATTGGTAGCAAACTTGCTGTATTTCAAAATAGAATGAGTACTTCTTTAGTTTATGATGTAGAAAACAAAACGTGGTCAGAAGAATCTTTTGAAGTTAGTAGAAATCTGTCATGCTATGGTTGTGCCAAAGTACCTCAATATTAAACAATAGCATTACAAACAGTAAAACATGTCATAGTTTATTTTTAAAACACACAAGATTGTTCATATAGCTAATTTGACTGCATACTTGCATATTACATGTTTCTTTTTTTCGTAGAAAATTAAACTAGAGTTTGAGCAACAAACAATAAATATGACAGTTCTTAATTAACTGAAATTGTGTATACATTTTTAACAGTAAAATTTTGGTTGAAAATAATCATAGGACATTTAGTATTAAAAATTAAAAAAAAAAGTTTTATTGTCCATGTGCAAAATCTAAATCATGAAGAAACTTAACTGACATTTGTTTTTTTTTGACCTTAATTTTTAACGAAATGTCGAGCAAAGTATTTAAAAAAAAACAGTGTCTACGTAAAAGTCATCTAAAAATAGTAAAACATTTTCATTTGTTTAACGAATTTAGTTACTTGTTGTAATAGTAATACAAGTTTCAACTATATTGACTTAAAATCACAAAATGATCATTTACTGATTTGAAACATATTATATTTTATAATATAATTTACTAGATAAATGCTAATAAAAAAGTAGCTTGTATTGTGGTGATTCGCTCATTTAACTTTTTTTTAAAGAAATAAAAACCACTACCAACAAGTTATTAAACGAAAATTAAATTCTTAACTTTTGAATTTTTGCTCTTATTGTATATTGGAAAAATAATTACACTTATTTTAGAAGTTTACTAATTAATTAATTAATTTTCTAAAAGTTTTATTTCATCATATCTTCTACTTTGTAAAGCAAAAGGTAAATTTTCAATCCAAATTTTATGCTTAACTTCCTGCATTTCGAAAATAAAAAAGTCGTTCAGTCGTCACTGAAAAATTTTAGTTATTGTTTTTCTAATTAATTCCTAAACTTCGCTTATATACTAATAACATCTTTACTTTAAGTTCTTTAAAAATCTCTTTGTACATTTTTCGCTCGATAGTATATTTGATGGCTTACATTTAGTACTATTTCCAAAAGTAATCAATATTGCTTTTTAAAGGCGATTTTCAGTATCTGAGAACAAAAGTAAAAAGCTATTTAATAAGTTGCAATTATTTTTGGTAAAAAAGGAAACAACTTTGTGTTAAAAAATAAAAGAATGGTACGATTATGAAAGTTATTCTCGAAAATTTTTCATCTAAAACAGTTTGGTTTTCGAAAACTCTTCTTTCAAAGCATGAATATAACTTTTTATAACAAACCCATTTTTAAACTATTCAGTAAAATAAATGATTTTTTTTAACAGGCTAATCCTAATTCATATAGTCTTTAAAGGTCTATCACGAAACCTGTTTAAACTTTGTTTAAAATAATATATTTAAATTATTATTTCCAAGAGATTTTCTAAATTTTTAAAGTACCCTATGTTTTCCTGAGTACCCTAAGTGTTTGGCAATCCTTGATTGCTATAATTAATAAAAGATAAGAAACAAATAAATTAAAGAGATATGGCTTTTGTAAACTATACTTGTGCAATAAAAAACAGTATAAAATTAGCCAAATCATTTATTTAAAACTGTTGATTTATATTAAAAAATAAAGGTCTCCACTTGTTGCTAAAGACAGAGTTGCTAAATGTATTTGGAAACTATTTCAGGTATTCTAGGTTCTTCAAGGTTTTCGAAAGTACACATTTTTTGGTCTATTCTTAGTTTAAAGTTTATTTTGAGGTTTAAAACTGTTTTAAATTGTATTAAAACATTCAAAAGATACTGTAAACCTCCTTCAAAACTGTATTTTTAGAAACAAAATTGTGATGATGCTAAAAAAAATATCTTTATGATAGATTTCATTGTGTCAAATCAAAAGTTTACTAATTAACATCTAAAAATGTTAAAACTCCAGTTTTTTTATTGATTTTTTTTCAAATTTAAATTTTTTTTAACTTCACTAATTCAAGTTTTTTTTCAGGTTTTTTAGTCTTATGTGTCAAATTTAAGGGTTTCAGATTTTTTGGCATCCCTGTTAAAAAATGATATTACTTTAATTATAGTAAGATTTCGTTTTCATAACAATCTTTTACTCTAAAAAATAGAACATCAAATAAATAAAAAAATATTAAAAACTTTTGAGCTCTGGATGTCGATGGACAAACATCTAAAGTCTAAGTTGGGTCTGATTGACTGTCTGTGGGAAGATTGTCAACCTGGCTTTTTTGTTCATATATTTCCTGCAGACAGGGTAAATTCGCAGAACGTTTGTGCTTAGGTCCCTCTGCGGACAGAGGGACCTTAGATTGTATTTGTATTGTTTAAGTTAGACATAATTAAATAAAAATGCTTTTATACTAACCTATTATAATGTATCAGTGAATTTTATCTATTAATACTAAAGACTATTTAAGACTACTTTATACAAATTAGGCAATATAATATGGCTAAAGTATCTATTATACAAAAGAACCACGAAACAATTTTATAAAACTTCTCACTCAAAAAATATAAACTAATTTAAAAACTTTTATAAATCACCAGGCAAATATTTTTTCATGAAATATTGCACCATTGATTTTAAGCCTTATTTCCCATAACTGCAGCAAGCTCTAAATATTCTCTTAATATTCATAGTTAAACAATTAAAAATGAAAGTAATTGCAGTAGTTCATTGCGAATTAATTAAGATTTTATTATTTACAGATTTTTTTAAATTTTATAACATTGTTTTTAAAATAAATATTAAAATGGTTGAATTTATAACATATATACCATGTATTAAAATTATCACTTAGATAAACAAGTATCTTTTAATTTTTTTATATTATTTAAGACAGATTTTTTTATCTTTAACTTAATTTATACTATAATATAAGCGAAAAGTTGTACTTTAAAATAATTTATATTGATGCATTGCACCTTTGCGTTTAAAGTGTATTTACCTATTGTTGTGCTATGTATTGGAAATAAACTTAGAAATATTTATAAATATGTTTAAATTAGTCAAACCGTTTGTAATAAAAATTCTAAAATGAGCAATATTTTGTGTATCAGTTCTCTCATCTTAACAGATTGATTTAAGTCCAAACTTTGTTGATGTGGCTGTATAGTGTTCAGACATTTCCTAAACACGACTTCTTCTGGATTTTTAAGAAATAAATAAAAATATTTTACTAACGCCAACACAAGTTATTTAAACAAGTTTTCAACTCTATAAGGTATCTGTTTTATATAATTACTTTTGCTACTTTATAACTTACTTCAACAGTTTTTTCTGATCAGTCTGTAGTTACTGAAAATAATCATATGCGTTGTTGAAACTGACTTAAGTGATTTGTTTATTTTTTCGTTTCTCGCAATATCTCCAAACGAATGTATTATAGTTCTTATAGCTCGTCTTATAATTCACATTTGCTCTTATTAAATGCATTATTGTTATTGCAGATAAAGAATTGCTATAACGCTCAAGTAGGATTTTCAAATTCAATAATAACTTGATAATTGTTTATACATTTGTTAAACATTTTTTAAATGCTTAATTGTCCATTCAAGCTGAATTATAATATTCTTTTTAATTATATAATTAGCTCACTGTTAATAAACTACGATTCTTCTTTATTTTGTGAACTTTTTTTTTAAACAGGGTTGCCAAACAAACAGGCTAGTTTAAAAAACTAAAAAACTCAGACTAGGTTAAAGCTGTTTAAGAAAATTTAATAAAACTCAAGTTGATCTGAAACTTCTCTTTCAAACACTTTGAATAAATCTTCGAAATTTCAGAATGGTTGTAATAACTGTAGTGTAGTTTTATAATTGTAATTTTATTTTGTCTATTTACATATTGTGTCTTTTTATAATGTTATTTTTTTTTAGTTATGTATTTAAGCTTGATTAACAGAAAGCTTTTAGCTTTTTTAACTTTTAGTAAAGTTTTTATATAATTTAGACAATTTACGATTTTAAAGTGGCAACTGTGTAAAAGACTAATTAAACATTAATAAGGTATTTTATTAAAGTATTCGAGCATTAGTTATGTTAAAAAATTTGATTAAGTTTAATTACAGAATAAATAGGTAGTAATTTTATTTTATTAAATTTTTACTAAATTTTCTAAAGTGTGCAAAAACTGTTTTCGAAAGTTAACATACTTTAAAATATGAACAGGTAGTTCATATTATAATAAATGTTTTAAAGTGGATAATGAATTATTTTCAAGCTCCGTTGTTATAGAGAGTTAGGTTGTAAGTAAAATAATAAAAATAAATTATTAAGTTTAACTCATTAAGTGTTTAAAAAGTACATGTTTTAATAAGACTTAAGTATTTTTAGTACAGAATATAAATAGGCATTCTATGTGTAGCTAAAAGTCATTTACAGTAATAAAGTGAATAAAAGTAAAACTATCTCTGGTTAACTAAAACTAAAATCAAAAGATTATTCAAATATCACTAAAACTAAAACTGTGGCCCGCAAAGATTTCGAAAATTTGAAATTTGGCCCGCGAGCACCAACTGCCTGCCGACCCCTGAGCTAGAGGGTATAACTGTTGAAGAAAATATTCATTGGGGCTCATTCCAATCTGAATATCATAGGGGTCAATTTTTTTTTGTATTTGGTTTTATACATATCTTTTGAATTTTAAAAATCTTAACTCAAACCTTTAAAATTTTGATAATTCCTAACTGCTAACAGTTTTGAAAATAAAACTTAACATAAGCTTATTTTAGAACAGCAAATGTTTTCTACCTTATAAGAAATAGATAAAACTTGTTCGAATATAGTTTGCAATGTTTTATAAATTTTCAAGTATTTTACTTTTGATAATATAGTACACTATCATAAAATTAAAAATACAAATTATTAATTAATCAAACCAATGATTTTATAATCAATTATTAAAAAATAGTTATAGCATATAGTGTTAGGGGTGCGAAATCAAATTAAGAGACTTTAGGGGTGTGGGACATCAAAATGGTTGGGAACCACTGCCCTATACAAATAAAAAGTTGTAAGTTACTAAACTACTATATGATAAAGATATCTACATCGTTTTTAAAAAGAACCAAATATTTTGGGTGTTATTAAGTTTTACAAAGACTTTTAAGTTTATTTAATGTGAAATATGACGTCAAATATCTTAGTTTATTTTGTACGTTTACAAAATAACGAGTGGCAAAAGGTAAAAGAGCTGTTGATGAAAAACTCATTTCCGGCCAAGTTTATCGATGAACAAATACAAAAGAAAGACACCTTTGAGACAGAATTAATTGAAAATAAAGATGATAAGAAACAATTCTTTACAATACCATATGTTAAAAAGACGTCAGAGAAATTCGCCAAAAACATAAAAGCAGTATTTGAAAGCATCGGGGTAAAAGTACGCATTACTTATAGATCAGAAAAAGTAGGGAAATATTTCTCCCTAAAAGATTCAATAAGTAGCTTGTATCAAAGTTGTCTTGTCTATAAATTTATGTGTCCAGGAGATCTGAACAACCAGTACATTGGTGAGACAGAAAGACAACTTTTCGTCAGAATTAGAGAGTGTTTAGCATTTTGATAAGGGAATTTGGACATTCCGAAAGCGCTTAAGTTTTAATAAAGTTTATAATGAAAAAATTTGTTTGTCTTGTAGTTAAATGGTACTTAATTACATTAAAAGGTCTAAATATATCTGATATAAATTTATATTTTATATTTTAGAAAAATTGAAGTTTTAACGCGACTTATTTGAATACTTGAAAGTTTTATTGCAAAACAAATAAAGTTGAGCTTTTTCTAGATAAAAATTTTAAATAAGCTCCTCCTTTAAAATTTTTGTTTTTCTTGATGTAGAACTTAAGTTTCCTGCTATCATGGCACTCTTGTCATTTGTTAAACAAAAGAGTTTAATCTTTCTAAATCTGTAGTATCAGGAGGTCATATGTTCCTTTTAGAATCCGGGTCACCATTTGTATTTTTTATATCATTAACTTTTAATAAAAAAATATCAAGTTAAACTATAAACTTAATATAGTTTTTAAAAGCCTTTTAAAGTTTATATCTGTATCCACTAGATAGTAAACTAGAAATTTGTTTCTATAGTTTTATTTTGCTGTAAAAATGATTTGTTAAAATATTTAAGTACATATAGAAGTTTATATATAATATACATATTTTGCCTGAGGATTCTATTAAAATTGAAGTAGCATCAAAAAAGCTTCTAAATAAAAAATTTGAACAATGCTCATATGACAAATTGATTCAAACTAATAAAAACACGCTAAAACGTATCTTTTATGTTAAAGTAGTTTTATAAAATATAGCGCGGGTTACTTTTTTATTAATTTATAGCTGTCTTAAGCCGACGGTAGCTTATTTTTTATGATTATTTGCTTTGCTTTATTGTTTTTCCGTTTAATATTTTTCTTTTAAATGAATTTTATTTTCTTGAGGTTTTAATTGGTAATATCTCTTGTATTTAAGTATTTTTTGTGTAATATAATTTAAAGCTTAAAATCAATCTAAATATATTTTAAGTAGTTTTGCACATACGTTTTTAAGTATGCTGTTAACATGTATTAGTTATCTTAAGACTTTCTTTTTTATCTAAGAACCTTAAACAAATTTATTTGTGATACTAAACAACTTGGTAAATGATAAAATAAATAATATTAAACTTATATTATAAAACTTCAACTCCACTTCTACAAATAAATTTTTTACACCACTTTAAAACTTGAGACTAAATTTTGCTTATTTTTGAAAGTCGGTTGCTCTATCTAGTATAACAATCAATATGTTCTGCTACTTAAATGAGATAAAAATTTTGATGGTATATAGTAATGAGGAAATTAATCTCTAAAGTAAAAAAAAGACTTAGGTGAATAGATAATTACTTTACTGTCGTCTGTAGCTAAAAGCTTTGGAAGTAGTCAAAAGAAGAAAACACATAATGCTAAATTAGTTTATAACATACTTTTTATCTAGTAATTTGTTATAAGAATTATAGCGTCATATTTCTTTACCTACATTTATATAATTTTACAAATATTTTATATTACCACCAGTCGCCAATAACTTTTTTGAAATCTAAAGTTGTTTTATTAATAAAAATAACGAATGTGCTTGTAGTAATAAAAAACAAATATAAAGTAAGAGAAAATAATTCTAAAACTTACGTACAGCTTTTTTTTACAATAATAAAACATATTTATATTTTAAAGGTAAATCTTATAAATTTATCAACAGTATTTTAGCTGCTAGTATGCTAGTATGACAAGCTGTACTTAAATTTACTTCATACGATAATTTAAAGTGTTTCATTGGATAGTTTTAAGTTTCATTAAAAATAAAAAGATTAGTGTTAGTAGAAGAAGCTAGGTTTAAAAAAGCCATGAGAATTTAAGTTAATGCTTATTTTAACAACAAGTTAAAGATTACAAAATTGTAAATTTGTGCCAGTTTTATGTGTGAACTAAATAAAGTATTGTTTAAGCAAACAAATAACTTTTTAATTTGCTGAAAATATTTTTGTTACTATAATACACACACTAAAACCATTCTTTGTAATGTAGAATACTGTTCAACAAAAAAACTAAACAACTGTTTGTGTACTTTATATTGAATTGTACACTAGATCAAAAATTCTTATCCAAGTTTAAAAAAATTTAGCTCTAAAACTTTGTATTTTATGTATCAAAGGTAAAATAAACTGCATTATATTATATGAATAGCTTAACGAAACAAATTCACGCTTAATTACATTTTATCACAAAATTTATAAATATATATATCCACAAAAGCAATTAGTTTGAATAAGTTGTATAAAAACAACTCATTCTTAAAAAAAAACCTTTTAAAAAGTCTTGTTATTCTAAAAAAAAATCTTTCGTTCGTTAAAAATAAGACTGAAATAAGTAACTTAATTTCAAAAATTATTTAAAAAAACGTTCTAACATTTTTACCAGATATTAAGAGTTAAACTAAAAATGTTTTACTCAGTTCATAAAAAACCAACAGATTAAAGAAAAACCTCACTTTCAGTAAACTAAAAAAATTATAAAAAAAGTGACAATTAAAGAAAGTGTAATAAACAAAGCATCAGTTAATTTAAAAAATAAAACTAAAACATACACTGGACTTACAGCAAACCAAATAAAGATGAGTATTTCAGCACACGACATAACAATTAACCGAAAACCTGATAATAAAAACTTTTTTGCTAATCTAAAGTACTACGTCACATATCTTTAGTTTAGATAGTATTTTTTTTTATGAGATCTTTGGTTTGCACAAACGAAAATAGTTTAAAAATATATAATTTATTCCTTTTGTTAACTACATAATTTTTTAAATTACTAAAAAAAATCATGTATTCTATTAAACACGAACTGTAATGTTGTAAAAAAGATACATATTTTTATTTTTTAATGTATCAACAACTATTAAAAAAAGTAAGAAACATTTATACGAACTGTGATAAAAGCTTAAAAATAGATTTTTTTAAAATAGATTTAGTCAATTTTTATAAAAACATAAACCACACAACTGAAAAGCTAATATAAAGTTTAAAATAAAATATATTATTTTTGAAAATAAAAATTTCTAAAATAAACTTAAAATAAGATTTAGTCGAGACTATATAATATCATAAACCACACAACTGAATAGCTATACAAAACTTCTTAAAAATAACTTAATATTAATCAGAAATTTTTTATTATTTAAAAAAAAGGAAATTGTAAATACTTTGCACATACAATTGATTATTTATTGTTTTTATAATGCAAATAAAATAAAAACGGTGAATGGATAAGTGTTAAAATACTAAAATATTAATACAATTATAAAACTTTTGAATATTTACAATTATTTTTCAGTTCTTTATTTCCTGTCGACTAGAGACAGCTACAAACTTTTAATTCTGCTGACAGCCAGTACAAGCAAATGCTATTATAATTTATAATAGTTTTTTTTAACAAGTAGTTTTTAATCTAAAAATGACGCAAATGACTTTGTTTATACTTTTCTATTTATTTATATTAAAACTTTTTAGGTTATCACTAGATGCTTAAACTGGTTATTTCAAATAATGTGCTTAGTTTTTTTTAGCAAAGAACAATTATTAAATTATAAAATACATTAAAGTAAAGTAAATGATTTTTCAAGTTTAGAAATTATATCATATTAGTGTTTTGGTTAATCAAATTAGTTTAATAAAAATCATTTACTGTCCGTTTAAAATAACTACAAGTTGAATAATCGTAACACTAAAATATTCTAAAAATTGTTTAATCACAAAAACGATTAAACCATTTTTTGTTTATTTGACTTTTTCGTTAATTAAGTGTACTTATTTATTTAATTTATCTTAATGTAAATAAAAAGTTATAAATAAGCTTTTTAACGTTATTACATTTTTCCCAACTTTTTGATATTTTTCAATTATATAAATCATTTAAGTTTTACCTTAATTCCGAGCATCTGATTAAGAAATCCCTCAAACTACGTAAAAAAAAATTAGGTAAATCTTGTATGGGTCATATTAAAAAAAAAAAATCTTTAAGCTTGGAAAAAATATAATAACGTTACAAAACTTAATTATATAAATATGTTAAGAATAAAACTTATTAAAAAAACAGTTTACTTTTGTTATAAAACTATGTAACAAAAACACCAAAACCGTGCAAATTTGGAACTATTCTGAAAAATTTGTTTTAGCATTTGTTATAAATAAAAATTTTGAAAAGAAAAATTAATAACGTCTTATGTTGTTTAATTTTAAAGAAAAGTTTACAACTGTTCTAATTAGTATGTAGCTGTCTTTAGTAAACAGTATATAAAACACTTGCAAATAAAATAGTCCTAAATGCTTGCTTTTATTTTGGATAACTTGACTTTAATTATTTAAATACTTAGTGTTTAGTACAATTTATACTCACGTATCAGTTGTTTCTTATTTAAAGAAATTGTTTACATGAAAGTAGCAACAATAACAGCTTTTAAATAATAAATAAAGTTATTTCTTAGACATGTTATTAAAACAAACAAAATAAAAGGCTAAAATTTGCTAGTTTTTGCTTTCAGTAAATTAAGAAAGATGTATGACAATATTCACATCCGTTATTTTATGTTAAAATAAAATCGTTACGATTTCTCGCTTAGAATATAAAATTATGTGATAAGACTTCTAAAAACGATTTATGAAACTTGTAGTTTTATTAAGTCATCAATTCATACGCTTAAATTATTCATGTGTTTTACTTTAAAATGTTCAATTTTTCTTAAAATAAATTTTTTTGACGAGCGGAACCTATTTTTATTGTCATAAAAAATTTATGTCTACAAACTATTCAAATTTCAGTTTTTTTTATCTTTTTTAAACTGTTTCTGTTAACTAAATTAAGCACGATTTATTTAAATAATTTTTAAACTGTTTTATCGTTTAATGTTTTATTCAGTTTTTTAAAGATTTTTAGCTTTTAATTTAAATGTTTTATAAATCGAACACTCTAAAAAGCTTTATAATTAAATCTTTTTAATTTAAAACTTTTTTAAAATGTGAAGGGCACCGTACATTAAAGACTTTATGATGCAAAAAACTTTATCTGTATAAAACTGATCGACAACCTTACTCTTAAAAATATAACTGTTTTTTATTGATACATAATTTTAAATTTTTATTACTATATAATGATATTTGTATTTAAACCCTTTTAATTATTTTATCCAATAAGTTTAGGTTTAAACAAAAATACAAAAAGTATGCAATTTCAGATAAAAAAGATTCAAAATAATTTAATTATTTTTAGCAAGAAAAACCAAATGATAATTCTGATTTATTATAAACTATGACTTTTCTTAATAAACTTCTAAAAAATGATAAAATGGTTGATAAAAATATTTAAAGAACTACTTACACTTAATGTAAAATTTAATTTGAATTGGACAAAAAACATAATTGAAAAACTAAAACTAACTTTACTAAATATAACAAAAAAACATAAACTAATACATGTTATTTTTGTAAAAAACAGCATTAATAAATAAATTAAAACCTTTAAAAACATATAAAATGTTTTCTTTTATGACCATGACATATTATATTTATATTCAAACAATAAACTTTTGTAAATCTTTTTTCATCTGTAACGAATATTAAAGCTAGATTTTATTTATTTCAATCATTGTGTCATGGGTGTTTTCTTTTTTTTTAAAGAGCTAATTTAATGCAGTTGTTTTATAATAACCTCAAGTAACTAACAGCTTATACATTGGTTTTACAATTGTAAAAAATATTATTTTACAATAGATTTAAAAACAGAATACTTAACCTACAGAAAAATTGTTAATAGTATTTAATTTCTGTCTGCTTGGTACAGTTACAAACTTTAGAAATTGTTACAGGAGGAACTTAAATAAAAAACGTTTTATTATAGTATCTTATTAGTTTTCGTTTGTTTGTTTTTTAATCATGACAACAAATTTCTCTTAAAAAGAATGGACAAGCACTTTCTAAAAACTCTTTGGGCAGATTTTTCAATAAACAAAATCAGCAGTTCTTACACCAATGAAGAAATAAACTGCCAGTTGAACAGGTCAATTACGGGACAGTCTAAGTCGAATCAAAACTACCATAAAAATAAAAAATGCTCCAGAAAATACGATTAACGAAGCATTGATGTTTATAAACTGCAGCAAAGAAGCAAATCAAATTTTACTCAGACTACAAATAAATTAAAATCAGCCAAAAAAAAACAAAAGAAACAACACCATTAAGCATACTTAAAAAGGATTGCACAATTCACAATATGTATACTACTGCTGAAAAAATTGTCAGATCTTGCATGGTGTCAGCCACTAGTTTGAACTTTGATTTAAAAAGCCTTATTTCAGTTTAAAATCCTCATCTCCTAAAACTTTACATATTAATTTAATTTCCCCACAAAGTTATTTGCCACCCCCTGGTTTCCATTCTACAACTGCTAATTTTTCTCCTAAACCTAAGCATACGCAAAGCAACTCAATCAAGTTTTAACATAATAAAAATTTCTCGCCTGAAATAAAGTTTACAAACATATAACAAGTTTCTAGCAGAAAAAGTAACCAATTTAGCGTAATATAGTTAAAAATATTTCACTCTATGTTTAATTTGGCAAGCCGTGTGTTAGCAGTTTATCTAGAGTTTTAAAAACAATATCTTGAACTTTTTTACTCAAAATATTTTTCATCTTGCAGGGTATAATATGTTTATTACAAAGAAGTTCACCAAATACTCTTTAGTATTTGTTTAAAAAATTTGAAACGTAAGTTTCTCGGGTTTTAACTGTTCAAAAGTTTGGTTTCTAAGGAAATGTTCGGAAAAAAAATTAGTTTCTGGTTAAAAATAAAACTTTATATTTATTTGAGTGTTTCATGAGTCTATTTTTATGAAAGTTTAATTATTTTGATTTTTGAATTTTTTTCTTGATTTTAAAACTTTAATATTTAGAAAAAAAATAGTTTGGTTAAGAGGCTATAGCTGGTTAGCCATAATGACAGGGAACGGTTCAGAGGATGCCGAGTGAAGCGGCAGTGGAAGCTGACGGAAGGAGAAACATGTACTTAAGAAATTTGAATAACTAGTGTTTTGAAGTAATGTTGTATATCAGCCTTTAAAAGTATTTTTTTGATCTCTAATGATACAAAGTATATACAAAGTAAATACAAAGTATTTTGTTAAATCAGCAGCGGTTAAATAGTTTTTTTGAATTAAAATTTTTTTCAATATTTTAAATTTAATCTAAAGAAAAATCATAAAAATGACCCCTAGTAGGGCTTTAGTTAAAGGGCTAAACGATGGTACACGCAGCAAATTTACCCTGTTAAAAAAAATACATATAGGTTTTATCCATTTTCGTTTGGCGAATAATGTTTTTATTGTTTATTCGTGTTGTTGTTATAAGCAATGTTGATGATTATTGTTGTTGATGTAATTTGGACTAACTATATATATACTCTAATAAACTGCTCTCTCATTGCTGTTATTAACTAAAAAAACTATTTGTCACTTGTATTTAATTCTAGCAAAAATTAACTCAACTATTTTATATTAAGGTAATCCCTAAAACAAGCCTAGTGTTAGAAATAAACACAAACCTTAAATTTCAAACTTAAAAAAAAGGTGCAAAATAATAACAATAAAAGCAGAATCGTTTAAAACAAAATTGTAAATCAAAACTGTTTTATAGATAGAAAAATAACTTGCTTATAAATTTAATAGTTATATTTTTTTACTGTATCATTGCAGGAACATTTGGTTTTTAGATGGCGAGCAAAAAATTAAAAGTTTCAGTAAGTAGATCAAAGATATTAATCTAGTTTTCTATACCTTGTCTAAGATAAAAATATTACAAACAATTTAATCTTTTAAAGATATCAGTATCCACTGGATAGTAAACTGAATAGTTATTTCTATATTTTTTAGTTTTACAAATGTTTTCTTAGAATATTTTTATACATTTATTTTGTTATACATAATATATAATTTACTTGAGGGTTCTATAGAAGTGGTAGTAGCAACAAAACAGTAACAAAATAAAAAATTTGAACAATGTACATACGACAAATTGATTCAAACAACAAATACACGCTTAAACGTATCCTTTATATTGAAGTAGCTTTATAAAAGATAGCGGGTTACCTTTTTTTAATTTTATAGCTGTCTTAAGCCGACGGTAGCTTATTTTTTTCTCATTGTTTGCTTTGCTTTATTATTTTTCAGATTAATATTTTACTTTTAGTTGCGTTTTTTTTTCTGGAGGATTTATTTGGTAATATTTCTTGTATTTAAGTATTTGTTATGTAATATAACTTAAAGCTTATAATCAGTCTAAATATATCTTAGGTAGTTTTGCACATACGTTTTTAAGTATGCTATTAACATATACTAGTTGTCTAAAGACTTTCTTTTTTATCTAAGAACCTTAAACAAGTTTATTTGTGATACTGAACAACTTGATAACTGCTAAAATAAATAATACTAAACTTAAACTATAAAACTTCAACTCCATTTCTACAAATAACTTTTTTACACCACTTTAAAACTTGAGACAAAATATTATTTAATTTTACCAGTCGGTTGCTCTATGTAGTATAACAATCAATATGATCAGCTATTTAAACGAGATAACAAATTTGATGTAAAATAGTAATGAGGAACCTAAACTCTTAGGTAAAAAGTAACTTATTTACTGTCGTCAACAGTTAAAAGAAGGAAAACACAGAACGCTAAATTAATTTATAACATACTTTTTAGCTAGTAATTTGTTATAAAGAACTAAAGCGTCACATTTCTATAACTGAATCAATATAATTTTACAAATGTTTTATATTACCACCAGATGCCAATAATTTTTTTGAAATCTAACCTTGTTTTATTAATAAAAATAATAAATGTGCTTATTGTAATAGAAAACAAATATTAAGTAAGAGAAAATAATTCTAAAACTTACGTACAGCTTTTTTCAACAATAATATAAATATTTTTAGATTAAAAAAGTTAATCTTATAAGTTTATCAACAGTATTTTAGCTGCTAGTATGACAAGATGTACTTAAATTTTTTTCATACGATACTTTAAAATGTTTTATTGGATAGTTTTAAGTTTCATTAAAAAAAAACTTAGTGTTGGTAGAAGAAGCTAGTTTTAAAAAGGTTTGAGAAATTAAGTTAATGCTTATTTTAAAAACAATTAAAAATTTACCAAGTTGTAAACTTGTGTCAGTTTTATGTGTGAAATAATTAAAGTTTTGTATAAGCAAACACACAACTTTTTATTTTGCTTAACGTATTTTTTTAATATAATATACACACTAAAACCAATTCTTGTAATGTAAAATACTTTTCAACAAAAGAACTAAACAACTGTTCTGTATATTTTATATTGAATTGTACATTAGATCAAAAATTATTATCCATGTTAAAAATATTAACTCTAACACTTTACTTATTATGTATCAAAGGTAAAAAAACTGCTTAAATCACTTTTAATTCAGTAACGCTATGATATTAATTGCCAATCTAGTTAAATCGAATCATTTACAGTTCATCTAATTAACCAGAGCCATTTCTCTACTCTTTCTTTCTCATTTATTACTTATATTATTTTCCTAAAAATTGCTTGCCACTACTTTGTTGACTTCAGAAGAAAACGACAGTATTGTCCTTCGAAACAGCTGTAGCTAAAGAAACAAACTCTTGCAGTTGAATTTGATGTAAACAAGCTACTATTTGTTTAAGAGTATATATAAAGCCTTGTGAATTTTAAACCTAGTAATCTTTTGAATCAAATAAAAAATACTTAAGAAAACTGAGACTACTATTTCACAAATACTGAGACATTATGTGTTTTAAATATTTACTTTGTGAAAATTTGTTCAATAATTATACAAAAATAAAACATTAAAATATAATATTAGAATGACTATGAACTTTAATTAATTTTAGACAACAAAAACTCTTGAAGAAATTCAATACTTAATTTTAGGGATACCAAAACTAATAAAACACTATTAAGATAATGTTTCCAAGCAGTTACATATACTTTTAGCGGCTTTGAAGTGCCTTTTAAAATTTGGTGTTCGATTAAAGGTTTTAAAAAAAATTCTTAATATTAATTAGTACATTTTGTTATATACTTACACTTTAATAATTTTTATTTCTAAAGCTCTTGTGACATAAGTAAGCTTGTTAGTATGTGTTAGTTTTACTTTTAGTCAAGCACTTTATATGAAAACAGCAAGAAAAAAACTGACTTATTAACAAACTTGAGTATTATAAAAAAAAAAAGAGTTTAGACTTTATTACGCTCAGTCATTTTTAGATTACAAAAGCCTTTAATTCTTTTTTTTTTCAAAGTTATAAAAAAATTAAATTTTTAAACTTTTGGTTATAAAATAACAATAACTGATATTAAATCAACTAAATATCATAAAAAACCTATAAAAAAACTGTTCTGATATTTTTAGATATTTTAAGTATCCCTAGTCTAAAACAAAACTATCTTGTGTCAACCTCAGTTTGAAAACAAAAAAACCTTAAATAATCCTGAGTTATCTTAAGCTCTACTGAGTCATAATAACATTTTAAAAAATTTCAACACATCCTGCGGTATCCTGAGTGTTCTCAGAGTTCTGATTATGTGCCTATAAAACTACTTTTATAAAAAATTCTGACTCAAAACAAAAGTATATAAAACAATTTTGTAAAGGTCAAATGTTTACAGATTTTTGTTAAATATAAAGTTATTTTAAGTTTTATTTATTTTGAGATAAATTTGTTAAAATATTTTTGAACAATACATTTTTTATATCACAAACAAATTTTAAAGAGGAAACTTAAAAAAAGTTACATTTTTAAACTTTAGACCTAAATGGAATAATAAAATATATCTTTGTTTATAAATAAGACTACTTGATAAAAAAACTAAAAATCTGTTTTCTTTAAGTTTTTTAAACATTTTTTTTACTTAACTTTAAATGTTGTTATTAGTAATGTGTCTATATAAACAGTTTTGAGACACCCTAATGTAAAAGTGTATTTTAATTAGGTAATTTTAAAATAATTTTGAAAAAATTTGTTTTTGAATTATAATTTAAACTTACAAAATTTAGACTCTTTAGTAACCAATAAAGAACAAAACTTTTTTTAATAATATTATTATCTAACCTAATTGATAAAAACTAAGACTCTTAGGGAATAGTTGAAAAACAAGTTAAAAAGCTAGTAGATTATTTTGCTAAGAAAATTGATAAGTTTTTAAACTCTACTGGTTGGCGCAATAACAATTGTTGATATGTTAACTTTAAAATAAATAAATAACTCGCCCTGATCTGTAAAATGGAGGATAATATTTGTAAAAAACAATATTCTTGATTTAAATATCATGATATTCAGTAAAACTTTTGGATGACTGAAGTAAATACATATGACGTAATAATTCAAACTAAAAAGAAATAGCTGATAAATGAAAGATAAGTTAAAGTAGCATTCTTCAAACTCTTTTTGTCTCCAGTCATAAAAGTTTGTTGCTGTCTCAAGCGGATTTTAAATAAATTTCTTGCAAGAAGTTTAGTCATATAAACTTGCTCATTTTTCAAGTTTTTTGTTTTATCATCAAATATGTTTTTTTACAATTATTAAATAATATATCAGTTGTTTTCTAATTTAGAGTGTTATTTCAATCAAAGTAAAAAACGTAACACTTTGTAAAATTAACAACTAATAAGCAATCATTTTTCTAATAGGTAAATAAAGCTAGAAATAATAATTTTAATTATAAAAAACTAGCTAAAAAGATTAACTATAATAATTGTAGGTTTGGTTTTGGTGATTTTGTACACTTTTGAAGCAAATAGTAAATTAGCTATTGCTAATACTTTCTTCATTTTATTGAATCAAGTTTTCTTTAAAAATTTTATTGGCAACGCGCTAGTTCTTTTTAAGTAAATTTTAAAGATATTCAAATAGGTTAGTAGCTTTGCAGTATGAAGTGTTAATACCTTTACTAAATAACTATTTCTATGTAATAATATTGAAATATTTTTTTAACATTGTAATGGTAAAATTACGTATTTATTATAACTTTAGTTTTACTTTATAATTTTCTTCAACTGATCCGTTTTAAATTCAGTTACAATTTTGCTGTAATGACAATGCAAAATTCCTTGCATTGTCATTGTTTTAGAGATTATTTAGAGTTAGATACGGTTAAATGCACGATCCAGACAACAAACAGCCATATTTGTACAATGACAAAATATTTCAAACTAAATACTGATGCAACAAAACATCAGGATATCAGAATACATTGTCATGTAAGCAGTGAGTCAGTTAGTTTGGTGTGCAGCTTGAAGCAACAACTTATTTTGAACGTATTTGTGAATGTTAATTGTCAGTACTGTTTTGTTTTAAAGTCAATTTTTCAACTGATGTTTAATGGTTTAAATATTTGAGCCAGACTTAAATGCTTTATAGTTTATTAGATCTTTTACAGTTTATTACTTATTAAAAGTTTTACTTAGTTTTTAGTTTATTTTTTTAAGTCTTTTGATATAGATTTAAATAGCTACCAGCTCTTAAAGTTTCTAAATTAGCAATTTATATTTTTAATATTTTGTTTGTAACATTTTGTGATTCATTATATTATAGATTTATCACTCCAAACTGTCGTTTTTAAATATACAAAGCAGTCTCAAAAAGAATCTAGTATTTATAAGATAGTAATAGAATAACGTATTATTTAATTATGATGGGTAGTTATAACAAGTTAAGTGTACCATAATCCAATATTACAATGGCGTCCTTTTCCAGTGAGAACAATCAATCTTTCATTAAACAGTTAGATAATACAGAGATAGACACAACTATTAGCGACCTAGCAGAATTATTATACAAAAAATTGTGTTTTAGAAATTTTTTTTGACTATTTTGTTTATTTTTATTTTATGACATATGTAAAACTATCAATACTTTTGTTAACAGTTTTAAGTGTACTTTTAAAAGTTCAAGTCTTTTATTGCTAGTAGCACACTAATAAATATTAAGACAATCATTAATAAATAGATTAGGTTTATATATTTAAAAATTAGGTTTAAAGACATTTAAATCGAAATTCTTATACATAAAGCAAATTTTAAGAAGAAACATTTTACTGTCTACCAAAGACAGCTACAAACTTTCAACATAAAGTTCACTACACTTGCAGAAAGGTACTTCATTTTATAATACAGTTTTAACTAGTTTTATGTACTGTTATTATGGCGTCACATTGCTTTATTTCAAAAGTATTTTGACATACTTAATAGTTATTATGTTAGACATACTTTGAGAGTTTATTATAATCATTTTAATTATCATCAAATGTTAATAGTTTAGTTGAATTATAAAAGGTCTTGTTTAGTTAAAAAAATAATTTAAAAACAATATATAGAATAATGATAAAAAACAAATAATAATAAGCTTATATTTAAGTAAAATTTTTATTATCGTTAAGGCATCAAAATTAGAAAAAAATATGGTGTATTATTTACTTTAAAGATAAGCATTAATTACTATTAAACAATTTAAAAAAATGCATAGAATCCATTCATGATAAGAAATTACATGGATTACTTTGGATTTTAACAAAAAAAATCTGGTTGTTGATTTTGGTACAAAACAATGTTTTAAAATTTTGCTAATTTTAAATAAATATCTACCAAACTAACGAACTCATAAAAATGAGATTTTTATTTTTAATTTCTAAAAATAAATTTATAGTTCATTTTACACTAGCAGTATTACGAATTTGTTAAAAGTTTTTTTTTTTTTGTAAATCAATTAAACACAATTTTGGATCAATAATGATTAAAGACCTAATCTTGATTCCTGAAGTTTGCAAAGTCTTGATGAAGTTAAAAGTTTACTGTATTTTTCAGATAAAAGTCTTTACTAAATTCAAAACTTACCATAAGCTATGAACTATCGCACAATCATTTTATTATCATTCAACCATTTGATATTTACAAAGAAGAAGGTATTAACTTATATTTTAAAAAGTAAGTTATAAAGTCCAAGGGGTTTTAATGATTATGTTAAATGAGCTTAGCTCGTTTAGAGTATTATTAAGTTTTGAAGGTATTAGTATTTCTAGGTTCATTTCAATAGCATTGTCAGATAAAAAAAATACTTTAATCATATGTTTTTAAAACCAATTCCAAACTATAATTTATATTAAAATATTAGTTTATAGTAACAATAAAGCGTCTGTTAGAAACAGCAACAAATTTTTAAAAATATTAAACAAAGAATATGTTTCACTTTTCAATATTTTCACGTTTTATTTGTTAAGAATTACAAAGTACTTAACCAGAGAGCCAGGGATTTGCGACCTCTCTATGTTGGCAGTAGGTGTCTACTACAGAACCAGAGTGGCACTCATCTACGTAAATGGGACATAAGCGGAGTGGTAATGGAGGTACTTCCACATGATTAGTATGTAGTCAGAGTTGATGGTTCAGGGAGGCTTACTCGGAGGAACATAATTTTTTCAAGTATGTACAACTCAGCCTCAACAAGCATTGAAGCAAAAACAAAAAAAAAAGTTTTTTTTTTTAAGACACATGATTTTATGGATATAAGAAGCAATGGAATAAAATTTATTTTAGAAATAAACGAAAAACAAAACTAGCTATAAAATAATCTGTTAGGTTCAAAGTTTAGACAACAAAATACACATATGACATAATAAACAAGCTTTAACTTTTTTGTAACTTAAATTAGATTAGTAACGTTGCTACAAGTTTTGTACACGTTCAACTAAAGTTGTCTCAACTAGACAATAGTTTACTTATTATTGTATTGTAAATTTAATGCAGTCAAATTAGTAAAGTCGTTTAACTATACCTACAGAAGATGAGTAATAAAGGTTTCCGACTAGACTTGTCATAAATGTTTTTTAAATAAAAGCTGTTCAATCACACGTTATGTTTTCTAACGTTGCTGGATCACGCTAAAGTAAACATTTAGTATTATCAACTTTAGAAAAAAATTCTGGTTGAAAAATTCGTTTAAGGTTAAATATTTAAAAAAAAATAGATTAACCCCTTACCAGAACTTTAAATTTTAGGTTTAACATAACTGGTATGTCATAGGTAACGATTTTTTTCATGATTATAACTTTATAATTATTGTTATATTAAATTTAAAACCAGCTTAGTTAACTAACTAGTTGTACATTAGTTTTCTTTATCTTTAACAAAGTATGTATTTAAACATTTTTAATCAAAATATTTATACACTCTTTTTCGTATTTATTATTTTACTGTCTGCTATAGACAACTAATAATTTTAAAAATCTTATTCCTTCTAATGTAAAAAAAATATTTTAATTTATATTATATTGTTTAGACAGATTTTTAAAATTTAAACCATGACGTCACATGTTTATTTTAATCAATTTTAATTGATGAGTCGGTCTTTTTATGGGTTCTATTTTATGGTAATTGTATTTATGGGCTATAGTACTAGTTGATATTAAATTTCTTATTTTGCTGGTATTACAAACAGCTTCAAAATTTAAAATTAAAAATAACTGTTATGTAAGAAGTATTTAAACTATTTACTTATTTATAACTTTTAAAACTTGTTAGTATAGAAAAATTTTAAATATACTATTAAGCCAATTTATTTTTCCATTTTAAATTTTGTCTTTTAGTTTTATATCTAATAAAATTGTCTAGTTGATTTTAATTTTTTTAAGTTTTATTTTATAGACTTAATAAAGATGTATGACCACAGATATTTTTGTGTTTTTGTTTCACTGCTCTCAAATAAACTTAAGAACAGGTCTACGGAGTCTACAAAATATTAACACACATTAGAAAAAAAGCATGTATAATTATGTATAGTGTTTATGTGGGTAGTAACTATAAACGAACTTTATGATTTAAAAACAAAATTTCGAATAAAAGCATAAATTATAAAATTGTCTACAAAAAAATACAAATTTAATAAAAGCAAACACTTACCTCAAAAAGCTCTATGAGTAGGTAAATTTTTAAAATGATAAATAAATTGAGTTGTGCAGAAATGTTACGTCATAATAGTTTTAACAAATTGGTCAATAATTTATGCAGCTTAAAAACATGAAGTATTAAATTTGCAAGTGTTTGTGATTGTAAATGTGAGTGTTGTGGAATAAATAAGTAGACAGAGTTATTTAAAGTAAAACGTCGGTTGTTTGGACAAATAATCGATAAATCTTGCCGCTTATTCAGAAGTAGGTCTTTATCTTCTGCTGCAATTACTGCTCATTCTGTATTGCAAGTTGCGGCAAGATTTATATAACGTTTGTCCTCACAACCGACAACTCTACTTTAAATAACTCTGTCTAATTATTAGTAATGTACCGGACCCGGATCCGGACTTTTTTTTCAAGTTAGAATCCGGCCGCAACCGGACCCGGACTTTTTTTTAAATTAGAATCCGGCCGGATCCGGATATCAGACAAAAATTGCAATATACGGCCGGACCCGGATAGTGAGTCCGGTACATCACTAGTATAAACTAGCCTGAGTCAGAATGAGGTTTTTAAAAACTGAAAAAAAAGAACTTTAATCTAACGATAAGTAGAACAGCTAGCCACAAGGTTTACAAAGTTAGGTGTTATTTACAATTAAAAATCTGAAAACAAGTTCTTGAACAAAATAAAATAGAAATTTACAAAATATTGAAAACTGGATCAGCTAAAACTCATTCAACATTTAAAAAAAAACTTGCCCGAGTTTTTATAAAAAACTAAACTAGTCTGAGGCAGTCCAAGATTTTCTAAAATTCCTAAAAATTTTCAAACTAGCAGGGTTGCCACTGTTTAAGTCAATAAAACTAGCTAGAGTGAGTATAAACAAGCCTGAGTCAGAATGAGGTTTTTAAAAACTGAAAAAATACTTTAATCTAATAATCAGTAGAACAGCTAGCAAAGGTTGACAATTTGGTAGTAAAATTGTGGACTGATTGTGGTACACTTAAATTATTAGTACTACCCATCATAATTAAATCCTACGTTATTTAATTAATATCTAACAAATAATAAATTCTAACTGAGACTAGTTTCTATAATCAGACACGACAGTTTTGAGTGATGAATCTTTTATATAAAACACAACAAGAAATACTAGCATATACAAAATTATTAATTACTTTGGTAAAACTTTTTAAACTGGAAGCTACTAAAATCTATATCAAAAGGCTTAAAACTATAAACTAAAAATTAAATAAAACTTTTAGTAAAGAAAAAACTGTAAAATTTTTAATTAACTATTAAACTATAAACCTGGCTTAAATATTTAAACAATTAAACACCAGTTGAAATATTCACTTTTAAAATAAAACACTACTTTCAATAAGCATTCACAAAAAAGTTCAAGATGTTTTGTACTTCAAGCTTCACACCAAACTAACTAACTGGTTACATATAAACTGCCTGTCATGTTCTGATGTTTTGTTGCATCAGTATTTAGTTTGAAACATTTCGTCATATGATTCTCAATAGCTCGTACATTCAACCGTATTAACTCTAAATATTCTCTGAGCTCAACTTTAAACAATAAGTAATTCAAGTATTCATTCCAAAGTTTTCAATTTTACAACATATGTAAAGAGTTGCATTTCTGAAATATTTATTTCATAGTTTAAATGTAAACAAATGTAAATTAGTCACGTGAACAGAATGAGCCAATCACGGTAGGTGTTTAATTTTAACTGACGAAAATTAATCTTATTAATTTACACAGGGTTTGTTTTTGAATTAATACTTTTCAGTATGCTCTTTTTTACTAACTAGATCCGGGTCCGGCCTTTTTTTCAAATTAGAATCCGGCCGGAACCGGATCCAGACTTTTTTTTCAAATTAAAATCCGGCCGGATCCGGATATTAGACAAAAATGGCACTATCCGGCCGGAACCGGATAGTGAGTCCGGTACATCACTACTAATTATGCACTTATTTATTCCACAACACTCACATTTAAAATCTCAAAAACTTGCAAATTTAATACTTCATGACTCAATCTAACAAAAAATAGCCTAATTGTTTAAATAATAGCAGCTGTGTAGAAGTTTGTGTCTTGATAATTTAGTTAACTGTAATTGTTTCCAGAAGACAGTAATTTTTTCGCTTGTCTTTATTTTTTTAAAGGTTTTCCATCTTTAATGCTTATTTTACTTTACCTGAGAGTTTGTTTGAAGATACATTACAATTTTGTATTTAGTTTTGTTGTCCAAAGATTATAAAAGTTGTTTGTTAGTCTTAATATATGTTTTGTTGTTTTAGCACAGTATTTTAATTTTGTTAATTTAGGTTTTTTTTATACTTAAGCGATGTCCAATTAGGATTTTTTAACTTTGAACCAACTTTTGCTAGACTTTTTTACATTTGACAATGAAAATTGTTTGTTTTTTTAACATTTATAAAATCGAATTAAAATGACTTAAAAAAACTTAAACCTAGTTTTCAAAGTTTATTTCAAAAAAATTACATACTATATATAAATGTATTTTAACATAGGATTTACAACTGTTTTGATTTACAACTATAAAAGTAACTATAAAAGTATAATTTTTACCACAAACGCTCAATTATTTGCAATAAACAAATTTAAAATGAGTTTCAGAGAAGTAACAACTATTAAATTAATTTTTTTTCTTCCCTAAATTTTAGAAGTCTTTATAAGACGACTAATTTCGACTCAAAATTTTGAAAAAATCCCAAATGATAACCGCCATGTTTTATCGCTGTAGCTAGAATATTTATCAAACTGTTTAACTAGAATGGTTACTAGAATAATATTTTATCAAAAAAATATGTAAATAAGTATTTTATTGCTTTAACTATGTAAAAAAAGTAGTACGAAAACAAAGTTCACGTCTGTTTTATATTAGCTTTGTTCCTTTGAAGGAATATATCCTGAAAATTTGAGGTACCTAGCTTAAAAAACCTAGGCAAGATAGATTTTTAGTGAAATGGATATTTCCGCGTTTTTATTTTGCGCCTTTCAGTAGGTTCCTATGGTACTCTTTGACCGCTTATATCTCAAAAATTACTCTGAATTTTGTAAAACTATAAAACGCATCTGGTAGATAAGATGAATATAAAAAATAAGATCAACTTGTAAAAAAAGTGTTTCAACCCCCTATAGCCTAAATTGTAAATATTAATTAAAATTTTCAACCTTGTGGCAAGCTGTTCTATTGATTGTTAGGTTAAAATAATTACTTTTTTTTTGTTTTTAAGAACTTCGTTCTGACTCAGGAAAGTTAATAATCACTCAGGTTAATTTTTTTGAATCAAATAGTGGCAACCATGTTATTAGCTAAAATTAGGTGATATTCTGGTTGCAAAAAATCATGGAAACTTTAGTGTAAGAAAAATAAAGAAACTTTTGTAATTTTTATTAAAAGCATTAATAATCAAACTAAATAAAAATGGTAAGTTTAAATATTTTGTGGAAAAGATTGACATGTGTTTTAAATATAGTGTGATTAATTAAGTTAGCAGAAATTAAGTTAGCAGCACGATTTGTACAACAAACAAAATTTGAAAATATAGCAATTAAAGTTAGTGCATACATTTATTATTATTATTTACAGTGTTCATTATTGTCTAAGATTATTATTAGTTATGTCATTTATGGGGAGTTATTTGACCGTAACCTCAGAAGATGATGCTGTTGCTGTTTGCACCAACAAAATCAAAGTGGGTAATAATCCTAAAAGTTATAGTACTACTTCTTTACATAAACCTTTATCAGCTAAGCACAATGTGATTTACGCAGCAGCAAAAAAAAACTTCAGCAGAAAAGGCAGCAAGCAGCACTGGTTTGCCTTCAGCTCCAAAGAAAATAAAGCTCGCTGCTATGAAGCAATCAACCATGAATGATTTTAGAAACTTAGAAATTTGGGACTAAGATGATACAAAAACAATTATGACTAATGAGAAGTTCATCAATATGATTGCTATTGACAACCAGCCGTTTTTGATAGTAAATGATAAAGGCTTCATTGAACTCTTTGCACATTTAGAGCGAAGATATTTGATCCCAAGCAGAATTTATTTTAACGAGGTAATGCTTCAACGGGCTTACCAAAATTTGACGTCTGTTACTTCTAAACGTCTGGAAAAGTCTTTAATTTTTTCCTTTACGACAGACATATTGACTAATTCAAAGACCAATACGTCATATCTTTCACAGAATGCGCATTGGTTAAATGAAAGTTTTGGTTATATTCACCGTGTCTTGCATTGCCAAGAAATGGAAAGTCGCTATACTCGACTCAATATTTTAACTAACATTAAAGATATGCTCCAAAAGTAAAAAATAAACTACAATCAGGTGCACTTGATTGTGCGAGATAATGCTTATAATATGAGGCTTGGTATGGTGTTGTCAAGTATAGCATCAATTCCTTGATTTATTCACACACTACAACTAATTATAAAGGATTCATTGTTTACGGACGAGTTTGTAGAAGTGTTGCTATCAAAAGCATGAAAAATTGTTGGCCAATATAGCCATTCCTCCAGCCAGACAAGCTAAAATTAATTCAAGTTGTTATAAATTCCACAATAACAAAGCAAACAGCCTTGCTACAAGCTCAAGATGTCCAAACGTGGTAGAATTCGACCTACCTAGTGCTATAAAGATTAAATAAGTTAAAAATTAGTGTCCAGAATTATGTAGCTAGCCATTTGCAAGCTCTTATCATTACAGAAAAGAGTGGCAATTGGTATGTCTGGTACTAAAGCTTCTTGAACCTTTTCAATTAGTTACTAAAGATTATAGCAAAAATTATGCTCTAGTCTTTAGTGTTATCTCACATGCACGGGCACTGAAAAACTTCATCGGTCACCAAGCACGTTGCGTGCTCGATTTAAATGCTGCTAAAAACCTAGCAAAAAGTGGAAAAGGCGTGCGAAAACAGGTTATACAGTACCTTCTCGGATTTAAACCTGAATGATAACAGTTTACTGTTAACCATAACGGCTGTTGATCCGCGCCATCGTCTTTCAGTTTCAACTTCTAAATTGAAAAAATAAGCTAAGACACTGCTTCAAATGGAGGTCAACAAGCATAGCAGCATAGCAGCACAGCGTTGAGACTCTCCTACACAAAAAACCGTTAGAGAGTTCAAAGTCACAATCTTCAATGTTTGATCCAAATGACTTTCTTAGCCTTTACTGTACAGAAAAAGAAGAAGAAGAACAGAACCAGCAACAAAATATAAAAAGTGACGAGGTTGTTGCTGAGATTAACAACTTCTTAACCAAAGTAAATTTAAAAATTCATGCCGAGGAAGCCGATGTTTTAGAATGGTGGAACTTAAACCGAGCAAAATACTCCTATCTTGCAAGCTTTACAAGGAAATGTCCGTCTGCACCTCCATCTTCTGTGTATTCAGAACGATTGTTTTCTAAAGCTGGCAATTTGTATGAAAATAAGCACAACCGCTTACTTCCAAATACTGGGGAAAAGCTTTTACTTCTTAACCACAACTTAGCATAAAAAATATTTTAGTGTTTCTTATTGTTCTTTTAATTTGAAGTTTTTTTTACTGTTCTTTCAGTTTTAAGTTTTTCATTTAATTTCAATTTTAATAAAATTTAAATGTGAACATTGTTCAGAAAATTAGCAAACATACAGCTACTATTTTTAACTTTTAATCTTAACTAGAGCTTAATAGCAAATTATAAACTTTCTTATTATTTAATTAATTTAGCAACATACTAATATTTTTTGTTTAATTTTATTTTAAACTATAATTTTTCAAAGTTCAAAAGGATATAGTTAGATATAACACAAAAAAGATAAACCTTGCTTAATTATACTTAGTTAGTATTTAGATATATAAAATTGCATTATCGTAAATAGTAGTCTTTATACTACTTACATTACAAATAAATTAGAGTATTAAGAATCCGTTTCCAGATCCGAACTGATTTTAATTTTAAAAAATATACTGATCCGGGTCCGGCCGGATCCTATATGAAAAAAAAGTCCGGTTCCGTGTCCGGTACATCACTACCTACCTGCTATTAAAAATGTTACTTTATAATAACTTTCAATTAAATTTTTGCCCATAAAACGTTTAATGGATATTTTGATTAACTTAAAGTAAGGTTGTTATTAAAACTTAAGCATAAGTTATGAATAGTTTTGTAAAAGAACAGCTAAACTTTATCAGTTATATACTAAAACATTTTTATAGTTTAAATTACAGGAAGAAAAATCAGAAAATTTTGATTGAATTTTACCACTTACTTTACAAAGTGATGCTTATAAAAAAGGAAGTATGAGTAAACATCTAAATAATATGGATAGTTTTCCTATTATATATACACTAAGAGCAAGTAGTTCAGGTTTTAGAGTTTAATTTATATTGGCTTACATGTTGGTTACTACTCCTTATATTAATTCAATAAGTTAAAAGAGCGATTTAACAAAATTCAAACTTTAATATAAAGTAAAACCCTTTTTAATAAATAAAAGATCATTATCTGATTTTAGATGATATAGTTAAAACCTGTATTATCATTGCAATATTTAACTAAGTTTTGTTTAAAAAATCAAAAATGTTGCTATTTGTAAAAAACTTATACGTAAACACTGTTTTTTAACATACCTTGCTCGAAATTTTTTTATATAAAATATATTCTTTACATATAAAACCAAGTTTCCCGTAAATGTTTTTTTAACTTTTGTTTAAAAAATTGACAACAAATTCTATTTTTGAAATTTTTATAGTATTAACTGACCTATAATTATCTTAAAGCACAAGTTTACTGTGAAAAATTGTATACATGATTTAAACTAAACAATAACTATCATAATTATTGTTTGAAGCTCAAATTATAAGGTTTTATTCGTATCAAGTATGTATTTAATATAGCTATAAACGGGTATCTTTGGCATTTAAAATGAACTATAAAATGTTCCAAAACTTTTTTTTTACTGGAATAGGTTAATATTGAGGTACTTTGGCACAACCATAGTTTGATAGATATTTACTGAATTCACAAGGTTCTTGTGACCAAGTGTCATTTTCCACATCATAAATTAAAAAAGATTTCTTTCTACTTTGAAACACAGCAACCTTGTTACCAATTAAAATAACGGCAAGTGGGTATCCTAAGTAGAGATTATAAGGCGGTTTAAGTAAAACAAACTTTTTACAAGTCGAGTCATAAACTTCACATGTATGGCCAAAACCTCCAAACAAAAATAATTTGTTTTTTACAGCAACTGATTTGTGACGAGATCTTTCTTTAACCATGTTAGGCATGTTTGTCCATTCATTAGCTACATGATCATAAGCTTCTACAGTTTTTAGTCGACCGTTGTTATCTCCACCGGAAACAACAATTTTTCCTTCAAATACTGCACAAGCTAAACGGTGTCTTGCGTTCTTCATTTCAGCTACTTCGTTTATGCTAAAATCTGCTGCTTTAAATTTAAAACAAGAGTTGACAGCTCTTTCTTGAGTAGATCCTCCTAAAACATAAGCGTTCCCCATAAATGAACACAGACTAAATCCAAAATGTTCATCGGGAGTATATCCTACAACTTTCCAAGTTTTAGTATCACTTGAGTATTTTTCAATAGACATTATGTCGTTATAATCATAATCAAGACCACCAAATACAAAAATGTCACCCTTTATGCAAGCTACTTTCGACCTTAGCCTACCTTCTTTAAGTTGTGGTAAACTTGTAATATTATTTAGATTATTTTCTAAAGTACTGTACACATCACTTACAACTTTTTCTTTTTTGATGCTACCACCACATACAATTATGTTAAATTTATTTTGGTCACAAAACCTACTATAAGTTTTCAAATTTCTTCTGTGTAAGCCTTTACTTTTTCCATCAATTATTTCATCTATGAAAGCAAGATTGTCTATGAAACACAACATTTTCCCTGAAATGAAATTGAGTGCAGTAACTGATAAAAGCGTTAGACGAACTTTCAAAAAAAGATGTTTTGCATATATTTTTCGTTCTTTAAAACTACCTAACCAGGAAACTACTGCGTTAAAAACTTCTAGTTCAGAGTCAATGTTCAAGTAACTACTAGACAATATTTTAGCAACATATTTATGGTCTAAATCTAAAAATTTTTTAGATTCGCTAATAACAGGAAAGAGACGTTCGATAAATAGAATCGGAGCTTTTCGTATGTTTGAGAACTTAAAAATTTGAGATAACTGATAAAGAGCTAGAACATTGTTTAAATTAATTTTTTCTTCGATGCTTCTGTACACTTGTTTATCCACACCTTCATTTAACATCATTTTGTTTTCTTTTAAAGATAAAATGAAAGTACTGACATCTGGCATTGTTTTTCCTGTAATAAAAAAAAGTTTATTATAAAAGGTCTCACTAAACACAAACTCTAATCAATAAAATACTTTAGACAATGTTCAATCACTAATAATTAATAATTTTGAGTTTTGTTTTATAATATTAAACAAGTATAATTATACCATAATAACAAAAAAAAAATCTTAAAGACTGTTTTTGAAACTTTGCATTAAAGTTGTTTTCCGTAATACATATTTTGTTATAAAAAAACATTTTAGTATAGTTTTTTTTTGTTTTATAGTTGTATTTAACAAACCACAACTAAAATATTTGCAAATTCACTGATATTAAAAAGATAATCTAAAATATTTAAAATATAAAAAGTTACAAGCAAACTCAAAAAACTTGTCAATCTTGTACAAATAAGCTAGAAAAAACTTGTTTAGATTTACTAACAGAAATAAATAACTGTTATAAATTTTTATTTCATAGTTTTAATTAAGGATGAAAATATACTTTTATTGAGTTTATGAAATTTTCAAATAAAAACTTCTTCAGCGTAAATTCATCAAGATATTTTTTTTGATGATTTAATTTATAAAATAGATTTAGTATGTTTAATTTAAATTTTCATAAAATTGTCTCTAGTTGAGATGTTTAATCAGTTTTATAACTAATTAAACGTAAAAATTAATTAATGTTTCTCTAAACTTGTATTTAATTTAGCAGCTAAAAGAGAATGTAAACTGTATAAGACTTTACACAAAATTTAAAACTTGAAGTAGGCAACTTTTATATTCTTCTAAGTGCCTTAAAGTGCGATTTAGAATGGATAAAATTTCAAGGAACACCGTATTTTGAATAACATTACTTCAAACTAAAACTACTGAAAAACGACTTCGCATTCTATTAACTAAAAAAACTACACAATTTAAAACAACAAATTAAACTTTAAATATTTTGTTAGTACAAATTGGTAAAAGCCTTGTGTTTGCTTGACGGAAACAACAGTTAGAATTAAACATCACTTTATTTATTTATTTATTTCATTACACATTTTCTTTACTAATTTAGTTTTAAAAGTTATAGACAACAAGTTAACAAAAACAAAATTACTATTTTGAATTACATAAAGAAAACGAACGATAGTCTATAAAAACATACCTTCTTTAATTTCCTCCTTTCGTTTTTGCTCACGTTTTAAATTGAGTAAATTAAAGGAATTTTCTTTACACTGCTTAACTAAATCATAGCCTAGAAAATTATTACAAGGTAATTTACTATTTCTTTGTTCCACATGAGAGGCTCCATATTTTATTTTTCTTTCATCAGCTCTATAAGAGCACTTTGTGTCCAATGAATCTTGGACGTCATTTGAAATAACTTTATCCATATTTTAATTATGTTTGTAAATTTATGTGTGCATAAAAGTTTATTATTAAAAGATTCTTCTATAGTTTTAGATAATTTTTTCAAACGAATTTTTAAGCTGTAATTTAAATAAAACTTTCACAACAAATTATGTAATAAGTAACAGTAAACTATAGAAAAGATTTTGAAACAATATGACTTAAGTTTTGCCGATATGTAAGCCTCATTTATTTTGGACACATAATTTTCTTATGTTTTATTAAAAATATTTCTTAATTCTATAGTTCACTACTAAAGAAGCAACAGAATTAGATAATACTAGCAAACAATTATAGAAAACAACATATAAGAAAAACATAAAACTAAGGGATATTTTTATAATTGTTCATTAACAATTTTGTTTAATAATTTTTTTAATAAAACAAACATATAAATTCAGTTTAATTTCTGATTGTCACTTGATAACTTAACTCTTGTTAATAACTTTTTTCTCACTTTGTAGTTATGCTGAGTTATGTTCAGATATAAAGTTAATTGATATAAGTTTTGAAGTTAAATAATATTAAGATATATTTCAAAATTTTTGTGCTCTTTATTATCAACTTTGGAATATATAATTAGATTTTATAATTCGGCATCATGTCTCAGCATTTTACAGCGTATGGCCCTCTAAAGTTCTGATGTAATTTTCTTACTGGATCGACAATAAGTTGTAAATTACCCTTACAAAGATATAATAATTTTATTTATTTATTTTTTGAACTTATCCATTAGTTCCAGAGTATCTAGTGTAAGTTTCAAAAAATGGCCTATGACCCCATTTGATCTATTTGTTGCTTATGGACCCCCAGGGGGCAATATGAATCACTTTTGAAAACCCTTATCTAATTAAAATTTTTATTAGCTTTCTACAGACGGCATTAACACTGGATTGTTGTCTAATAATATTTTCCTATTTATACTGATAACTATTATACGTATAGTTTTCTATCATTAGGTTAAATATCTACTTAGTAGCCCTTAAGATAATAAATTTACTAAAAACTATAAATACTGTAAATTTAAACAAAAAAAAATAAAAATTTAAATTATTAGCAGCTTGAATAACCAAAACAGTCTTAACAAGTTCTAAAAACAAATATTAAAAAAAAATACTTTTTTAGGTATTTAAAACAAACTAAAATAATAAAAATGTACCAAAAGCATTAAATAAATTTTTAGCACTGTCTTTAACATATTAATAATACTTTCACTACCTCAAAAATCATTTTAAAACAAGAGGAGATTTAAGAATTTTTTTGCTTATAAATTTTAAAACACAACAACATTTTTGTTTTTTGTTTTAAAGTATACTCTTTACAGAATTTACAGCAGAATGATAAAGTTAAATTAAAATATGTTTTATTTTGAGTTTTTGGGTTTATTTGGTTGGTGAAGAGCCAATAATATTAGAGAAAATTTTGACTTTTTTGTCATTTGGGCATATCTTAAAAACTAGACTTATTTTTGTAATGAATTTTTTTAGATTATTCCTTCAGTAAACTAACTTTATCGGATAGTTTCTTTTATTTTTATAATTTAATACTTTGTGAGATATGAGCCTTATATTTTAACTTTTGGTGTTTAATTATAATCTGTTTGTTTAATCAAATAGAAATTTTTAAGAAAATCTAAATTAACTGAATAATAATAAATTTCAAGTTAAAAACTAAAAAAAAATATTTTAAGTTTTGTTTAATTTTGTTGCTGGAACACAAATACTACAAAAATGTCCACATTATTTTTTTAGTTTCTGCACCATATGTTCTTACGATTGAAAAATCCTAAATGTTCTACTTTTTTGTAGGCTATAACACCAACCCAATTAACCCAAACTCAAAAAAACACAAATCTTCAGCCATATCATTTAGCTAACAAATTGTGTAAAAAAATAATTGAAACTAAATAACAAAAAAATTATTTCTATATGTTAGTAAAACATATTTTTGAAAGAATAAATTCATTAACTAAAAATCTATTTAAGTTTTAAAGTTTTTTAGACAAAAAATATGAAACTTAAAATTTTCTCTAGTTTACAATTTTGGCTTTTGACTATCCTCAGTTTTCTAAATTTACATCTTAAAAAATATTATTAACAAAACTCATCTTTTGAATTAAAAAATATTTTTTTTTTTCTTTTTTACTCACAGAATTAAAAGAGAATTACAAATATTCTTATTTTTTTAAAGTGTTACATTTTTGTTTCAATTGAAACCTTTATACAATCTTTACTTTTAACATGTGTTTGTGTTTTAAACTTTTATAGATATTTAAAAGCAATAATATTTTAGCTTATATGAGTTAATTTTTTTTACGATTTTCACCAAATTTAAAACATAAGAAAATAATAACCTAGTTTTAAAATTAGGTCTAACATGATAAAAAAAAATTGTTCATATATAGCTCTTTTCAATAGCTAAATAAATAAAAATTTACTCTACTTTTTTATTATTTTAGATAGTTTTTCATGTAATAATAATTAAGTAAAATATTGATTATTATTATTATTGACTGAAAACTAAAAAAAAAATTGTTACAAATTTTACAACTAAACAACAAAAGCTTATAACTTATTTAGCTCTAAATACTAAATGACTTATTAAACTTCTATTATCTTATGCTTCTACTTAAAATAAGCCATTTTTGTACTCTTTTGGGTCCGATTTCTAATTCAAGGTTTTTCCCCTAATATCTGCCGAGTCAGCATTAAAAAAATATAATTTTTTTTGTTTTTATTTGTACCCTTAACCCAATTCAACCTTACTCAAACATTTTTAAACTAATTAAAAAATAAAATCTTAATAGTTGAAAAAATAAACAACATAAAAAAAGTTTTTTTTTCTATGATGACTCAGCAAATATTGGGAAAACACCAAAAATTTTAATAAGACTCCTTATTCTCTGACTTGTTTTTTTAACGGCTTATTTCATTTTAATAATTTTTTGACATTGATATGGTGGTTTATACCAGTCGTCGTCAAGGTGAAAACTAGTGAACACGATTTTTTTGGGGGTACACAAAATCTTTAGTGTGCCCGAAACTATTTTGGGGTTGCACGAAATTTTTAAGGTGTATAAAAAAATTAAACTTAATTCTACTAGCTTATTTTAAGCGATAAGTTTAACATCAATGTTAAGTCTAACCCATAATGCTTAATTTTAAATTTATTTTACTAGCTATTCAGCTGATTGTCCACTCTAGTGTTCGGAAGGCTGAAATTATTTTAGTAGATAGTTTTCTTCTCTACAGTTAAGAAAACAGCTGTAATTAAAATGATAAAATGAAATCTATTAAAAATCTTCAAAAGATTTGAGAAAAGTGAGAAGTGAGGACCTTTTGACAATCAACTACTTACTTAAGGAGAACCATAAAACCTATAGGACATCTAAAATACTAAACAGTTTTCGTAAGAGATTATTGTTGTTAAACTTTCAGACACATTTCAAATATCCTTACTAAGTAAATACTCAAACTAATTTTAAATGATTAATTTAAATATGTTTATAAAGTAAGAAATAGTTAGTGTCTAGTTACATCAGGGTTGCAACACACTCATTATACATACTATACTCAGGAAAACTATGGACAGTGTAAAAATTTTTAAGTTCTCAAAACAACTCAGGCAGGTTTAGAATTTAGTGTTAACGTAGGTCAGCTTGTTGATGTTTCTAAAAACTAACTTAATTTTTAAGGTTTTTTGAAATCATCAAGCTAAACTTTTCATTAAATGTTAAATGAGATTAAGTTGATTGAGTTTTGGTATTTTATAATTTTTTTTCCAAACAATTGATTTCCGCTGTTTTAAAAAAGTTTTTTTTAATTTTATCCTATTCATCATATATTGTTTTAAAATAAAACGAAAATTCTTGATGACATTTTACAGTCATTCAAAAGAGTTTTTGGTCACTAAAAATATTTATTCAAAAATAACCAAAAAAAAATTATTTTATTTTAATTTTTTGGATTTTTAAAAATTAGTATCAATATACTCTAAATGAGTTTTAACAAAAATTTTAAAAGAGTAGATAATTTAAATACAAATAATTACTTAAAAAAAAATATAATTTTTTTGGTTATTTTTGCAATTTTTTTTTATCTTTAAAATTATGTTTTGACAGATTTTTAGTGAAATAGTCTTTATTCCCTTTTATAAAAACAACTGCATATAGCTAAATTTTCAAAATTAATTTGCTCCAGAAAAATTAAAGCTAAGAAGGTATTTTTTTGTAGTCACTACTTATGTGATTACCCAACATAAAAAAATACTTAAAGAAATTCCAAATTTTTCATTTTTGAAGCGCAACAGATTATTTCTAGTGCCCACTTAACCTGTAACCCTGGAATTTGCTAAATTAGACTTAAAACCATAAACTTCAAGAAAAAATAAATATTAAATTTAAATGTTAAATAGTTAATTTTTGACGTAACACAAAAATCTATTACACAAATACAAGTTTTTAGTCATGTTAAAAATAAAAGAAATGAAAACCAAATTCATAGCAGCTTCTTTCAATGTTGTTTTGCTACTTAACATAATTTTTTAACCTTTTACTTAAGTTTAAAGTAAAAGTGGACAAAAAAATGTACTGACAAAACATTTTTAAAATTCTAAAAAAACTAGTAGCCTGCATGTATATATAAGCAGACTTGTCATTTTAACTTGCATACTGCTTTAAAACTAGAGTCTTGAAAATATTTATAATTAAATAATAAGTATTTATAGTAACAAAACTACATTAGTCATACTAAACAAGAAATAAACTTTTTTCAATGTAAAATATGGAGAAAAGTGTAAAAAAATTTAAATTAATTTTAGTAAACAACAAAAGAACTTTTATTTTTACTACACTTATTTTCTTAATGATACATTTTCACATTTTAAATACATATAAAAGGGTGACACATGCTGTTAAACTTTCTAATAAATAGAAATCAAATATTTTTTTTGAGAAAACTTGTCTGAGTGAATTATAGGTATTTTAATGTCTTAAAGGTTAATTTTTTATGCGGTTTTGTAATGTCAAAATACATGTTTCATAAAAAAAAAAGTTAACATGAAAATATATCAATAATAAAAATTGAGTATATTTAAAAAAAAATAAAAAAATTATACTAGAAAACTACAATACTCTTCTAGTAAAAAATATTCAGCGCTTGACATAGAGTTGTTAACTAAATGTTTACTTGAGCTTGTCTCACAGCACATTTTGATCTATTTTAGAGTTCGACTTTAAAAAATATTTTACTGATGTTTTATTTAGGGTAAGCAAAAAATACTTATTCAAAATTTACTTAAATTATTTTAAACGGATTTATACTATTTTATACTTAAACAAATAATAGTTTACTCAGTTTTTATATATCTTTATTCTATTGTCACCTTTATATGTAACTGCTTTAACATAAAATGACCTGCCCGAATAATTATTTTGCGATTTTTTTATTGAAATATAGCAGCTACGCTTACTACCTCTAGATTACACCTTACTACAACTTTAGAAACAATGGTCTAAAGTTTAAGAACCTTTTTTTTAAGTAAACATGAGTAAAGGTTTTTCTGAGCTATACAAAAAATAAGAAATGCAGTGAGACAAGCTCAAATTAAAATAAAGTTGTATGATCTACGAAAAATAATATTATTAAAAACCCTATTTAAACCCTGACTAAATATAATACTTCCAGGATTGCCACTAAACCTGGTATCTAGGAATTTGCTAATTTAGACTTAATAACCTTCAACTTGAAAAACAAGAAAAAAGTCTTCAAATTTAAACAATATTTACATGTTAAATAGTTAAATTTAACTAGAAACAAACATTTATTGTAAAAATACAAATACTTTGTCATCATAAAAACAAATATTGAAAAAGACATTCTTACTAGCTTTGTTTAATATTGTTATACTAGTTGACATAGTTTTTGACCTTTTACTTAAGTTTAAAATAAAAGTTAATTAAATACAATGTTTTATAAAACCTTTTGAAATTTCCTAAAAACCAGTGGCTAGCCTGTAGTTACAAGCAGACTTGCTATTTTAACTTGCATATTATTTTAAAACTAGAGATTTGGAAACATTATTAATCTAATGATAATTACTAATATTAACATAACTACACTCTTCATACTATATATAATAATATAGTTTTTAAATGTTAAATATAAAGAAAAATGGAAAACATTTTAAATTAACTTAAGCAAAAAAAATCTTTTTATTTCTAACTATACTTGATTTTTAATGATACATTTTAATTTTTAAATAAATATGACAAAGTCTGAAACATGCTGTTAAATCTTTTAACAAAAACTTATTAAAAAACTTTTTTTTTTTGATTAGATTAACTTTAAATTATAAGTTTTTTCTGCTTACTTCGTAAAGTTTAAAACTTTAGAAAAATACTTGTTAACAAAATATTAATTTTATAATATTCAACAAATAGTTATGTAAATATTAAAAAATTTAAATAACTAAAGGGGCCTTGAGGACATTATTTAAAACTTTCATTTAACATTGTGGAGTTGCAAACAAAGAGCAAATTAAAAAAGGTCTTTTTTTTAATTTTTAGTTTAATGGAGTAAACTCGTTTGAGGAGACCATAGCTTTTTTAATTTCTTAAAGGAGGGCTTTTGAAAAAAAGTTTAGGAAAGCTTAAAGTAGACAGACTATAGCATAGGTTTTTATTTTCTTTGATTGCTAAAAAAAATTACTAAAGTTTGATGTAAGTGTAAAATTCTACTGTTTTATTATATTTTTAAGAATTATTTCTAATTTTCAGCACAAAATAATAATATTTAGATGAAATAATTTATAAAAAATAGTTATTAACAAAATAGTGATATAAAACTTATTACTAAAATTTATTATTAGTTAAAGCTTTAGCTAGTCAAAGTTGCTAAAGTTGTTTTCTATACTGTAAATAAAAGATTTATAACATTTTTTTTTGCGTAAAAATTAAGTATGACTAGTCAAAACTTTATTTCTATACCACCTTTAAGTTATTTTCTAAAGTTAGGGTAAAATAAAAGATTGTTGTTTTATATTAAACTTTACAAAATTTTATAAAGTTTTTGAATATAGCAGGGTTGCCTAGTGTTTTTAGCGAATTTTCTTCAGGTTTTCAAAACTTCTTTTAGGAAGTAAAATTTTTTGGTACACTTTTAGATAAAAATTAAGTTTAAGATAAGAAACTTTGTTATATTTTATGAAAACATTTTAAAGATACTGTAAAGCTACTTTATATGTGTTTGTTATGGAAAACAATTGTTGATGATGAAAAAAAAAAATTATACGATAGATTTTTTGTGTTAAATCGAGACACTACTGCTCTAAATTTTACTACTGAACATGATAAAAATTCCAGAATTTTTTTAGGTATTTTTGGTGATTTTTGTAATTAGTTCTTGTTGTTTTTTTTCTAAAATTACAGGTTTTTTAGCCTCAATTGTCAAATTAAAAGTTTCCAGATTTTTTGCAACCCTGATAAAGGTTAACCTTACATAAATTTATAACAAAGAAAATAACTAATTTAAATTTCTAATTGAGAGTCAATTGTATCTTTTATATATAATGCAAAACCAACTAAAACTAAACAAGTAAACTAACAAAGATCAGTTTGTAAGTTACAGACTTTTTGAAATGAACTTTTAATAGGTTTAAATTACTACTGCAACAAATTTGTTTCTCCATTAAAAAATGTTATAAAGAAAAATTTTTTTAAATGACATATTTTTTGTGTCAAATCATTTTTTTAAACTGAAAGTAAATAAAAATTGATTTGACACAAAAAATATATTATTTAATAAATTTTGTGTTTATAAATTTTTTAATAGAGAAACACATTTAAAGCAGTGGTATTTTAAACTTACTAAATGCTCATTTCAAAAATTCTGTAACTGACAAACTTTAATTTACTTTAAATTTAAAAAAATGTTTATTTTTCCAGATTTTTTTCAAAGTTTCTCACATTTCAGGTTCTTCGATTTTTTTTCCTGGCCAAAATTTTTAACATTCAGGTTTTTCCAGGATTAAAGGTTTTGTTTCAACCCTACTATTAATGAACAAAAAATCTTTCTAAATCAAAAAATAATCTCAAATGTATTTCTAGCATAACTAAAGAATTGATGATAATACAATGGTTTAAAATAAAAAAACTGAATTGTTAATTAAGAATTTTTCAATGATAATTATTTAATTTTAACTACAGTTAGTTACTTACATTAAAATTGCAAAAATAATTTTCATCTATTTTAATCTAAAAATAAATATAATTTTATATAATCCTTATCTATTAAAAAAACAAATTTAAATAAATTTTTTGGAAATGTTTAATAAAAATTAGTTATTTTTATTTATTTATTGTCATACATTTTTTATTAAAATCATCAAAGCTAAAACTGATATATATAGCTTATAAACTGATAACAATAGATTTTATTAACTTCTATTGTTATAAAAGTGAAACTAATATTAAGAATAACAACATTCTGAAGTACAAATAAGGGGATTAAATCAATAGTAATTAAAAAATCCAGCGGTTAGGTATTTATAATAAAACTCATTTTCAATTATTTATTATAAAAGTTTCATATGTAAATAAAGTATCTCAATGACTACTTAACAATTTTTAAAACACATAAAAAATATAAAAACCAGCATACCTACTCCAGAAAAGTAAGTTATTCAAAACTTTCCTACAAATCGAGCTATGTATGAAGTACTCAAACAAATTAACAATGACTTTAAATGCCAAGTTTTTCCAAATCCATTACAAGTTCCGCTTGGTTGCACTTATAAAACATTTAAACTTGACATGTAAGCATTACTTACTTTAAAACTTTTTTAAAGTTGCTGCAACATGGTCAGAAGCAAATAGTACATATTTTTTACCGGCATTTTTACACGCCTCATGTGAACTATATGGGATAATTTAATTAACATTATCGCCAACCAAATAACCGGAATTTTTTCCGTAAAAATTACCTGTCAATCAGCAGCAATTTTTTCAAGTCGCTTGCGCACTTGACTTCAAGTATGCGCTCTACCAAGTGCTAGCCAATGGATGCACCAAAGTTTACTAAAATTTTATAGGTTTAACGTTTATTAAAGATATATTACTGTGTTACCACACAATCAATATGCTCATAGTTTACCATTCAAAAAAAAATTAAATTAAATTAAAATAAATTTAGATTTTTAAACAATTTCGAAAAAATTTTAATTTTACTAACAACAGCTCTTCCGACATAAAGGCTTTTGACAGTTGTTGCCTAAAGTGTTGTGTAGTCTAAATCTAGCGGTAGAAGGTGTAGTTGCTCTATTTTTAAGAGGAAATCGTTAAACAATCACTTAATCATGACATTTTTACTAAATAAAAATAGCATTTAAGAATACAAGAAATTAAGAGTTCTGAATTTTGATTTTCAAACATTTATTGAAATTAATTTTTTTTTTTAATGACATTTAAAATTTGTTTATAATGTAACTCTTTACTCCTTTGCTCTATGTAAATCTAAACAATTATGAAGAAATTGATTTATTTTTTGTACGTCGAAATTTGTAGCTGTCTCCAGCAAATAGTAATTCAGTTATTTTTTTTTCATTTTTGTAACTTCGATTTTAATTTTTTGGTCGTATAATTGAAATAATAAATACAGCAATATTTTAGTTAATTAAAATATCTAAAGTTTCTATACCAATGTGAAAAAAATGTTTAAATTATTCAGTTTTATTTAAACAACAAATAGTTTAAACAGTATACAAAGATAGTTTTTGTTAGATTTTGTATCTTTTTAAGAAAGTATTTTACCAAAAGTCAAAACATAAAAATAAAAAAAAACTATTACAAAGATTAAGTATATGTAATTTATGTTAAGCGGTCATCAGTTTCATTTTAAACTTGAAACTTTCTAGCAATGTTCTTACTTTAATGATAGTAAACGTTTAAACTATCTGAACAAAAAAATTTATGAAATGGCATGTTTCTATGTTTGAATAAAGTCTAAAACCTCTAAAGTTATTGGGTATTTTTCGAATACGCAAAAACGGACATTTTTGCACGAAATTAAATATATTTAATTAATCCTTAAACTTTTTTCTTTTACTATCACTCTTACCCTAAATTAATTGTTTCTTATTTAAAGTTTTTTTCAGAATAAAAGTATATATATAAACATCTTTTTAATAAGGATTTTCAGTCATAGCAGTAAAAGGCATAAATAATAGACCCTAAACTCGCTCAAAAATTTAGTTGTGCTGAAGTGTCCCTATTTGAAAAAGTTGCACCAACTAACCTATGAGATAATAATTGAAATTAACAAAAACTAGCGCAAGTGTTTCTTATAAATTAAAGTAGCTTCAAGATGATTCCATAATCAGCTTTTGTTTAATCTTTTCAAAATAGTATTCTATTCAATTTGGAAAAAAAAAGTAAATGCTTCTAGAGTTTTTTTTCGAAACAATTATTGTGCTTCATGTTTTGTTGGTAAAAAAACATAATAAAAAATGGTGTTTATTTTTCTTGTTTAAATGCGGTTTAATAAAATTTTACTAGTATTTAATAGAAAGATATAAATGATAGAAAGAAAAAAGTATTAAAACATATAAAGATATATAAAAAACAACTGAGCATTTTAGAACTTATTATATTTGTAAACTAAAACTTTATAGTAATTTTAATTAAAAAACTATATTAGGTTGTTTTACTTAAAATACTATAAGTAAAACTTAAAGTTTTTTTGTATAGAACGTTTTACCTTGGCCAAAATTGTTCACCAAAAGTATATTTTTATACAAGTTAAATATGTTTTTTCCTTGTGTAACTAAACAAAACGAAGTTTTAAATAATACGAGAAGTTATAAGCTCGCACTATAAATCTAAAAAAGAATTTTTCATTATATAATTTTTAAGCTTTATTTTTGTTTAATATCTGCTTCAATTAAACAGTATATTTTTTGACTAACTCAAGCTTGTATAAAAAGTGAAGAATTAATAAAATAGTTTTTAAATGTTTTATACTGTGACTTTGCTGAAACTTGTACTTTAACATTTAATAAAAAAATATGATAAGTACTAACACTATTTTGTAAAAACAATACTTAACAAGGTAAAAACCTATAGGCGTAATGAAAAAAACTAACAAAAACTAATCTAATCATTTCCTATAAATTTTAATTACTTAAACGAAACTTAATTTATTGCAGTTTTGTAGTTTGAAGATATCAGTTTATCTGTTTGCTAAAATATTAATTTATTAGGTTTTCAATGCATTTTGTACTTCGTTTTAAAATCATGATACTGCTTAGTTAATATTACTATTCACTTTATTGAAAAATAATAAAAAAAACCTTTCTTTTATAAAACTAAGTAAAAAAAATATAAATACCTTATTTTATTATTTATACAATAGTTATTATTATAAATGTCATTAGTGATGTCATTATAGAAAGTCACAAAAACTACTTTCACAAGTTATTACAAAAATAGTAGTGTTTAGTGTAGATCCTACCCATTTTCAACAAATTTTATAGCTGTCTTCAGTGGACAGTAAGTTAAAAAATTATATAAATCTGTATCTTTTAAGGGCACTTCGTTTGAAATTATAAGTTCTAGTATAAACTTTATAAAGTCTCAAATATATTTAACGCTTTCGGTTAAAAACAATCTTAAGTAAGATAATTTACGGTTAAAGTTTTTTTACTAGAACTTAAATTTTCAAACGAAGTACCTTTATAAAAGTTTTTACTACTAGAAATAATAAAAACTGGGATTAATTTAACTTTTCAATAAAAAAAAAATGTGTTGAAATAGTAACTAAATATTGAGTATAAACAGCTTGAAAATAACTAAATGTAAATAAGTAGACAAAAGTAATTATATGAATAAAAATATCTTAAACGTTTCTCATTAATTACAGCGGTATTATAGAGAGAACAATTAACTTGTCTCGGAAAATCTGCGCTGTTTCATTTAATATCTATTTAATAAAGTGTTTTAAAACTTTTTTTTAAACTTAATTTATTATATAAACTATTATAAGTTATATTTAGACTTCATAATTTTTAAAATATATAGTTTATACTAAAATAATAAGTACAGTTTTGTTTTGACAATCTAGTTTTCATAAAGTAGTATTTTTGTTTTTACATTTTTTTTAATTGATTAACCTTGTCTAGTTTCTATAGTTTTTACTCAAAATATTTTGTTTACACTACATTTGTATTTTATACACAATATAAAAAAAGATAGTTATGTTTTAAATACAATTTCTGCATATCAATCATGCAATACATATTTTGTTTTATACGACATTGAAGAACTTAAGTTTTTTAAAAAATAAACACCATAATATTGACGAAATACTTGATATTACTAAATTCCTGTGTACTGGAAACAGCTACAAATTTTAAAAGTAATATAGTGCATACATTTGCAGAATGCTATTTTTATTATCGTTTTTTTTTTTACTTACGGTTTTTTAGTTGAATTTACGTATAAAAACTTATCTTTTTTCAATTGTTTTACTATTTGATTGTTTCTTTTTTCATACTTAGTATTAGTTTATTTAAGTATATCGTAGATCTTATAGATAACTATTAAAAAAAAATTATTAAACAAATGATCGTAAGTTTAGAAATAAAAGAAATATTTTACCATTTTTTTACCGTATCAAAATTAGTTAAGACTAATATTTGATGACTTTTTTAAAAGTACTAAAATGACAAAATCCCTTTGAAAAGTTTTTTAGGTTTAATTTAGATTTAAATAAAATGTTGGTACAAAATGTTTTTGATATTATATGGCTTATAATATTTTATTACCATTAGTATGTTAGTCATTAAAACTAACAAACGTTTAAATTAATAAATAAATCGTTATTCCAAGATGTGATACCCAACTCTAACTTTCAAACATAATTAATTTTACTAAAAATATAATTCTATTATAAATTGAAACTTGTCAAACAATATTTATTTAACAATTGCTTCCTCAATTTTTTAATTAGTGAATTTTGAAAATAACCGCTGGTAGCTGCTTTTATATTCTTTATAGTCATTTTTCAACATTTGTTTTTATTAAATATTATTTGTGTATTTCTTGATGTCAAGAAAGCCAGAAAAACTTATTTGCTAACAAAGAAAGCCTGGTATAACTTAATTAAGTGAACTATTAAGTTTCATTTCACGTTTTTATCAATTGTTGTTTTTTACTTAAGGAAGCAGCATGGTGTAGCTTAAATAATCTTTCAGCAAGTTGTTAAAAATAAAAAAATTGAGATAAAGTATTATCTGTATGTAATATGTTTAACGTCATGATTTATTTAACAAAGTATAGTAAAACAATGTTTTATAAATTAATGTAGTATTCTAACAATTATCTCTCTTCCTATTTGATAGTTTGTAGTTGTTTCAAGTTGCAGTAAACAAGTAAAATCTAAACTTTTGTTTTCTTAGTTTTTCTTTCTATATAACTAATTGTTAATTTTAAAGTTTTTTAATTTTTTTAGATGTATTAAGATGTTTTTGTTGAAGTTAAGTAGCATTTATAATATATTCTATAGTGAGAATTTTAAATTATTGAAGCTTATAAGCTTGTAAAAATCAAACATAAAATGTGATGAAAATAATAAGAAAATTTTGTTTTAAAATTTAAAAAAATTGCTATTTTTCTATAAATACTTTTTTTTGTTAATAATTGTGACTTGAGCTTGTATCATTATCGGTTCGACAGTACTTTGGTTATTCCTAAAAGTTTTCTTTACTATGGTATCGGTTACTGATATAAAAAGATAGTTTGAAGAATCATAAAACACATATATTTCAGAACAATTTGTTTAAAAACTTATTAAATATTGAATAGTCATCTATCCAGTTAATATATAAAATATTAAAATTAATAGATTTTACGTATACAGTTTAACTAATTAAAACTAGCTTAATGTTTTAAAACTGTTTTTACTAGATTTATAGCTTTCAAAAGTCAAATATTTACATTTAATCAGATTGAGAAGACTTCACTTGATGTACTCTGAACCACTGCGGTCTATAGCTTTGTGGGAAACCGCCTCTGTAACAGGTTCGGCAGTTTCGACAGGAGCCAGATTAGCAGTAGCTTCAGGGCCATCTTTATCTTTAGTTGCTACCTCGGTCTGCGACTGAGTGCAAGAGTGTCTAAGAGCTAATACCCTTCTCATTCTACTTATAGTTTAAGTTTAAATATAGACTAACAAGTATCTATATGCTTTATTATACAATACAATCAAAGAACGATAATAAAAGTTATTATATGAGAAGAAGGCTTCTTGCAGTTCACAATTCTAGTTCAGCTGTAACAAATGGTTGCTCGTACAGTTTACTAGTTCAGAAAGTAGGGACTTGTACTTCCTCGTTGACACTGGATGTAGAGCGCGCGAGATAAAAAGATACAATATTTAAATAAAGAAAACGAAAGATAAGAGTAATAAGTTTATGCCACCGAATGCGTGGACTTGTGGGTCGAGTTCAATGTTCAAAATGATCCAAACCGGAAGTTGTTGCTGCTTGTCTGCTGCAGTATGCGTAGGCTTATGAGTATGGCACGTTAACAACTTTAATCAAGTTGTACGACCCGTCGACGTTGCTAAAGTAGGTATACAAAATGTATATAGAACAAGATATAAAAACTACGAAGTTATGAAGTTAAGTACAAAGTAAATGTTTCAGACAAACAAATAAATACTTGAATAAGAATGTTTCACCAGAAATCATCTAGATTTTCCAAGATGGCGACATACAATCACAGCGCCAAGAGAAGGTTTTCCGGGAGTTCAGCTATTTTTCCAAGATGGCGGCTGACGCTTCGGACTGGAAACTGGCGTAGTGGTGCTTCTTGTTAACGTCGAAATCCAAATGATCTGCTTTCTCGTTTGCTCTGCTCTTTATATACGTCTTTCTTACATAACAATCGCCTGGTCAAGACATGGTTGCATGATGTAACATGCTGATTAAAGCATGAAACCCGGCGTGATCGGTAGTTAATTCTATATGGCAAAATTGCGTCAACTACTGGTTGTTATTATTTTTCAAAACAATGTTTTTAAAAACCAAAGTGTTTTATCATTTTAAAAATTAGTAGTAAAGAAAAGGATTTAAATATCAAATTACTTATAAACTCGACTTTTGGACTATCGAAGCAAAATTAATAAAATTTTAACGTCGATGTCCAACATCGACCCTGTTAAATTTTTTTTTTTCCTTTTTTTGAATAAGTAAATTTTTTAAAAGCAATAAATGAAAAATAGCTTCCTACTTGTCAAAATGTTGTTCTATATTTAATATACAAGTTTTAAAATAAAATTTAAGTACAATTGGTGACAGAAGAGTAAAAAGAAGGATGTAAAATCCAGAAAATAAACTGTACGCATACTAACAGAAAGTGAAATATAAAAATGCATTACACGACAAAATAAATTTGTTTTCTTAGTTGCATAAAAGTTTGTATTGTTATTTAATACTTTTTAAATTTTTAAATATGTATATATGTTTTTTTTTCTAGATTTAGTATGAAAAAAAAGTTTACTGACACTAATTTTAAATGAAGTAAAAGGTTAACAAAAAAATACTTTAGCAAAGTACCTACAAGAAAATTTAATAAGACATGTTTATATTTAAAATTTATATATGTAAAATTATTTTTATTGAAGTTTTATATAAAAAGAATACCTGTGCAATTTTTTAAGTGAAGAAATTAACATATTTAAAATAGTGAAGATAAAATATGAAGCAATGCATAAGAATGTGTTAAAATTTTTTATCGAATTATTAAAGTAAAATCAGTTTAGTTAAAAAAATAAATTCATTTTTCAATAAAAGTATACCTAATTTATAACTGTAAAGTACCTTACTTTTAAAGTAAAACTAATGTCAGCACACATAAACTAAAAATTTTAACTTTATCTGGCATATATTCAATAAAAATCTGAGTGTTGCTGGCTTAAATATTAAGAATACATACCAAATACAATGCAGCTGTATTAATAAAACTAACGATCAAAAAACTCCTTTCTTAAGCATAGTTTTTTTTAGGGTTTTGTTTATATATTTTAAATAAATTAAGCAAATAAAAATTAAAAACGATTTTATCATGTAACTGTTAATGTTTTCAAAAGGCAAAAGTAATAATAAAAGTAAAGGTTTTTTTTTTCTTTTTAAAAAAATAACAAAATTAATTTATTACATAGAGTAAACAATTTTTTATTTAACTTGTTGATACCATAAGCTTATAAACTTGACGTTGTTAAGTTAATTACTAGTTTGAAATATTTGCACTACAACCACTCAACCCATGCAGTAAAAAAAAAGAAGATTAAAAACATATTTGACAATTTTAATAAAACCACTTAAGTAGTGTAAAATGTTGAAACAAATTAACGAAGAGTCATTTCTTTAAAAAAAAAATATTTATACAGTAAAGAAAAATTCATAAAGTTTTTAGTTTTGTTCATTATGAATATTAACAAAAGAGTTTTTCTTTAATTAAGAAAAAAAATTAAACTTTCCTTTTGTGTTACTGTAGACTTTTATATTTGACTTAAGTTGTTTTGAAAGCTATTAGTAATTGACTTTAAAGGATTAATTTTAATGGTTCTTCTACTTCTATTCGAGATGATCGAAAAACAGATCCATGAAAAATACCATAAACTCATTTTCACACTGTCAGTGAATAACTTGAAATTAGAGATAGATGAAAAAGCGACATTCCAAACCCTTTAGATTAAGCAATTTGATTGACGGAACCTTTTGATAAGATTCTTTAGTGGCAAAAAAAAATTTTGCTTAATAGCTGGAAGTTATTTAAACTTTAAGTTTCTTTTCGAACTGCACAAGTGATGAAACAAAATACAGGAAATTAACTTGATTGACAGAAGCTTCTGGTTAAGTTATTAAAGTGAGCTTAGCGCAATAATTAAACTCTAGGGAGTTAATTTTGATTGCACGTGTTTTGTATTTTAAGAAAGGATTGTGTCGTAAAACGTGATAATGGAAACAAAAACACCTGTTAATGTTTAAGAGTTGCGGCGATAACAATTATTTTTAAAATAATTTGTTGTGTCTTTTTAATTTATTTTGGATATACATGCCACCTGTTAATGTTTAAGAATTTCGGTGAGAACATTCATTTATAAAGTAGTGTTTTGTGTCTTTTTGATATATTTTTTGAATATATCTTATTGCTGCAGCTGTTACGTGCATAAAAGGTGGAGAGAGTAAGTAAGCTTGTAAAAAAGGGAAATCAGCTTTATATTTGTGTTAATTAAATTAGTATGCTTTAATTTTGCGAGTTTTTGAGAAATTTATTAAATGTTATTTTTTTGTTTTTTTAGGCACGAGCAAAAAAAAATTGTTTGCTTTTTTAATTAATTTACTTTAGGACAGATCGAGATTTGGTTTAAAAACACTTATTTGTTCATGATTTAAGTGGTTTAATTTATTGAACAGATATTCTATAAAAACAATGTTTTCTTTACAAAAATGTTTACTTTAAAATAGACCAACTTTAAAGTTAAAAAATATCTTTTTCTTGCTTTTAACATAAAAGTTCGACAAGTACATATTTACTTATTTTTGGTTTTAGATTAGTGTGTTTGCGCACTCTTAATAGAGCACGATCGGAGTAATTAGATACTTAAAATTATAAACAGAGAAAGACCAAACGCTTATTAATAATTTAATGCTTATTAAAAAGGGATTAAGTTCATACTGGAAAAAAAATATCTATGATTTTGAAACGTTATTGTGAACCCTTTCGACATTTAATTTAAAATGAACTGAAGAATCATTAATTCTCTTTTTTTTCATCGTGGAGCTATGCGAGAAAAATATAAATTAGTAAAATTGCAAGAATAGATACTTAATTATCAACTTTGTAAACTTGAGTACTAGGTTTGGTTATTGTGTGAGCGCAAAAAATTGTTAGAAAGGGGGAAAAATGTGTGTTTTTTTATGTCATGTTTCATGTTATGAAAAGTATGAAATTAATATATATACATATATATACATATATAAAAGTATAAGAGTAATGTATCTGAGTTTAAAACTTATATCTCCTTATTCACTGACAAAAGAAACTTGAAAATGAACGTAAATTTGACAGGATTAAGAGTTTTCGTTAGTCCGGTTGACAGAACTCATGTTGTCTTATCATCGTTAAGTGACTAGATGCGTGTAGTCTTTAAAGTCATTTTTTTGTTGAAGATAAAGGTTGTCTCTTGTAATTTTCTTTGTTTCTACTAGGCAACTAAGAGATTGATTACTTAACGAAATTACTTTCTGAATACTGTTCCACTTTTTAGAAAAAAATTCACAGCTTTATTTAATATATTAAGTTTGTTTGAATAATTTTCGACCGTTGATAAAAATGATACTGGGAGGTTCTTGTTATCGCTTCTAAAGTTTTTTGGAATGCTCCCTTTTGACAACTTGTTGAAACTGTTTTTTATTTCTTTTGATGCTATTGCATTTGTTATGAAAGCTTTTTGACGACGAGGCACGCCTTTATTTTTAAGTTTAATGTCAAGAACATGGTTATGCTTAAGTTTTTCTTTATAACTTGATTCTTTTGAAACTTCTTTTCGCTTTTTCACTTCTTTTTTTATGATTGTTTTACTAAAAGTATTTGTTAGTTCGAGGTCAACTCCTGTTTCTGTTTGGGTTATTAATTTTTCTTTTGCATTGTTTATTAATTTTTTTTTTACGATAAAATCTAAGCCAAGAATAGCAAAAGAATTGTTTGATTCTACTACATAAAGTTTGTGAGATAAATATTGTTGTAAATCAATATTAACATTTATAGCTGTATATCCTAAAACTTTTAATTTATTTCTCCTGACGTCACAAACTTCAGGTGCAAATTCGTCTTCTTCATATGAACTAACTATTGCCTTAGAAATAATCGAATGTTGTGCATTGATATCAAACAAATAAGGTATTTTATTATCTTTATTAGTAATAACTTGTAGTTTGGTACTTATATTTGACTTTTTGTCACAGAGTACCTTATTTTCTCGAAAATTGCTATATTTTCTTATTGGTTCAGTTGACTTTTGTTTAAGTATTTAGTTAAGTGATTTATAGGTTGATTACGAATTCGCTTCTTTGATTCTTATTGATTTATCTTCCCATGTGTACTCCAAACTTTCTTTTTTTATCCTTTCTTCTAGAAATAGTGCTTTTTTTACCAAAGCTGGATTTTGTTTAACATATTTTATTTTCTACAAAACTTTTGTACATTTTACATTGCGGGCCTTTACAATGTTTAGCTTTCTCACCAAAACGAACATGATAGCAGCATCTGTTAAGCTTCTTATTACTAAATTTACTTTGATATTGTCTATAGTATTTTGAGTAATTGTTTATATTTTGATTAAATTGCCAACAATTTTTATTTCGATTTTGGTGAAATGGCCTTCTAAATTTATTATTTGACTTATATTGGTTATTTGATTTTTTACAACTATAACTTATTTTCATATCAGTTGGGCCTTGTTCAAGAATCCACTTAAGGCGGTTCTTAAACTTCCTAATAGGAAGTTCAAGGTCTTTTTTTAAAATTTTACTCGCCCATTTGGGACTATAATTAATAGTAAGATGTTTATAGAGGTCATCTGGTGAGCAAGTAAGACTTTTCGATACCAACTGATGAATGTCTTTAAAAGTTGGGGTATGACACCAAAAAAATTGGAGGTTTGTGTATATCCGGTAAGCATGGTGCCATGCTTAAAATTTATTGTTTGAAACAGACATAGCTAGATGGTTTACCAACTTTTAAATAGTAAAGTACATCATCAATTGGCCATATTCGGATTATGATTTCAAACAGAGTTATATCATCGAAAATGCCCTAGCTTTTACACTGAAGCTAAAACAGTTTGAATTCCTCTCTAGGATTTTTCCCTTTAATTTTCCTAAATATTCGATTTGGAAAACGAATTAATTGTCTTGAATTTATTGTTTGGTGGAAGTTTTGATTCTTGGGCGAATATTCTTGATTGAAAGAAATATAATTGCCATTAGTTTGATTCGAATTTCTAAAATATTCAGGATTTTTGTTTACCTTATTTTGGAGAATGTCGATCTGTCGTTTAAGCTGCTCAATAGTTAAGTTATTGTCGTAAATTTGATTTGATTTTCTGTAATTTGTTTGATCAGAGTTTAAGTGAGAATTTGGATTTTGATGATGACAATATGGTTGTGAAAAATTGTCCAATGGGTGTACTTATTGGGCTCATATTTGTAGTAAGGAATGTTTCTGTTTCAGGTGTTACTGGGTAGCTGGATATATGCGATGTTCTTATGTTTAGGGAATCTTAAAATTGCGTAGGATTGCTGGCAGCCGTTGTTTTGGTCATCATGTATTTACTGGCTGAGGGCGAGTCTGTCAAGTTTATTTGTAAATTAAAATCATTAACTGAACTTACCACACTTCTTGAAGGGGTATTGATTGGTTGATTGTTCTGTAAATATAGTGCTTTTAAAATTTCATCAAATTTATTTTCTACTACTTTAGTTAGCTCGTTTATTCTTTTAGTGTTGTCTTCAATGGTTGGTGTGTAAGTGCTGGAGAGGACGCCATTGATGTACTCTCCGAACCACTGCGGTCTATAGCTTTGTGGGAAACCGCCTCTGTAACAGGTTCGGCAGTTTCGACAGGAGCCATATTAGCATTAGCTTCAGGGCCATCTTTATCTTTAGTTGCTACCTCGGTCTGCGACCGAGTGCAAGAGCGTGTAAGAGCTAATACCCTTCTAATTCTACTTATAGTTTAAGTTTAAATATAGACTAACAAGTATCTATATGCTTTATTATACAATACAATCAAAGAACGATAATAAAAGTTATTATATGAGAAGAAGGCTTCTTGCAGTTCACAATTCTAGTTCAGCTGTAACAAATGGTTGCTCGTACAGTTTACTAGTTCAGAAAGTAGGGACTTGTACTTCCTCGTTGACACTGGATGTAGAGCGCGCGAGATAAAAAGATACAATATTTAAATAAAGAAAACGAAAGATAAGAGAAATAAGTTTATGCCACCGAATGCGTGGACTTGTGGGTCGAGTTCAATGTTCAAAATGATCCAAACCGGAAGTTTTTGCTGCTTGTCTGCTGCAGTATGCGTAGGCTTATGATTATGGCACGTTAACAACTTTAATCAAGTTGTACGCCCCGTCGACGTTGCTAAAGTAGGTATACAAAATGTATATAGAACAAGATATAAAAACTACGAAATTATGAAGTTAAGTACAAAGTAAATGTTTCAGACAAACAAATAAATACTTGAATAAGAATGTTTCACCAGAAATCATCTAGATTTTCCAAGATGGCGACATACACTCACAGCGCCAAGATAAGGTTTTCCGGGAGTTCAGCTATTTTTCCAAGATGGCGGCTTACGCTTCGGACTGGTAACAGGCGTAGTGGTGCTTCTTGTAAATGTCGAAACTCAAATGATCTGCTTTCTCGTTTGCTCTGCTCTTTATATCGTCTTTCTTACATAACAATCGCCTGGTCAAGACATGGTTGCATGATGTAACATGCTGATTTAAGCATGAAACCCGGCGTGATCGGTATTTAATTCTACATGGCAAAATTGCATCAACTAGCGGTTGTTACTATTTTTCAAAACAATGTTTTTAAAAACCAAAGTGATCTATCATTTCAAAAATTAGTAGTAAAGAAAAGGATTTAAATATCAATTTACTTATAAACTCGACTTTTGGACTATCGAAGCAAAAATAATAAAATTTTCACGTAGATTTCCAACACACTCAATTGACTTTTAAAGTTTTCTCCGTTTAATTTACAGAACTTTTCGGAACACTTTGTTAACTTATTTCCATCGTAAAGTATCAATAATTTAAGTTTTATATTGTCTTTTTTTTGATAAGTAGCTCTAGTATATATTTAAATTATTATATCCTTATAATTGCAATTCTAGCAGAACTTAAAATAAATAGTGAAATATTTTGTGATTTATTTATCCTAAAAATTAAACTAAAGTTATCAACTAGTTTCTCTATACTTTTAGATGTAATAGTACATTTATTTGATATTACTTTATTCTTTGAAATTTAGCTGAATTCTAACAAAATAATACATAATCTATTTTTTAACCCTTTAAAAAGTAAAAAACAAATTGTTTCTTTTTAGTTGAGATGATAGTTAAGTTTATCTGAATTAAAATACGCTTTAAAAATGAAGCTTTTTTTCTACTATTGTTTTAATCATTCATTTATATAAAAATTTACATGTAAAATTAATGCTAGTGTGCTTTTTTATAAAGTTTGGCCTCCGTACGATTTTTTTAGTCTACGACTTAAGGTTTGCAGATTAATTTTACGATTACTTCAAATTAATATTTTATAACTTCAAGCTCTCGATTTAAAACTTTATAATAAAATATGGCCAAATGTTGTACTCTACGGTCTACAATGTACTTAATAAATGAGACTATAATTTTTAAAAGCTATATAAAAACCGGTTTCTATAGAAAAATCATTTAACTTATTCTAATATTAATAACTAGGTCTTTTTTTACTAACATAACATTTTTGTTATTTTTTTAGAAATTAATTTTGTTTTTGTTTTGTTAAATACATTCATTTAAAACAACCAACTGAAAATCCTTAAACATGTACACAGTTAATAAGTTGTACCTTAAACTTTACTTGTCCTATAGATTTAAATTTAAAAAGATAAATATTTAAAAAAAAAATTTTTTAATATATTTTATATGTAAGTTTTAAAGATCCTTTTCAGAACTAGACAAAAATATATTCAGTTACATTATAAATTTAGCTGTTTTTAATTCTACAGTAATTTCTTTTTACTGACTTTTTATTTATATTTTGAATATATAAAACCAATTGAATCTTTTCGTGTTCCCTGAAGATGATATTGAAATAGATAAGCAATAACAACAACTTGTTTTTTTATTTAAATTAATTAATAAGCTAAATTCTATGCGAATTAGCATGATATAGTTTAAGATATTTAAACAACTTGCTTAGCATTTCTTAAATTTTAATTAAATTTTATGGAGGATCTCAAGCTGTTACAACTTAGATTTTTTATGACTTAAGTAAAAAGTAATTCAGTTATTTCAAAATTTTACTTTTTTTTATGTTATGTTACATGAAATAGTCATTTATATTTAATAGTTTATAATCTAATCTTATGTTTAGTGTACAGACTAATTAGTGTAGAAACTATTTTTATAAATATAAACATTTTGATAAAACTTTTTTACTAGATATTTAAAGTAATGTAATAAGTTTTTTGTTGAAATAAAATTTAGTTTTAACCTTACAAAATAAATAACGAGAAAAACGTTAATTGTTTATAATTTAAACATTTTGTTAAAGTGTTGAAATTATTTTTGAAAAAAAAGATATTAAACTGTCAAAATTAAATGAAATCACATGATTTATACTTAAAATGATAAATATTTAACACTTTTCTGAAAGTAATTTACTAAACTAATCAACACATCATGTTCATCATGTAAACCATTTTTCCATGGTTTAATAGTTAAAAAAGTTCTACGTTAATACTATTATAACTGCTATTGGTCTGTGTATTCTACAAAAGTTTTTTAGTTGTGTTAAGAAAATACCTAAAACTTATTTTAAAGGTACCAATCAAAATCTTAAAATCTCATCCAAAGTGTAAAACATAAAAAGTATAAAAACGATGAACCGTCGCGATGTAGACAGTAATGTGAAAGATTCTGCTCGTGATATTTTCTGATAAAAACACCATGTATATAACTATGTGTGTAGAAATCATCTTCCACTAATTAAAGTCTGTACCGATTGTCAAAATATGACACTACCGGGATTTGAACTCGCAACACCCACATTCATCGCGCTCAGCAGCCGGCGTCTTAACACCTCGACCAATCTGCCGATCAATGAACTAAAGTTTTTAACGTATTTAAACTGTTTATTTTCTAGTTTTCTCTCGTTACAATTTCTTTCATGTTGATTTTCAAATAACTTGTCAAGATTAAAAATATAGAATTCAAATTTTAAACCGATTTTCTTTCGTTAACTTAGTAATAAATTGTTTCGAATTAAAGAAATTATATGTTTACATTATTAATTATCTAAAATAAGCTTTTAAGTAAAAAAGATTATAAAAAAGTTAAAAAACACAAAAAAAAAAAAATTAAATTTGTTAAATTATTACTTTGTAAAAATATCAATTTAAAAATCTTATACACTTAATTTATGAAAACAAATAAAAACACATTTAAAACTGTAGCAACAAACTTTGTACAAAACTATCTTCATAATAAAATAAGATGTTTTCATTTATCTTAGTAAAAATATTAAAATTTAAACTAGATTAATTTAACACTAATATTTTGTTACTGTTTAAACAGCCATCAAATAAAAGTAAATGTTTTTAATATAAAAATAACTGGTTTTCAATCGAAAATGAATCATTTGAGATATATATATATACATTTGTTTTTTTAACTTTTTATTAAAAAAGAAAAATAAAAAGAACAACCTTAATTAAAAGCAGACCTAGTTTATACTTTTTTTTAAACTATATCGACTGCAAATAAAAAGTTTAAAATCATAAAATAGACAAAAATCCCCGATCCAAGTTCTGTGAAGCCTCGGCGGCAACTCAACCTTAAATTCTATTCTTCCCGTTAGATGCTAACACATATTAAATTAGCACCCTTATTGGATCGATCCTTCACTCATGTATGTGTGATTTCCGGCTCTTTCTCACCTACTGGTAAGTTATTGACCAGCAGGCGTATAGTCTGTTAGAGCAACAAATTTTTTTTTCACTAAAACTTATTAGTATAGACGTCGGTAGCGTTCTTACTTAATGTTTGTTGTCAACTTTTAAAGTCGTCATAAAATAATCAACATATAAGTTTTTTTACAATAAAATTTAAGTATAAATCTAATAGCTTAATAAGCTAAACTTTTTAAAAAAAAAAATTTTAAACTTCCAAAATAATAAAAAATAATAATTGATATTCAAACACTTTAACTAACTTTATTTATGTTTGTTTACTTTACTACATTAAGTATTTTATTTACAAAAATTAAACTAATATAAATCTTCTTTAACATCTCATTTACATAACATAGATTATTACTTAAGGTTTTTTATTATTCTGATACTTTAGATAGATACAACGTTTTAATGTGTTAATCTCTATAATTTTCAATTAATTATCAACCTTTTGTTACATTAATAAATAAAAAATTAAAAAACGAAGAATACATGCCAAAGAAATTGTACTTTTTTTTATTCCGAAAATGTAAAAGTATTACGGCTGAATTAAACATATCAGTTGGTAAAGATCAAAAATTATTTTTTGAATTAGAAACAATAATCTTAGAATGAAATAAGTATTCAAAGCTTTATTTTTTTATGAGGGAAAACAAACTTTTATGAACATTATGATCCTCTAAGCTATAAAAACTTTTAATATAAAAATTGAAAAAATATTTTGTCGTAGAAAAAAAATAATATTTTTTTTTATCAATTTAATTTTGTTTTTATGAAAACTAAAGTTTATCATTATATTATTTAATTGCACTAATTAAGAAGAAAATTTAGTATTGAAAATTTGTAAATTTTGTGATCAAAGAGAAAACATAACAACGTTTCAGTTATGTAAAACCTTTTTCAGCAATAAAGTAGATTGAGCTGACTCAAAGCTCGAAAAACTGTTTCTATTATTCTGAACTTTGTAGAAACTGTTAAACTTTAATTTTTTACTTTCAAAAAACTATTGATTAACAAGTTTTGTGGTTTTTTACACTTGTAATAAAAGCAAAGACGTAAAAATGATTTATAGAATAGTTTTTATATAAAAGCTTGTTACTGATAGAATACTTAAAAATGAAACTAAACATTTGCTACGGAGAAATAACATTTTTAATTAAAATGTTACAAATAAAATGATTAATGAAACAAAAAAATAAAACATTAAAGTTTGTTGAATACCATTTAGTTTTATCAATTTTTTTTAAGTTTTAAAAAACAATTAAAATAGTTTTCAAATACGTTCTGCATGTTGATTTATTTAATTACTGCTTCTAACTTTAACATATGAAAATTATATATTGATAATTTTATGACGACATTATATTTTCACAACAAACCTTAGTTCAAATGTCTACCGACGTCTATATTAATAAGTTTTAGAGGTGAAACTTTCGTGGCTCTAATAGGCTATACGCCTGCTGGTCAATAACTTACCAGTAGGTGAGAAATAGCCGGAAATCACACATACATGTGCGAAGGATCGATCCAATAAGGAAGCCAAGTTAATATATGTTAGCATCTAACGGAAAGATTAGCATTTAAGGTGGAGTTGCCGCCGAGGCTTCTCAGGACTGGGTTCGGGGGTTTTTGTCTTTTTTTTTTAATTTTTGTGCAGTCAAAATAGATTGAAAAAAAGTATAATTTAGATCTGCTTTTTTTTATATAAAAAAGACTAAAAAAACAAATACATATGTCTGAAACTAATTCATTTTCGATAGTAAACAATTTTTTTATTTGAAAATCATATACTTTTATTTGTTGGATGTGGAAGCAGTATTTAAATATTAGCGTTGAGTTAATTTATTTTAAACTCTTATTACTTTTATTAATATAATTATACACACCTTATTTTACTACGAATATAGTATTGTACGAAATTTGTTTTATAACTTTAAATGTATTTTTTTTATTTTCATTTAAGTAAATGTGCATAATTTTTTAAATTGACATTTTTACAAAGTAATAACTCAACATTTAAAATTAATTTACCTTTCGTAACAATTAAACTTTTTGCTATTCATTTTTACTTAAAAGCTTATTGTGAATACAACATTACAAAATCCTATTAAATGTTTTAAGAAACAAGTGTAATTAGCGAACAAGAATAGAAAACTCTTTTATTTAACAAGCTTATTTATTTAAATTTCTGCAAAACTACCAAACAAAACTTTATTTTTTTGGATAAGTTTATAATAATACTATTCAAAATATTATTTAATTTTAATCGTACGCAATTAAAAAAATCATTTGAGCGAAGATTTAAATCATTTGAAAAAAATAAACTGTTTTTGTAATCTTTAAAGAAAATATCAATTTAGTTATAAAAACTTATCAAAATATGAAAACTAAAATTGAGAGAATTGCAGAATAGAAAGTTCGAATTGTGAAGCTGTAGGAAGCACAGAAATGAGAACATAAGTTATGTTATGTTGGATCTACTGCTAATTAAACAACATATCACATTCAGCAACAATTAATTGTGAACCTGTAAGCTAAAATTATAATTACACATCAATCTAAGAGAACTCTCTAAATGGACACACAAACTAAAGCTTGAAATCTAAGTTTGAGTAGTTCTCTAAATAACAAAAACATTTCTACTACTGGCTAAAAACTACAAGTCTGACGTAAATATTGTACTATTGCTGACTATCTTGTTAAAGTTTTATAGTACGTTAGTTTTAAGTTTCATCTTAATAACTTATACTTTTTCTTCTATTCTAGACTTTGTAAAAGCTGTTAAATTTAAGTTTTTTACTCTTAAATATTATTGATTAATAACCTTTATTGTTTTTTATCACTTTTAACAAAAGCAAAGACGTAAAAATGACTCATAGAAAAGTTCTTATATAAAAATTAGTTACTGGTAGAATATTTGAAAGTAAAACTAAACGTTTGCCAAGGAAAATCAACATCTTTAATTAAAATAATTACAAAAAATTTCTAATGAAACATGAAACTATAATATTAAAGTATGTTGGATGACAAATAGTTTTGTTAATTTTTCGGAAGTTTTAAAATAAATTTATAATAATTTGCAAAAAAAGTTTTGCTTATTGATTTATTTGAATACTGTTTATAAATTTGTAGTATGAAAATTATATATTGATAATTTTATGACGACATAATATTTTCACAACAAACCTTACTTTAAATGACTACCGACGTCTATATTAATAAGTATTAGAGGTGAAACTTTCGTGGCTCTAATAGGCTATTCGCCTGCTGGTCAATAACTTACCAATAGGTGAGAAAGAGCCGGAAATCACACATACATGTGCGAAGGATCGATCTAATAAGGGTGCCAAGTTAATATATGTTGGCATCTAACGGAAAGATTAGAATTTAAGGTGGAGTTGCCGTCGAGGCTTCTCTGGACTGGGGTCGGGGGTTTTTGTCTTTTTTTTAAATTTTTTTTATGCAGTCAAAATAGATTGAAAAAAAGTTTAATTTAGATCTGCATTTTTGTTTCGTTTAATTTTATTAAAAAAAAAAGACTAAAAAAACAAATACATATATGTCTCAAACTAATTCATTTTCAATAGTAAACAAGTTACTTTTAATTGAAAATCATTTACTTTTTTTTGTTGGATTTGTAAGCAGTATTAAAACATTAGTGTGAAGTTAGTTTATTTTAAACTCTTTAAACTTTTATAAAGATAATTATAAACATTTTATTTTACTACGAAGATAGTATTGTACAAAGTCTGTTTTTTATAATTTTAAATGTACTTTTATTTATTGCATATATTTTTTTATATATTTAGTTATATAGTATTAAATGTATATAGTTTTTTAAACTGACATTTTTACAAAGTAATAACTCAACAATTTAAAATTAATTTACCTTTTGTATTATGTAAGTTTGTTGATATTTACTTTTTATTAAAAGCTTATTGTAATAAATAAATATTAAAAAATTATATATTATTTAAATCACATTTTTTTGTTAACTTGGTAAAAAAAAGTGATTAAAAAACTAAATTCTATACTTATAATCTTGACGAGACTCTGTTTCCAAATCAACATGAAATAAATTTTAAGGTGAGAAAATTAGAAAAAAAAAGTATAAATACGCTTAAAGCTAAATTTCATTGTGAGACAGATTGGTCGAGGTGTTAAGACGCCGGCTGCTAAGCGCGATGAACGTGAGTGTTGCGAGTTCAAATCCCGGTAGTGTCGCATTTTGACAACCGGTACAGACCTTAACTAGTGGAAGCTGATTTCTACGCACATAGTTATAAAAGTGATGTTTTTATCAGAAACTCTCCCGAATAGCCTCTTTCACATTACTGTCTACATCGCGAAGGTTCATCGTTTTTATGCTTTTTAGGTTTTACACTTTTGATGAGGTTTTAAGAATTTTGATTGTTACTCTTGAAATAAGTTTTAAGTTCGCAGTTTTTGTTTAAAATATCTAAAAAACTTTTGTAGAAATAACATACCTTTAGAAATTATAATAGTATTAAGTATACTTTTTTTAGTTAGTAGTTAGAACTTGGTAGTGTATAAGTATTTACCTAGCTTTCATTATGTTTTCTTGTACAGATTTTATCATTCTTTTAATTAGTTTGTAAATAATCTCAACAAAGAAAGATATATTTATTTATGATAAAATCTTGCTGAATTGAATCTACAATGCCTGTGATTAAATGCCCTCTTGAGTGTTGCACATATGAAACACCAGACGTTGATGCTTCTGTAGCTGCTTCTTTACTTATCATTCACAACAACGTTCACATTAATGCAAATTCTTCAAAACCAAAGCCTCCAAAAATGGACCGTCCTCGAATAGGGAGAGACTGCAATGAAGAGGGTTGGAACATATTTTTGAAGAAGTGGACTATTTTTAAAGATAGTATGGAAATGACAGAAGTAGAAAAGCATCGTCAACTGTACCAGTGCTGTGAGGAAGATCTAGGCGATGCTATTTTGAAGGGACATAATGATGTAGTAAATTTAAGTGAGCAAGAGCTTTTAAGGATGATCAAGCAGCTTGCAGTTATTCCTGTTTCAGTTGTTGTACGACGATCAGACTTTCTTAGTACAAGACAGGATTTGACTGAAAACACGAGATCATTTGCTGCCCGTTTAAAGGGAAAAGCTAGTACATGCTCGTACTCATGTAAATGCCCAAAGGATGGCTGTAACCAAATGATAGATTTCACAGACATTATCCTTAAAGATGTCATGGTAACCGGTTTAGCTGATGAGGATATACGCAAAGAGGTGTTAGGATGGGGTAGTTTAGACGAGAAAGATGTCAATGAGACAATTAGTTTTATTGAGGCAAAAGAGATGGCACGAGATGCAATGACACAACCTGCTGTTACTGCCTCAGTTTCCTCGTACAAATCCTTTAGGAAAATTACAAAACGACCAAGTGGTAAAATAACTTGTAATATATGTAGTAAAACATCTACAAAATTTATTTGGAGCAGGAAAAATAACAAGTATATTGAGTGTAATACATGTAAGCAATGCTGGATTAAATCCAGGAAAAAGGTTTATCATGGTGACAACAATTGTGCAGATGAGACGAATGCACTTCTACTTGGTGGATCATATACACAAAATTTTGATCAGTCAGTTGATGTTAATGATAGTGTAGTAAAACTTGATCAATACGTCTTTGATTGTTTGAATGGATGGAAAGCATCAGTGTCACTGAAACACCCAACAATTCAATTAAAAGCTTCTATTGATGAACAAGCATACACTCAGATGAATATAAAATGCCCTAGACAAAATTATTGCAAAATTAATGTCGTTACAGATACGGGTGCTCAGTCATGTTTATGGGACCTTAATAGTTACCTCAAACATGGTTTTAAGAAGTCAAGTCTTATACCAGTTAAAAGGAAAATGTTAGCGGCCAACAGAGAACAGATCAAAATAACTGGTGCTATATTTATGGAATTAATGGCTAAAGATGTACAAGGTAAAGTTCATGTTGCAAAAGAAATGGTATATATAAGCCCATGTACTGACAGGTTTTTCCTTTCAAGAAATGCCTGCATAACACTTGGCATAACAAATCATGATTTTCCTCGTATTGGTGCGACCATTGAATCCTGCACTGTCCATGAAGAACTGCAAACTTGTGATTGTATACCTAGAACTCCTCCCCTGATAGGCCAAAGGAGTTGCCATTTGCTTGCATTCCTGCAAACAATCAAAAAATGAGAGAATGGCTTTTAGATAGGTACGCATCATCTACATTTAATAAATGTACTCACCAATTGCTTCCAGAAATGACAGGTCCACCTTTGAAAATTCATATTGACCCAGATGCCATTCCAAAAGCAATATCAACTGCTTCCCCAATTCCAAAACATTGGGAAAATGAAGTAAAAGAAACTTTGGATAGGGATACTCGATTAGGTGTGCTTGGTAAGACTCCAGTTGGTGTTCCGTCTACTTGGGTACATCGTATGGTTGTGGTTGCTAAAGCTGATGGTAGCTGTAGAAGAGTTGTTGACCTTTCACCTTTAAATAAGTATTGTGTACGAGAAACACATCATGTAAAGTCTCCATTTATTCAAGTATGTGAAATTCCTGCAAACACCTGGAAAAGTGTGACCGATGCATGGAATGGGTTTCATTCAGTACCACTTCGTCCAGAAGATCATCATCTCACAACATTTCTCACTCCATGGGGGAGGTACTACTACAAAGTAGCACCACAAGGTTATTTGGCAAGTGGAGATGCATATACGCGCAGGTATGATGAAATCATAATAGATATACCTAGAAAGACAAAATGCGTTGATGACACAGTTTTATGGGATGAGAAGTTGGCTGATCATTGGTGGCGTATGATTGACTATTTAGATTTAATGGGGAAAAATGGAGTTGTACTCAATCCTGAAAAGTTTCAATTTGCACAAAAAGAAATAGACTTTGCTGGCTTTACTATTACGAAATCTAAAATTAAGCCACAAGAAAAGTTCATAAATGCTATTAGAGATTTTCCTATACCAAAGTCAATAACAAATGTGCGATCATGGTTTGGTTTAGTGCACCAAGTTTTACACTACAACCAATTGACTTATTTGATGATTGTGTTTAAGCCATTATTAAGTCCAAAAACTAAATTTTACTGGAATGATGAGCTAGATGATACATTCTACAAATCAAGAGAAGCTATAGTTGCAGCTATAACAAAGGGAATACAAATTTTTGATTTGGGAAAGCCCACTTGTATACAGCCAGACTGGTCTACAACTGGTATTGGTTACTTTTTGTCGCAGAAACATTGCTCTTGTAAGTCTGCTGTGCCAGGATGTTGTCAAACCGGATGGCGTTTTGTTTTAGCAGGCTCTCGCTTTCTTAGACCTTCTGAATCACGTTATGCTGCGGTAGAGGGAGAAAGCCTTGCAGTTGTATGGGCACTTGAGCAATCACGGTATTTCACACAAGGATGTGATAATTTGTTGGTTCTGACTGATCACAAACCACTGGTTAAATTATTTGGAGACAAAACACTTGATGAAATTGCAAACCCCCGCCTTTTCCGGTTAAAGCAGAGAAGTCTTTTATGGCGATTCAAGATTCTACATAAACCTGGTAAACTACACCTTGCTCCAGATGCAATGTCACGTCATCCAGTGGTTACCGTACATAAAACAAAAGATGAAGTTGAGATAAGTGCTTCTGAAATTTTAGCTGGAATACGTTTGCCAGACAGTGAGTGTATCATTGCAAGTAATCAAGTAGGTGACAATTTTCAAGCTGTGACTTTTGACCGAGTTAAAGAAGAAACTTTAAAAGATAAACAAATGATGAAGCTTATTCATTATGTTCAAGTTGGTTTTCCAGAGACCAAAGACCACCTACCATTAGAATTGCATGAGTTTTAGATAGTTCGCTATTCTTTGTTTATGATGGATGGGGTCATTATGTGTGGTGATCGTAAACTAGAACTTGATCATAATAAGTTTCTATCAACTAGCAGTATACTTAAGGATGATGTGTATAGAATTGTTATTCCTCCATCATTAAAAAAAGAGGTTTTAAGAGTGTTGCATTCTGCTCATCAAGGAGTCACTGCAATGAACGAGCGAGCAAAATCGATTGTTTATTGGCCGGGAATAACAAATGACATTCAAGGCTGTCGGGAAAATTGCAATAGTTGCAACTTAATTGCACCAATCAATCCTCGCCTACCTACAATTGAACCATTGATTCCAAAGGTTCCTTTTGAGTCAATTGTTTGTGATTATTTTCAGTTCAAAGGTTGGTATTATTTTGTAGCTGCCGACAGACTTTCAGGATGGACAGAACAACAAAGAATCAAATTGGGTACAAATGATTCTGGTTCAAAAGGGCTGTGTAAAGCTTTGCGTCGTATTTTTGTGACTTTTGGTATTCCAGTTGAAATATCTTCTGATGGAGGTCCAGAGTTTTCTGCAAAAGTTACCAAAGATTTTCTGAAACGATGGGGTATACACCATCGTATGTCATCTGCATATCATCCAGTGTCAAACGGTAGGGCGGAATTAGCAGTAAAGGCTTCTAAGCGATTGTTAATGGAGAATGTTGGTTCAAATGGTGAACTAAATAATGACAAAATGGTACAAGCTTTACTTACGCAGAGAAACACGCCTGATCCAGGATGCAAACTATCACCTGCACAGATCCTTCTTGGAAGAAATTTAAAGGACTCCTTGCCTTACCTCAGGAAGAGTATCATGGCTTACAATAACCCGCAGATCTTAAACATTTGGCGTAACGCATGGAGTAAAAAGGAAGAAGCTCTTAGGTCTCGTTATGTTAAGTCTCTCGAGAATTTAAGTGAGCACACAAGATTGTTGCCACCATTGAATTGCGGTGATCATGTCATGATACAGAATCAAGCAGGTAACTTCCCTAACAAGTGGGGGAAAAGTGGTGTAATAGTAGAGCTAAAAGACTATCATCAGTATGTTGTCAAGATTGATGGATCAGGTCGCTTAACTGTACGAAATCGAAAGTTTTTAAGAAAATTTAACCCTTCTGTTTGCAAATCTCAAAATAGTATCCCTTATCTTAGAGAAGCAAACATACCAACGCAGAACTTGGTTTTTTCTGGCAACTATGAGAGAAAAGATTCCAAGGAAAGTTTTGATTGTGTGCGCTCCCATAAAGGAATACGTTTCAAAGCTGGAGATAACTTTGACAAAATTTGCAAAGCGAAACCAGCTACCTTCCTTTCACCTGAGGACTCAAATTGCACTGATGAAAGCCAATCCTCTACAAATCAGAAAAATGGTGTATTGTCTCGTTTGGACCCTAATGATAAATCTAGGGTATTTGAAAGAAATTTAAATGACGATGGAGTATTTCCAGAAGATGAACTGCGTCGTTCCGGTCGTGTAAGAACCCGGAGAAAGATTTATGATGCCGAAAGCGGTACATACAAACCTGTTTAAACTGTTGTTAAAATTAATGTTTTTGTACAAATTGTAACTATGTTTATTGTAACATTTTAATGATTTACGTTCGTTTTGAGTGTTGTTTCGTTGATGTTAGCACAGAAAACGGTATTTAAGTTTGCAATTTTGTAAATAGTTTGTTTTGTTAGCTAGACGTGTCGTTTCATCTCCTTGGTGATAAAATCTGGGGGGAGATGTATAAGTATTTACCTAGCTTTCATTATGTTTTCTTGTACAGATTTTATCATTCTTTTAATTAGTTTGTAAATAAACTCAACAAAGAAAGATATATTTATTTAGGTAGAATGGTTTATTTTTCAAGTAAGAGGAGTTTATTATTTTGAGAAATAGTTTTTTAAAATTGTAAAATTTTCATAAGTTTATAAAAACAAATTATACAGTAATCTTCCTTTATTCTACCAACATATGTTTCTGTGTGTCAACGAATCAAAACACTTCAACTGGGTTGTTAATAGGAAAGATAACGTTTATATATATTTCTGTGATTGCACCTATTAATTTTTTAGGTTTACTCTATAGGTTTAAATTTCAGATGAATAAAAAATCATGACTTTTATAGAACTTAGAGGTGAGTAAAAAACTGAGAATAAAGTCAATAAACTTCAAACTGCTTAAGTGTAATGAATAAAAATAAATATGTTGCGTTTAATAATCCTCTAGAAGAATAGTTTACTAAAGGAAACAAAGAACTTAATGTAGTTTTTTTAAGGTTCTGCTCCTAGTTTAACTGTACTTAGTTTATTATTTTATTAAAAATGTTTTTTACTACATACTTTGTTTTTACTTACGTTATTTTAACTGTTCATAATAAAATAAACTTCAAAGAAACGTGTGTCAACTAAAATTTTAATTTAAGTCGTAAATGAAACATTTCGAATATTGTTTAAAATTTAAGCGAAGGTTTCAAAGAAGATTACATAGGCAAGATTTAACTACCATCGGACTTGTTATACAAATAAAGTTGTCTGTGTTGTTATTAGTGACATTTTTCACCCAAAAACTAAGTAAGAATTTATTATAAATGTAAATACAAGACGGTCAATCGACATAACATACTTTTGCGGTTTTTATACGACATAACTGTATTAAAAGCTAGGTTACATCAAAGTCTCTACATTATTTTTATAGGCCTATGCAATTTGTAGAACAATTTGTATAAGTTATTAAGATGAAACTTGAAACTAGTCTACTATAAGAAGTTAAAACATTAGTAACCAATAATAAAACACTTACGTCAGACTTAAAATGTAGTTTTTAGACCTTAATACAAAGAATTTTGTATCTGAATAATAAAGTTGTAAAATTTTACTTTTATTAATATGATTATGTTAAATTTATTATATTCACGTAACTAGAATAACATCTATTTTAAATATAGTTATAACTGTTTACTTTAAAATCCTACAAAGAATAGTTCAAAATATTGTTAAGTAAACGATTTAGTAAATTGTGTAAGATTAAGGAAAAACGTCTGTTAAAATACATTGAAAAATTCAAATACATGTAATAATGAAAAAAAAAAGTTAATTGTAGGATGAATATTAAAAAAATGAGTTAATAAAAACATATTAAAATTATGCCAAGTTAATACTAAAATTAAATTTAAACTACAATATTTTTATACGTGACAAATTAAAAGAAATATATTTTAAAGTAACTAAACACTTGAAAAAATTTATTAATTTTAATTTAATAGCTTCATTAATACTAGTTTGTTTTTGTATGAAATCTAAGATAAAAAATAAAATTAAAATAAACAAGTAAAATGAGTTAGAAGTGATCGGGTTAAAAATTATTGGGTTAAATCGGGTTAGAAATGATTGGGTTAGAAGTGATCTTGTTAGAAATGATCGGGTTAAAAGTGATCGGGTTAGAAGTGTTCGGGTCAGTAGTGATCAAGTTAGAAATAATTGGGTTAAAAGTGGTCGGGTTAAAAGTGATCGGGTTAGAAATTATCGAGTTATAAGTGATCGGGTTAAAAGTGATCGGATTAGAATTGACCGGGTTAGAAGTGATTTGGTTAGAAGTGATCGGGTTAGAAGTGGAAGCGGGTTAGAAATGATCGGCTCCTATTAAAGTAAGTGTATAAAATTTAAAAATTGATTGTTGTAGAAAGTAATAACGAAACAATTTGGTTTTTTTATAACTTACCATTTACATAATTTAACTTTATTTATTTGTTTTTATTTAAACGTTTTTTTGTAAATAATCAATTGTAAAAAAAAACATATGTAGTTTTTAAATAAAAACAAATTTTACTAAGCTAACGAAACAAAAACGATTCAAAACTCAAATTATATACATATAATGTTTAGACGAGATTTTATTTCAAAATCTAGCTGAGAGTCTTTGTAACGAGAGAAAAAAAGAAAAAATGCATTTTATACGCTAAAAACTTAAGGTATTGCAAGGCTGATTGGTCGAGGTGTTAAGACCAGACTTGTCAAACGAATAGTTTACAATTCGTTTTTCACAGTATATGAATGTCTCTCGTAGGGGAATACCCTATTTTTAAAATATAGTGAATGAAATTCACTTGGATATTAAATCAAACAATAATTAAAGTAAAAAGGAGATAATGAATCGAAACAACCATGTAAGTTTTTTATTATTGAGGTTTTTGAAGATAAATAAAATATGGTAAAGTTATCTTTACTAAAGAATTGAACAAAACATATAAATTTTAGAAAATACTTAAAAAAATGGTGTGGTGTAGTTTAAGTCTAATGTAAAGTTATGGTATAATTTTTCAAATTAAATTATGTTCAGAACTTGTTTTGCTGTTTTGTGTTTTAATTAAAAATTTGACTGTATTTTGCTTGAAATCATATATATTTTTTATAATTAGTACTGAAATGTAAAATGTTGTTATAGTAACTCAAATTCTACTTCTATACTCAAGTCAAAGTTTATGATTATTTTCAAATATGCTTATAACTACAAGTATTTTTTAAATATTTTGTAATTTTTAGTTAGTTAAATTATGTAGTTGTCATTTTGGTTTTTTAGTTTAAAAAAAGGATAAGGGTTTTAGTCTATTTATAATAAACATAGTATGATAAAATTAGTTTATTAGATAAGTTGTTAAGTCATATCTTTTCATAGTATTTTGAAATTACCACATACCTAGGTGATAAAAAAAAGTGTAGTTAGATTATTATATAAAAAAATAAAAAAAGAGTGAAGGATGGTTGAGTTAAACATATTTTATTGATGCTGGTAAAAGTAGTTGTTTACTGAAAATAGATCTAATTTAATTTAAGAGACTTTGGCTGTTGAAGTCAAAGAGTATTAAAAATGGCGCTTAACAAATGAGATAAAATAAAATTCGTTTCTTATTAGCAAGTGCTATTTCTATTTTTCCAAATTGCAATGGTCGACTAAAAACTGTAGAAGCTTATGATCATGTATCTAATGAATGGACAAACATGCCTAACATGGTTGAAGCTAGATGTGGTCACAAATCAGTTGCTGTAAAAAACAAATTGTATATGTTTGGAGGTTTTGCCCATACGTTTGAAGTTTATGACTCGACTTGTAAAACGTTTGTTTTACTTAAACCGCCTTATAATTTATACTTAGGATGCCCACTTGCCGTTATTTTAATTGGTAACAAGGTTGTTGTGTTTCAAAGTAAGAGGAGTGCTTCTTTAATTTATGATGTAGAAAATGACACTTGGTCAGAAAAACCTAGTGAGTTCAGTAGAAATCTATCAAGCTATGCTTGTGCCAGAGTACCTCAATATTAACCTATTCCAGTAAAAAAAAGTCTTTGAAAATTTTATAGTTTATTTTAAATGCGAAAAATCCCCGTTTATAGCTATATTAAATATATACTTGTAACGAATAAAACCTTATAATTTGAGTATCAAACAATAATTATGATAGATATTGTTTAGTTTAAATCATGTATACAATTTTCTAAAGTAAACTTGTGCTTTAAGATAATTATAAGTCAGTTAGTACTATAAACATTTCAAAAATAGAATTTGTTGTGCATGTTTTAAACAAAAGTTAATAAAATATTTACAGGAAACTTGGTTTTATATGTAAAGATTATATTTTATATAAAAAAATATCGAGCAAGGTATGTTAAAAAACAGTGTTTACGTATAACTTTTCTACAAATAGCAAAATTTTGGATTATTTAAACAAAACTTAGTTAAATATTGCAATGATAATACAGGTTTTAACTATATCATCTAAAATCATATATTGATCTTTTATTGATTAAAAATGGTTATACTTTCTTTTATAGTTTGAATTTTGTTAAATCGCTCTTTTAACATATTTAATTAATATAAGTAGTAATCACCAACTTATTAGTAAATATAAATTAAATGTTAAAATCTGAACTACTTGCTTTTATTGTATATCTAATAGGAAAACTATCTATATAATTTAGATTTTTACTTATACTTCCTTTTTTATAAGCAACACTATGTAAAGTAAGTGGTAAAATTCAATCAAAGTTTTGTGATTTTTTTTCCTGTAATTTAAACTATAAAAATCTTTTAGTATATAACTGATAAAGTTTAGCTGTTCTGTTACACACCTATTCATAACTTATGCTTAAGTTTTAATAACTTAAGTTTTACTTTAAGTTTTTCAAAATATCCATTAAAAGTTTTATGGGCAAAAAATTAATTGAAAGTTTTTATAAAGTAACATTTTTAATAGCAGGTAGTAATGTACCGGACCCGGATCCGGATAGTTTTTTTAAATTAGAATCCGGCTGGAACTGGATCCGAATTTTTTTTTCAAACTAGGATCCGGCCGGAACTGGACCAGTATATTTTTTAAAATTAAAATCCGTTCGGATCTGGAAGCGGATTCTTAATGGTCAAGTTATTTTTAATGTAAGCAGTATAAAGACTACTATTTACGATAATGCAATTTTATATATCTAAATACTAAGTAAGTATAATTAATTGAGGTACTTAAATCTATTTAAAAGACTTTAAACAATAAACTAAAAATTAAACAAAACTTTTAGTAAAGAAGAAACTGTAAAAGATTTAACTATTAACTATAAACCTGGCTTAAATATTTAAACAATTAATTACCAGTTGAAATATTCACTTTTAAAACAAACTAACAATAAAATTCACAAATCAGTTCAAAGTAGTTGTTGCTTCCAGCTGCACACCAAACCAACAACTGCTCACAAATAAACTGCACGTTCTGATGTTTAGTTGCATCAGAATTAGTTTGAAACACGTCAGATGATTCTCATTGGCTAGTGCAATGAAGCGTATCAAACTCAAAATATTCTCTGAGCTCAACTTTTAATAATGAATAATGCACGTATTCATTACAAAGTCATTTGGATCAAACATTGAAAATTTTGACTTGAACTCTCTAACGGTTTATGTGTATGAGAGTCACAACGTTCATTTGTCTCACAGCTGCTATGCTTTTTGACCTCCATTTGCAGCAGTGTCTTAACTTATTCTTTCAACTTAGAAGTTAAAACTGAAAGGCGATAGCGCGGATCAACAGCCGTTGTGGTTAACAGTAAACTGTTTTCATTCAGGTTTAAATCCGAGGAGGTACTGTATAACCAGTTTTCGCACACCTTTTCCACTTTTTGCTAGATTTTTAAAACGAAACATGCTTGGTGACCGATGAAGTTCTTCAGTGCTCGTGCATGTGAGATAACACTAGAAAGTAGAGCATAATTTTTGCTATAATCTTTAGTAACTAATTGAAAAGGTTCAAGAAGTTTTAGTACCTGACATACCAATTGCCACTCTTTTTCTGTAATGATAAGAGCTTGCAAATGGCTAGCTACATAATTCTGGACACTAATTTTTAACTTATTTAACCTTTATAGCATTAGGTAGGTCGAATTCTACCTCGTTGGGACATCTTGAACTAGAAGCAAGGCTGTTTGCTTTGTTATTTATGAATTTAGAACAACTTAAATTAATTTTAGCTTTTCTGGCTGGAGGAATGGCTGAACTTGCCAACAATTTTTCGTGCTTTTGATAGCAACACTTCTACAATCTCGTCCGCAAACAATGAATCCTTTACAATTAGTTGTAGTGTGTGAATATAGCAAGGAATTGATGCTATACTTGACAACACCATACTAAGCCTCATATTATAACCATTATCTCGCACAATCAAGTGCACCTGATTGTAGTTATTTTTTTAGTTTTGGAGCATATCTTTTGTGTTAGCAGAAGTATTGAGTCGAGTATAGCGACCTTTTGTTATTGTATTTTATTTTTTTTATATTCTGTGAGTAACAAAGAAAAAAAAGTATATATATATATTTTTTTAATTTAAAATCTGAGTTTTGTTAGTAAGATTTTTGTAAATGTTAAACTTAGAAAACTGAGGATAGTCAAAAGCCAAAATTTTAAACAAAAGAAAAATTTAAGTTATTTTTTCTCGACCAAAAAACTTTGAAACTTTAATAGTTTTTTAGTTAATGATTTTTTTTTTCAAAAAATTGTTTTAGAAACATATATAAATATTTTTTTTGTTATTTAGTTTAATTTTTTTTTACACAGTTTGTTAGCTAAATGATATGGCTGAAGTTTTGTGTTTTTCGAGTCTGGGTTAATTGGGTTGGTGTTATAGCCTATAGAAAAAGTAGGAAATTTTGAAATTTTTTAGTCCTAAGATTATATGGTGCAGAAACTAAAAAATTGATGAAGAAACTTTTGTAGTATTTTTGTTCAAGCAACATAATAAAACTAAAATTAGAAAAAGTTTTTTTTTTAGTTTTTAGTTTGAAATTTATTATTATTCAGTTAATTTAGATTTTCTTAAAAATTACTGTTTGATTAAACAAATAGATCATAATTAAACATCAAAAGTTAAAAAAATAAGGCTCATATTTCAAAAAGTATCTAATTATAAAAATAAAAGAGACTGACCAATGAAGTTAGTTCACTGAATAATATTCTAAAAAAATTCATTAAACAAATAAATCTAGTTTTTAAGATATGCCCAAATGACAAAAAAGTCAAAATTTTCCACCTTATTATTGGCTCTACCACCAATCAAATAAACCCTATAACTCAAAAAATAAACTTATTTTATTTTAACTTTATCATTCTGCTGTAAATTCAGTAAAGAGTATACTTTAAAACAAAAAACAAAAATTTTGTTGTGTTTTAAAATTTATGAGCAAAAAAATTTCTCAAATGTCCTCTTGTTTTAAAATGATTTTTAAGATAGTGAAAGTATAATTAATATGTTAAAGACAGTGCTAAAATGTATTTAATACTTTTGGTACATTTTTATTATTTTGTTTTGTTTTAAATTCCTTTAAAAAAGTTATTCAAGATACCTAAAAAAGTTTTTTTTTTATATTTGTCTTTAGAATCTGTTAAGACTATTTTTGTTATTCAAGCTGCTAATAATTTAAATTCGTATTTTTTTGTTTAAATTTACAGTATTTATAGTTTTTTAACAAATTTCTTATCTTAAGGACTACTAAGTAGAAATTTAACCTTATGATAAAAAACTATACGTAAAAAAGTTAACAGTATAAATAGTAAAATATTATCAAACAATAATCCAGTGTTAATGCCGTCTGTAGAAAGCTAATTAAAAATTTTAACTAGATAAGGGTTTTCAAAAGTGATTCATATTGCCCCCTGGGGGGGGCATAAGCAACAAATAGGTCAAAGGGGGCCATGAGGCCATTTTTTGAAACTTACACTAGATACTCTGGAATTAATTGACAAGTTAAAAAAATAAAGAAATAAAATTCTTATATCTTTGTAAGGGTAATTTATCACTTATCGTAGATCCAGTAAGAAAATTACATCAGAACTTTAGAGGACCATACGCTGTAAAATGCTGAGACATGATGCCATAAAATAATCATTTAGTTATATATTCCAAAGTTGATAATAAAGAGCATAAAAATTTTGAAATATATTTTAATATTAATTAACTCCAAAACTTATATCAATTAACTTTATATCTGAATATAAAATCAGCATAACTACAAAATAAAAAAAGGTTATTAACAAATGTTGAAACATCAAGTGACAATCAGCAATTAAACTGAACTATATATTTTTGTTTGAGTAAAAATATTAAACAAAATGATAATGAATAATTATAAAAATATCCCTTAGTTTTATGTTTTTTCATATCATGTTTTCTAAATTGTTTGCTAGTATTATCTAGTTCTGTTGGTTCTTTAGTAGTAAACTATAGAATTAAGAAATATTTTTAATAAAACAAAAGAAAATTATGTGTTGAAAATGAATAAGACTTCAATATTGGCAAAAATAAATCATATTGTTTCAAAATCTTTTATTTTGCTGGTTTAGTTTACTCCTACTTATTAGATAATTAGTTGTGAAAGTTTTATTTAAATTATAGCTTAAAATTTATTTTAAAACACTTATTTAAAACTATAAAAAAACCATTTAATAATAAACTTTTATGCACACATAAATTTACAGAAATAACTAAAATATGGATAAAGTTATTTCAAATAACGTCCAAGATTCATTGGATACAAACTGCTCTAACAGAGCTGATAAAAGAAAAATAGAATATGGAGCCTCTCATGTGGAACAAAGAAATAGTAAATTACATTGTAAAAACTTTCTAGACTATGATTTAGTTAAGCAGTGTAAAGACAATTCCTTTAGTTTATTCAATTTAAAACGTGAGCAAAAACGAAAGGTGGACATTAAACAAGGTAAGATTTTTATAGACAACCGTTTGTTTTCTTAATGTAATTGAATATAGTATTTTTTTTTCTAAGTTGTTGTCCTTAACTTTTTAAACTAATTAAGTAAAAAAAAATGTGTAATGAAATAATCAAAATAATGATGTTTAATTCCAAAATAAAATAAACAAATATAGTAGGTTAGAAACGATCAGGCTAGAAGTGATCGGGTTAGAAACGATCAGGCTAGAAGTGATCGGGTTAGAAATGATCGGGTCAGAAGTGATCGGGTTAGTGGTCATCGGTTTTGAAATGATTCGGTTAGAAATGATAGGCTACCACTGATCATATGTAATCTGTTTAAATAAAAGAACAAACTTGTATTAAAAGTAAGCAACTGTGAATTAATATGTTAAATACAAATATTGCTATAACTAAATGCACAGGTTAGCAAACTTCAGTTCATCAGTTTAATATATGCTCAAATTTTACCGCTTTTAAAGATGAACTTACAAAAATTAAAAACTTATTACTCAAAAATCAGTATCCAAAAAACCTTGTAGAGTCCATAATCAACAAATTTCTTGAAGCTCAAAGAATCGACAATTTAACATTTAAACAAAATGAAAATATTAACACAAAAAATGAAAAGAAAACAGAAACCGAAAACTACTCTTTTTTCACAACAGTTTACGTATGTAGTTGATCAATATGATTCCAAAAACGAATAGCATCTATATTTAAAAAAAAACAAAACATTAATATTAAACCGGCCTACACAAGCAAAAAAGTTTCTGACTACTTCAGCAACAAAAGTAAATGCTCGGAAGTATTTGACGCAAATGTTATTTATAAATATACCTGCACTGCACATCAGAGCATCTCTTACATTGGAGAAACATCACGGCAAATGTTCCGACAAATTACAGACCACTGCGGAACAAATAAAAACAGCGCAACATTTGAAAATCTTTTTGATTGCACATCCTGTCAAAACTCTGACTTTGTTCAAAATTTTAAAGTTTTAAAACGATGTAAGAAAAGCGAACTCTACAGCCTGGAATCAATATTGATTGAGGAAGAGCGACCTAACTTAAATACGCAGGTAGTACTAAATGGAAAAACAAATTATTAACAATCTATTAATAAACATACCTTTAGTTTTAATTACTGAATCTCTAATTTTTGTATTTATATGAATTTATTTATACGTCATAATTTAAAGTTATTTTTTAGCTATTTACTTAAAAATTTTTTTTTCAAGTTTCATTTAAAATTTATCACTTGACAAAGTAACTTGTATGGTTTTAAAAATCTTTGTGTAATAAAATATATAAAACAAAATGAAAAATCTATTGATATTAAGTTGCAAATGGTATATAAATATTATATTGTTTTTTATGATACACTCAATTATTGAAAACGCTTTATATAATTTGTAAACGTTTAGTTTCTACTTCATTATAGTATTTACACAAAATTTGTATTTTCTAAATAATTGTTGTTCGTTTCTCAAATCAGGCAACATGGGTTTAAATAAAATTTTTATATATCTTGTGATCAAAAATGATCTTTTTTAAACACTTACCGAAAAAAGCTATATGATTTGACTTTTTGAAATCAATAAACTTAGCACTAAAATAATTATAATTTAAAGAAACATTAAGTAAAATTTTATTATTCTTTCTCGAAGGATGTAGTTCTCTTTGACAGACAGTTAATCGATACTTTTCAAAAACTCCGTTGTTATATGAAACTATTGTTTTTAGATTCTTAATGACTTAGAATTTAGAATCGAAAACTAATATTTTTTTTTTTCATAGTCAAACATCTAATAAAAGTTAAAATAGCAATAGTAACACATAATATAACTCAAACTATTTAAAATCCTTAACATATGGCCTAATAGTTCAAACCGGTAACACTTTTTAATTAATTTGTTAAAAGTTAAAAAAGCTATTTGAAAGTTTGTTTTGACGCTTTTTCAGTGTGTATTCTTTATAAGTAGACGATAAAATTTAAACTAATTCAATGAGCTTACATAGATTGAAGCTTAATATGGTTCATTGGATTGAAAAAACAAGTAATTATATTATTTTAAGTTAGACAAACTTAATTTTCAATATTTTATCAGCAAAGTATTTGTAATAAAATAGCTAAACTTCGCTAAAAGTTGTTGCTTAAGATCTAAATATAACAAAAAAAGCCTGTAAGTCAGAACTCTATGCACAAGGAAAGTGTATATACACATCTCATTTTATAATGCAGTTCAAGGTTTTTTTTACTAGTGCTGAATTAAACGAGCTAGCAGGAAAGTTTTTTGAGTGAAGTAAAAAGAAATTTTAGTCAATCAAAGTTGAGTTTCCAAAGGTGGTAGTCTAGTTTTATTACCAAAGAATTCTAGTTTTAAAATAATCTTGTTTTCCTTGAGTTTTTGTCGTTACAAGTCACTGTGGAATCACCAAAAGTGAGATTTAAGTAAACTAAAAAGACATTAAACGTTTTCTAAAAGTAAATGCAGTTGTCCAAAAATATAATTATTCAGTTATTCTTAAAAATTGCTTTGTTTTTATGACTAGCCATATTTTAATGTTTTATTAATTTCAGTTTTGTAACAGGTTTTGTTTAAATACTACTCTGATACTTAGTTCTGTTTTTTATTGTCTTAAACAAACTAAAACTTATAGTTTATCTTAACTTCAAACTTAGTTTAAAAACATAAAAATTATAGCGTGTAAAGATACTAATAAAAAATAAGTAAAATAAACTGATACAAATTTAAAACATGGTATACCAAAGATTTGTAAACACTTCTACATTGAGAAAATTTCAATAAAAATCCAATTTTTTTGTTTGCTAGAGAAAATTAGAAATATTAAGAGAATTTTAAAATATATATTGTTTATTTTAGTTTATAAAACAATTTTTAGCTAAGTTTTTCTATTTTAAGTTAAGACGTAACAAATGTTTGTTTAGTTTATATTTTATTTTAAATTTTATAGACCCTTACTAACTGCTAGTTACTTTAAATTTAAGTTACTTTCTTTAAGCAGCAAATAGTATTTGTATGAAAGAACAATTGTGAAATTTATTTACTATTTAAATTTAAATTGTAATATAAATGTTTTTTCTACAGTTTGATGCAGAGGTCGGCAAGCTTAAAGTCCCTGAGTATACAAACTTTGCTGCATTTTTTGTCAATTTAAAAAAGAAATTGCTTGGTTTAAAATTAAGAGTAAAAAAAGACGTCAGGTAAATTTATAATTTTTTACTTGTTGGTTTACTTGATTATAAAATGTAAAAACTACAACTAATGCCTTCTAATATTTCAACTTGACACGACGGGATACTAATGAATTTTTGCCCAAAGGAAGATGCTAATAATTTAACTGATTAAATTTTTAAACTATAAATTTAAATGCTGCATGAACATCAATCTTGATTGGGTTGATTCTGCTAAAAATTTAAAACTTTGAATTTTCTCTTTTTTATTTTATTTTAACACAGTTTTGTGAAGTCTTCTTATGTATTCTTAATAAAAACCTAATCCAAAGAATATCAAAGTTTATATATTGAAAGAGAATACGAAAATGAGAAAATAACATTTTCTAGTAGTAAAGTAAACTTATAGGCACTTTGCAGTGTCTTTTAAAATTTTATATCGATTGATAACTTTTATTTAAAAACTAAAAATTTAAACATGACATTTCTTAATATACTCAAACTTGATTAAGTTTCTGTGTGTAAAACCCCTGTGACGTCATTAAGCGTGTCAAAATGTATTGCTTTTACTTTTAGTCAATTGCTTTATGTAGAAGTAAAAAAAAAAAACTGTATTTTTACCAGACTTCACTAATTTCAAACAAAAGTACACTTTAGAAATAATTCCTCTATAACCTTAAATTAGTTTTTCTAAGTTCCTTAACTATTGGTTACAAACTAACACTAATTGAAACTAAATCAATTAAATATCATTCAAAACTATAAAAAATGTTATTTAAAAGTATTACAAAATATGTCTACATATTATTTATATACGAGAAAGGGATAAAGGGGTAAAAATGTTATAGTTAACTTTTTTACAGTAAGCTTAAGATAGGTACAAAATGTAACCAATCGTAGCGCACTAATCGTTAAAATTGTTATTCTTTTTATTAACTAATTTTGAACTACATTTTATCAGTATAATTTGTGACGTCACATGTCAATTCTTATTTTATAATTAAGCTTTTAGATATTGAAAAATTCTATGAAATATTTAAACATATCGTTATGTTGTTTACAAAACAAATTATCTAGAAGTAACTAATTTACTGTCTGCTGGAGACAGCTAAAAAAAATATTCAGTTAAAGTTATTTACTATTTAAATGCATTTAAAGTAATTTAAATGCTTTTTTTATTCATACAAGATTTTTGAACTAGATTTTATTGGTTTTAATTGGGACGACACACATCATTGTTTTAATTATTCTTTCATAATATTCAAAAGTAGTTTCTTTCAAATATATTGTGCTTTCTTTTTGTTTACAATCAACAGTTGTAATATGAACGAAACACTTTATTTTTAGTAAATACTAATTTGTGAATTATGAAATATATAAAAACGTTTTATTTGTTATATAATAAAAAAATAAAATGCTTTATTGAAAATAAAGTTGTTCAACTCCTGTTGTTCTTAAATAGATGTTACTTTGATAAAGTAAGACAAAATAAATTTATTAGTATTAGAATGACTTAAACACAAACTTAAAAATAAAATAAAATAATAATTAAGTCAATACAATTTTATAGAAATATTTAAAATACTGTCCACTTAAGACAGTTAAAGACTTATGAAACATAACTATACTAATTTCACATGTTTTTAAAATTATAACAACGGTTAACGCTATATTTGTCAACTTTGTTTGTTGTGTAACACGTTTCGAACTTTTTAAATTTTTAATTTTTAAGGTGTTATTATTATTGCTAGTTTTTTTTATATATTAACGTCAGGTAAAAAATAATTACTACCTAATACTTCATATATCTAAAAAACTAGTAAATAAAACAAATAAAAAATTTAAATCTGTAAAGAGAAAAAATAATACTTAATTGATTTACTGTCTGCTAGAGACAGCTACAAATTTCTAAATCTAAAGCAATTAAACTTAGTACAAAGCGATTCTTTTTTTAAATACTTGTTTAAAAACTAATTTTTGTTTATTCAACTTATAACGTCACAAAGATTTGTTAAAATTGTTATTTGTTAAAAATTATTTACACCAGGTGTTTTAAACATATTAAAGTATTTTATGCTTTCGTTAAGTAACAAACAACAACAACTTAAAAAGTGAAAAACTTGTACTTTGAATAATAACAAACTTTAAGATTATGATTGGAAACATTCTTATTCAGTTTTTTCACGTTTAATAATATAGATTTATTTTAAATGTGGAACACTCAAATATCTTATGAATATTTTATAATGACTACTATATGTAAATTATATACAACCACTTTTAGAATTTATCATTTAACATACTAAAACATCAACCTTGACAATTATTAAATTTAAAATCAATATAAAAAACTGAGTTAAACATAAAAAAACGGTTTTAATTCATGATTAATTTTATACAATGAGAAAGGATCTAAATATAAAATAATTTTAGACAAAAAAATAGTTTTAATTTCAACTTCAAAATAATATGTAAACTTAAAAGAAGGGACTTATTATACGAATAGTATTAAGAAAAATAAAAATACTGAATTAAATGCTAATTACACAAAAGTTCTTTTTAACAAACCATAGGTTAAAAGTTTTTATCAGCTTTAGCAATTTTTCTTTTATTTCTTCAGTTGCTAACCTTCCACTTTGTAGCTTTATTTAGCAACCAGTAGTTGTTTTTTTTCTTAAAACTTGGTTTGTTGTTTTAATTTTAAATTTTTATATACACTACATTTCGAATAATAGTATGATTTTTTTAGGTATAAATCAATTAACCTAAAAAAAAATATTATAAATGTAACTAAATTATAATAACACTTAAAAAAGTTCAACTTTATTTATTTACTAAAGTATTTGAATTCTAAAACATGCTTGTTAAAAAAACTCAATAAGTTTAGTCAATGTAAACTAAGTAAAATTTAAGCTTAAAAATGTAAGTTAAAGTCCGAAAGAAAATATTTAAAACAACAAACAATGAACCAACAAACGATTTATAAATTAACATTATGTTTGACTAAAAACTTAATATTTCTTAATCAACTATTGCATAGGATTTAAGTTTATTAAGGAGATTTACTTCATATAAAATGCTAATTTATTATAGATAAACAGTTTGCTACTTATAAAAAGGTTGCTGACTAAAGTTTATGTGAAGGTAAAAGCTTTGAAAGTGATCAACTAACAGAATGTTTCTTGAATTTATTTCTTATTTATGTGCTATATTTATAAGTTTTAATTTTTGCGTTACATACTTTTAATTCTATTAATTTTATATTATATATTTAATGCTATACTAATGTTTCACTTTAATACTTTTTGATTTTATATTTAGATTTTTTAGTTTTATAAGTTATTCTAATATTTTTAGTTTTTTGTTCATGTATTTTACAATAAATTAATATTTGTTTTTATCCTATCATAGTATTTGTTTTGACAGGATAACAAAATGAATTAGTAAGATTTTATTGAAGTAGTTTAAAAATTAAATTATGAGTTTAAAAAATCAATATATAATAACTATGATAGTAAAAAGATAAAATTATTCAAAATAACAAAAACTATAATAAAATAATATTTAAGTAGATTTCAAGCAGATTTTTACTCGACTTTTCCTTAGGGTTTATCTATTTTAAGCAGACATTATTTTATTTATTTCTGATTGTTCTCGTTTTTTATAAAGCTTGTTTAGATTTAAAATTCTCTTACGTTTTTTATTTAGATCCGTGACAGTAATGGTTTAGCTTGAAAAATGAAAACAATATAATAACAATGAAAAATATAATAACAACAAATATACTTGTTACTTGTTATTTGTTTTTCACATTAATATAAACTATTTTTCTTAAGAAGTTATAAACTGATGAAATATTTATACAGTGTAGTAATAAAATTCTATCAATTACAACATTAGTTTTACTTTACTGTTTCACTAAAAACTTAAATATTGCTTTTAAATATCTTTAAAAGAATTTTGGTTTAGGTTTTACTTTTAAGATATGTGTTTTTAATTAGGATAAATATATTTTGTTTTACTGTTTAAAGTCTTCAACAATGCTTAACGACTTAAAGTTTGATGTCAAATTAACTAAGATATATTAGTATAAAGAGTTTGTGCAACTATTTACAGTATCGTTTGTTTGTAAGCTTAGCATTTTTTAGAACCAAAGTATAGATGTAATTCAAAATTTTTAGTTTTGCTTTGTCATGGTATTCGTCATGATTTTTATTGAAGATATGGAAAAATTCAAATAATATAATGTATACTGAATCGACACAAACCTGAAATTTTAAAAGAAGTTTGACATAAGTTATAATTATACACACTTTTAATCGTTTTAGCTAAACTAATAAACTTTGTATTAAAGATATAATTTTATCGTTGTATTATTTTTTGAAAATTTTACTAACACTTAATTAGTAAAAAAAAACTAACTAATATCTAAACAACTTGACGACTTTTCTGAATTTTGAATACTTTATTTTCCTTCAGTTTAAAACTGAACAATAAAAGTAGAACTAAAACTTTATTTAATAATTTTTTAGAACTTTTCTTACTATCTAAAATATTAAAACATTGTACACAATTTTAAATAAAAATTTGAAATATAGTATAAGTTTACAAAAACAATATTATTTCTTACTTTTTATGAATAGGTCCTAAATTTAAATAATAAAATCACAAAATTGTGCTATAACATCTAAAATTATGTTTAAATTTATTAGTCACCTTAATTTCATTTATTCATTGAAATTTAATTCAGATTAAAATTTAAACAAACTCTAAAGAAACCTTTTTAAACAATGAAGCATAAAATAAAGATTATAAAGATTATAAATTAAAAAACAGAGTTGCAAATAAACTACAGTAGTAAGAAAATAGCTTCAAACTAAAGTATTCCAGAAAATAAGCATATATAAAGCTTTATAGGTAGAGAATTATAATGTAATTTTTTATAATTACTTTATCTTAATTGGTGACTCTGTTTCATCAGCACCTTCAAACTATCGGTAAAAAACTCTAATAGGTTTGCTTTAGAATCTTAAAACTTATGATTTAAAAATAAATCTTATGTAACTAGCAATTTTTTTAGAATAAAATATTGTACCATCTGCGGACCAAAAGTACAAACTTTAAATTTTTTATTTAGAAACGCGCAGAATGCTTCTTAAAGTTAATAAACTTTAAAATTTTTTAAAGAATCCATTCTTTTTTTTTTTTTAACCAATTAATAATTATTTAACGAAATTTAAGATAAACTTAGTAAAAGCAACAAAGTAAATGTTAAGAAGTAGAAGACAAATTATTTTATTAAAATTAAATTTTAATGTAAAGTGACATAATGTTAACCTTTTTTTTCTGATGTCGCACTTGATGTTGAGTTTACTTTTTATTAAAAAATTGATTTGTTAAATAATACAGCTCTATGCTTTCCATCTTAATTAATATTTTTTTTTTACTTCGTAAGTTTTTTAAATTTATTTTTTTTTAATTTTTTTAAAAGAGAAGCTATAGAAAAAACTGATAACATTCAAACTAAAAAACAAAAAAAATTTAACATCTAAATGCTTATTAATAAAAAAAATTAAAATAGCTTTAAAAGCCCTTAATGAATTTTGAACATTAAAAAAACAAGTAGTATAATTCACGTTTGTACTTGATTTAAAGACTAATTTAATTATTTAAACAGTCGTTTACTTAACTTTACAAAAGTTACAAAGTATATTATAAAGTGATTGTAAATAAATATTTTTTATGTAGTTTAGGAGCTACAAATGTTACAATTAAAATATGTCAATTTTAAAAGAACTCTTTAAATAGACACACAAACTAAAACTTGAAATCTAAATTTGTTTAATTCGCTATATACATAAAGCTCTAATCAAAATAAACAAGCATAGACAAGGTACAGATAAATGTACACATTGCTTTATCAAAGCTTTAACAATTTTAGAAGCAAATAATAGTGATAATTTTAACATAGGAACTAATATGAAGATGCAGTTATAATAACAAATTCTGTTGATGGGTTTGAAAGAAAAATTTACTGCAAATTTTACATACCTTTCTTTAACTGATTTTTACATACTTGTTTTATTATTGCATTTTTTATCGATGTCTATACTTTTCTTTAAATTCTCATAGCCATTAAGTTTTTTACTTTGTAATTTTCAGTATTTTTTTTTCAATTTTTTGCATTATGTTTTTGTGAAAATAGTTTTGTGTATAAGACTTTTGAAAAGTTAGCAAAGAGTTTTAGTTACTTTAGTTTCAATTCGATTAATTTTATAACATTAATGGCTAACTTTTGTTAAACAAGCTAGCAATAAATTAATATGTTTTACTTTTAGTTTCTTATGAATGATTTTAGCAATAGATACATAGAAATACATTAAATGTTGTTGTCATTGTTTAATTGTAACTTGAGGTGATTGACATTTTTCAGTCAAAACAATATTTATAATTAAACAGATATATGCACTTTTATTTGTAACTATGACATATTTTTTGTTGTTTATAAATTATTATTTTATTAGAATTACTAATACAAGCAGTATTTAAAAAATATCTGAAAAATACTGTTTACTATTATAAATTTTTTCAAAAAAAAAATCAAATTACCGGAACGAATGAGGTTTCAAAAATGTGAGATACGAAAAAAAACGTGCTAACTCGAACACTAATACTACTTTTTTTCTGTTGAACAATAATTTTGATGAGCCAATATACGAACTGGTTTTACTTTCTATGAATTTACATTCATTCTTTAAGTAAAATATCTTAAATTTCAAATTTAATTATTATCGAAAATTCTTGTTTTTTGCGGTTACAGATTCGCATCTCTTTCTGTAATAGTTTACGATTTTATTTATATTTATTTATAGTTATTTTTATCTTTATATATAGCATACAGAAATAGGACATCCTTAGTTTCTTCATGCCTAAAGTATTGGTGCTCTTCAGTATCCACAATCTCTAGAAAGCATTTCCCAACAAGCAATGCTACGCTTTTGCAAAAAAGAACATTGAATTACAGTAAATTACCTTTCGTTTTTTATCATATTGTTACTTTTCTCGTGCTTTCGGTTATAGGCTAGCTCGTGATCGTGTTCACTTTCTCTAAAGCTTCTCTCTCTTACCATCCTAGGACTTTACAAATAAATTAAGTACATATATTTTTTTATAAAACTATTTGTATAAAATGTTAAAAACGAATCAGTTTTAAATGGAAAAACTTTTATAAGTAAGTAAGATACGGTCTGCTTGAGACCGTTACAAACTATAGGGAGCAATATTTTTGAAGTTGTAAAGTGCTACTTTAATTTATAATACAATATTAAGCTAGTTTTTATTAAATTTAACTATTACGTAACATATGTTTAATACAATTAAAACTTAACTGCGATATACTTAAGCTCTAGTTTACATCTTTATTTAATTTAAAAGAATATATATTTAAAGCGTCATTTAAAATTGACGTATTAATAAAATATAATTGGTAAACTTAACCGAATTTTTTCTATTCAATCTAAAGTTTTAACCAGTAATTAGTACGGCCATCATCAACAAAATTTACATGTTCCGCACCTTCAATAATAAATAATGAGCTTTACCACACGACCATCAACAACAGCATCCGAGACATCCAACGATCAGTTACGTCATTGATAGGACTCATCAGGCAGGCTTAGTCACGAAAAACTGCTACTTAGATCTAATCAAGCACATGCACAGGAGCGACTTTACCCACAAGCGGATTATTAATGAGTTCTATGGTTACAAACTACTACATAGTAACTTTATTACCTCGGTAATAATTAATTAAGTCTTTATTATTTCAATAACTACGTTGTAGGTAATCCTTTATTTTAATTAGAACCTAACAAGTATTTACCATTTTAATGTATATTTCATAATAAAACAAGGTGTACATTTGATTTATGTGTCTAAAGTCGTAAATAAGAAAAAAACATTTTAAAAGAGAATTAATTTATATAAAAAATAAATTTTTTGATTAATGACAAACTACAAGCTGAATAGTAATTATGTCATAATGTTAATCATCGTTATTTTTTTTGAGAAAGAAAGTTATGCTAGTGTTTAGTAATTTTAGTTGATACGTCATAGTTTTTTTCATTAACAATATAATTTTACGAGAAGTTATGTTTAAAATTAATTTATATAATTATTTAGTTATTTTATAATTACTTATCAATCCAATGATAACACAGTTTCTCTTATTTGTTATAATTTTATAATATCACAGTTTGTTTATAAGAAATATTTATAACTTTTTAGTTTTTTGAAAACTATGGTAAACAAATTTTTTTTATTTGTTATTACTTTTAAATTAGTTTAGTTCTAATGCAACCTTAGACTAACAGGATATATATAAATTTTCAAATAGAACTTATGAATATTTTATCATTTCTATATTTTTTGAGAACTTTAAAAATAAAGTATGTTTCACAATTCAATAAAAGACTAATTTGCGTTTAAAATGCATCGTTAGCATTTAATTAAATGTTATAAGTCATTTAATAGGGAAACTTTAAAAAAAAGCTGTGAAAGGCTTAAAAAAAGCGAGTTACTTATTATAGTCTATATAGTATCAAAATGCTATGTAGACTCTAAGATACTATAATAATACTAATACATAAACTTAAAGAAACTGAAGCATACATGTTACAGAAACCAGGATGGTAATAGAACAGGGATTTTCTAAAGTATTTATTTTACTGTCTGCTGAGAGACATCAAAAAACTTCTAGAACATTAATCACTTTCATAATTCTTCTTTAATTCATAGTTTATTATTGAAATAGTTTTCGTTAGTTTGAACTATGAAGTCACGTATCTTTATTTCAATTGAAATAGTTTTAAAAACATTTCTTAGATTTAACCAGATGCTAATACTTAATCAAAAATAATATGTTGATTCCTTTAGTATAGAAACAAAGTGCTACAAGAAATTGATAACATGATGCATCATTATTATATACCAGTCTGCTAAATTTAAAGATAATGAAAATGTAAAGGCTGTAACACCGTCGTAATACTATTTATATTAAAGTAGTAAAACTATATTTTTATACATTTAAATCAAATGTTTAGTATATATAGCTATATACGAAATAAATAATTTTGATTTGACACGCTCTGTTCTAATTAACTCCAATTTCCATCCGATCAAATCCTAAAACGCTTACCGAAAAAAGGAAAGGGTTAGGGCTAAGAGTATTAATAGCAATAAGCAAGTTAGATGAAGCTTATACAAAAAAAAAGGTTGGTAAAACTTACGCGCTAAACGGCATTGTGCGGTTGAGAATTCTTAGTTCAAATTTTATGGTTGTAACCGCCTTAACATTTTAGTTTTGTTTAAATTGTTTAAAAAATATATTTATATGAGATAACGTTTGATATTAATAAAATTAAGTAAAACTGTTTAAAAATTCTTGTATATTAGTAGTATTAAGATCTGTTTAGAGACATATACACCTATTTATTTATGTAAATTTAGCAGACTTTAAAAAATATTCATCAACTAAAAACTATTAAACCAGTTTAAAAAACAATATTTAATAAAATAAAGGAAAAGATTCACAATAGAATGTTTGTTGGAAAGAGGTAAGTGAAATCATAATTCAAACAAAAGAAACTAGCTAACGAATATGTTAAAATTAAAGTAAAATTTTAGTAGATTAAAAAAGAAAACGATTTTAAGTTTTTAGCTGTCAGCATACATCAAAACATTAACTTAAAAAAAATGCTCGCACTTTGGGCATTTTGTTTACTGTGCCTACTTCAGTTTTTTTTCAATTTTTGTTTGATAAGATTTCTACTATGTAAGATTAAAAAGTTAAGTGTTATTTTCAAAGGTTTTTAAAGTTCTAATAGAAATTTTAGTTTAACGATTAAATATACTAAACTAAATGCTAAAGAGGGATTCGGTTTTTTCTTATACACATTATATAGTTGTTTGTCTAAACTAAAAAGATGTTCAATGTATCAAAATGTACAAAGATTGTTTAAATAAAAATGTTCAAATTAAATTTTTGTGGTTTCGGTGGGAAAAGAAAATAATAAAAATCAAACTGCACATAACAACATTACTTTTCTAAATTTTTTTAAAGAGCTCTGTTGAAATGATTCAGCTTGTTAACACACAGAAACATGTATTAGTGTAATAATAAATAGATAAATTTTTAGTTCCTTATTATTTTATAAGTAACCTATATATATTTTAGAGTTATATTAAATCAAAATAGGAACTAGTTCAAAAGCGAAGTAGTTTAATAAATACACATATCTTATTGTCAAGCTTATAGAGAAAAATAACTAATATACAAAATTTTTACTTAAACCTATATTAGAACGTTTTGTAACGTAAACTAAAGTTTTATTAAAACTAAAACAAAGAAAGTTATTGAAAGTATTTTAAATTTTGTTTTGTTGAACTATTTACATAAAGGTGAGTTTATTTCGTAAAAATATGTTGTACGTGTTTAAGACATGATGATCGGAGAAAGTATCACAGAAAAGTTTAATATGGTGATCATCGTGACTAAAATGTAAATCAATATATAAAGGATAAACTCACCAAAAACTTTGTTTTATATGTTAATTAGTTTTTCTTAGTTTTTATAGTGCAGTTATATATAAGGTAAATCAATTTTTTAACTTGTATCCGTTTATTTTATTTCTGTTTTTTTGTTTTTATATAGTTAAAGCAAAATATATATTTACTTTAATATTTATTGATTAAATACTATTCTAGTAACTATTTTAGTTAAACGGTTTAATAAATATTTTAGATACAGCGATAAAACATGGAAGTTTTAATTTTGGATTTTTGAAAATTTAGAATCTAGATTAGCCGTATTATTACGACTTCTAAAATTGAGAAAAGAAAAAAATTAAGTTAAGAATTAATTACTGCTCTTAATCTCATTCTAAAAGTATTTATTGCAAATAGTTGAACGTTTATGGTAAAAATCATGACGTAACAAAAATTTACAGTGCGAATTACTTTTATAGCGTATTTATTTTATATTGCAAATAGTGTAGTTTAGTGTGCATGCAAAGTATTTCAAAACGCATTTTAACGTAAATTGCTTAACTTATCTCTTTAAAATGTATTTTACAATGCGTTTTATATTTCAGTTTGAAGCTTGTTTAAGTTGAAATTGATCTATAACTCATATTGCTATACAGCTTTTTTTATAACGCACATTAGTTTGTATTAGAACATAGAATAATCAAAATCTAAATTAGTTTTTATTAAAAGCTACCTTGTAACACAAACTATTTTTCAACATAATTATTATCAAAAGAAAATCACTGTTTAAAATATTTAATTAAAGCAAACATGTTTTTAATGTTTTCCATTTATATTACAATTATCTTACATTTTTAGATCGTGTATTCGAATATATAAATTCAAATAATTCAATTAAAGTAATATAAGCTATAATAAGTTTCTATTAAAATGTTAAATATGAAATGGGATTTTAAAATAAATCATACACAAAAAAAAAGAAAAAGCAAAATACACATTAAAACTATTTATTTCTTTGCATTTATTGATGCTATATAAACTAATGATTTTATAAAAAAATACATTAGAACCAAAGTTTAATATTGTACTTACTTTTAAGTATAAAGAAAGAAAAAGAAAAAAAGGTTTTGAGAGTATTATTGTACTTGTAAATTTTGTATAAAACAGGTCATAGTTAATATTTTCTAAATTTAAACAAAAACTTAAGAAATTTATAAACAGACTAACAAAAACTAACTTAATGTTTCTTTTAAAATAAAGTTGTATTCTATGAGTTTTTATTTTACTGCTGTTTCATTTTGTAGTTATACAGATAGTAAATAAGTTTGTACATTAAAAATTACTTTGTTTTACTAATGCTTTGAAAATATTGTTTAAAATATTTTAGTTTATAAAGTGTTTGTTTAAGTCATTAGTGCTTAAAGCTTTTTATAACTTTAAAAAGCTAACTCTTAATTGTCCTTAGTAAAATGTACCTATTACAGTTACCCTATAACAACAATAGCTTGTGAAGCTTTAACTATTAGTTATGTAAATACGTATGAATTATTGTTTAACTTACAGAAACTAGCTTAAATTTATTTTATTTTTCGAAGTTGCTTAAATGTAAGTTGTTAAAATTTATTCTGTTTAATTTATAGCTGTAATAATCAGTAAATAGCTTGTTTAAAATTAATAAGACAACTATATATTTTTAAACGAAAAATCTATAACTCAAGTGTTTATAACTAATTAATTTTAGAGCCTCTTAGATACAGCTTCTTTATCAAGAAAGCAGAAACTGTTGAATTTGATTAAAAGTATATTGAGTTATAGTATATTTATAAGCAAGTTTTTGTTATTTCAAATAATGACGCCATATATCTTTATATCAGCTGATTTTTTATTACGAACATTTTAGAAAAAAAAGTATATTGATTATTTTAGTTCAGAAACGAAAGTTATTTATAAATAGAGGAACTTTTTTTAGTAGACTATAAGGTATATTTAGTAGACTACAAAGTATCTGTTTAGAGTAAAATCACATATTCATTTACTGTTTTGTGTTAAATTAAAATAACTTTAAAGTTAAACTTTTAATCTGCTTAACATAACTTATTCAAAAAACTACAAAAAAATTAAAAATACTGTAAAATTATAAGTTAGCGAAGTTGTATATTAAACGGTAAAAAATATCAAAACTATATTAGTATATATTTTTTCGTAGTTTTAGTTAGTTAGAACTATAACAGAATTTATCCTGCTGATTAATTTTTTATTTTTGTGAACCATGATTTAACTTTTTAAATAAATCAATAAAACCTTATAAAACTATTTTAAATCATGACTAAACAAATATTTATTCAAATTAATGATAACTATTAATTTATTATAGAATATATGAAAAACAAAATTTAAAAGTGAAACATCAGTATGGCATATAAAGTTTACATAATTTTGCATACAAAAATTAATTTACTGTCCCCTTAAGACAGCTACAAAATAGCGCAACACCAGCAATAGATATTTTTAAGAAGCTTTTTTAACATGTAAGAAATTTATAGGCTAGTATTCATTTATTTAAATGATTTTGTCATATTTACTAATTGGTTTAAAATCTCAAGCTTTATATTCTTGATATTTTTGTTTAAAAACAACTACAGGTAAAAATATTTGTCTATTTAACAGTCTTTTGATATTTAATAAATTTCTTTTATCTTTAATTTTTAATTTCTTGTTCATATACACTAGAACAGGGGTCGGCAGTCTTATGTAACTCGCGGGCAAATTTTCATAGGAAAAATTGCTCGCTGGCCGCTTTGTTTAGAAAAAACCTTTCTGGGCCGCATTTATCTAAAAAAAAATTAAAAATAAGCAAAAAGAAATTGTTTAATATTAAAAATATTATTATTTAAGCAATATTAGAGCACTAACAAAAATTATTTATTAAAATAAGAGCCTAACTTTAAGTTTTTATTATAAAACCTTTAGTTTTTAATGTTTTAAACTGTATACTTTTGGCTAAATAGGAGTTTTCGCGCCGCAAATAATGGCTGAAAGGGCCACAGTTGGAGGGGTTCCGCAGTTTACTGACCCTTGCACTAGAACAACCGGAAACGCTGCATCTAAATTCTAGCCTTATTTTCTGTTGTTTGGTGAAGTAAAAGTATTTGATATCTTTAAACAGTTTTTGTTAATTGATTAAAAATAATTAGATATTTTTAAGTAATTTCTGAGCACTTGATGATTATTTGGTAAATCTATAATAAAAGAAAAAATCAAAACAAAGATATGTAATGTTGTAAATTAAACTCTCCAAAATTAGCTCAAAAGTAGGTTTTATAATAAAGAAGCATTTTTTAATTCTTGCTTGATGCTTTTTATTAAGTTTATAGCTGCTTACAGCAAGCAGTAATTCAACTAATTAGAAAATAATTAACATACTTCAATTGTTACGAATTTTATGTTTAATATACTTAGTTTTTTTACATGAATTCAATAGATATCTGCTAAATTTTTCTTTTAAAACTTTGTTTTTAGAAATAATTTTGGTTTAGTTCCTAAAGACTTAAAAATTAAAGTAAATTTTTACGTTTATTTGTTCTAACTAGAGCAGCAACTTTGTTGTTATTTGTCAAATTTTTATTTCACTTACAATTAAAACTATATAGCTTTACAGTACTTTGCAGAAAACTTTTTCTTTATATTTATTTCTAAATTAAATTGCTTATGAATTTAAGGAAACCTTGTTTTTTGTTTTTCCTTTCTCAAAATTTTAAGTTTTTATATTTTAAAGATTTTTTAGTTGTGAAGGACTGAATAAAACTAGTCATCTCTGCTGTAGTTTATATTTAGCTTTTTATGTTTTTAAAATACAAATAACTTCACTAAAAAATTCAAGGTTTATAAAATAATAAATTATTTCTTTAAAATTAACAGTAAACTTCAAATAAAAATTAACTAATACATGGTATTATAATCATAAAAATAAAGTATATCAATTTTTGAAAACCGAAAACCAACAACATTTTGTAACTTACTTATATACTGTTTGCTAGAAACAACTAAAACATTAAAAGTAATTAAAAAGAAATTAAATTATTGTGCACATTCTAGCTAGGTTTTGTCAACTTAAATTAAAATGTAACATATACTATAACGTCAATAAATAAAAGGTTTAAGGAAATATATTATAAGTAAGTATACTAAAATAATTAATTTATAAAAAGTTTTAAGAATTAAATTTAAGGAAACTGTGTTTTTCAAAACTGTTGTTTATTTGCACGTCACATAACTAATACTTTATTGAATTTTTAAGTTCCACTATTATTTGTTTAAAGTTTGTAGCTGTTTTAAGTAGTGATGTACCGGACGCACAATTGCGGGTCCGACCAGACCCGGATCCGGAATTTTTTTTTAAATTAAGTTCCGGCCGGACCCGGATCCGGACTTTTTTTTCAAATTAGAATCCGGCCAGAACCTGATCCGAACTGTTTTTTCAAATAAGGATCCGGCCGGAACCGGATCCGGACTGTTTTTTAAAATAAGGATCCGGCCGGATCCGGACTTTTTTTCATATCAAGATCCGGTCGGATCCGGATATCAGACAAAATTGGCAATATCCGGCCGGACCCGGATAGTGAGTCCGGTACATCACTAGTTTTTGATTAAACTTATCTAACAAAATTAAGTTTGAAAAATTAATATTGATAGAATGCTTGTTTTTAAACAGTAAAGAATAAAATTCTTCTGCTGAAAAAAAAGTCTCTTTTATTGAAAAATTATAATAATCAACAAAAAAAATTGTTTTTAGTCAAATGTATGTTATGGTATGGTATAACAATACAATCAAATTAATTTTAAGATTAAAGGTATAAATTTACTGACTGCAGGAGACAATTACAAACTTATAAGGCAAAGCAGGTAGATATTGAAAAATTCAACACAAAAACTACAATTTGGCTACTTTAATTTAAAAAAAACATGTAACCGAGTTTTTATCTATTATTCATACGTGTTTACTAATTCTAAACTATAGTTCTACAAGTTGTCTTAGAACTTCTTATGTTTTAGTATAAACTCTAGGTAGTAATTAACTAATAAATTAGGTTCCAATAAAAATAAACAGAAGTCAAGTAACTAATTTACTAACTACTGGAGACAGCTACAAACTTATAAGCTTGATGTACATACATAAGAAAAAATTACTCTTTTTTATAAAAGTTTTTTGAGCTAGTTTTTGTTAGTCGAAATGACGACATCACATGTTTTTATTTAAGTTACTGTGGTATTAATATTTTTACAATTTTTTAATAAGATAGAATTTCAAATGAAATACAAACGTTTTTTTTTAGTTAAAATAAATTAGAAGTACATAAAAAGATGTCATAAAACGAAATTAAACAATTAGTTCTACAAACTAAAAAAACGTTTTAGTTGAGAACCGATAATTAGTTTTAAGTTTTAACACCTATATAGCACGAAAAACTTTTGAAGTACAAGTTAACTGATTACAGGAGACAGTTACAAACTTAGCAGACAAACAGGAAGAATTTTAAATTGCTTCCTTAATTTATCAAAAGTTTTTCAACAAATTTTAGTTAACTTTAAATACGATATCACATATATTTTGTAAATCATTAAAAAAAAAATATTTAATAAAACTACAGTCGAACAAAAAAAAAACTTAAATTCATTTCGTTCTTCATATAGCAGAGTATGCATATATAGCTACGATAAACGATAGCCTTTGTGCGAATGCTAAACATTTTGACTATTCAATACTTTTGCAGTCAAACGAGCGAAAGTGCCTGAGGTCTTACAATTGCAACAATTTATTTATGTGTCCGATGACGCGTTTGATGCAACATTTAAGCCAAGATATACAATTTTTTTTTTACAATTTTCGATATCCTTATTGACCTCGATTAATGGTAAATTATATGTTTCTTAATTAGGACTTGGTCATTTTAAAACTTATTTTACGGTTGAAATCCAGGCATGCCTTTGAAAACTGATTCAGTAATGTTTCCAAGATTTGACGTTGTCAAGGTTTTTCACACAAACACAAGGGCAACATCCAAAGATGATGCGTTTGAAATAATAAGTGGGGTAAAGCAAGGCTGCGTATATGCACCAACTCTACTTGGAACATTTTTAGCAGTAAGTATTAGGATCTATTTTGGCCAAGTAAAATTGAGACCTCATAAAAAGTAAAACAAGTAAAGTTTGTAGCTGTCTAAAGACATCATGTTCAATTTGTTCATTTTAGAGTTTTCGCTTTTAAGTGCTTATATTTCAAGGTCCTACTTTAACTTTTAAAAAGTTTGTTTTTTCAAAAACTAACTAAATATTGTGTTATATGATAAAGTAAGCATGTGCAATGTCTTCAAAGTTCATATGAGTGAAGTTTGTAGCTGTTTCAATTAGACACTGCGTATTTTATTTAACTTCTTAAAATAAACTATGTTTCGCTATATTCCATTTAAAAAATTTGTGTAAATATCAGTTTTGTTAAAAATTTGTAATCATTCTACTATAAAAATTTTTGTTTCTTGTGTACACAAAATTAATTTAAATTATTGAACTAAACTTATTTTCAAATGCTTAGCAGAGTTTAATCAATTTATTAATTACATAAAAAATCGTATTAAACAGAACTAAATGTTAAAAATGGTAAAAAAAATAATTTATTTTACATTTTTCTGAAGTTTTGAGCTCAATTGTCTGGTTTTGCAAAAAAAAAAAATAATCAAAATTTAAAGTTACTATTGTAACCATTTTTTCTTGAGATAAAAACGATGTAAAAAGTTCAATTTTTAAGGAAAACGAAAACTTAGTTTTTAAAGTTAGACCCTTATTATATTAACAATTTTTAGATTTAAAAAAACGAGAAATTCAGATTAAAAATACCTGAGTGATCAATTTAATAGTTGTAGTACCCTTATTAGTAGTTTTCTTGAACATAATTATAGTTTTCTAATTAAAACAATAGAACATAAGTACAAAAAATTATTTATTGTAGATTTTTTAAGCTATTTTTTTTGTAATTTTAACAGATTTGTATCAAACGTGACAATTCATACTACAACTTCCTAAATTATAAATATTCATTTTTTATTAAACTTTAGCCTTAGTGAATTTTGCGTAGCTATTATCATAGCTTTAAAAAAATGATGATATAATAATTCATATGAGCAAAATTTATATTTAACATTTCTTATGATTTACGAAACCATTACGGAAGTTTGTGCGTAGAAGTTTAATTTGTAGGTTTAAAAGTTGTCAGCGTTTTCAAGTAAGTACTCTATCACCAAAGAAGTACGTTGCACTAAAATTTTGCAATTAACACGAACGCTTATTTTCATGTAGTGAAAGTATTTTTATTGGTGAAGAATTAAACGAGCTTTTTGGATTTTTTTTGTTAAACGAGTAAGAAAGGAGTTTTGGATTATAAAAAGTATTTTAAAGAAGATAGTCTAGCTCGATTACCTAAACCTTCTGAATGTTAAAATGACATTTTAATAAACTTAAATTGACCTTAAATCTATATTGTTACCAGTCACTGTAGAAAGACCATTGGCGACAACTGTCTAAATTAACAAATATATGTTTCTTATAAGTAAAAATAGTAATATTTAAGCTTTAGTCTTTACTTTGTTTCTATTTGTAATGGCTTAAGCAGACATTTATTTAACAATTCATAAAAGTTTTCTTCGTTTCATTGATTTACTAAATTTTATCATTCTAAACATTCTTAAGTTTTGTTTAAGAAGTATTTTAGTATTTTGAATGTTTGTATTGTTTAAAACAAAATAAAAGTTATTAGTTTAGGTTAATTTTAAACAATTATTTACTTTGTTACACATTAAAATTTTACAAGCTGATATTATTGTTAAATTCATTTAGAAAAACCTTATTGTAAAAAGTATAGAGTTCATTATATTTGTATATCAAAAATAAAAGTTTATGAAATACTTAAAGTTGAAAAACCTTTAAATAAAATATTTTTAAACGAGTATGTTAATTGTTTGATAAGAAAAACCTTTACAACAAAAAAAATTAAGTGACTAATCTACTATTCGCAGAGACAGCTACAAGCTTAAACGCATGCCACAGACTAAGTATTTAGTTTGCTTATTTATGTTGTCATAAACATTTAAGCTACATTTTATAAGTTTAGATTATGACGTCACATTTATCATTTAAAGTTTTTAAAATACTTTTCAGCTGATAATTGCTTGTTTTAATTCAAACTTACTAATAATTTTCATCTGTTGTTAATTATGTTATATAACGTAATTTAAGAGAGTTTGTTAGAATATTAAAAAATATACTCTAATTATCAAATTCATTTTATTATGGACAAAAAGACATAACTGAAAAGACCGAAGTGAAAAAATCAAGAAAAAAGGTTCTAAAATTTCAAACAACAATAAATTGAATAAAACTTTATGAAATAACTAAACTTTTGTCTACATTAAAAACCTATAAAGTTGATAAAAGTTTAATGCACAGGTTTCTACTCAGCTTTTTTAACCGATATGTAAATTTATAGCTATTTTTTGTTGGTTTAAGTCATTATTTCAAAGGTACAATTTTTACTAAGCTTTATTAAATACTTCATAATTAATTATATCTAATTTCACTATTGCATGAATTATATATCATTATTATTAATTATAAAAAATTCTTTGTATTATTACTGAACAAAACAAGGTTAATAATCTAACTTATTATAGTTAAGATTGAAGTTTGAAATGCTTAAAATCTCTTCTCTGCAAGTTTTACTAAACTTTCGGTTTTTGTCGGTGAAAAGTTAGAGGTTGATATAGTTATAGTTAAGGGTTGATATAGTTTTTAGTATATAAAATTAAGAAACTGTGTTTACTATTGATTGAAGTCTCAGATCTTTGAAACTTTTGATGATGAAATTACTTATTTTTAGGTAATAAGACGAATTTGATAAATACTTTATGCTTGAAATCGTTAATAACTTTATAAGTACAAGTTTTATGTGTTGAAATGTTGTGTTCTTTGTTATTCATAACTTTTACTTTTAACTACACTATGTATATGGTTCATAAAAAAAAATTCTGTTATGTTTCTTTCAGTTTAAGTGTCTCAGGTGTTGATGTCTGGGTCTAGTCAAGGATAATAAATTTGCTTTAACAATAGCAATAATAAACATTAAAAAAATATTAAAATTTAAAAGCAAAGCAAGCTTTCAGGAACAACAAAGCTACTGTCTCATTAAGACAAATATACTAAAGTTTACTTCACTTAAACTTTCGCAGGACTACTTAAATGTTTTTATGAAAATTAGGTTAATTCTAATGAAATTTAAAAGCTATATAATATTTAAAAGTAAGTTTTCCTTATATTTTTATAGCATTCTATTCTTAGTAAATTTAAGTATGATAAGTTGATTTAAAAGAAAATTGCGTGTTTATAACATAGTATAAAAAAAAGGATCTTCTGCGGCGGAATTTAATTGAAGTAATTGTAGTCATCAAAATAATATATTTTTAGTCCACAGTATTTATGATAAGGTATAACAACACTATAAAAATAACAGTTTATATATTAGGATATTACAGGTAAACTACCAAAAAAAAAAAGTGTAGTTGACACAAATTAGTCACTTTTAGAAAGCTTATGTAATCTAGAAATAAGATTGAACTATGTTTTGTAAATTTTAATTATAATGTTAAAAGTCTACTCACTTTGTATGAATTTTGATTTTTACAAGCTTTTATTAACGCAACCTTTGTACTAGTTACAACTTCAGGTTAAGGTAAATAATAAACAGTTATGTAAATATAGAAATTAATTAAGTAAAATTTTTAAAATCAACTATGGGAAAAACTTAAAGTATAAATTTACTAACTGCAAGTGTCAGTTACAAATTTAGAAGACAAAATGGAGAATTTAATAAATTGCATATTTAATTTAAAGGTTATTTTAAAACTAATTTTAGTTAATTTTTTTCACGACGTCACATATACTTTTAAATCAATAATTTTTTTACTTAAAAACTTTAACTGGCCATCAGAAGCTTATATGGTTTTTGTCAAGTGTTAAACTTTTTCTTTACTTTACTGTCAAGAAATGCATGTAGAAAAGTATTATGTTTCAAAATTTATATACTATGGGTTTAAATCAAAATACAGCTTATACATCATTTTCATTTATCCAAAAAAAAAATAGAATTTTAATTAGTTTTATTTTTGTATTTGATTACTTTTGCACGCATTATTTATAAATTTTGTTATCAACAAATTTGTTTTCAACAAGTCTTTAAAAGTTAATTTGATAAATAGAATATAAAAAAGTTTAAAATTTTTTAATTTAACTCGAATAAAATCAATTTTACAACAACTTTGTATATTATGATACAAGCTTAAGTGAAGAATTAAAAAATTTTTGTGGTTACTTAATAAAACTATTGTCATTAAAACTATAAAGCGAACAAACTTTTTTCAACTATCAAACGAGATCGGCTATGCGTATATGTACATAGAGAATAAATAAAAATGATAACAATAATAATAAATTTATAGCACAGTGATAAAATAAACAAAATAAACAAACAAATAATAGATAAATTACAAACAAACAAAAAAAATTCATTCTGTTTTTAATACTTTTACCTTTTTCGGTCTCTTTAAGTATTCTTATCACTTTCTCCCAGTCTTTTGTGTAAAGTACATCGCAGTTTGACGCGGTAATTTGCAAGCAACTTCTGCTAATTAGTTATTATAGTCAAGTTTTTTAAGTTGCGCTTTTATACATTTTTAAAATATAATTTTGGACGACCTCGGCTATGCGACCTCGGTTGCGTTTGCTAACAACCAAATAGATATACAAGAAAAAATTTCGGATTTGCTCAGCACTCATCCTCAGAACGTGACCGAACCAGCGAAACTGCATTGACTGAGGGTAAAGTACATGGTGGTAGGACTAGTACGTCTGAACTCAACACTTCCTCTATGGTAATCTTATGTTGCTATGGCCATTTTTCACTACCGTATTGCAGAGTACTGCATGTAGGGGAATTCATAAAAATAATTCATACATGAATTATACTTTCAGTATTAAAAGATGATTACATAAAAATCATAAGATGTAACAAAATTGTGTGATATACTAACTTTAACTATCTTAAACTTACTAAAAAATATATTATAAATTAAAGAAACATTTTGTATTCTATCAGTCAAGTTTTTGTTAAATTCTGTAGCTGTCTTCAGTAAACAGTAAATAAGTTAACTTTATGAATCTGCTTTTGCATAGAAATTTAGTTATAAATATTTTAAACACAGTCACCTTCTTCATTAAAACTAATTTTGAGTAAGATTCATGTGTGCTTGCCTTTACCTTGTTTTTATATGTTGCTAAATTCTAAGCGCTTTCGAGAAGGTAGTGAATAACATAAACACGTGTTGTATTTATTTTATATTTCGCAGCTTAATTCTAATATGATTAGTTATAATAAAACGAACTTAACTATTTATGTAGTGAATTAGTATGTGTTTTGCTGTGTTAAACAAGTAAACACAGTTTTATGGAGTTCTGTAAAAAGCTAATGAAAAACATTTTTTTAGTAAAGAAAACGTTTTGTTTTAAGTTGTTTACAAAGAAAGCTACCGTACCAATTGTTTTTAAAAATTATTTTAACGAATATACTTCGCATTTATCTGTTTTAGCAAAATGTTAGCTTGAACTTTTCAATATTTATACTAAATCGTATATAAGTATTTATATATTAAAGCATTTATAAAAAGTTCTGGTCGGAAATGCTCGACAAATTGAAATAAAGCTAAATAATAGAACTTCAGCTTACTAAGAAAACATGAATTTTTATAACTCATGTACGAAACAGCTGTCTAAACTATTGTTTTTATAAAATTAGATAAATAAGTATATGTATATTATAACTGTTCAAAATATAGTTTTAATTGTTTGCTAATAAAAGATCCTAGTAAAGTAACTTCACTGGAATATAAATAAAAACAAATTATACAGTAATCTTCCTTTATTCTACCAACATATGTTTCTGTGTGTCAACGAATCAACACACTTCAACTGGGTTCTGTAAAAAAATAATTACTGTAATGAGAGAATAGAAGCATAGAATAAAGTAGGTGTATATATGTTTTCATTAAAATAAGATATATTCTACAGATAATAGTTATTAATAGGTGAAATACTTAACATTAAATCCGACTGTTATAAAATTATATGATATTTGTAATTATTAAGTCCAAAATAAATAAGTAAGCTAAATTACACAACAAAATATAATATAAACAAACAACTTACGTTAATAGGAAAGATAACTAAATCAAAATTCACGGTTGTTAACTAACGAAAAAAATACATTTTTACAACCAATAATTACGTCACAATGTAAATGAGGCCACCTAAACTATTCAATTTGTACTGCAAGAATATTAATTTTGTTTTTATGTAATCCATTCTGAACAAAAATAAAACATTAACCATCAGTTAGTAAATCAATAAAATTCAATGAAACTTAACGGCGCTGAAGGCAATAAAAGTCACAGAAACTCGGTGTAACATGTATATTATATATTGAATGTTAGTAATGATTGAATCAAAGTTATATAGAATTAGGAAGCAGATTTAGTTCAAATGTAAAAATCAAAGAGTGAAAAAATTAAACTTTAAGGAAAAAAATTAAACTTTAAGGAAAAACAAAGCACAAAAAAAATAATTATTACTAGGCTTACAATGTACTGACCGATAATTAATTTACAGCGACATACATAAAATCATAGTGACCTGAATTAAATATATATTGTATTTTATAATTAATAAAATAATTAATTGGTAAAGTAGGAGTCGGCTGTTTAATTTAAATATCCCTTACAGGTATTTTATATATTTAATAAGTAAATTGTGTTATATGTGAAAGTTAAAATGTAAAACAACAAGGTAGTCATATGCTAAGTATAAACCTGCAGTAAAAAACCTACTAGCTCTCTTGGGCGTAGTAGGTAAAAAAGCACGGTTTATCTGTGATTTGTATACAGGCTTCCAATTAAACTTGGAACTTAACATATAAAGGTGTGAAGAATTATAGTCGGAGGGTAAAGTGAATATATGAAATTTCAGAGAATAGAAAGTGACTTGTGTGAAATAGATATAAATAATAAATGAATAAAACTATATGTTACTTAGGATATATAATTATATTAATATAAGTTAAGTGAATGTGTGTGTATATGTGGAAGGTAAATGAAAAGTATGAAAGGTGAGAAGGCGCCAAGGTGTTATTTGAAGAAGAACCGTCGGTTGTGTACACAGTTGTTTGAAATATCACGTCTTTTATTTAGTAATTGTTTACTATCTTCTGCTAAAATTGCCATTCGTTCAAGGTTGCATATTTGGCAGATCTTGCTCGCGCTACTGATGTTATTGTTGGCGTGGTGGAGGATGCTCCATTCCATTTCTGGTTTGGTTCCATACCTATCAAAATACTGCCAAACGAAATCTGACAATCTTGTACTATTCTTTTTATTTACATGCTTAAAAGTATACTTGTGCCCGGTGTACCTATCTTTAAAGTGACCTCCTGTCGAACCAATATACACCTTATCCTCAATATTATCATTAACATTATTATTGTTTATGTTTTTATCTTCACTAAGTTTACATTTAACACGCACCTTATACACAACATTTTTAATTAAGCAGTTACCATGTAACGGACAGTTTATTTTATTCGACTTACGGCAGTTACAATTTTTACCTACATTGTTCTTGAATTTAAAACCACATTTAACTACTTCATCGTTATAAGTATTACAGATATTGGTATTTTTCTGGTTACTACAGTTATTATTATTATTATTATTATTATCATTATTATCATAATTATTATTGTTATCATATTTATTAATATTACTATTATTATTACTATTATTGGTTATGCCGTTATTATTAATACTATTACCATTATTATTATTAATATGGTTACTACTATTACTCTTATTACCACTATCATTATTTGTATACTTATTATTATTATTATAATTATTATTATTATTGTTATTATTATTATTATTATTATTATTATTATTATTATTATTATTATTATTATTATCATTATTATTATTATTATTATTATTATTATTATTATTATTATCATTATTATTTTTATTATTTTTATTATTATTATTATTATCATCATTATTATAATTATCATTATTATTAATATTATTATTATTATTATTATAATTATTATTATTACTATTATTATTAGAATATGATTCCTTATGTACAATTGAGTTTATATTTTTAGTTAGGTTTTTACTGATACTTCTAGTTATAGGCCTATTATAGTTGTTTTTCATAATTAGATTAATGTTATCATTATTGTTTATATTAACCTTGTTATTTTTACAATTGTTATCCTTTATGTCTAAACTAATATTAATTACGTTTGTGTTATCTGAATAGTTGCTATTATTTTTAATAGTATTAGGTTTATTGTTATTATTAATTTGTGCTGTCAACTCATTATATTTAGATAAAACAAAATTATTATGTGATTGTATTATTGACTTAACATTATTCATACAACTATAAGAAATTTTTAAAGTTTTTCTATTAAATATTTTACGGTAACAATGATTATTTGGGAAATGTTTATCTACTAATTTCAAAAATTCTTTACCCAAGTTTACGTTAATACTAGAACAGTATGGTGGGTTATACCACAACACACGGCTATTACGAGACTTATTACTTTTTTGCGTTTTAATATAATTTTCACTAGTGATACTGTTATTATTAATATCATTATTATTGTTATTGTTATTATCATTACTACAATTATTGTTATTAATGTTACTGTTACTATCAAAAATATTTACAATTTTATTAATGTTATAATCATTATTACTGTTACTTTTAAAACTATTATCATTATCGTTATTAATATTGTTAATGATGATGTTATTACTTTTATTATTGTCATATTTATGTTTATTATCGTTATTACCGTTAGAAATATCATTATTATTACTATTATTAGTATTATAGTTTGTTATCATGTATGTTAAGTTACATTTAAAACCACTTTTTTTTAATACATTTTCATATGGAACTTTTATTTCATTAAATATTTCTTCACTGGATGATAATGAGCTTAAGCGTTTCTGGGTCATTATTGGGATAGATTTCTTTATATGTCGGGGGTGGTCGGAATTTGAATTGATAAAATTAATTAAACAGTTTGGTTTTCGGTAAGGGCGAAAAGTACCATCAGATAGGTTTAAGGTGACATCTAAAAAATCAGTCACTTGATTACCCAGATCTAAAGTAATTTTGAAACCTATATCTGACATTACCTTAAACACTTGTTTCCTTGTTCTGTCGTATACGACAGGCTTTGCTAGATCTATGACACCTAACCCATCGTCTCTATACAAACCACAGTTACTGAAAACATTTCCCAGTTTACTGAGGATATATAGTCCGACAAGGTCACAAATCTCTGCACCATGGAAGCTTCCCATAGGCACATCGAAAAAAGTGTCGTTATTTTTCTTTTTCCAAACATTGTTGTCTGAAAAAAGTAAGGAATCGCATGCATGTATAATAATTTCTTTGTCGGAATCGGCGAATTTTGAATAAATGGAGGCATAGTTTAAAGAATTTAAAAGGTGTCGTTTGGTGATAGAAGGATAGAATTCAACTATATCAAAACTGACAAAACGCTTATTACTCTTATCATCCAATGACGAAAACCATTTTAACAGCTCACCGGTATTTTTCCATTGGTATTATCATTATTAATGATGTAAGAGCCGCCACTGGTTCGATCCAATGGAAAAATACCGGTGAGCTGTTAAAATGGTTTTCGTCATTGGATGATAAGAGTAATAAGCGTTTTGTCAGTTTTGATATAGTTGAATTCTATCCTTCTATCACCAAACGACACCTTTTAAATTCTTTAAACTATGCCTCCATTTATTCAAAATTCGCCGATTCCGACAAAGAAATTATTATACATGCATGCGATTCCTTACTTTTTTCAGACAACAATGTTTGGAAAAAGAAAAATAACGACACTTTTTTCGATGTGCCTATGGGAAGCTTCCATGGTGCAGAGATTTGTGACCTTGTCGGACTATATATCCTCAGTAAACTGGGAAATGTTTTCAGTAACTGTGGTTTGTATAGAGACGATGGGTTAGGTGTCATAGATCTAGCAAAGCCTGTCGTATACGACAGAACAAGGAAACAAGTGTTTAAGGTAATGTCAGATATAGGTTTCAAAATTACTTTAGATCTGGGTAATCAAGTGACTGATTTTTTAGATGTCACCTTAAACCTATCTGATGGTACTTTTCGCCCTTACCGAAAACCAAACTGTTTAATTAATTTTATCAATTCAAATTCCGACCACCCCCGACATATAAAGAAATCTATCCCAATAATGACCCAGAAACGCTTAAGCTCATTATCATCCAGTGAAGAAATATTTAATGAAATAAAAGTTCCATATGAAAATGTATTAAAAAAAAGTGGTTTTAAATGTAACTTAACATACATGATAACAAACTATAATACTAATAATAGTAATAATAATGATATTTCTAACGGTAATAACGATAATAAACATAAATATGACAATAATAAAAGTAATAACATCATCATTAACAATATTAATAACGATAATGATAATAGTTTTAAAAGTAACAGTAATAATGATTATAACATTAATAAAATTGTAAATATTTTTGATAGTAACAGTAACATTAATAACAATAATTGTAGTAATGATAATAACAATAACAATAATAATGATATTAATAATAACAGTATCACTAGTGAAAATTATATTAAAACGCAAAAAAGTAATAAGTCTCGTAATAGCCGTGTGTTGTGGTATAACCCACCATACTGTTCTAGTATTAACGTAAACTTGGGTAAAGAATTTTTGAAATTAGTAGATAAACATTTCCCAAATAATCATTGTTACCGTAAAATATTTAATAGAAAAACTTTAAAAATTTCTTATAGTTGTATGAATAATGTTAAGTCAATAATACAATCACATAATAATTTTGTTTTATCTAAATATAATGAGTTGACAGCACAAATTAATAATAACAATAAACCTAATACTATTAAAAATAATAGCAACTATTCAGATAACACAAACGTAATTAATATTAGTTTAGACATAAAGGATAACAATTGTAAAAATAACAAGGTTAATATAAACAATAATGATAACATTAATCTAATTATGAAAAACAACTATAATAGGCCTATAACTAGAAGTATCAGTAAAAACCTAACTAAAAATATAAACTCAATTGTACATAAGGAATCATATTCTAATAATAATAGTAATAATAATAATTATAATAATAATAATAATAATATTAATAATAATGATAATTATAATAATGATGATAATAATAATAATAATAAAAATAATAAAAATAATAATGATAATAATAATAACAATAATAATAATAATAATAATAATGATAATAATAATAATAGTAATAATAATAATAATAATAATAATAATAATAATAATAATAATAACAATAATAATAATAATTATAATAATAATAATAAGTATACAAATAATGATAGTGGTAATAAGAGTAATAGTAGTAACCATATTAATAATAATAATGGTAATAGTATTAATAATAACGGCATAACCAATAATAGTAATAATAATAGTAATATTAATAAATATGATAACAATAATAATTATGATAATAATGATAATAATAATAATAATAATAATAACTGTAGTAACCAGAAAAATACCAATATCTGTAATACTTATAACGATGAAGTAGTTAAATGTGGTTTTAAATTCAAGAACAATGTAGGTAAAAATTGTAACTGCCGTAAGTCGAATAAAATAAACTGTCCGTTACATGGTAACTGCTTAATTAAAAATGTTGTGTATAAGGTGCGTGTTAAATGTAAACTTAGTGAAGATAAAAACATAAACAATAATAATGTTAATGATAATATTGAGGATAAGGTGTATATTGGTTCGACAGGAGGTCACTTTAAAGATAGGTACACCGGGCACAAGTATACTTTTAAGCATGTAAATAAAAAGAATAGTACAAGATTGTCAGATTTCGTTTGGCAGTATTTTGATAGGTATGGAACCAAACCAGAAATGGAATGGAGCATCCTCCACCACGCCAACAATAACATCAGTAGCGCGAGCAAGATCTGCCAAATATGCAACCTTGAACGAATGGCAATTTTAGCAGAAGATAGTAAACAATTACTAAATAAAAGACGTGATATTTCAAACAACTGTGTACACAACCGACGGTTCTTCTTCAAATAACACCTTGGCGCCTTCTCACCTTTCATACTTTTCATTTACCTTCCACATATACACACACATTCACTTAACTTATATTAATATAATTATATATCCTAAGTAACATATAGTTTTATTCATTTATTATTTATATCTATTTCACACAAGTCACTTTCTATTCTCTGAAATTTCATATATTCACTTTACCCTCCGACTATAATTCTTCACACCTTTATATGTTAAGTTCCAAGTTTAATTGGAAGCCTGTATACAAATCACAGATAAACCGTGCTTTTTTACCTACTACGCCCAAGAGAGCTAGTAGGTTTTTTACTGCAGGTTTATACTTAGCATATGACTACCTTGTTGTTTTACATTTTAACTTTCACATATAACACAATTTACTTATTAAATATATAAAATACCTGTAAGGGATATTTAAATTAAACAGCCGACTCCTACTTTACCAATTAATTATTTTATTAATTATAAAATACAATATATATTTAATTCAGGTCACTATGATTTTATGTATGTCGCTGTAAATTAATTATCGGTCAGTACATTGTAAGCCTAGTAATAATTATTTTTTTTGTGCTTTGTTTTTCCTTAAAGTTTAATTTTTTTCCTTAAAGTTTAATTTTTTCACTCTTTGATTTTTACATTTGAACTAAATCTGCTTCCTAATTCTATATAACTTTGATTCAATCATTACTAACATTCAATATATAATATACATGTTACACCGAGTTTCTGTGACTTTTATTGCCTTCAGCGCCGTTAAGTTTCATTGAATTTTATTGATTTACTAACTGATGGTTAATGTTTTATTTTTGTTCAGAATGGATTACATAAAAACAAAATTAATATTCTTGCAGTACAAATTGAATAGTTTAGGTGGCCTCATTTACATTGTGACGTAATTATTGGTTGTAAAAATGTATTTTTTTCGTTAGTTAACAACCGTGAATTTTGATTTAGTTATCTTTCCTATTAACGTAAGTTGTTTGTTTATATTATATTTTGTTGTGTAATTTAGCTTACTTATTTATTTTGGACTTAATAATTACAAATATCATATAATTTTATAACAGTCGGATTTAATGTTAAGTATTTCACCTATTAATAACTATTATCTGTAGAATATATCTTATTTTAATGAAAACATATATACACCTACTTTATTCTATGCTTCTATTCTCTCATTACAGTAATTATTTTTTTACAGAACCCAGTTGAAGTGTGTTGATTCGTTGACACACAGAAACATATGTTGGTAGAATAAAGGAAGATTACTGTATAATTTGTTTTTATATATGTATATTATATAAATATAAATGTTTTTTCCTTTATTTTAATCATAAATCTTTTTGAAGTTTATCTCGTATTATATAAAAAAATTAAGTAGAAGTATTTATAAAATTACACTTGAAATTTACCTTACACAAACTTATTATCTTTTAATTTAATTAAAACATTTAAGTTTGGACAAGTGTTTATAAAGACGCATATCATAATAAAACCTCGTTTATACTTAAATGAGCTGCAGTTCAAACTTCTAAATTTTTTTTTTATGTTTAATCATTACTAAAAGTGCTTATATACAATAAATATAAAACAAACAAAATGCTAACAAAAATTTTGAATTTAATAACGAATAAAAGTACAAGTGAAAACCTTATTGAATGTCTATTTTATTTCAACTAGTTTATATTGAAATGACAAATATTTCCTAAGACATTAAAAAGGTTAAAAAATGCTTATAATAAAAATTACTTTTTTTGAACTAAAAAGGTAATAACTTTATTTTAAAGTTTGTATTATATACTTTAATAAATGATATTTTTATTTAATAACAGGTTTATGTTAGGACCCACTAACACAGGGGTCGGCAAACTGCGGCCCGTTAGCAAATTGCGGTCCTCGAAAGGTAAACATGCGGCCCGCGAGCACGTTTTATTATTTAATGGAATGCAGCCAGCGAAAGGAAAATCTGCGGCCCGCGATCATGTAAACGTGGCCCGCTGAGCAAAAAAATATCTTAAGTTAAATCTTTTTGGCAATAAAGTTTAAATTGATTATTATGGTTGAAGTTCCTGTATAACTTTTTCATACAATTAAAAAACTTTACTATTTTTGATAAAAAAAAACTTAAAGAGAGAGATTTAAGCAAACTAGTCATTTTGCAGACCATTGAAAAGTTTTTGATTTAACTACTAAACAGTTTAATCTGTTAAAACAGCCTACATTAGCTTCTAGATTTAGTTTATATGACCCTTCTGTAGTGATTACAATTGGCAGTAAGATTTTTGTTTTTCAGACAAACAGTTATGTCAAAACCTACGATATTATACACAATGAATGGTCAGGAAAAACATGTAAAGCAACAGAAAATATAGATTTTTTTCTTTGGTAAAATATTTCTTAAACCTTTAAGAGAACTATTTAATAAAACTCAGTAAAATAAACTAAATACATTAAACATAAATAATTTATAAAAATATTGTAGCTTTTCAGATTAGTTTTATTTTCGGGAGCTAATGCAAAATTTATAGTATTTTTTAACAAATTTTGCTTAAATATTTGCTTTTACAAACATTTTTTTGTTTGATTATTATATTCTAATGTACTCTGTATTAAACGATTCTTCAAGTAAATATAACAATTTATTCCCTACTTCAAATATGTTTTTTAAACGTAAATGCTCAATTTGTTTTAGAAGTTTTACACCGAACAAAATCTCTACAGTCAAATTTTTATAAATTTTATTGTTTTTTGTTACTCATACAAAAAACAACTTTAAAAATCCGATAAAATTTATTTATATTTAATTTTCATGTGTATAATGTATTGATGATTTTTATATTTCATACTTTGTCTGAATAAACTGTATACAAGTGTTGTACTATTTTATTACTTAGAGGTTCTTTCGTACACCATTTTCTAGCACCGGTTGTTTTAAGCTTTTTTTTTGTTGTTCAATCAACAACTAAATATTCAATTTTTGTCGTCTTATTTTTTAGATTTTAATAAAAGGTACATAATTAAGATCAGTAAACGCATAAAAAATGAAAATTGTTTATACTTAAGGCTCAATGGTGGTTAATAACAATTATCATTTTAAAAATCGTTTAGTAAAAAAATGTATTAATTTTTCATTTTATATGGTACTCTACATTAGTATAAAATAAAATGGTTTCCAATGTAGAAATGTGTCTAATTTATTATAAGTCGAATGCTATAAGTTTCTATAGATTTGTATGTAAAGAAGTAAAGCTTAGTTAAATTCAAATAATCTGATAAAATAAACGAATTTATAGGCAACTTTTGTTATTTTAGTTTACTTGAAAAAGAATCATTAATATTTTGAAGAAAAAAATAAATACTCCTTAGCAAAATGTTAGTAATTGTATAAGTTTGTGGTATTAGTAAAGAAGTTTATTCATTTTATAATGCAAACTTAATCTTTAGTGATAATTTTTTTTATATTTATATTTTTTAAACTAATTTTTTTTTTAAGTGCAAACAAAATTATTTCAATTAGAAATTTAAAGTGATAAAATACAAAGTTACATTTTAGATGTATAGATACATAATAGCGCAAATTATTAATATATTAAAATATATTATTATTATTATATTTCGCAACAACTATACCAGTGATATTTTTAGTAATACCAATTTTATTATTTATTTCAGTCTATTATACAAAAAAATGTTGACTTTAATTAAAACTTATTTCTTTCAAAAAAAAAGTAAACAAATAATGAGTATCCTGATTATGTGGTAACACAGTAATATATCTAGCTCAACAGTAAAACCTATAAAGTTTTAGTAAACTTGGGTGCAGCCATTGACCAGCAATTTGGCAGGGTGCATACTGGAAATAAAGTCGCAGGAAGCATGAATCAAATGCCCTGATAAAAGGTAAACATTATAGAAATTTGCAGCTATTCAGCTTAGCGATAATGTTAATTTAGTTGCAATTATCCAATATAGTTCACCTGAGGCGTATTAAAATGTTGGTAAAAATTATGTACTATTTGTTTCTGACCATGTTGCGGTAAATAAAAAGTTAGTAATGCTCACACGAGCATAAAGTTATTTTTATAGGCGAATTTGTAAATTTTACAAAAAACATAATATTTTAATGTCAATTATTTCCCTTATCTTAAAAGTGATCTAAAATTTTTTTATTTTATTTTAAAGAACGCACCTTTGTCTTTATTTAAAAAAGAATTTTGTTGGGGGTTTGAATTATTTCAATGGGTCCTTCCAAAAATATTTTTTTTTTTTTATTATTATGGTAGTAAAACCAAAAATAAATATTTTATTTTTATTTTTTCCCTTAGTTTTCATGTTATTTAAACTCTTAGATGTTTATCTTATAAATAATGCTAATTTCTTTTACGATATGACCCCAAAGCAAAATGATATATATTACACTATCATTTGCCTTGGCCATTTCTTAGGCCAACTAATTAAATAATTCCACTCATTAACTTAATTAAATTTGTTGTAGTCACATTCTTATTGTTATTTTTTTCTTTTTATCAATTTTTTGTATAAGAAATGGCCAAGGCAAATGATAGTGTAATATACATCATTTTGCTTTGGGTCCATATCGTAAAAGATATTAACATTATTTACAAAATAAACATCTAAGAGTTTAAATAACATGCAAACTAAGGGAAAAAAAATTTTTGGAGGCACCCCATGAAATAATTCAAACCCAAAACCAAATTCTTTTTTTTTTTATTTAAAGACAAAGGTGCGTTCTCTAAAATAAAATAAAAAAATTTTAGATAGCTTTTAAGATAAGAAATAGTATTGACATTAAAGTTTTACGTTTTTTGAAAAATTAATAAATTTGCCTATAAAATTAACTTTATGCTTGTAATGCTTACATGTGGAGTTTGAATGTCTGTTAAGTGCAACTAAGCGGAACTTTTAATGGGTTAAAAAACTTGGCATTTGAAATCTTTATTAGTTTGTTTAGGTACTTTTCTTTGTAGCTTAATTTGTAGAAAACTTTTAAATAAGTTACTTTTTAGAGTAGGTATGCTAGTATTTATAATTTGTATGAGTTTAAAATAAGTTAATTAGTCATTGAGCTATTTTATTTACTTGTGAAAGAGGTATATAAAATATTCGAAAGTTAGCTTTGTTATAAAACCCTGAATGCTTAATTTTAGTAGTTAACATTGCATCAAACTCTTTAAGTGTACTTAAAATGTTGTTTTATACTTACTAAAAAATTTTCTTGTGTCTACTGTTAGTTATAATTTTAAAATGATGGACAGTTATTGAAAACTACTGTTTTTAGTTTAAAAGCTATTTTTTTAGTTTTAGCTATATTGTTTTTAGTAAAAAAAAAGTATATGCGATAGGTAAAAAATCTCTTGAATTTTGATTTAAAATTTCCAAAAAATTATTTAAATTCATAATTAAAAATGATAAAATAATTTAATATTTGTATTACTTATATAAAAAACATAAAAGTTATCTTTGTAAATTTATTTTCTTAAAGTAATGAACTGCAATTAAAATTAAGTAATTCTCTTTGAACAATTTTGAAATAAGAAAGCAATTGTTTGTTTTAAACCATTGCATTATCATAATTTATTTAGTTATGCTAAAAATTCATTTGAATTTGGTTTTGAGTTTAGTAAGAATATATGTTTATTTATAGCTGGGTTTCCAGGAATACTGGAAAAACCTGGATTTTAAAACTTATGTATAAAAAAACCTGGAAAAGCCACAAATGTGAGAAACTTTGAAAAAATACTTTTTTAACATGTAAAGTAAAAAAAATGTTTTCACTTTAAGAATAAATACTTAAAAAACTTTGTCATCCTACTTTTTTTTCATAAAGTAGCACATTTAGAGAAATAGTAATTTAAACCTAGTAAATTATCATTTGAAAATTTCTGTAACTTACAAATTGATTTTTCTTAGATTACCTATATAATTTTAGTAGAGTTTTCTTAGCCTTAGATGTAAAATATACTATTGACTCTAAATGAATAATTTCAATAAGTTCTTTTTTTTTTTTTTTAATTTAATTAAATTAACATTTATTAGGTTTGCAAAAAACCTGAAAACAGTAAAAAAACTTAAAATTTGACAAACTAGGCTAAAAAGCCTGGAATTTGAGTAAATTGGAAAAAATCTGGATATTATAACTAAAAACATTAAAAAAACCAGGAGTTTCTAAAAACATTTTAACATGTTCAGTAGTAAGTCTTGACTTGAGACAAAAAATCTTACATATAAATAATTTTTTTATCATCATCAACACATTTAAAGTAGTCTTACAGTATCTTTTCAATGTTTTTCTACTATTTAACATAGTTTTTCATCTTAAACTTTATTTTAAACTAAAAAGAGACCCAAAAATTTTAAATTTTATAAACCTAAAGAAACTTCAAAAAATCTGATAGAATTTGCCAAAAAAATTTGGCAAGCCTGATTTAACAGAAGTTGTATAATTTTTTGTAAAGGTCAATATAAAGCAAATACCTTATTTTAATTTATTTTTAAATTGTGAAAATAACTTAAAAGGGGTTTAGACATAAAGTTTCAAATAGTCAAACTTGATTTTTTTACAAAAAAAAAAACTCAATTTTATAATATGTCTTTTATTAACTGTGTAAAAAACAACTTAAGCAACTAAAGCTTTAATTAGTATATAAAACTATTTTAGTAATATGTGATATATTATTAAATTGTTAAAAAACCTTTTTTTTTTAATGATTTCATCTAAACATTATAATTTTTTGCTGGAAGTAAGAAATAGTATAATTGAAATAGAAGTATATTATAACAGTAAAAGTACACTCACAACAAACATTTAGTAATTTTTTGCAACCAAAATACTGAATAAAACCTATAATATGGTCTATATTAAGGTTTCCTAAACTTTTTTAGAAAGACCTCCTTCATTTAAATAAAAAAAAGCTATGTCCCCCTCAAACTCCAAAAACTAGAATTAAAAACAAATAAGACCATTTTTTTATTTGCTCTTCATTGGCAACCCAAGAATATCTAATGTAAGTTTTAAATAATGACTAAATTTTGTTTATGTTCTATTTTCTATCTGAAATTTTTAAACACTTACATAACTAATTGTTGAAAATTAAAAAACTAATATATTATAAACAATCTTTTTTCTAAAGTTTTAAATTTTACCAAGTAAGCAGGAAAAAATTCTAATTTAAAGTTTTATAAAAAAAAAGAAATTATTACTTTTTATTAAAAAATATAACATCATGTGTCAACCTTTTATAGGTACATAAAATTTTAAAATGTATCATTAAGATAAAAATTGTAGTTAAAAAAAAGTACTTTTGTTGTTAACAAAAATTAATTTAAAGTTTTTTACATTTTTCTCCATATTTAACATTGAAAAAATTTATTTTCTTGTTTAGTATGACTAATGTAGTTATGTTACTATAAATACTTATTATTGAGTTATTAATATTTTCAAGACTCTAGTTTTAAAACAATATGTAAGTTAAAATGACAAGTCTGCTTATATATACATACAGGCTACTAATTTTTTAAGAATTTTAAAAATGTTTTGTAAGTACATGTACATTTTTTGTATGTTAGTTGTCCACTTTTATTTTAAACTTAAGTAAAAGGTTAAAAACTTTGTTAAATAGTATAACAACATTGAAAGAAGCTGTTTTGAATGTGGTTTCCATTTCATTTTTTTAAGATGACTAAAAACTTGTATTTATATAGTATATTTTTTGTGTTACATCAAAAATTTGACTATTTAACATCTAAATTCAATATTTCTTTTTTCTCAAGTTTAAGGTTTTAAGCCTAAATTTGTAAATTCCAGGATTACAGGTTAAGTGGGCACTAGGGAGAATCTGTTGCACTTCAAAAATAAATTTTTGAATTTCTTTGAGTACTGTTTTATGTTGGCAAATCACTAAACAGTGAGTACAAATAAATACTTTCTTAGCTTAAAGGTTGCTGGAGCAAATTACTTTTGAAAATTTAGCTATATGCAGTTGTATATATAAAAGGGAATAAAGACTATTTTACTAAAAATCTGTCTAAATATAATTAAAAAATATAATAATAAAGATAAATAAAATAATATTTTTTTTCTCATTTTTGCACAATAAATTTTAGTGACTAAAAACTCTATTGAATGATCATAAAATGTCATCAAGAATTTTCGTTTTATTTTAAAACAATATATGATGAATAGGTTAAAATTAAAAAAACTTATTAAAACAGCGGAAATCAAGTTTAAAAAAAAAATTATAAAATATCAAAATTGGATCAACTAAGTCACATTTAACATTTAATGAAAAGTTTAGCTTGATATTTTCTAAAAACCTTAAAAATTATCTTAGTTCTTAGTAACATAAACAAGCTGGCCTACTAAAACACAAAATTCTAAACCAGCCTGAGTTGTCTTGAGAACTTAAAAGTTTTTATACTGTCCATAGTTTTCCTTAGTATACTAAGTATAATGAGTGTGTTGCAACCTTGATGTAAATAGAAATTAATTAATTCTTATTTTATAAACATATTTATATTAATGCATTAAAAATTAGTTGAAGTTGTTATTTAGAAAGAATATTTTAAATGTGTCTGAAAGTTTACAACAATAATCTGTTATGAAAACTGTTTAGTATTTTAGATGTCCTATAGGTTTTATGGTTCTCCTTCAGTTTGTAGTTGATTGTCAAAAGGTCCTCACTTCTCTCCAATCTTTTGAACATTTTTAATAGATTTCATTTTATTATTTTAGTTACAGCTGCTTTCTTAACTGTAGAAAGGAAAACTTTCTACTAAATTGATTTCAGCCTTCCGAACACTAGAGTGGTCAATTAGCAGAATATCTAGTAAAGTAAATTTAAAGTTAAGCATTAGGGCTGAACTTAAAAGGAATGTTAAACTTATCGCTTGAAATAAGCTAGTAGAATTAAAATTAACTCTTTTATACACCCTAAAAATTTAGTGATCCCCAACAAAAATCGTGTTCACTAGTTTTCACCTTGACGACCACTGGTATATACCACTATATCAATGTCAACAAATTATACAAATGAAATAAGTCGTTAAAAAAACAAATCAAAAAATAAGGAGTCTTATTGAAATTCTTGGTGTTTTCCCAATACTTGAATACTGAGTCATCATCGAAAAAAAAAACTTTTTTTTGTTGTTTATAATTTTATTCATTATTTTTTATATAGTTCAATAACGTTTAATTTAGGTGGATTGGGGTTAAGGGTAAAACTAATTTAAAAAAATAAATATTTTATTTCATTGCTGACTCGGCAGATATTCTGGGAAAGACCTTAAAAAGAAATCAGACCCAAAAGAGTACAAAAATGGCTTATTTTAAGTAGAAGCATAAGATAATAGAAGTTTAATCAGTCATTTAGTATTTAGAGGTGAATAAGTAACAAGCATAAGGTGTATAGTTTTAAAATTTGCAACAATATTTTTTTTTAGTTTTCATACCATAATAATGATAATGAATAGTTTATTTAATTGTTATTACATGAAAAACTATCTAAAATAATAAAAAAGTAGAGTAAATTTTCATCTATTTAGTTTTTAAAAAAGAACTATTTATGAATAATTTTTTTATCAAATTAGACCTAATTTTAAAACCAGGTTATTATTTTCTTATGTTTTAAATTTGGTCAAAATAGTCAAAAAAATTTAACTTATACTAGCTTAAAAAGTATTGCTTTTGAATATTTATAAAAGTTAAAAACACAACCACATGTTAAAAATAAAGATTGTATATAGGTTTCAATTGAAACAAAAATGTGTAAATTTAAAAAAAAATAATAAGAATTTTAATTTTTTTTGTATTCTGTGAGTAACAAAGAAAAAAAGTATATATATATATTTTTTTAATTTAAAATCTGAGTTTTGTTAGTAAGATTTTTGTAAATGTTAAACTTAGAAAACTGAGGATAGTCAAAAGCCAAAATTGTAAACAAAAGAAAAATTTAAGTTATTTTTTCTCGACCAAAAAACTTTGAAACTTTTATAGTTTTTTAGTTAAAGAATTTTTTCTTTCAAAAATTTGTTTTAGAAAGATATATAAATATTTTTTTTGTTATTTAGTTTTTTTTTTTTTTCACAGTTTGTTAGCTAAATGATATGGCTGAAGTTCTGTGTTTTTTTGAGTTTGGGTTAATTGGGTTGGTGTTATAGCCTATAGAAAAAGTAGGAAATTTTGAAATTTTTTAGTCCTAAGATTATATGGTGCAGAAACTAAAAAATTGATGAAGAAACTTTTGTAGTATTTTTTTTCAAGCAACATAATAAAACTAAAATTAGAAAAAAAAAAATTTTTTTTAGTTTTTAACTTGAAATTTATTATTATTCAGTTAATTTAGATTTTCTTAAAAATTACTGTTTGATTAAACAAATAGATCATAATTAAACACCAAAAGTTAAATAAATAAGGCTCATATTTCAAAAAGTATCTAATTATAAAAATAAAAGAGACTGACCAATGAAGTTAGTTCACTGAATATTATTCTAAAAAAATTCATTAAACAAATAAATCTAGTTTTAAGATATGCCCAAATGACAAAAAAGTCAAAATTTTCCACCTTATTATGGGCTCTACCACCAATCAAATAAACCCTATAACTCAAAAATTAAAATTATTTTATTTTCACTTTATCATTCTGCTGTAAATTCTGTAAAGAGTATACTTTAAAACAAAAAACAAAAATTTTGTTGTGTTTTAAAATTTATGAGCAAAAAAATTTCTCAAATGTCCTCTTGTTTTAAAATGATTTTTAAGATAGTGAAAGTATAATTAATATGTTAAAGACAGTGCTAAAAATGTATTTCATACTTTTGGTACATTTTTATTATTTTATTTTGTTTTAAATTCCTTAAAAAAATGTATTCAAGATACCTAAAAAAGTTTTTTTTTATATTTGTCTTTAGAATCTGTTACGACTATTTTTGTTATTCAAGCTGCTAATAATTCAAATTCGTATTTTTTTGTTTAAATTTACAGTATTTATAGTTTTTTAATAAATTTCTTATCTTAAGGGCTACTAAGTAGAAGTTTAACCTTATGATAAAAAACTATACGTAAAATAGTTAACAGTATAAATAGGAAAACATTATCAAACAATAATCCAGTGTTAATGCCGTCTGTAGAAAGCTAATTAAAAATTTTAACTAGATAAGGGTTTTCAAAAGTGATTCATATTGCCCCCTGGGGGGGGGGCATAAGCAACAAATAGGTCAAAGGGGGCCATGAGGCCAGTTTTTGAAACTTACACTAGATACTCTGGAATTAATTGACAAGTTCAAAAAATAAAGAAATAAAATTCTTATATCTTTGTAAGGGTAATTTATCACTTATTCTAGATCCAGTAAGAAAATTACATCAAAACTTTAGAGGACCATACGCTGTAAAATGCTGAGACATGATGCCATAAAATAATCATTTTATACATTCCAAAGTTGATAATAAAGAGCATAAACATTTTGAAAATATTTTAATATTAATTATCTCCAAAACTTATATCAATTAACTTTATATCTAAATATAAAATCAGCATAACTACAAAGTAAGAAAAAGGTTATTAACAAATGTTGAAACATCAAATGACAATCAGCAATTAAACTGAACTTTATATTTTTGTTTGAGTAATAATATTAAACAAAAATTATAATGAATAATTATAAAAATATCCCTAAGTTTTATGTTTTTATTATAATGTTTTCTAAATTGTTTGCTAGTATTATCTAGTTCTGTTGGTTCTTTAGTACTGAACTATAGAATTAAGAAATATTTTAATAAAACAAAAAAAAAAATAAGTTTTAAAAATGAATAAGACTTCAATATTGGCAAAAATAAATTATATTGTTTCAAAATCATTGATTTTGCTGCTTTAGTTTACTACTACTTATTAGATAATTAGTTGTGAAAGTTTTATTTAAATTATAGCTTAAAATTTATTTTGAAACACTTATTTAAAACTATAAAAAAACCATTTAATAATAAACTTTTATGCACACAGAAATTTACAGAAATAACTAAAACATGGATAAAGTTATTTCCAATGATGTCCAAGATTCATTGGATACAAACTGCTCTAACAGAGCTGATAAAAGAAAAATAGAATATGGAGCCTCTCATGTGGAACAAAGAAATAGTAAATTACATTGTAAAAACTTTCTAGACTATGATTTAGTTAAGCAGTGTAAAGACAATTCCTTTAGTTTATTCAATTTAAAACGTGAGCAAAAACGAAAGGTGGACATTAAACAAGGTAAGATTTTTATAGACAACCGTTTGTTCTCTTAATGTAATTGAATATAGTAATTTTTTTTCTAAGTTGTTGTCCTTAACTTTTAAAACTAATTAAGTAAAAAAAAATGTGTAATGAAATGATCAAAATAATTATGTTTAATTCTAACTGTGGTTCCCGTCATGCAAACACAAGGCACTTATCAACTTGTACTAACAAAATATTTAAAGTTAAATTTGTTGTTATAAACTATTAATTATTTTAGTTTAAAAGACTGCATAGTCGTTTTTCAGTAGTTTAGTTTTAGTTTTTCATTTTGAAGTAAAGTTATTTAAGATACAAACTATTCTAATTTTTATTGATGTTATTATAAGTAGTAATTTTAATTTTGTTTACTTGTTGTTTTTAACTTTTAATACTAAGTTTATAACAAAATGTGTAGTGAGAATTAAATAGGTTATTTTATAACAAGTAAAACATTACGCTCAACAATTGATTAAATATTGTCTATAGTGTTTTTTTTCAAAATAGAGTTTGTGAAAAGCATGATTTTATTTAATAAACTCTTTTGTAGGAAAAACGATGCCAGATGTCAGTACTTTCATTTCATCTTTAAAAGTTAACAAATTAATGTGTAATGAAGATGTAGATGAAGAAGTCTACAAAAGCTTTGAGGATAAAATTAATTTAAACAATGTTTTAGCTATTTATCAGTTATCTCAGATTTTTAAGCTCTCAAATATACGAAAAGCTCCGATTCTATTTATCGAACGTCTCTTCCCTGTTATTAGCGAGTCTAAAAAGTTTTTAGATTTAGATTACGAATATGTTGCAAAAATGCTGTCAAGTAGTTACTTGAACATTGATTCTGAACTAGAAGTTTATAACGCAGTAGTTTCCTGGCTAGGTAGTTGTAAAGAACGCAAAATGTATGCAAGACGTCTTATTTTGAAGATTCGTCTATCGCTGTTGTCAGTCCCTGCAATTAATTTCATTACAGAAAAAATTTCGTGTTTCATAGACAATCTTGCTTTCATAGATGAAATAATTGATGAAAAAAGTAACGGCTTCCACACGAGAAATTTAAAAACTGAGAGTAGATTTTGTGACCAAGATAAATTTGATATAATTGTATGTGGGGGTTGGAAAAAAGAAAAAGCTGTTCGTGATGTGCATAGTACTAAAGCAAAGAATCTCAATGATGTTACAAGTTTACCAAAACTCGATGTAGGTAGGCAATTGCCAGAAATGGTTTGCATAAAGGGTGACATTTTTGTGTTTGGTGGCTATGATGATCATTTAAGAAGTATAATGTCTCTAGAAAAATACTCAAGTGATACTAAAACTTGGAATGTTATAGGAATTATTCCCGATGAACGTTCTGGCTTTAGTGTGTGTACATTTATGAGGAACGCTTATATTTTCGGAGGATTTAATCAAAGAAGAGCAGTCGACTCTTGTCTAAAATTTAAAGCAGAAGACTTAAGCATGAATAAAATTACTGAAATGAATAATGCAAGACACCGTCCAGCTTGTGCAGTATTTGAGGGAAAAATTATTGTTTCCGGTGGAAATAACAATGGTCGACTAAAAACTGTAGAAGCTTATGATCATGTAGCTAATGAATGGACAAACATGCCTAACATGGTTGAAGAAAGATGTGGTCACAAATCGGTTGCTGTAAAAAACAAATTGTATATGTTTGGAGGTTATGCAAAAAAATGTGAAGTTTATGACTCGACTTGTAAAAAGTTTGTTTTACTTAAACCCCCTGATGAATGCTTTTCATGCTACTTAGATTGCCCACGTTCCGTTATTTCAATTGGTAACAAGCTTGATGTATTTAATAGTGAAAAGGGTACTTCTTTAATTTATGATGTAGAAAATGAAAGTTGGTCAAAAGAACCCTGCAAAGTCAGTAGAAGTCTGTCAAGCTTTAGTTGCGCCAAAGTACCTCAATTTAACCCATTTCAGTAAAAATACAAATAATCGAGCAAAAAGTTTCAGTAATAAAATAAAATACGGTTTAAGTAACTAAAACAGTAAAACTAAACATGAAAAAAATTACTTATTAATAATTGTTGTATAAATACCTATAAATAAAAAAAAAGTTTTAATCTCTTATTATTTTTAGCAAATTAATACTAACTAGCATTTTACATTTCATCTACAAGAAGCACAATATAATTTAAAAAAACTATTAATAACTAGTATTATGGCAATAAATTTTTAAAACAATGATTAAATAAAAAACACATGACGTTATAGCTTAAACTAATTATTTAACGTAGCATTCTAATTATTAGAAAAAATCTAACAAACTTAATATGAAACTGTTATCAGCAAACAGTATAAATATATACAATGTTAAAAGTTTTATTAAGAATGATTTACCTGATTTTTTTAAGATGTTGTTAAATTAAATAGGCTATAATAACAACCTGTTAAAGTGCATAAATTAATTATATGTTACTTAATAATTAAAATTGACGAAAACAACCTAAATATTTTTTATAATGTACTAGATTTATAAAAGTGTTTTTAATTTTAATTACCCAGTTTTATAAATTTTTAACCATACATCTGCTTCGTAAATTTCTAATTAATTAAAGAAAAGCGAAGACTTGAAATTGCAGACTCAAAAAGCCTAATTATAAAACAAAATGTTTTAGTAAATTTAAAACCAAACATCTCTTTTCAAAACAAAAACAACGTTACTTGCGCGAAGAAGCCTTGGTTGAAGTTTTTTTTTACCTAAACATATAAACTACTGTAAAAAAATGAACTAAACATTAACATAAAGTGAATTAAGCTTTAGCCAATTAAAAAGTCTTAGAACTTGCAGCTGAAAGTTGAAGGCTTGCACTTCTTTGGTTTAAATTAAGCACTAAAGTATTTAGCATAATAATGCGCTTTGCTACAGTAATTAATTATATATAAATTTTAATGTTTGTTCATTATTTAATACTCCCTTAGGCTTGTTTGGCATTTACTACAATAATACTAAAATAAATTTGAAATTAATGTTGCTTTTGTTTTAGAAATATTACGACATAATTAATATATCTATGATTTTTTATGTTCGTAAGGTTAACATATTTAAAAAGTCAAATTCCAATAAAAACTTTATCACTAACATTTTACATCAACTTTATTTTTGAAACTTATATTTCTGTATTGTGAAAATTTAATACTTTTCCAATAACTACCTTAGATATAATAACAAATGTGGAAATTAAGTATTCTATTTATTACCCGGGTAAAAAATACAGGAAATAAGCAATAAGCATAGTTTACACATGTACTATTAAATCCTTATAAGTTGTTACTTTACAGTAAGTTGTGCAATATGTTTTGCTAAGAGAAATAAAAATATAACAATACTTAAATAAATTGTTTAATAAGTTATTTTTTTGATTATTTGTATGTAGCTTTTTATTATGAGACTTTGAAAAACAAATTTCGCGGGCAAAGTTTGCATGTTTAAGGCCGTATTTTCACCCTTCATAGACCGCATTTTTACGGTGGACCACAGTTTCTCAATGTATCATTAAAATTTTACGAGCATACGTGTCTAATTTGTAAATTTATATATAGTTGTTTAGTTTAAATACACTTTTGTTCCTTTTTTTTTGAACAAGTATTAGATGTTAACAAAAACTGGACAATATCTGACAAGTTAGCAGCTAATTAAGATCTAAAAAATACAAACTAATCTAAACATAGGTGACGTTATAAGAATTTGAATAAAATTAGCTAAAAATTTCATGACAAGTTTTAGTAGAACATAAATAGCTCATAAATATTCTATAAAAAAGTTTGTTACTGTCTGCAGCTGACAGTAAGTTAGTAAATTGTGTTTTCTGTGTAAAAGAGTTTAGTTTTCAAATGTTTTCTGAAAGTAGTAATATAGATGTTTATTAAACTGTATGTATGTAACCAATAAATTTGTTGTTGTTTTTACTTTTTTTTTACTACAACTGAAAGAAGGTACAATGAAAAACTTTTTATTTAAAAATATTTTGTTGATTTAAGATTTCTTAAGTTTTTTTTTTAGACTACTATTTTCTATAAAAATTAGACTACTATTGTACTTTATTAAAAAAAAACAAGATTATTACTACACACAAATATATTTCAACAATTTTAATTAGTGTGTTACAAATGTTACAACAATCTTAAAATTTTAATTTTTTATAGTCCTATAATTGCATAAGAAATTAGTTAATCAAGTGAAACATAAAACAAAAAGTAATTAAACATAACATAATAGCCTTAAATAACTAAACAATGATAACAAATAATCAAATTCTCTCTACTTATTTATTTCGGTCTATTTAAATGAATTTACATGGATTTAATCTTGATCAGGTCAAAAAAACATTACAACTTCTTTATATTCTAAATTTTATTGTAAATTTTTCCAGAAATTGGATTGATTTTTAATTCAATGTTTTGATATTGAAGTTATATTCCTTGCATTTTAAATTGCCATACTAATTTTCTTTAACTGACTTCCAATATGATTTTTTACACACTTTTAAATGAGTTCAAAAAGTTTTAAAAAATACTACTTTATTTTCAATGATATATTTATATATCAAATGTCGATAAATTAATACAAACTATTTTAGTTATCTAAAAATCTACTACACATATTAATTGAACATTTTACAAAGACTTTAAAATGTTCACTAAATAAGGTAGAAAAAACAAAATTTACAGTTTTAAACTAAAATATTTTGATTTTAACCAGTAAGGTTTTTAATTTCTCTGTGCAAAAAACAAATGACGTCATTAAGCGTGGCCTAACGCATATTAACTTTGATGTGCCAGCAAGAGTAAAGTTTTAGTCATAGTAATATTTTTAAAATTAAAAAAATATAAATTTAAAATTGATAAACAGTTTAGTTATTTTTTGGAATAGTTTAATACATATTTCTTAAACTACTGATTTTAATACTTTATACTATTGATGTTTTATTTGAAAATTTTCTGAATTAGATTTCTAAAAAAACGGTAAGTAATAATTTAAATAAAAAAATTTCATGTTCTAAATATCTATGTCGGACAAAAATAATATATAATGCTTCCTATAAATGAAAGTAGTTTTATAAATTTCAGTTTGTAGCTGTTTCAAGTAGACAGTATACTTTTCACGAATTAAAATTTGCTCGTTGTTAATAGTAATCGTTTGTCTTTATTTTATATACTTATTTTCTACATGTAAAATATCAAATTATTAGTTGTTTGTTTTCTAATCTCGTTATACAAACTAAAGTAGTAATAGAAAGTTAATTAGTTAGTAAAAGTTATTATTTCAACAGTATTTAGTTGTGACACAGTTATTATAATTAACAAAACCTAGTTTAATTAAGGCTTACAATATAAACTACTGTTGTTATTAATTCTTTCATCAGTCATTTTCAGTTTGTAGCTGTCATAATCAGATAGTGATTTAAATTTTCTAAAAGATTACTGTTTCTAGTTAAATCAAAAATATAATGCTCTATCTAGATAAAAACCCAATAGACCTAGATGTGTGTATTGCTTCAGCAGTTAGAGCAGGGTTTCCCAAACTAATTTTCTAAATCGCCCCCTTTTCAGAAATTTGAAAAATAATCGCCCCCCACGATTTTAAAAATAAGTTTTTCTCTAGAGTACAAACTTTTGAGCCGAAAAATTTGTGTCGGAAATGTAATTTAGTCTGGTACTTCTTATGCACGCACTTTTGGGCTGTGTTCAAAGTAGTTTACAGGGCTTGAGAAAATAAGTTACTGTTGTCTTCTTATAAGCCCAGTAAAGTGTATTGAAATACTAAACTATTAAAAAGCCTTGTGTAGTCTGCAATCATTCCTGTTTAGATATGAATTGTTTTTAAACTATTGAAACTTTTAGGTTAGTGTGGGACAAATTTGGTAGTCAGCAACTCATATTTACTAAAAATATTTTTTAGTTTCAACTATTTAAATTTTTTTTGCGGGCTGCATAATTTGAAAAAATAACATTTAAGAAAATTAAAAAACTCGAGCAAAAATGTATTAAAATGATTTATTATTATTGTGACCTATGAAATACTATTGTGAACTGAAAACCAAATTGAAAGTGTATTTCAAGATATTAAATATCAAAAAACTAAATTTTGTTTATTTTGCACAAGTAGTTTTCAAGTTACTTAGCTGGTAGAAATTTGACTAGATCTTAACCGTACGTTACCCATCTGAAATCTTAACTGAAACTTGACATTATAATAATCTATCATATAACGAATTTCGGAAATTTAGAAGTTAATTCTAAGTAACTTATTTAAGCCGCACAAATTACTTAATTTATTTTATAAATAGTTATATTCTAAAATTACTATACTAGAGATTAAAAAAACTATAAAAGAATGAACAGTTTATTTTACGCATAATAAAATAAATATTAAAACACAATTTCTGATCTAGTTTTAAGAATTTTGACTGACTGGTTGATTATCCACATAAAAATTGGTTTCATCAACAGCTTCAGTTAATGCAGTAAAATTTTTAATTTTAATGCTAAGATATATTATAAGCAAGTTACTTGTGAAGTTAAAAACTTAATTTTAAACTTTTTAAACTATATGTTTTGTGGTAGAATACCATTAAATAGTATTTAACTTAGAATAACCTTTAGGAAACTAAACCTTAATTTTAATATTTTCTTTTTACTTAATCTAAATTCAAAAAAAATCAAAAGTTTTACAGTTAATTCTGTGAACAGAAATTAATCGATTAAAAAATTCTTTTATTTAGGTTAAAACTTTTTTTGTAACTGTAGCATTTTTTTGATGGCTATATTTAATACTGTTTAAAATTATTTTTTCTCTAGTTATTAGCCTATAATAATTTACCAGAAGTAAATAGTGAAAAGCTACAAGCTAGTGTTGAACTTTTAAAATAAACAATATATTCTAATTGATCATATATTTAAAATTAAAATAAAACAAAAAACAGTTGTATTAATAGTTAAAAATTCCTTGATATATAGATTTTTAACAATAACAAATCAAGTTAGAAAATCAAATTGAGTATAAGAATCTTTTGAATGATAAATTTGAAGTCATTTCAAATAGACAACTTAAATCTATACTCTTTTATAACCAAAAAAAAATTTGAAATAAAAACTTCAATTGTTATCAAGAATTTTTTATTTATATAGATTAAACAAGTAATAACAAAAATATGTCAAATAAATTTCTTTCAAACAACTACTTTAATCACTATGCTATAAAAACTTTTAGTGTAATGTAAAACAACAAATATAAACTACAAAATTAACTAGGTCAAAATAAAATTATTAATAGATTTAAAGTATAAATCATTTAATAAATACAGTAGACTTACGCTTGAGTTCGCACTTTGAACAAAATCAAAAAAAACAAATTCAAAAATTATTACCTTTTTTTTTACAAAATGATGAATCTAAATATGCAATAAAGTTATGAATAAACATGAAATCAACTAAAAAATAAAACAAACATTCATTAAAAAAATAGATCTATATAAGCTATTATATATTGTGTATTTTTTGTTTTATTAGTACTTACTTAGTAATAGACTTTATTTAAGTTAAATTTTAGAAAATATAAATTTGCACTTTTTTTTGGGTAAAAAGTGCGAACCCTAGAGTAAGTCTATCATTATTAATATTTATTAGGCATTATGCAAACCTGTTGTAGAATAAATAACTAAATAAAATTATTATTATATAAGGCTACTTAAATATAATATAAACCAGGTTAAACAAGAGTTATTTTAAAAGATCAAATAAAATAAAAAAACTTTTATAAAATAATGTCTACTACTGAAGTCTAATATAATGCGAAGGATGAGGTTCATGACTGCTTGCAAGTTTTTCTAATCTGATTTTATTCTAATCTAGATTAGACCTTTTGCTTAAGATGTTGATAATTGAACTGAAAGCTTTCTCAACAACAAAGGAAAAGCTATAAACAACAATCTAAACTCCTCTCAAATGATTGGATACTTCTGCCTTAGTTTTTGATTAATCCAAAAGCTTTCATATCGTTCTTTGGAAAAATTTACTTTAAGTTCAAGGTCAGTTTGTAAGTCTGAGAAGGTTTGCTGTAAGTCGTTTACTTCAAAAAGATCTGTCTCGAAGGGATCCATATTTTTATCTATATGATAGCCTTTTTTTATCAAATCAAAATTTTACTTCTTAATCTGTTGAAATTGTTAAAAATTATAGATTTTTTAGGTTTTTTTTGCCTAAATTGTCAAATTCAAGGTTCTAAGTAAATTCGCAACCCTGTATAGTTTTATTTTTTAGTCTAACTTAGTGACTTTTCAAAAAAAATTGAAAATATCATGAGGTTATAGTTGATAATAGATAAATTAGAAATTTACAAACCATTTATGATCCCAAATAACATTTATGTCAGGTTATAAAATGGTGAGAGGGATTCCGATCGTCTATGATCTATGTAATTGTCAAATAAGAAAACATATAAATGAAAATATGTAATTTACTTGAAAGTAAGGGTTGTAAGTACTTGTTTTTTTTTCTATATTTTACATAAACAAAATAAACTTTTTTATTCAAGTTTTACCTCAGGGTCAAATATTTAATAGCAAGCTAAAATTAGTAACAAAGCAGGATAAAAAGTAAAAATTTTATGACAGCTAAAAATTATAAAATCGCCCCCTTACTAGTTATCGCCCACCCTTTCGCCCCCTTACTAATTATTGCCCCTCCGACTTACTAAAATCGCCCCCAGGGTGGCGATATCGCCACTTTGGTAAACTCTGAGTTAGAGAAAAGGTTGTAGTAATTTATTTTTTCGTAAAAGTTTGATTTTTTTTTATTAATAATATGTTTAAAATTACTTTATTGTTTTCAATCTTCTTAAATCTAAGTTTTTAAACCAATTCTTTTTCTAATATCTAACTCTAAAATAATTTAAATTTAATAGTAAGTGTTTATATACTTTTAGTGTTAAAACAAACTTTCTAACAAACTTTCAATCAGTCTACTTAGTCTACGCTTGAAGGTGACGTTGCAGTAATTTTTTAGTGAAATATTTCTAAGTTTTTAAAAATTGACCAAGATATTTTAATAAAGAGCTAAAGATGCAAGTAAAATAATAAAAGCTATGTATTTGATGGTACATTATAAAATCTGTTATTACTGAGTATTTATGTAGTTTGGATTTATATAAATATTCTAAGAATGTAGAATCTTATAATTTGTTTATGTTTTTTTTAGTTGAAATTAAATTTGCTGAGTTTTCTTAATATTCATTTAAATTATTTAAAATTAAAAAATCATTCCCAATACTTTGTTAAAGCAATTAAACTTTTATGTTTGTAAATTTCTAAGCTTTGATTTAACATATAATATAATAAAAATTTTAATAAGTTTAAAATAGTCTTTTTGATCAAAATTTATATATACTTATGTGAATATTTTAAAGAGATTGTAAGCAATATATAATGTAACAAAAACCATTAAATAATATTCTCAAACTATCTAAGAGCTTCATTTAAAATAAATTATTTTAACAATGCATCATTTGACAATGATTTCTAATTTTTAAGTTATCTTACGTTTTTTGTTTCGAAATTTAACTAGTAATTTGACTATTTATTTATTCTGAAATATAAAACAAAGTTAATGTACTGGTAGATTTAAAACAGTTTTTTAAAACTTCAACTACACTAATAAAACATTTATAAATATTCACCAATAAAGATAGTAGTAGTAACTTTGTACTATATGACTTTGAAAAACAACTTTCGCAATCAAAATTTGCATTATCATGGCCGTAGTTATGCCCTTCATAAGCCTCATTTAAACGGTGGACCACATTTTTTTCAGTATCATTAAAATTTAAGGAATATACGTGTCTAATTTGTAAACTGATAAATAGTTATTAACTTAAATACACCTTTATTCCATTTTTGAACAAGTATTAGATGTTAACAAAAGAAAGGAAAACTCTAACTAGTTAACAGCTAATTAAACATTTTTGTAAAAAGCATTATAGTTTATCTATTTTATAAATTTAAAAATAAGTTTTTGTTTTTATTTTTTATCAACTCTAAACATAAATAACTGGTTATATAGATTCATTGAAAACAAAATACGAATAAATTACAAAATATAAGATTGATTTTAAAATCTAGTCATTTGTTTACAAATGGAAGCGCAAAATATAAAAATCAAGCTATTAGCATGTCTATGATATAATTTTAAATAAAAAAAAGTCGTCATAATTTATACAAACTGAAACTAGTACAAAAACATACAATAAAAGAGTAATGTTTTTTTTAAACCTTATAGTTTTTAGTTGGTATATGTCTCAAGCAGACAAAAATTGTTAACTTCCAAAATTTAAATGTAACAAAGTATATAGCTTTAAATGTTGTATATGAGTAAATTTTAGATATGTAAACATATCAAATAAGTTATTTTTTACCTTAAGTTGCAATTAAAAGTAGCAATAATAATAATAACAGTTTGTAAAGTTAGAAGTTTAAAATAATGTTCAAAGTTTAACTTTTCTTTTATCGTAAGTTGTCTGAATTAAACACCAATTATTTTTAAAAGGAAAAAACTTATATTTTTAACAACTTTCCATCTCACTATTGGTTAAAGTTTAATCTACTACTTTTTATACTTTTTATATATACTAATGGAGTATAATTAAATCTAAGTATATTTTTAGAATTTAACATAATTTTAATAATGTCAAGAAATATAATACCATAAAAAACAAAGTTAATATAATAAATAATGCTAAAATGATTTGTAAAACTAAACTAATTTAGAGTTTTATTTTAACAAATTTATAGTTTCAGAAAAATATATTTAGAATCCAAATTTCTCCTCTTCTATTATGTTAGTTGGGTTGATTTTATTCTATTACGAGCGTGACATATTTCAAATAAACTGTAGGCATGAATATATGTATATAATCTTTATAATACAATAACACTCGAAAAAGGATATGTAACATCAAACTTTAAACTAACAAAATTTAGTTTTAAACTATATGATAAATTAAAGTATTATTCAAATGTTCTTTTTATACTTTTGATCGTAATATAAATAGAAGATATTAAAATAGAAAAGTTCTAAAAGATGCTTGTTGTACAAGTGTATTAATTTCAAGTACTTTCGGTTCTTTTATTTTTATCTTTCATACTTATTTTAGATGTACAGTACCAATGTATAAATTTATTTTATAAAAAACAGCTTACCGTTTCATTTAAAGCAAAAGAAAGTTTAATCCTGAATCTTTCACAGTTTGAAGCTATTTGTATTTTCTTTATTTTTAAAGAAGTTAGTTACTCAAGCATCTATGGATATCCTTTTTGTATTTTGAATTTTAAGTAGATTTTAATTTTATATAAATTTTTAAATAAATTTGGCTGACTTGGATTAAAGTGATCGTATTTTGATATAGAAGTGAGTGATCCACAAAGTTGTCGAATTTTTCAACAAAATCAGTGAAATAATTGACTTAAGCAGCCAGTATCGAACATATTAAAAAGCACTGCTTTGTTTACTCAAGCGTCAAATTACTTACTTAAAACAAACAAAAGTTTTTACGCTTCATTGCTGAATTACCATAGTAACTCTTAGCATTTTAACAAGTCTAGCCAGTATGTTATTTCTGAGTTTTGCAGTACCATTTTTCTATAAGTGAAAGGCTGAAAAATGGTGTTGGAGTTGATAACTTTGTGACTATGTGTGACTTTGCGGTTGATCTGAAGGTTAGATAACAGTGTTAATGATAAAATGCTTTTAAGAGGGAGAAAAGACAAAATCCTTCTGCATCAAAGCGTAAATAAGTTACTAAGTATACGTTTGGGTGTTAAATTATTTTAATTTTAATTTTATTTAGTTTTAATCTTTTAATTATAAATTTAATTATGCTTTTATTATTTATTTAAACAAAATGAACTCTTATTGTTTTTTTTTTCTTCATTTTATATGTCTTTCGATTTAAGTGACCTAGGTTTTGATGCTTGGTCCATCGTATTGACAACAAATGTGCAATAATAATAAGTTGTTAAGTGCTTTGTGATAACTGGTTAATATATTATATAAAATATTTATTCTATCATTTGTTTTGCTTGTATTTCAACCTTCGTTATATACTAATAGTTTTATTTTAAGAAATTATAAACTATATTATTTAATTTTTATCATTAAAACTATAGAAACTAAGATTTTATCAAAAAAATTTAATAGAATTAAATATAACAATGATTAAAAAATTAAAAAGTTAATAAAAAATTGAAATAACGTAATGTCATGATTTATAGTAACAAACTCTGGCTCATAAATATATTACAAATTAAAGAAAAATCCGTAAATTCAGCGGCCTTTATCAATAAAAGTTTTAGGCTGTCTTCAGTAGACAGCAAAGTAAAAAAGATATAAATTTGATCTTTGCTTATGAAGTCTTTTAGTCTTTATATATTTGGAAAGGCAAAATACTGTCTGTAAGCCAGATTCGGCCCTAAAATCTAAAATGAGCTGCCTGCGAGCTGTTTTCAGCATAAAAGATCTTTTCAAAATCCAAAAAAAAATTATAAGTTCAATAAATACGTTTTTCTATGTAAATGGTTATAGTTATATTTTAAAAATTGGTTAGTTTTTTAAATAATCCATTGAAAACTAATTTATTATTTTAAGTTTCCAAAATACTCACTTTCGAAATTGTAATAGAATAATATTTTGTCTAAAACTAAGTAAAACTAATAGTAAATTAAAAAATACTTTTCAGTGTTGCTGCTTTTTCGTTTGTTTAAATTTCTTTTGTTTTTTTTATTTTAAAAATAACATTAAACTGAGTTGTTATATAAGTTTTAAAAGAAACGATTTGTTTTATAGTTTTAAAACTTTATTGTATTATTTTTACGATTTTTTGTTAAAAAGTTAAGCAGACTAATTAATAGTTATGCTTACTTGTATTGCAAAATTTTTATCACCAAAATTACAAATACATTTTCGTTTTAAAAACTTTTATCTACTACTGTCTTATAGGACATTTTAAATTGTTTGACAGTTTTGTTCGGCTTTCCAAAATTAATTTAAAATTGTTTATAGTTTGTTAAAATGCTGTAAAATTACTTTTATATTATTACTATTATGACAATGATAAAAAATTTATTTCTTATTAAGTTGTAACTGTAGCATACTTATAAAAATAATTTTAAATGAAAACTATTTAAAACTAATATAAAATGTTAAAACTCTCGTATTTTCTGTTTAGACTTATTTATTATGTTATATTAAAAAGGGTGCTATTAACTTTTTTGGAATAGTTATCAAATAATAATGCCTGCTTAGTTTAAGGTCTCATTTAAATTAAATTATGTTTTTTATCAATTAAAACAGGAATCAGCAGGTATTTGATAATTAGCGAAAAATCAGAAAAGATACCGTAGATCACAGTTGTATATTTAATTTTAAAATATACCATAAATAATTAGGGTAAAAGTTAAAAAAGCACAGCGTCACTTTAGCACGGGTCGACACTTTAGCACGGGTCGACACTTTAGCACGGGTCGACACTTTAGCAAGGGGTGACACTTTAGCGCGGAGTGACTCTTTAGTCGGCGTCACTTTAGCACAGAGTGATACTTTAGCACAAAGTGACATTTTAGTACGGAGTGTCACTTGAGGACGGAGTGACACTTTAGCACTATTAGAAATTAAATAATTCGTAGGTAGTAATAAGTGCTAACATCTTTAGTAGGCTATATTTTTAAGTAGTACTATACTTAATACCAAAAAAAAGTACTAGAAAACAAAAATTTAGTAAATAACTGGTAATTGAACAATTATATACTTAATTTAAAGTTCTTAAAACTTCACTATTTTAATACACAAGGTTGACAAGGCTGGATTAAATACTTTATTAATGTAAAACAAAAGTTAGTTTTAAACTTTATATGAAGAACGAACAGAAAAGAAATTTACAAAATTTTATTAATCCATACTTAAATTATACTGTATTCCGCGTAGGAATTCCAACATGTTATCATTTTCATTAAAATTTGAAACAAGATGAAACACCCGTTTGTCCGCTTGCCGTAACCTTTTACTTTTGGGATCTGGTTGTATCCCTGCCAAAAGGTGCTCGACACCCAAATCTCGAGAACTTTGGGTGATTTTCAATACATCAACGAAACTCCAAAGATTAGGGTGGCTACCGTTGAGTACAGAGTACAATGCTCGGTGAGCTGCTTCCGCGATATTATTTGTCCTATCGCTTCTTGCAAGGACTCGTTGGTATTGACTCCACAAAGTGATAGGAAGTAAAGGCGAACCTCTAGCACATATAATTTTAATGTTTTATAACATTCTTTTAGAAATTAATGAAATCTGTTATTTATTTACATATCGTTATATGAATTAATAATTTAAATTACAAGTGTTACAATTATATTATTAATAAATATACTTTACTATAGTTTAATTTAGACGTACAAAACATTAGTACAAAAATTAATTAAGATGTTCTTAACCTTCAACATAATAGTAGCGGAACCATTCCAAGACTGTGACTAGTTCTTCAGAAACATTTGCAATAAGAGCCTCTAGTCCGTCGATTACCTTCTCTGTTGGTAGAAATGCCAATGACAGAATCATTTTCGCATCTTTAGCAAAGTTAGAATCTGTTTGAAACCTAAAAATACATAAACTAGTTATAAGTATATGTACAAATAAGTAAACGGCATAAATATTCCTTTAATGACAGCAAATACACATCTAAAACTACTCTTTTGAAGTATATGTTATAAATAAAACAACTCTTGTTTTGGTAAAAAAATATTAACCTTGATAGTATACTGGACCTTTGCAATTTTCTTTTGACTTATTTTGACTTACTAAACATATTTTGACTTAAATGAAAGAGACACCCTCTAACACTACAACTTGGGAACTCGTTCTGTTGTAAAAATATTTACGTATAGCTAAATGTCTTACGATAAACTTTGTAGTTAATATGACTTAATTTTACAGCTTTTATTAACGCGAGCTCAAAATTGCAGGAAACGGCCGGTGGTTGGTTTCCGTGAATAATGATTTTAATCATTTGAAACATGCAATGTATGTTCGTTCCCATTTGTTCAAAAGTGTTATTGGCTATTTTTTAATATAAAAAAATATGTATTAAAGTAGTATATATTTACTTTTTTATAATAAACGTATTTAACTTAAAGTTCGCTTATTAAAAGTAGTGTTAATTTTTACAATTAAAAATTACTTGAAATACTAATCTAACTTGCAACAAAAAATACAGTACAGGTACCGCCAGTTCTCTCTTCTTCCCTATGACGACAACAAATTGTGAAAAGTTTTGCGGAGAAAGCTTAAAGGTTCCATCGATAAACAAGTATTCACTTTCCATTAGAAAATCAAGTATAGTTTCTCTGTTACAGGATATTAGTAGCTAAATAGCAAACTATACTTTAGTTATTGTAAACAAAAATTTATAAATATACCTTCAAAAATCAATATTCTGTTTGGGACATTCCCACTGTCCCAAAGCAGAAACTTTTCAGTAGTACTATTACCTTTATATACTTTTAAATACAAATACAAATTTAAATTATATACAAATAGTTTATGTTGAAAACATAAAACTAAAAGTTTTGAAAATGCCTTCGTTAGAATGTTTTGGTAAATAAGTTAATAAAACTTGTTAATCTGTTTTAATATTATTATAAAAAGAGAAGATAGGGTTTTAGTTAAAACTTTAACTTTTACCATATTTAAAACTTTTTAACTTTTTATCTACATGTTGCATAGTTTGTTTTTATAATTTTAATGTAATAAAAAAGAATGTTAGTCCATACTAAAGTGACGCCGTGCTAAAGTGTCACTCAGTGCTAAAGTGTTACCTTGTGCTAAACTGACGCCGTGCTTATATGTCGCTCCGTGATAAAGTGTCACTACGTGCTAAAGTGACGCCGTGCTAAAGTGTCACTTTGTGCTAAATTGTCACTCTGTGCTAAAGTGTCACTCTGTGCTAAAGTGTCATCCCGTGCTAAAATGTCATTCTGTGCTAAAGTGTCACCCGTTTTTTTCTGACCCGTTCCCAAATAATTAGAATAGGTTTAAAGTTTTCTTTAAATTTTACGTAATTTTTTTTATTCTTTAACAAACCCCTCAATATATAGTTTAAGTTTTAAAATCTTTAGTCGCAGGCCGAGTTTTTATGTTTGGGGTATTTTCCGTCAGCCGCATTTTCTTAGTTGACCGCAATTTGCCAACTTCTTTTTTAAAACTACAGGAAAGTTGCATTTATACTATAAACATACGGCTAATTTTCTAAGTTAAATACATTTATTTTCATTTTTGAAATAATATTTCAAAAAAGTTCAGGCAATTATCAGGCTAACATCAAAATGCATAAAAGTAAAACTGAAATTGATACAAAAATCTGTGACGTTATCACTTGATCTAACAAAGAATAGCTGAGTATAATGTTAAAGATTAAAGTAGCTCTTTGCTTGTTAATCTAAATATGACCTTTTAAGTTTTTAATTGTCTTAAACAGACAGTAATACAGATACTCATGCAAAGTATTTTCCGTGTAAAGGTGTTTGAATAAATGGTTTTTAAAACTTCTAAATAAAATAAAATTTATCGTACGGTTCTTCATTAAACAAACTTAAAGTAATGATAAATTTAGACCTAATATTTGTTCAATATCTTATTGTAAGAGACAAATAGTTTTCCGTAAAAATCGAAAAAAAAATTTAAATTAAAATAAATTTTAAAAAGTATTAGACAGGATGTATCTTTAAAATTTAGTTGTCTTAACTAATAAGATACAAATGACACTAAAAACCAAATCAAAAGCTTGTTTTTAAATATCTGTTATTGAAAAGTTCAAACTTATTTGTTTTGCACTAATAATTTTCAAATATCTAAACAGGTCGCTTTATTTATGTTATCAACTATAATGCAATTTAAAAAAATCTACATATTATATCTACAACATTAAATCATTAATGATATGTTCTAACTTATTAAATATTATTTAAAATAATTTTATTCTCGAATTTACTTAAAATTACTAAAAAGCTTTCTTACTCCTTTTGAACTGGTACTCGAACAAAAAAAGACTAATATTAATGAAATATGATAATAAAGCTTATGCAAATGCAAATTAATTTGTTAAAATACAATATGAAAAAAATTTCAAGTTTAAGATAACTTTAAGTTTTTTTTTAAACAAACATTTAGTTTTGAATTATTTACGTGTTTTTTATGTCTGGTAGTTTTTAGTCTTAAAAAACAATAAGCAAAACTGTACTTAAAATTTTTTTGCCAACAAAATTAAATAATATTTCTTAACTAAGGCGTAGTTTTACCTAACAGGACATTTTAAAGTTATTAAGTTCATTTTTTAAATTATCACATAATATACTTAAATTAAAAATAGTTTTTAGTTTTAAATTAGTTTATAATTTTCATAACTTTCATACAGCACAATAGTATCAAACATTTTAATTAATAGTTATTTGTATATTGAAATGTAATTGTTTCACTCATTTTTAGTTAAGGGTTTTTTTTATTAGAGAGCACGCTTGACTTTTTTAGTGAAATATTAACAGCTTGTAAAAATTAAAAATATTCAAAAAGAACATTTGTCGAATCAATAAAACAATGACGTCATAATTCGAATTAACAAAAGCTTGCTCAAAGTTATACAATAAGTTGAAGCAAAGTTTATTATATAATTCCAGCTACTACATTTTAAAAATTTGTAGCTGTCTCTAGCAGACGCTTTATTGTTACCGTAAATTGGCATTTCATTAATAATTAATATTTAAAACTAGCTTTATAAATATATGATTAAATTATTTTTCATCTGACAATGCTATTGAAATGAACCTAGCAATATTGACACCTTTAAAACTTAATACTCTTAACGAGCTAAGCTCATTTGACATAATCATTTAAATGAAACGTTATTCATATAACTCATTGGACTATATACCTTTCTTTATGAGATATAAGTTGATGCTTTTTCCTATGAATACCAAATGGTTGAATGATAATTAAATGATTGTGCAATAGTTCATAAGTTATGGTAAGATTTGAATTTAGTATAGACTTTTATCTGAAATATATAATAAACTTTAACTTCAACGAGACTTTGCAAACTTCAGGAATCAAAATTATGTCTTTAATTATTTTTTATACAATGTTTTAATTTTTACTTGATTTACAAAAAAAAAACTAAGTTGTTTAACAAATTCGTAATACTGCTAGCGTAAAATAAACTATAAATGTATTGTTAGAAATTTAAAATAAATAACTTTTATTTTTGATTTCGTTAGTTTGGTAGATTTATAATTCATATAAGCATAATTTTAGAACATCGTTTAATGCCAAAATCAAAAACTAGAATTTTTTTTTTAACCTTAAAAATATATGATTTTCTATCATAAAGAGATTCTATGCACGTTTTAAATTGTATAATAGTATTTAATGATTGTCTTTAAAGTAAACAAAATACATAAATACATTTATTTAAAGCATTAAGACTATAGAAAAAAAAATATTTAAAATCTAAGGTGATAGTTATTTTTTTTTTATCATTATTATGTTTATTTAAAAAATCTTATTTGCTCACTCGACAAGACATAATATAACTTAAGTAAACTATTAGTATTAAGTGAATAATTAAAATGATTATTATAAACTATTTAAGTATGTCTTATTTTGTTGAAACTACCATTGAAAGCAAATTGTGACGCCGTAATAAAAGTACACAAAAACAAGCTAAAAATGTATTATAAAAAAAAGTATTATTATACTAGTGTCTTGAAGTTTCTATTGGAATTTTGTAGCTGTCTCTGGTAGACAGTAAAAAAGTTACTTTTTAAATTTGCATTATATATAAGAGTTTTGAATTGAAATATTTTAAAATATTTTTTGTGTATATAAACCAAGTCTGTTTGTTAACAGTTTACTAATTTATTTTTAGAATTTAAAAGCAATAAAAGCCTAGAACCTTTAAAAGTACATTTAAAACTATAAATGAAAGTATTGATACATTAACCTCTGACTTAAAATTTTAAATTAAGAAAAATAGCTTAAATTTGTAATATACATGAATTTTCTAGTGAGTTTTTATTTGTTTAGATTTGATCTGTTGTAAGTAAACATCAACTTAGGTATTCCTGAAAATTTGTTTTGTTCGATTAATGTTTCAATTTTGATAAGTTTTAATTTTAGTTTGTTTAGCACTGTAGTGTTTAAACTTTCTTTTTATTGTAAAAAGTAAAACAAAATAAGTAATCAATAAGTTTAGTAAAGTTGATAAAAAGTTTGTTTAAAATAATTTTACATAAAATCATAACTTAAAACAATAAAAACACTATTAGGTAATATTTAACTATCTGTCTGTGAATGTCTTATCTAAAACTGTTTGCATTTGTTTAGTAATTTCTAATATGAAAATGCAAAATATTAATGAAAAAAAATTAATTAGTTTTAGTTATACTGTTTACATACTTATTTAATTTTTAGCTTCTATCCAGTTTATTATTAATTATTTGCTTTATTGTTTGTCTTCATCTGTTAAGTAATTTTGTTTTTATGTTGAAGCAATTTGTATCTGATTCGAGTATTAGTTACGCTTTTTTAAGTAAAACAAGTGTATTTTCTTTTTTTAATTTTCAACAATAAGTGGTATTTTGCTTTTTTTTTTTAATTATTTTATTATTAAAGAATTTATAGCTTTAAAGTTAAATTACAAATTGTTCTAAACTTACTTAAGTGTTTCGATAAATTCAAAAAAAAAAAATCCATCTTACTTTACTATTACTTGATTGTTTATTGAAGTATTTAGTTTAATGTTTCTTAACTAATAAATATATTTATTCAAGTGTTGTTTTTAATTAACGTTCTAGAATGTAGCTACTAATTTCTTTATTGAAACAAACATATGTGACGTTACATTTTAAAGTAACAAAAGCTAGCGTAAAAATACAAAATAAATTAAAAAAGGATTAAGCAAGTTTATATGAATTATGTTTCAAAGTTTATAGCTGTCTTCAGCAAACAGTAAAGTAATTGTTGAACGAGTTAGCTGGTATATAATGATTGTGTTTTTAAATGACGATAATACTTTTCGTTTAGTTTTAGATGTGATAAAACGACATATTAGTTGTTTCTAACTTGAAGTATTTATTTGAATTTAAGTAGCTATTTTAACCGCTTGCAATGTTCTTGAACTAAAATAAGCAAAATAACAGATGGTACATCAGTTATTTAATGAAATTAACAAAAAATCAGCCTAATATTTCCTTCTATATAAGATAAGTAGCGCTATGGAGGTTTGTGTCTATGTTAAATTAATTTATATTTAATTTTAGAGTTTTTTTTTTGTTGAGCTATATTATTTGTTCTTCAAATCAGTTAATAACATTGTGATGTTAGATTAATTATCGAACTTTTTGATAATTAAGTGGTGTAATGATATTAATATTTAATTTTCTTATTTTTAAGCGTGTGAATAAATACAGAATTTTGTGTAACAAAAATAATAATGAAAAGCTTTCTCAAAACAATTATACCAATTCCCAAAACAACTCAAGGGAGTTAATTTCATTCCGACGCGTATATATTTGCGCTTGTCTTTCAAATACGCGTTAGTTGCTTATTTAGTTGCTTACTTCTTCCGCGTTACGATCAAGTTACGATTAAGTTCAACGTTTTCTTAACAAGTTTTTTAGAAAACGTCTACATCGCAGAGTTAATGTTAGTATTTTATATAACTATACGATTGTTAATACTTTTTATACATTTTATTTTTGTCGTGATTTAATAGTTTCTTTTTTCAGAATTAAGAATTAATTTTTTTTTTATTCTTTAGATTTATCTATTAGGATATATTCGAAAGATTGTGTGCTACTGATACTTTTAGAATTATTATCAAATACTATTGTTTGTTTAGTTTAATGTTTTACTCAAAAATAAGTAGAATATTTTGGTTAAATAAAACAGAAACCGGCAGGCAGTTGATAATTAGCAAAAAATTGGAAATCGAAATGTTCGTGTAACTATTAATATTTAATTATAACATATTATATCTAGTGCAAGTTTATAATTTTTACCAGATTCTACCTAAAACTTATTTTTACTCTTCATTTAAAATTTCAGAATAACTAACTAAAAATTTCAAATTTTTTATGTTCAGGAATCTTCCTAATTGACTACCGTTTGCCAACCCCTGCATTAAAAAATACGGAAAAAGTATATTTTATATAGTTTAGAAATTTACAGCTAATTCCTTACATTAAATATAAGCTTTTTCCTTTCATAAAAAAATCTTTTAATATTAAGTATTGCTAGATTTTCATCAATTTGATAATACAGCAAAAAGTGAACGAAAGCAAAGAGTTTTGTCACAATTAAGGGTTGTGAGTTTATAATTTTCTTACATAATTCTATTTTGTCATTAAAGGATTGACGAATTATTTTAATTAAGCAACTGGCATCTAGTGACATTTGAATTTTGTAAAATAGTATTAATTAAGATATAGAAATAAAACTATATATTTATAAATTATCAAAAATAGCTTAAAAATATATTATAAAGTTAAGAAGCATTCTATAGTTTTCTGCCCGACTGACTCTACAAGTTTGTAGCTGCAGCAGATATTGAATTAGACTTCTGAAAATTCTATCCGTAAACTTTTATTTATTGTTACTTTAAAATAACTTTCGTAATTATAAGATCAAATTAATCAATAACGATAGAATGGCTAGTTACAACGTCGTTTATGATTACTATATCTAGCAAAACAAAGGAAGTAACTTTACATCAATATTTTAGCTTTTCAGTTTATCGTTCTTACGAAACGTTTCTACTCAGTTGTTTGTAATATGTTGGTAATATGAACCCTATGTAGTAAATATAACACAATATTTATATAAAATTAAAACTTCTCTACACTAATTTTAACTGCAATTGCTATTATTTTTTAATTAAGTTATAAATAAATTTGTTTAGTTTTTTTTTTTTATAATAAGGCTTACTTCAAAATTAAAAACATAAGTTATATATCACTTTAAAAGAGTATGATTGACATACTTAAACTTTTATTTTCTTAGCTAAGCAGGCTGTAAAAACCTAGGAAGAATCATTTTACAACGTCTTTAATACAAGTAATTCTTTCTTTTTTGAAACTTAGTCATTGAGTTTAAGAAATCTTAAAAGAATTGTGCTTAATTTGTACTTGTTTCGTTTTCATTAAAGATAGATAAATAAAAAAAAAAATATTAAATAATACCTAAGAAAAGTGACGTCGTAAAATTCAAACTACCAAAAACTATTTTAAAACTATTTATTAAAAAGAATAACCATTTTTCATTGGTATTATCAATTAATGGTATGCATGAAACTCAACCAACAAGTAGTATGCAAGAAATTCAACCAATAAGTGGTATTCATGGAGCTCAACCAACAACTGGTATGCAAGAGATTCAACCAAAAAGTGGTATGCAAGAAATTCAACCAACAAGTAGTATGCAAGGAACTCAACCAACAATTGGTATGCAAGAAGTTCAACCAACTAGTGTTATGCAAGAAGTTCAACCAGCAAGTGGTATGCAAAGAACCTAACTAATAAGTGATATGCAAGGAATAAAACCAATAAGATGTATGCTAGGATTTAAACAACAAGTGGTATGCAAAGATTCAACCAACAAGTAGTAGGCAAAAATTAAGCCAAAAATAAGTATGCAGAGATTAAATCCTTAAGTGTTATGCATTCAAATAAACCCAAAAGTGGTTTGCAAGGAAATCAACCAACATGTGGTATGCAATGAACTCAAATAACAAGTGGTATGTAAGGAATTCAACCCACAAGTGGTGTGGAAGGAATTCAATGAAAAAGTGGTATGCATAGAATTCAATCAACAGGTGCCATGCAAGGGATTCAATTCACAAATAGTATGCAAAAATTAAATCAACAAGTGGTAGGCAAGAAATTCAACCAACAAGTGGTATGCAAGGAATGAAATTAACAAGTGATATGTAAGGTTTTTAATCAACAAATGGTATGCAAAGAATTCAATTAACAAGAAGTATGCAAGTAAATCAATACATAATTGATATGCAATCGACAAGTGGTATGCAATAAATAAATTTAAAACAAGTGGTATGCGAAAAATTCAATTAAAAAGTGGGATACAAGAAATTAAACCTACAAATAGTTTGAAACGAATGCAACCAACAAGTGTTATGCAAATAATTTTACCAACAAGTGGTATGCAAGTAATTCATTAAAAGTGTGGTATGCATTGTAAAACCAACGAGTAGTATGCAAGTAACTAAAAAACGAGTGGTATGCAAGAATTAAACAAACAAGTGACGCGACAAAGAATTAAACCAACAAGTAGTATGCAACAAATTCAACTAACAAGTGGTATGCAAGGAAATCAATTTACAAATGGTATGCAAGGAAATCAATTTACAAATGGTATGCAAGGACTTCAATCAACAAATCGTATGATAGAAATTTAACCAAGAATGGTATACAAGTAATTTAAACAACAAGTGTTATGCAAGGAATTCAATCAACTAGTAGTATGCAAAGAATTCATCAAAATAGTTGTATGCAAGTGATTAAACCAACTAGTGGTATGTAAAAAATTCAATCAACAAGTGGTACGCATGAAACTCTAACTACAAATGGTTTGCAAAGAACCAAACGAACAAGTGGTATGTAAGAAAATCAACAAACAAGTGGTATGCAAGAATTCAAACGAACAAGTGGTATGCAAGTAACTTAAACAACAATTTGTAAGCAAAAAAATAAATCCGCAATAAGTATGCAAGAAATTCAACCAATAAGTAGTATATAAGCATTAAATTAACAACTGGCATGCAAAGAATTTAATCAACAAATGGTATGTAAGAAATTGAATCAAAAATTTGCATGCAAGTAACTCAAACAATAACAGGTATGCAAGCTCTTTAATCAACATATATTATAATTAAGAATTTAAACCACAAGAAGTATGCAATGAAATTAATCAATAAGTGGTATGCAAGTAACTAAACAAACAAATGGTATGCTAGAAATTCAACCAACAAGTGGTATACAAGTTACTGAAACAACAAGTTGTTTGCAAGGAATTCAACCAACAAGTGGTGTGCAAGAAAATCAATGCACAAGTAGTATGCAAAGAACTTAATTTATGAGTGATATGTAGGAAATTAAAGAAATTCAATCAACAAGTGGTATGCAAAAAAAAAATAAAGATGTGGTATGCAAGAAATTCAACCAACAAGTTGTATGCAAGTATTTAAATTAATAAGAGATATGTAAGAAATTCAAGAAATTCGATCAATAAGGGGTATGCAAAAAAAAAATTTAAAAGTGGTAGGCAAGATATAACAACAACAAGTGGTATGCAAGAAATTCAATTAAAAAGTTGTATGCAAGAAATTCAACCTACAAATAGTTTGAAAAAAATGCAACCAACAAGTGATATGCAATGAATTTAACCAACAAGTGTCATGCAAGGAATTTATTCAAAGTGTGGTATGCATTGTAAAACAAACGAGTAGTATGTAAGGAATTCAATACACAAGTGGTATAAAAGGTAATCAACAAACAAGTTGTATGCAAGGAATTCAAATGAACAAGTTGTATGCATGAAACTCAAACAACAATTTGTAAGCAAAAAATGAAATCCGCAATAGGAATGCTAAAAATTTAACCGACAAGTAGTATAAAAGAATTAAACCAACAAATGACATGCAAAGAATTAAACCAACAAGTGGTATGCAAGGAATTCAAATAACAAGTGGTATGCAAGGAATTCAAATAACAAGTGGTATGCAAGTATTTCAATGAATAAATGGTATGCAGGAAATTCAACCTACAAATAGTTTGAAAGAAATGCAACCAACAAGTGATATGCAAAAAATTAAACCAACAAGTGCCATGCCTTTACTTCAACTAAAAATAGGTTTACATGGAGGTCAACCTACAAGTGGTACACAAGGAATGAAATCAACAAGTGGTATGCAAGAAAATTAATCCACAAGTGGTATAAAAGAATTCAACCAACAAGAGGTACACAAGGAATAAAATCAACAAGTGGTATGGCTAAAGCTCAATCAACAAGTTTCATTCAAGGAATTCAGTCAACAAGTGGTATGCATGGATATTATTTTAATAAACAGCTATTTTTTTAACTTTAAATTATAACCTTTTAATTATATCTATGTCACCTTTTTTATTTATATTGACTTAAAGCTACCTACGAGGCTACAGTTAAACTTAAAAAAGTTCAATACCAGCCTGTTGCTATTTATTTTCATATACAATTTTTATTTTTTTTAAACTACCATGAATACTATAAACTAACGTAAACTTAAATTTATATTCATATCTATTAGTATTCAAGTAGCTTAAAGAGCATTAAACTTATTCAAAATAACTAAAAAAAGTACACAGTGTATAGCCAATGTTGGTAGCTCATTGTGTAGCTTGAGACACTGCTAGTGTATAAAAAAATGCGTTTAAAAAGTATTTCTAATTAAAGTACTAAAGGTAGCATAATTTTGCACTTTCATTGATATACAGTAACATTTAATAAGTAAATATTGCTATTGGTAGATTAAAAGAAAATTTATAAAATAAACTTAAATACAATTAGTTATTGTAAGTACTCATAAAAAAAAAACAAGGTTCAATTATTTGTTTTAAATAAGTGCATGTAAATTTAAAATTTTACTTCTAAACTTCCGACAACTTAAACTAATATAATTATGATTCAGTAATTATTATACCGTAAAAAAAAGCTTGAAAAATAAAGATCTTGCCATCATAATTAAATAAATCAACATAAAAAAATTTGTAATTATTTTAATTGAATTTTTATATATGGCTATGAGAAAGTTTAAAATTTTTGGAAATTATACTACTTTCAATTAATTTTAGTTGTATTTTTTTTTTAATCTCGGTATCTCGATATTTTTAATCTTGGATATAAATATTTTCTTATCCAGAATTCTACTACTAAGTTTAGTAAAATACTTGAGGTATATATAAATTAGGCATTTTGCCATGCCTTTAAAAATTAATTAGATTTTGAGAGAAGCAAACTAGGGGTTTTAGAAATTTTTAAAATTTAAACAAGAATCTTTTTCTATTTATTGTGTGCGAAAAGCGAATGACGTCACTAAGTGTCACATTCTAATTATAAATGCAATAATTTTAAATTTTACCTCTAGAAATGCACGTTTTTTAGTAGAAGCTGTAAAATCTACGCGCTTCTTATTTAATTAAACTAAACTTTGTTATAAAGTTTTGACTAATATATTTTTTTTTGTATAATGTGAATATAGGTAGAATAGAAGTTAAGATTGTTTAAATGTACTACTGTATTGCAATGAAACATTTTATTTGCAGTTTCAATAAAACGACGTTTTATAGCATTTCTGATCACAAATAATGTTGTTTTAGTTTGTATCGTAAAGAACTATGTTTAATTAAAAGTGTATCTAATAATAAATCCGTGTTTTTTTAAATTCTACTTTATTAAACCTTGACTTTTTTCAACGTAAATAACATAAAATTAGATATTTGGATTTAATTACTTTAATAATTATTCGAAACTACATATTTCTTTTTTTTTTTACTACATTCCAACGTTGTAAAAAAAATTAAAATTTTAAAAAACCCAGTTTAAAGAAGTTTGTTAATAAAAAATATTTAAAACTTTTTTTAAAATAAGTTAATTCAATATAAAATAAGATAAAATATATCATAAACAAATTAATGTTGTAGATATAGCGAGTGGAATTTTTTAATACTGCGTTATAGAATTTTTTAATACTGCGTTATAGTTAATTACAATTATAAAGCGAGGTGTAGAGATAATTAAAAACAATTGGTGCAAAATATATTAGTTTAATCTATTTAATGACAGATATTTAAACGTTTAAGTTTTGAGTTCGTTGTTAGTGTCAATAATATCTTTAAGACAGCTCCACACTGAAGATACATCTAGTCAAATAAATTTTGGAAATTTATTTTATTTTAGAAAAAAAAAAACCTTTAAATTTTTACGGAAGCAATTAAACACTAATAATAAGATGTTTAACAAATATTAAATTAAAGTTATATAACACTTTAAATTTGTTTAATGAACGACCGTACGACTACTTTTTCTTTATTTTAAAACAAATACCTATAGTTTGAACACCATTACATAGATAAAACATTACATCAGTAACTAAATTGCTATCTACTAGAGACAATTAAAAACTTAAAATATTTTTTGTTCTAAATAAGCTAAACTAATAATTCTTGTTTAAGCAAAACATTTAACTAAACAAACAAAAGTATTTGATAGTTATTCTAAAACTAACAACATCACACTATATTTTAAAATATCCTAATAGATAAGTCTAAGCTTCGAACATGAACATTTAATGTATGATATTGGTGTTTAACGTTTTTTATTACAATTTGGCTGTTTTTATAGGTATGATAAACTTACATCATAATAAATTACAAATAGTTTTGATTGAGTCTTGTTGTAATCCACAGGGATATTCCATAATTATTACTGAGTCATCAATAAAAAAAAATCATATTTTTTTTTAGTTATGAAAAATTGATTTTTGATAAATTTTTAACATGTTTGGGTGAGGTGAGTTAGTGATAAGGGTATATTAAAAATGAAGAAATTTAAATGATTTTGTTGACTTAGCTAATATTAGAGAAAACACATTTAAATCATAATCGGACCCATTTCGAATAGTCGTAATATTACTTATATAAAAGTAATTTTACAGAATATTAAATACTAGTATTCAAGTTTAATTTGCTACTGTTAATTTTCTTTAGTATAATATTTCTTTTTTGATCATCATTGCATTATTAGTTAAAAATTTATAAGCCACATAGCTACAATTGAATTTGATCATGAAAGAAAATTTTATACCGGCCTTTTCGAATTCGGACATAATTTTCATAAAATTTTCTATACATGCTTTTATAAACGTACATTTATTTTGATATTTATAATTTAAAGTATTTTTGTAGCTTTAAAAGCGTCCAAAATAACTAAAAAAGTACACAGCATACAGTCGATGTTAATAGCTTATTCTGTAGCTTGAGCAGAATTTAAGCTATTTATTTGTTTATTCCCAGTTATCTGAAATCCTTTTTTGTGTTATTATTTTTTTTTCTTTGTTTTTAAAATGCTAGGGTAAAATTCAATTTCCATCCGACGGAAAGAAGAAGTTGGGTGAGGGTTCTCTTACAAAATAGCGGGAAGAGAAAGTGTTACGCTACTCCAAGTTTCACTTGCAAACCGTTTTGTTTTTATGAAAAAATTAAGAGTTATTGCTTTTAAAATTCTTGCCCCGGCAAAGTAACATGAAACAAAAAAGTGAGAAAGAGAGTAAAGAGAATGAGAGCGCATTTCTCATTTATAGCGTACAATCAAAACTGCATGATGCAACAATTCATTTAATGTTTTTTGTCAAAAACTGGTACAAAATCTTTTCGTTATGCTCCAGAACAGTTTACCGTCATGCCCAGAAACAATCTAAAGAAGTTTCAAACTGATAAAAAAATTGTTAAAATATTTTACCGAGATAAGTTAATATGCGTTATAAAATATTTATCGTAACAAACTGAACTACACTACTTGCAATATCAACTAAAATGCACTTAAAAACGATTCGCATTGTAAATGTTTTACTGACGTCACAATTTTTACCAAAATTTTATTTACAAAAGTAAATAAATGCAATTACAGAAATATATACAAACTATTGAAATTTTTATAATTTTTTAAAACTAATTCTCAAAATAATTAACTCCTCTTATTTGAAAAATAATATATTCTACCGTGTTTTAACAATTGAAAAAAGTCTACGTTAATACTATTATAACTGCTAAAGGTATGTTATTTATACAGAAATTTGCTAGGTATTTTAAATAAAAACTGTAAATTTTTAATTTATTTCACGAGTAACAATCAAAATTCCTAAAATCTCATTCATTGTATAAAACATAAAAATTATAAAAACGATGAACCGTCGCGATGTAGACAGTAATATGAAGAGGCTATATGGAAGAGTTTCTGAGAAAACACAAAGTATATAAATATATGAGTAGCAATCAGCTTCCACGAATAAAAGTCTCTAACCGATTGTACAACTATCGGGATTTGAACTCGCAACACTCTCGTTCATCGCGGTCAGCAGCCAGCGTCTAAACACCTCAGCCAATCAGCTTCGCAATAACTTAAGTTTTTACCGTTTTAAAATGTATATTTTATCTTTTTCTCTCGTTAAAAAGACTCTCAGCTCGATTTTGAAATAAAATCTCGTCTAAACATTATATGTATATAATTTGAGTTTGGAATCGTTTTTGTTTCGTTAGCTTAGTAAAAGTTGTTTTGATTTAAAAACTACATATGTTTTTTTTACTACTGATTATTTACAGAAAGACTTTAAAAAAAAATCAAATAAATAAAGTTAAATTTATAAAAGGTAAATTATAAAAAAATAGATTGTTTCGCTATTACTTTCTACAACAATCAATTTTTAAAATTGTATATACTTACTTTATTAGGAGCCTATCATTTCTAACCCGCTTTCACTTCTAACCCGATCACTTCTAACTAAATCACTTCTAACCCGATCAACTCTAATCCGATCACTTCTACCCCGATCACTTTTAACCTGACCACTTCTAACACAATTATTTCTAATTTGATCACTTTTGACCCGAACACTTCTAACCATATCATTTTTATCCCGATCATTTCTAACAAGATCACTTCTAACCCAATCATTTCTAACCGATTTAACCCAATAATTTTTAACCCGATCACTTCTAACTCATTTTACTTGTTTATTTTATTTTTATTTTTTAACTTAGATTTCATACAAAAACAAACTAGTATTAATGAAGCTATTAAAGTAAAATTAATATTATTTTAAAAAGTTTTAAGTTACTTTAAAACATATTTCTTTTAATTTGTCACGTAAAAAATTATTGTAGTAAAAATTTCATTTTAGTATTAACTTAGCATAATTTTAATTTATTTTTATTAACTAATTTTTTTATTATTCATCCTACAATTAACTTTTTTTTTTCATTATTACATGTATTTTAATTTTTCAATTTATTTTAACAGACGTTTTTCTTTAATCTTACACAATTTACTAAATCGTTTACTTAACAATATTTTGAACTCTTCTTTGTAGGATTTTAAAGTAAACAGTTATAACTATATATAACTAAGATCTTATTCTAGTTCACTTGAATATAATAAATTTAATATAATCAAATTAATAAAAGTAAACTTTTACAACTTTATTATTCAGATACAAAATTCTTTGTTTTAAAGTTTAAAAACTACATTTTAAGTCTGACGTAAATGTTGTACTATTGATGACTAATGTTTTATTTTTCATAGTAGTCTAGTTTCAAGTTTCATCTTAATAACTTATACAAATTGATCTACAAATTGTATATGCCTATTAAAATAATGTAGAGATTTTGATATAACCTAGCTTTTAAAACAGTTATGTGTATAAAAACCGCAAAAGTATGTTATGTCGATTGACCGTCTTGTATTTACATTTATAATAAATTCTTACTTAGTTTTTGGGTAAAAAATGTCACTAATAATTACACAGACAAGTTTATTTGTATAACAAGTCCGAGAACTTAATAAGTATGACCCCTGTACTGTACGAGAACTAAAATACTTTTTTGCTTATTTACATTTTTTTCTATTAACAAAGCGCAATATTCTTATTAAATAACGTAAGGCAACCGTATGCTCGTGTTGATCAGTGACGTCAGTAATAATTTAAAAGAACAACAGAAAAGCTGTAACTCATTTGTAAGCATACCGTTTAGTGTTTAATATACATTCTTAAATAGTTTTTTGTTTGTTATCCAAATTGTTTGAGTAAAAAGTTACTACTTGATGAGAACTTTATTCTAAAATATCTGTAAAAAAAACTTAAGTTAACTAAACATTTGTTACATCATCATTTAAACCCACAAACATTAACTGAAAAGAATAGTAGTAGTAATTAAATTATGTTTTTAAAAATACTTGTTTTATTGATTGCTTATCATAAATAATTTATGTAATCGTCTCTTAGTTACATAAAACCCAATGTACAGTTTCTTATTTTTCTAAGCAAGTATTTAAATAAAACTAGCTATACTGAAAATTTGTAAAGCTCTATTTTTTAATTGTAAGTTTCTATGAAACAATAAATAATCTATTCAAAAAGAGACTTAAATGTTTGTTATAAAAAATTTTAAAAAAAAGTCTCTTGGCTGATAGTGATTTCTTTATCTCTAAATGTATTAATTTTATCGATATTTAATATAACATTGCTTTGCAAACACTGTAATATTTTGACTTCATGTTTATTGTCAAAAATAAACTATAGTGAATATTAAATCAAGGATACTGTTGTAAAGTCATTTAGTAATGTCTTATTCACTTTTTTTACAACTTAACAATTAAATTATAAACTTAAATGTTATTTAAATATCCAATATGTTCAGAATGTATAAAAAAACATATAAAACTAATCAGTTATTTAAAAGAGGTATATTTCAAAGCAGTTTACTTCATGTAAAAAATGTAACAAACTTTAGTCGTAGCCTTTTAATTTCAAACTAACTATTTAGTAAAATTTTAGAAAATAATGTTTACTTTTTTCAGCAAATTAGGTTAGCAAAAAGTATAATGCTAGTCTTAATTGTCTAACCGAATGAGTTTATCAAATTCATCATTAAAAACACGTTAAAATTTATGCTACAGTTTATAAAAATAGCGTACAGACTAATTAGCAAAAAATGATACTCTAAGAGCATATTTTTCACTTATTCAGCTAAGGAAGTTTAAAGTTAAATTTTAATTATTTTTTTTTTCAGGAAATATTTTTACACAAGCTCCTTGTTTTTTGAAATGTAAGTATATTTATATTTCATTTGAATAACTTATTTTTTTTGTTTCTTACAAAAAATACTAAATCATTTTTGAATAGGGATTTGTTGCATACTTTTTATAGGTTGTATGTGAATAAAGTATCTTTTTTTAAAGAAGTTTCAAATATACATAATTATACAATAACTTAAATAGTATTAAAACAGTCTAGTTTTTTCTAATTTGTATCATAAACAAAACTAAGATCTTTTATAAAACAGTATCAATGCGTTCCTTATCTTTTATATATTAAAAATTATGTTTGAGTTTACTTGTTAATTCATCATACTTCAAAGCCTAATTTAACAACAAAAAGAAACTTTTAATAACTTGAAATGCAAAGTATTAGAAAAACAAAGATAAAACTGTAGCATCTGCAACAAATAAACTACTTTGTTAACGAACTATCGTGAGGCAGGATAGTCGAGGCGTTACTACGCCGACCTGCCAATCTGGTGCACGTGAAGTGTTGTGAGCTCGAATCCCACCTGTAGACTTGTTTACTAGTGGGCGCCCTGGAGGTATGGCTCGAACTCTGCTTCTACTGGTTCACCTCTACTGGTAATTAGTAGTTAGCACGAGTGCAACGCAGGAGTTGTAAAGTTCGAGCATCACGACGGTGCATCGTCATTTTTAATGTATAACTTTTTTATTTTGTGCAAGCTAGTTTTTACTACTAAATTAAGTTTGGTCAATTAAATATGTTAAGAGGTTATATAATATTTTTTTATTAAAATAAATTTAAAATAAGACGTATTATAAACGAATTGTATTAGTACTTTGTTAAACCACTTAAATTTTTTAGCTTTAAGTTAAGCAGACTCACAATTAAAAGTTAAATCTTTTCAAAAGTCTTTTTCACACCAACATTACAAACTAAATTTCCATAATGACATTTTTGAAAATTAGTTATATAAAAAAAAACATTTTAAAGTGATTCTCTGAATCCTGAAAGTAAGTGTTTATAATTTAATACAAATTTAAAGTTATATAATTCGTTAAATTCAAAATTTAAATTTAAATTTGATAAATTAATACAAAAAAAAGTTAGTATTTAATGTTTTTTTTTTTATTATAAAACATATATTTTATTTAAATGTTTATATTTTAATATAATTTTTTTTCCTTTATTAAACTAGTAGCACGCAGTTAATAAACACGGAAAAAACTAAGTAAAGACGTAGTTTAAACCAGTGGTCGTCAAGCTAATCAATTTCTGTGTACACCAAGCTGTAAAAAGAATTGAACTAAAAAAAAAAATTGTGCGACATAAATTTTACAGTAATACAGTTAGGTTGTTTAAATTTAAAAAACTTAAAAAATAAGAAAAATGATTTATTGATTAAAATTAATAAGAAAAAACACCTTAATTTTTTTTTAATCGTCATAGTTTTGTTAAAAATCTCTATTACTCTTTTCGATTAATTTCTAGTTCTCTTAAAAAGACAGTATAAATTTAAATTAAAACATTTACAATATTAAGTTGAAAAAAAGTAAAGCAAACAGTTTAAAAAATTTAAGCTCATTAGCTAATATAGTTTTAAACCTATTTTTTAACACTTAGTTCAAGATAATACATTGGATTAAATTACAAAATAACTACTATTTAAATTTGAAAGTTTTTGTCAAACTTTAGATAACTATTCAAACGTGGTTATTTTGCACAAAGTTGTTTCACAATTTGTTCATCAAAAATTAAAAAAACATTACATAATAAAAATTGTGTTTTTGTATTACCTATTATTTTATTTTTCATTATAAGCGTTAAATTTTTATATAAAGAAAAAATATTTTTTATAAAAAATAAAAAATTAAATATATTCATAATTTTTGAACGGTTTTACACTGACTGATTGGTACAATCATATAAGCTTCATTATAAGTTTTAATCAGTTTATTTTGTTTCTGACCGAAATCAATATATTAGATAATAGTTATTTTTTGCTAAAGTATAACGTGACGCAATAATTTATAATAACAAAAACTAGCTAAGAAGTAAAATTATTAATAAAAAAAGCTATATTGTTTTTAAAGAGGATAGTTTTTCTGAAGTTTTCTGACGTCTCTACCAGTCAGTATTTTAAATTTTCAATAAATACCTGTAATAAAAAAATTGTTTTATTTAGGAATGTTTTACTCACATTAAATTTATATACATCTACGTATACGCCATTGTAAAAAAAATATTTTAATATATTTAAATTTTTAATATTCAATGGTAATCTGTTATTCGAAATAACTAACCCTGATCGCTTTTTAAGTGTTTTTTTATTACGAAGTATTTCATTGAACCTTTTTAAAACGTGGTGATTTTTTTTTGTAAAAAATTAGTTCTCTAAAAAAAATTAGCTACTGAAAAGTAATACCCTGCTGATAAAAATAAATTTTGAACAAATTGATAACTACGATGGTTAAGCAAACTACAAAAAAAAAAAAAGCTTAAATTATTCTTGTAAATAAAAGTAGCTTTTCTACTATTCCTGAAGTAATTTTTTTGTCGCTGTTTTAAGCAAACAGTATTTAATTCTTCTTGATGTTACGAATGTTTTGTTCAAACTTGTTTCAACAGTTCTTGTTTCATTCAGTGTTTGTATGTTTATTAACTTAATTTATATAGTTTGTGCTTTAGGGTATTTTTTTTTAAATACTTCCTTGGCTATTATTAAAGGTTCCCGTAATTCAAAGGTTATGTGTAAATTTATATTTGATTTAAGTAATTTTGGTATTCAAGCTTCTTTATAGAATTAAAGTGATTAAAAAGTAAGTGAAATATAACTTAGGGTCCTAAAAAGTTCTCTAGATTTTTTTTTCAAGTCACAGTTAATATGAAAAATAAACACTTAAAATCCCTTGAATTTTTTTGTTTTGATTATTTATATCTCGAACTGTTAAATATTTGCATTTAAAGTTAAAAGTTTTAGAAATAATAAAAACGTATTAATTTCTAATGAATTATTTACAAAAAAAAAACTATGTGACGTCAGAATTTATTGTACTAAACTGTAGCGCAAAATTTAAATGTAAATTAAAATTTCATTCTTTTCAATTCCTAAATCACACAAATGAAAGTTTTTAGCTGTTTTCAACGAAGAGTAAATTTTATTCGTTTTTAGTTGGCAATATCGCAACCTTACGGGCGATTAATGTTATCAGGAGGCGTTAAATAATAAGGCGACGAAAAGATTAATGGGTAATTAACTACTAAGAAGCGACATCAGATAAATAGGGTAACTATTTTTAAAGATTTCCAAGTGTGTACCTAGTTACAACAAAATATAAGTTTATGAAACCAAGAAATAAACAAGTCACTAAAGGTATTTAATTATCGGCTCTGTTAATTCTTTTGCAACAATAAGGTTACTGTTTGGTTTCTGCCTTTAGTCAAAAAATTTTTGAAACTTAAAAAAAAAATTTGTAGTTGAAAAAGCTTTTAGCTCAGAAATAGATATCTTAAATAAAATATCAAACTTTTACTTACACAGTAAGAAACTCAAGCTTTACTTACCTTATTAAAACCAAACATATGACTTTTAGCTAGTAGTCGTCATGGTCATCCTTTACATTAAAACTCAGATCAGACAAAATGTTTCGTTAGTTATGAATTAAACTTCTATAAATAATTTTTACTAGTAATTTAATAAGTTCGGCTAACAATTATTATCATTTTAGTTTGTTGGCTTGTATGTTTAGCTGGCTTATAACTAGATAAAAACATTTTACCAAAAAAATAGTTTTTATAACGACGTAATAAGTTCTACATTACTTAAAAGCTAATTATTACTGTTAATAAATATTAAATTGTCTTTTGTTAAGATTCATAGAATTAATAGAATAATATGTATCAATTTTGTGAAGTGACTTTTAGTATTTTATACAATGTAAATACTAAATTACTGCATTAATGTATATTAATATAACTAATAGTTTCTTAGAAAGATCTAAAACATTGAATATAAAACTAAATAAAATTCATGTTGTGACGTCAAGATTTAAACTAAGAAAAACATTTTGAAAAGTTCATATAAATTTTACTAAAGCTATACAGTATCCCACGATTCATACATACGAAGTTTCTGCTACAAGCAGACAGTAATTTATTTACTTAGAGGATTTAACGTTTTTCAATGGTAAATTTTTAATTATTGTATATAACTCAGTTTTCATAATACATAAACCCAATTTATCGGTTGTAATATGAAAATAATGAAAATGGTAATAGTCATATGATACTTAAATACAAAGTTTAAACAAAGTTTGTTTAAAACTTTCGTTCATAAATTTTTATTTATTATCTATGTAGTTACTTAAATTCAACTGAATGTAAGTTTTAAACTTTGCTATGTTCAATTTTTATTTGCTTACGCAAAAAATGTTTTTTTTTTTTTTAATTTTTCTTGTTTCGTTAAGGTTTCTTATTATTAATGTTTAGCAAATTCAATTGTCGATTCGAAATCATTTTATATGAGATTTTATTATTTAAAATAAATATTTAAGTAACTAGTTATCTTAAGTATATTTTTGGTTTTACACATAGTTTTTTTTTATAAATTTCTTAATACATATCAAAAAAACACTTGATCACTAAATCAGTGGTCGTCAAGCTAATCAAATTCTGTGTACACCAAGCTGCAAAAAAAAATCATTAAACCACAATATCTAATTTTAAAAAGTACTGATAGTAGTGAGACTACGTAAATAATTTTATTAGTGCAGTTTTTCTTTAAAGTCATAACTCAGTTTGTATTTACATGCAAACCATTTAACAACTGAAGATAAAACTTTTTATTTGATCCTCTTTTTATTGACCTCTTTTTTTTTACCTTATTTTCACAATGATATTTTAGTTGTATGGCTTTTTCTTACATACTTATTAATCGAACACTTCTCGGCAATTACTACAAAATCCCGGGTTCAGTATTTTTTAAATACTTTTTTAATTATTAACTACATACTTAATCTAACTCTATGTATTTTTTAAATCTCAAATATACCCCTAAAAGAGTTTCGTGTAATCTAAAAATTTCGTGTGCACCAGTGTACACCTTGACGACCACTGCTATAGATTGTAACTTTGTAACACTAAAATTAATAGTAAAACGCATACTGACGTCAAAAGCGTTTTACATAAAAAATAAATTATATTTGAGTATATAAGTAAATTTTTAATCATTAACAAAATCTTAAGGACTTGCAAAGGTCCTAGTTGAATCTTAAATTGCTTGTAAACATGTATTTAAATTTTTTTTTACTAATGCACTCTACAAATGATTAATTCCAATGAAAATTCAAAGTAAAAATTAAATTTTAAAGGGCACTTCAAAGCGCCTTAAAGTATACTCAACTGATTAAAAATATTATTCTAAGCTTATGGTTTTTCAATATATAAGAGCTTCGTTTACTTTTTTGTTCTTTTAATTAGATTTTTATTCAAAATGAAAAATAAACAAAATAAAAGAAATAAGAAAACTCAATGTTTTCAAGTTTTAGCCGAATTGACACAAATAATTTTGAAATACAACATTTAAATTCATAGTTTAAAGCTTAAGTAGCCGAATTATTAGCATCTTCTTTCGAACCAAATGTCTAAAAAAAATTTTCAAAGGTTTCACTTGTAATTTTACTTTTTATAATAACGCTGAAGTGTATAGTGAGTTTTTTTTTCAAATTTCCTGTAAATTGTTCTTCGAATCTTTTCTTACTCTTCATTTCAAACCCAGCAGTATCTAATGTAAATTAGAAAGTTTTCTTTTTCGACCCAAATTTGTATGTTCACAGTCTGTAAGTTTGCCGATCCCTCAATAAAACTATAGAAAAATAGAGCTATGTGTTATATTGCAGCTAAACGTTCAATTAAATTCAAAATAGTTTCATTTTTTAGTCACTTTTATTAGTCAGTATTAACATTTTTTAATAAGGAAGCACGATCAAAATTTAACAACTTGTATAAATTCAAGAAGTTTAATATAATTATAAATTTAAAGAAAACTATGGACTCACAAACGCTAGCTGAAAAGTTTACGATTAATTAAAATAATACCTTACATATTTCTCCTTTAAGTTTGCTTAATTTTGTAACCGTCTCTGTGACAGTAATTTAATTTGACATTACTTTTTGTAATGTAAAAGTGGTACCAAACGTTTTATATAAATAGTTTTATACAAATAAATTTTTAATTAAAGCTCATTTATTAGTAAACTATTTGATTTGATTTATATTTTTTAGGTAGTAGAGTGTACCTTTACAACAGTCTCAAAAATCATGAAATAAATCAGATGAATTATTAGTTTTAGTTCAGGTAACAAAAAAACTGAAAGTACTAGAGTAGGTTTAAATTAGAATTTCAAGAAAAATAAATAAATTTTACATCAGATATGCAAAGCAAACATTAGTAAACGACTAAATTACTATATGTTAAAGACAACTGCAAACTAAACGGACATAAATTCAAAAACCCAATACAAGTACTTTTAACTTAGTTTTAGTTCAACTTAAATTTTTTTAGCTAAGCCGCTTCTAATTATTTCTCCTTTTAAGGTGACTTGTTACACCGTTATTTTATGGGGAAAATACTTTTGTTATCAAATCTATATTTAAAAGAAGTAAAGTTAAACTAACAAAGCTACACTACTTTTTTTGAAAAAACATAAAAGGTTTAATCTGTTTGTCAGCTTTAATTTTTTGACAAAACTGTTTTGTCTAAAATTGTTAAGAATTTTTTAAAACATAATGATTTGAAGTCGTTAAGTTTCAAAAATGATAAGCTAAAAATAAATACTAAAATATTCATTTTTATTTGATCAACGATTAAAATCACAGACACACAAAAATTCAATAAGTTTGAACTCCATATTTTCTAAGGTTAATACAAAATAAATTAATAAAAAATATAATGTAGTGCTTTTAAAAGAAAAGAAATATTTTAAAAGATAAAGTTGAAAAGTAAAATGAGGAAAGTAATGTATTTAATACAAAAAAATTATATATTTTTGTTCAAAGTTTTTGTTTAGTTTTATATTCTATAGTCAATCTTGTATGTTTTGAGTTTTTATAAAATAACTATTGAATAGTTTTTATTATTATACTATTTTTATTGAAAAATTTGTTAAATTACTTATTCTTGTATTTCTGTAAAGTTTAAAGTTTTTAAAATATAAAAATCTTCATTTAGATAAATTTCAAGGTATAAATATTATATTTTATTATTATTTTATTTTTAAAGAAAAGGTAAAAATATTTTATTATTATTTTTTTTTAAGAAAAGCTCTGGATTCAGTTTTTTCGTTTGACTCATTATATTAATATTAATTCAATCCTTTTTTTTTTTAACTAGTACCAATTTTACCTAAATATACTCTGATATGCTTGAACTTTTGAATATGCAACATTTTTGTTTAACATTAACAGTATAATTAACTAACATTGTTATATGGAGTTTCAGATTTTATTTTTGCTTGAAAAGGTCGCGATCTCTTGCCACCGAAAGCGGTCGCGAATGAAATATAAATTTTGCATAAATCTATTTAGATATAAAAATCTCTAAAAAAATGCATGTTATAATATTATAACATTATAATAATATTTAATACTAACATTAAAATCCATTACTCTCGTTTAAAATAAAGTTATTTAAAACGGTTTTATTTTTGGTGTTTATTACTGTGCAAAAATAATAAACAATATTTAGTATTTGGTTAAATTTAGATCGATTTTTAACAAAAAAAAATTAACTCACAGAATATCACTTACTTGAACATAAGTTCTTATTATTTATAAAATTGAAGATATCATGCTAAAGGTGGCACGCTTTATTTTATTTAAACTATAAGTACCTGTTAAAGATCTAAAAACTTAATTTTAAAATATAATTAAATCAAAAATACATGATGTCAGAATTCAAAATAACAGAAATAAGATTAAAATTATTTTATAAATATCTAAAAAAAAAATTAGTTGCACCAATATGTGTTATAGTTTGTAGCAGTCTTAAGCTGACAGTAGGATAGATACTTTTAAATAATTTTTTCTTTACTTATCTCAAAAATAAATAATTTATATTCATACTTTCTAATTTTTTATTATAGCTAGTTGAGTTTTTATAAAAAAGTTATTTAAAGAGTAATTTATAATAAGGTTTTGATTTTGTTATTCTACTTAAACTTAATTTAACACAAATTTGGTTATAGTATTAAAAGTTTAAAATTTAATTACACGAGTTTAAAGTATAGGTTAAATATCTCATAAAAGAAATATATTTAAAAGTAGAATTAGCTAAAAATTCAGGAATTAAATTTCAGGAATGAAAATACAAATATAGTTACAAAATAGTTTTGATAAAAGCTAATCTATATTTTTAACGTTTTATGTTTGAAACAAATATAAAGTAGTTTGTGCTACATAACAATACTTATAGTTAAAATAAAATTTTATTTAAACCGATTTTGTATTCTAAATAAAAATGCATTATAGAATAAGTTTTACTAATATAAATTAAGCAATAATAGTTAGAATGCGTTATTTAATGTTTTGCATTATAAACTAAGTTACATTACAAAACTCTTTGCAATGTAAATCAAAATGAAAATCGCATTATAAATGTTTTACTGACGTAATAGTATTTACCACAATCGATTAAGTATTTGAAATGAATTTTAAATGACTTTTAAATTACTGTTTAGTATTACTGTTCATGCTGTAATTTTCATACTGTAATAATGAATTAAATTTTAAAAGTCGTTAATAATACGGCTGATAAGACTCACAATCCTATATCCTAAATAATAAATGTATATAAAAAATCCTAAATAATTACCGTCGGTTTTATCGCTGTACTAAAAATATTTAATAAGCAGTTGAACTTATTTGGTTGCTAAAATACCTTTATATTAATTAAACATGTTAGCCTTATATTTGTTGCTCTAATTACTTACACAAAATAGTGGCATGAAATTCAATTGTTTCTTAAATATATTTAACAATTTCCCAAATTTTTTAGTATTTATGTAACAAAATGCAGTTTATTTTAGTCAACTTCGCTGCGCATTTCAGCATTTAAGAAAATACGACGGACTTTAATGAAGGCAGAAAATTAAATTATTTAAAATATTCCTGTATTTGTTTATAGTACAAAATGAAACTGAGAAGTATTTAAGTTATAATTAATAATAATGTTAATAATCTCTCTTAGTAATTTTGAGACACTAAACTTGAAAAAAACCTAAATAAAGAAATTTATTTACAAGCATTTCACGTAACTTATGAATTTAAAATGCAGTTCGTAACAAAAAATAAATACGATGTAAAATAATTGTAATCATTGTAAATCAAATTATATCTAAAAATAATTTACAATACAAACTTAAACTTGCTAATAATATTTGTCATTATAAATAGTCTTATGATTTCATAACTATTGTTTGATTTTTTGCAATTAAACAATACTCATAAGTATTTTAGCTACAGAAACTAACAACATATCTTAGCTTTAAGTCGTTATTAACGCGGCTAACGAGATTTATTATTTTTTTATAGCTTTAACAAATAAACACTAACTTTAATTGTTCTATAACAGCAGTTTGTAAACAATTACCTAAACTGGAATTAATTAAAAAGTTTTGATTTAAATAAAACTAAACCAGTTAAATACAAGAAATCAAAATGATGCTAAATTTATTATAAATCATATTGCATTAAAATGAAGTTTAAGCAATAACTTCAAAATTTTAATTAAGTTTTAATTTATTTTCACAGTAATTTGTTGAAAACTATTTGCTGTTACAAAATAATTTTAAATTAAAGCTGAGTTAGATTTTGAATATTTTATGTTAAAAGACAATGTGCATTACGAAATAGTTTATACTATATAGCGATATAAGTTAAAAATTTGATTTGTTTAAACAATTTGCAAACTAAAAGATAAAACTTATTCTCGAAAAAGTTTCACCGAGATAAGTTAAGCAATATAAGTTAAAATGCGTTGTAATGTATTTAGCATTAGAAACTAAACTATACTTTTTTCAATAAAGGATAAAATGCGTTAAAAAAATAATTCGCGTTATAAATGTTTTACTGACGTCATAACTTTCACCACTCACGCTCAATTATTTGTAATGCATATAAATAACTAAATTTTTAAAACGAAAACATTTTCCAATAGTATGTCAAAAAACTAAATTTTAAAAGTCGTTGAAAATAACGGCTAATACAGTGTGAAAATGTAAAAAATCCTACATGGTAACCATTGTGTTTTTATGCCGTACTAAAATATTTAATATTTAACAGTTTAACTAAATTGGTTAGTGGAATAATATTATATCAATAAAAATTTAACTAAATATTTGGTTGCTCTAACTATAAATAAAATACTAAAAGAAATTAATCTCATATATGTTTTATATTAGCTTAGTTTCTTTATAATAATAAAACAATAATGTTTGTCAACCAAGCAGCGAAGTTGTACAAATAAAAAAAAAAGGAGCGACATTAGAGATGTCATAAAAAATACGTTGGCAGTGGACGGTAAACTGATTACTTAACCAAGTTTAGATGCGATATTGATATATTGTTTCAGATTATTTTGCATACTTCATTTTTTTTTTGTTTTAGTGATGTAGTTATTCTTTATTAACTGAACTCTTCGCAATGTTAATCAAAATGCGTTAAAAAAAAAGTCGCATTATAAATGTTTTACTTACGTAATAGTATTTACCACAAACGATTAAATATTTGAAATGAATTTTGAGATGACTTTTGAATCGCTGTTTCGTATTACTGTTCATAATTTTATTTTCTGTTAAATTTTAAAAGTCGTTAATAATACGGCTGGTAAGACTCACAATTTTAAAAAATTCAAATGATTACCGTCGGTTTTATCGCTGCACTAAAAATATTTAATAAGCAGTTGAATTTTTCTGGTTGCTAAAATACCATTATATTAATTAAAAATATTAGCCTTATATTTGTTGCTCTTATTACTTACACAAAATAATGGCATGAAATTCAATTGTTTCTTAAATATATTTAACAATTTCCCAAATTTTTTAGTATTTATGTCACAAAATGCAGTTTATTTTAGTCAACTTAGCAGCGCATTTCAGCATTTAAGAAAATACGACGGACTTTAATGAAGGCAGAAAATTAAATTATTTAAAATATTCCTGTATTTGTTTATAGTACAAAATGAAACTGAGAAGTATTTAAGTTATAATTAGTAATAATGTTAATAATCTCTCTTAGTAATTTTGCGACACTAAACTTGAAAAAAACCTAAATATAGAAATTTATTTACAAGCATTTCACGTAACTTATGAATTTAAAATGCAGTTTGTAACATAAATAAATACGATGTAAAAAAATTTAACCATTTTAAATCAAATTATATCTAAAAATAATTTACAATACAAACTTAAACTTGGTAATAATATTTATCATTATAAATAGTCTGATGATGTCATAACTATTGTTTGATTTTTTACAATTAAACAATACTCATAAGTATTTTAGCTACAGAAACTAACAAAATATCTTAGCTTTAAGTCGTTATTAACGCGGCTAACGAGATTTATTATTTTTTTACAGCTAAAACAAATAAAGACTAACTCTAGTTGTTCTATAACAACATTTTGTAAACAATTACGTAAATTGGAATTACTTTGTTTGATTAAAATAAAACTAAACCAGTTAAATACAAAAAATCAAAATGATGCTAAATTTATTATAAACCATATTGCATTAAAATGAAGTTTAAGCCATAACTTCAAAATTTTAATTAAATTTTAACATTATTTTCACAGTAATTTGTTGAAAACTATTTGCTGTTACAAAATAATTTTTAATAAATGCTGAGTTAGATTTTGAATGTTTTATGTTGAAAGACAATGTGCATTACGAAATAGTTTATACTATATAGCGATATAAGTTAAAAATTTGATTTGTTTAAACAATTTGCAAACTAAAAGATAAAACTTATTCTCGGAAAGTTTCACCGAGATAAGTTATGCAATATTAGTTAAAATGCGTTGTAATGTATTTAGCATTAGAAACTAAACTATACTTTTTTCAATAAAGGATAAAATGCGTTAAAAAAATATTTCGCGTTATAAATGTTTTACTGACGTCATAACTTTCACCACTCACGCTCAATTATTTGAAATGCATATAAATAGACTAAATTTTTAAAACATAAACATTTTCCAATAGTATGTCAAAAAACTAAATTTTAAAGGTCGTTGATAATACGGCTAATATAGTGTGAAAATGTAAAAAAACCTACATGGTAACCATTGTGTTTTTATGCCGTACTAAAATATTTAATATTTAACAGTTTAACTAAATTGGTTAGTGGAATAATATTATATCAATAAAAATTTAACTAAATATTTGGTTGCTCTAACTATAAATAAAATACTAAAAGAAATTAATCTCATATATGTTTTATATTAGCTTAGTTTCTTTATAATAATAAAACAATAATCTTTATCAACCAAGCAGCAAAGTTGTACAAATAAAAAAAAAAAAGCGACATTAAAGATGTCATAAAAAAACGTCTGCAGTGGACGGTAAACTGATTACTTAACCAAGTTTAGATGCGACATTGATATATTGTTTCAGATTATTTTATATACTTCTTTTTTTTTTTTTTAGTGATGTAGTTATTTTTTATTAACTGAATGTGTTTATAAAGTAGATTTATATTTAGCAACGGCTTTAAAAATTTGAAGTTTAAAATATGATCACATTTTGCTTCATAATGTTAATAATAACCACTATTATAATTTTTGTCATATATTTTGTGTTTATTTTATTCAAGTAAATTTTATCATATTAGGTTACTAAGTAAAAGAACAGTACTTACTAAGGAGTTGAGGGAAAATAATTTTTCAGTACCATCATGAATTTAAACTTAAACTTTTTTTATCGTTTAGTACTATTATAATTTGCTTGAATCAAATTTTAGTTTCAGCTTTATAGACTTTTTAAACTAAACAGTTTATATTAGTATTATAGTTAAAATTTTCCTGTTTGATACCAGAAGTGTTAAATAAGATATTTGAAAACCTGTGTAACCTGTAAAAAATACTTTAACATTATTTTTCAAACACTTTTTATACTTTTATTTAATATTAAACTATATAAATACTTTGCTCTTTTTGTATATTAAAACAAAAAAAAAGATTTACGTATATTTTAATTTAGCGTAGTGTTTAGGATTATCATTAAAGTTAAAGTAGTACTTAACCATTTCCATTATGTTCATAACAATCTGGCAACTGTCTCTAGCAGACAGTGAAATAGTTAGCTCTAAACATTTGTTTAATAAGTAATTATTTTGAGTAAAATGTTATTTGCACAAGCTATACTCTATTATCTTTTTTTTTTATTGGAAATTGCTAGCAACAACGAAAAGAAATTAAGTAAGAAAAACTTAAATATTTAATGATAAAAAAAACATATCTGTTTTTTGATTAAATTTAACTTTGTTTTTTGATATACAGTTATGAATATATTTTTAAGCAGTTTGCAGTGCCTTTAAAAATTTGTTTAGAAAAGGAAAAATAGTACATTCGTATCTATACTCACTGTTGACTAACTTTTGTGTGTAAAACGCTTGTGACGTCAGTAAGCATGTTAAAATACATTTACTATTAGTTAAGAACTGTGATTTGTATTACTAGGAAAAAATATAAACTGTGCTATTAACAAACTTGACTAGTTTTAAACAATAGTAATCTAACTTTAATTTATTTGATGATGTAAACAAAACAAATGTTATTAACAAACTTTAGATGTCGAATGATAAATTTGTTTAAATAGTTTTGAAGCAAAATTTTATAAATGCTTATGAAACACTTTTAAATGACATAAAACTCATGTCACTTTTATCAATAAATTTTTATCAAAAGTATTAAAAATATTTTCAAACTATATCGGAATTTCACTTTGCCAGTACTTATCATTCTAACAATCTTATTAAGAGAAAAGTTTAGAATTCTTATAACTTTTAAATTAGGTTTATATGGTTAAAAACAGAATTAAAAAGTTTTAAATTTTTAAAAATAAAACTATTTTACAGTCTAATGGAGAAAGTTACAAACTTCGCAATAGAAATTCCCTCAAACATGCGTAAAGGTAGTTTATTGATGTTTTATGCTAGTTTCTACAAATTTATACTATGACGTAAAATTTTACATCTTATAAAAAGTTTAATTAAAATTTATAAATATCTAAATATATAACTGAAGTTCTAGGTCATCACTAAATAGTAATAGTTCACTTAATTTAATCTTATCAGGCTTTGATTGTTAGCAAGTACGTTTTTTAATATCAAAAAGTGCCTCCATATAACTAAAGCAAAACCGATGTTAAAAATCACCATAAACAAAATAAAAGCAATTACTAGTGGATATTTTTAAGAGTCTCTTACTATAATGCTAGTAGATTATGGCTAAAGCTTTGTTATTTTGTTTAATAATATCTTTTTTAAGTTTGAATAAAATATTATATTTTCCATCTAAAAACATAAATAAGTTAAACTTAACTTAAATATTGAGGTTAACTGAATTATGAAGTAGTCAAAAGCTCAAGGTTTAAAAATGTGTTAGTGTAATTTAATATACGATTTATCCATTCGTATGTTTTGTTATCGTTGACTATAAATAAAACCTTTTATTACCTTCAATGGAATTCTTAAGTATACTTGTTTTAAACTCGTATTTAAAATTATTTTAAGTTTATAAAAATGTAATGCTGTTACTACTAGTCAAAATTCACTATCTTTTAGTCAAGCGCGGTAATCTATAGAAGTAGCGGAAAAAACATGCTGAACTGGCTACAAACAAATATAATTCAACCTTACTTTTTGTATAAATAGAGAGTTGTGAATAAATAAAGTGTGATTGACTTAATTTAGTAAATGGAAACGAAAAATTAGTAAAACTATCTTTTAACGTTTAAAATAATGTTCCTTATAATGTCAATGTTTCTAATAAAAAAGATATAATCATACTTCACTAGTTATCAAAGTATGATTATATGTAACATTAAAGCAATTGCTGGTAAAAACTATACATATTCAAGTATACTTAAATCTGAAAAAAATACTTAAATCTAAAAATATAAAAAAACATATTGTAAACTGTAATTCTATTCTTTTAAATTAAATCAAAAAAAACTTTTGAATTTAAATACTTTTTTCTGAATACATATTTTACCCAGTGTAAAAGAAACTATTAATTTTTCTAATAATTGACATTATGTAAAAGAGCTAGGAAATTATAAAGAGTCAAAAATATGTTTTATTCAAAATAAGTTTTAAAATGTTTATGACAGTCAAACTCATAAACTATTTCTAGATTTTCGTGTTACTTAACATATGATAAAATTAAAGTTATTTTTCATAAAACAAATGCTAAAAGTATGTTTTTAAAGTAAGATAATACAGTTTACATAAATAATCAATATATAAGCTTGAAATTTTTTTAGATGCTTCTCTATTTTATGAAAAACATGCGCTCTAACTTGTATAGTAGATGCCCCAAGATAACGCTTAAATTATAGTTGACTTAAATAAACTAATATGACTTACTTACTATTTACTAAAGGTTTAATAAATCAGTTACTTATACTAATTTAAACTTTGTTCGAATCTGTGATAATGATTATATTTACAATGAATTTGCGAAACGAAAAGATGATAAAATACTGCACAACATTACACTAATAAATCAAATTATCAATTCTTTTAAAGACGACAATACTGCATTCAAAGAAACTAAAAACCAAATGTTTAAACCAAACTCAAAAAGTGTTCTAAAATCGAAATCAACTCGACAACAAGATTGAAATCATTAAAACTTAAGTGCAGCGAAAAGCTGCACTGACTTCAGTCTGCTGCAACGCAGTAGAAACTAAAAGTCCAAATTACGCGCGATATTCTTAATTTATACTCGCTTAAGAGAAAAGAAGAAAATAAAAAAGAGACAATTACCGCGTAAGCGGCACAAGCCAGAGGAATATTATAATTTTAAAAAATTTTAAAAAAGATTAATTTACTTCTTTTTCATTAATTTTCTGTTATATAAATAAGTTTAAAGTATTTGTTAAACATTATAGTGGTAAATTTACATATTTATTAAAAAATTAGTTTTAGTTTATATTTTGTTTTAACAAATCCTTTTTAAACTCAATTACTATTCTGCGATATAATATCATAACAATAAAAAACTAGTTATGTAACTTTGTTACTTAAACTTTACAGAAAATAGTTAAAAGTAAAATGATTGCTTAGTTAAAATATTTTCTCGTAAATTCTTATTAAAAACTGAACACAAAATTTCTTTCTTGTTGAAGTTTTTTTATCAACTAGTTACCATTACATAGTTAAAAAAGGTGTATAGAATTGATTTATTTTAAATGCCTAAACTTATATTAATCAGTAAAGTACAATTTGGTTAACACTTTTCAAATTTGGTACTTATAAAAAAAAATCTAATATTTCGAAGTAATTGATTTACTTTCTGCTTTAGACAGCTACAAACTTTGGTAGCGTCAAACATCCCAAATAAAGAATATCTTATTTATTTATCACTTATATTTATTTTATCAGTATTTTTTAGGTAGTTTTTGTTAGTTTACATTATTACGTTACATATTTTAATTTGATTAAAATTGTATTATAAACTTTTCTGATTGATTAGAAGTTTTAACTGTTTGGTACAACTTTAAAATTTTTAATTTTAACGGGTTTAATGGGAACGTCAAGTGTCTTTGTTTAATCATTTTTCTATAATATTTAAAAGGTACTAACAACTTCCTTTAAACACATTGTGCTTTTTTTACTTTACAAAAAAAGTTGTTAAAATAAACAAACAGTTAATTCTTTAGTAAACACTAATTTATGAATTAACAAAAATATAAAAACTTTTTAGCTGTTTTATTAATAAAAAAAGTTTAATCCAAAACACTTAATTGAAATTAAAGTACTATTTTAGACTACAAAAACATAGTAAAATAAGTATCTAGTTAGATAAATTTTCCTTGCAAACAAATAAGAATTTTTGTTATGTTGATATCATTTATTTGTAATAAAGTATGCCTTATTTCTTTGTCAATCTCATTATCTTAAAAATATATTAAATACAAATAATTAAAAATAGTTTTCGGTGAGTATACAATATTTTATATAAAACTATGGTACAAACAATCTTGAGTGTAAACTAATTATGTAACCAAATTTGAAATTTAACCGATTCTAAAAAAATATATTAGTTCTCGCTAAAAATTATAAAGTTTGTGTTATATATCTAAGAACTTCAATATAAAGAACACTTAAAATCTGAACACAAATTTAAATAGATTAATTCCAAAACTTAGTAATTTACTGTCTACATAAGACAGCTACAAACTTCAAATTTTAGCTCAATGAAACATTAAAAAGGTCTAATTTAATTTATTATGTAATTTTCAAACTAGCTTTTGTCAGTTTAGATTATGACGTGTAGTAACTTTACTTTTATAAACGATTTAGGGTAGCTTTATAAACCTAAAATTAGTTTACGTATACTAAACTGAACTTTTCTTCTTACTTAAAATAATAAAACACCTTATTATTAATACTATTTGTTTGTTTAAGGTGGATGGGTATGGGTTGAAGTTAAAGTAAAATGTATAACAAGTTATATGAAACTTAAATGATGTTTTAATATACGCAAACCAACTGCTGGTTTTACAAGCTGCCCTATTTAAATAAAACTATTAAGATTGACACCAAATGCTACTAATTAGTTTAAAATTAATTTCGCTTCATCTAGTTAACAAGCAGTAGTTTTAATAAGAAATAAAAAATAAGAAACTTAAACAGTTTGTAGACATTTAGTTTTATATGAGTTTAATAAAAAGCTTGTCAAAATATTTTATTTTCTCAAAACAAAAAGATTTTTTAAAGTAAAACGCACACACAAACTAAACGTACTGAATGATGAATTTATAAAACTACAAGATACATAAATCATTTCTAGAAGTCTTATCAGTTTGATTTAATTTTAAGCGAGGAATTGTAACTATTTAATGTTAGTTAAAAATGTTGGATGTGTTTATGTCATACATTTTTCTTACTTTACTAAAACCATAAACTTAAAGTACTACAAAGTTTTTGATAAACTTTCTTAAAAACAGTTTGATTAAAAAGAATAAAGCAATTTTGAGGAATAACTTAATAGAAGTGAATTTCTTATATTCAAGGAATAGCTGTCTGTTCAAGAAAGTTATAAACTCAATAGAATATGTGCTACTATTATTAATAGCAAATATTATATTGCTTTTTTTATAAATTTAAGTGACATGTCTAAGCGATAACTTTATAAAATATATGAACTTTACTAGCTGTTATTGTTGCTACTTTCATGTAAAAAAAATTCTTTAAAAAAGAAACAACTGATGCGTCAGTTTAATTTATACTAAAAAATTAGTATTTAAATAGTTAAACTTAAATTATCTAAAGTATAAGCAAGTTTTTGGAACTGTTTTAATTGCAAGTAGTTTATTTACTGTTTGCTGTATACAGCTGCATACTTTTATAGAATAATACAGTTTAATAAGCAGTTAAAAATGAGTTAAAGTTCCTTCTCAGCAAATCAATGTTACGTTAACAAAGTAAAACAGAAGAAAAGTTATTTAAACTAGAACAGCTTAGATACAGCCTGAAATTAACGAATGAAATACAATTTTTAATTTAAATATAACTTTCCTAGTTGCATAAAGCTTTTACAACGGTGATATTTATACTAGGCTGTATTTGTAAACCTGAATCATAACAATTTATTTAAATTTAGAAGTTTATAAGCTTTTATTATTGCTAGTTCATATTTAAAACTACGTAAGGTAATAAAAGTATGGTAACAAGGTAACATGTCCTTGAAAATACATTAAAAGGCATCTGTGGTATGCAACTCGATAAATAAAACGTTTTTTCGTGTAAAAGGTTCTAGGATCAAGCAATAGAGTCTTTTCGTTTGTCGTTCAATAAAGTATAGTAACAAACAATTAACACATAAAATTTATACTCCTAAATAAACTAGCATATAAAAAACATATAAACCGTAATGTCTATAAAATGAGAAAAAGTTTAGATAAAGGTTAAGAGAGCTACTGTCTGCTGGAGACCGTTAAAAACTTTAACTTTTAAAACACTTAAATTTAGTAAAAAGCTTTTTCAATTTAAAAATTATTTTAAGCTAGTTTTTGTTTATTAACATTTTAACGTCATAAATATTTGTTCAAATTATTATCTGCCATAACTATTTTAGATTTCTACCGGATGTAATAAATATACTTTGAATATATTATGCTTTCTTATATCATATAAGAGATGTTTATAAACTAATAAACTTTTATTACAAATCAACAATAAACTATAATTTTGCAGTTAATACAATTTTTATCATTTATTATATAGATTGTAACAGAAAGTTACAATTAAAGTGAAGCAATCTACTTACTTAATTATAGTTCCTAATGACTTCTTTAAAAAAGTGAATTCTACAGAATCTCTAAACCAAAATTGTAGACAAACCAAAATTGCAATCATAATACTTTATTAAACTGAAAACCAAGAAATTTAAAAAGAAATTATTTAAACACCACAAAATATTTTCATTGATTTTTAGATTTAAAAGTTTTAAAGGAAGACGCAAAATTAAATTAATTTAGAAAAAAAAACCTAACTAAGTTGGTATTAATAACAAAATAAAAAAAAATAAATCACTAAAACAAAGAAAACTCTAAAATATGGTTGTTTCGTTTTTTAAGGTCTAAGAAACTATTGCACAGTTTATGGTAATTTATCAAATCGTAAATGATTGATTTTTTCAAGGATGCAACCAACAATATACCTTTTTATAAACCATAGACAGACCTCTTTTAATTCGTGTATATACTAGTTGGTTTTAAAGATACCACGCCAGGTAAACGTTTTAGGCAAACTCTTTTATTTGTAATCTATGTATACTCTACTGGAGACAGCTACTGGAGCTGTTTTTGTAAAATTCCTAACCATGTTTATAACTGTAATAGTTTTTTAAGAGTAGAGATTAAAATTTTAGATTCAAACAATTATAATTTTTTTTTAAAGCAAAAACATAACTTTTTTTGATATGCATTTAGTTTAAAAAAACTTTATACAGATACCACTTAAATTTGATTTTTTTTAATTACTTTCTGAAAATTTAAATATTTTTTTAATTAGTGCAGTAGCACAAATATTTTATTTAATAACAGCTAGATTTAATAAAACTTTTAGATTTAAACAACATGAAGTATGTAAAAAAGTTGCTGTATAAAAAAAAGTTAATATATAATTGAAGTTATAAAATAAAAATGGGTCTCTAATATAGATTAAATAAGAATTTTATTTATATAGCTTTTGTTTTTGTTTTGTTTTCAAAAATAAATTTTTGATTAAACAGTTAAATCTATTTTACAGTATTAATAAATTTAACATTAAAACTTTCTTCAGAAAAGTATCCTTTTATTTTAAACTTTTAACAAACATAGTTTATATTTCTAATAGATGTTAATTTTTTGAAGTTAAACGAAGAAAGTTAAATAACACAATAAATTAATTTAATGTCTGCTCGAGGCGATTTAAGTGTCTAGTGAAGCTGAGGCAATTTCAAAACATTACTTTGTATTGTAAAGTATATCTCAGCTAATGTTTCAGAATTTAAATCACGACGTCCAAATTCTTCATGATGATTGATTTTTTATCGTAGCACTTTTCCATATGATATTCTATATATTAGTATATAATAATGTAGTGTAATAATACATTTTAGTAATTGATAAACCGTCACTTTTAAAATTAGATACAAACATTTCTTTTAACAAAAAACAAAATTCAATTGACTATTAATTTAAAGTAATAAACAAAACATAAATAAATTACAACTAAAGTTTAATTACTACTATAACTTTTTTTATTTCTACACAACTCATGTAAAAATGAAATAGAATGTTAGTGCCTTCGAGTTAATTTTTTTTCTAAAAACAATTGTGAAAAAAAAAATCAGTATTATTTGAGACTGAAACTGCATGGTTAATTATAAGTTACTACTAGAGCTGCGTTATTAAATTTTTATCTTTATTTGGTTTGATAACATATATTACTAATATAACTGACCTGCGACTTTTAAACGGGCTGCTGACCCGATTTTTGATAGAAAATTTAATTTACAAATAAGAGTAAAAATATATTTTTTTACTTTTCTGTACTTATAACTAACTTAGCACACTTGATAGTAAATTTTAAACTTAAAGATTTAATAAAATGAACTAAATTATTATGATAATGGTATTAAAATAACTTTCTTTTACTTTTAAAAATAATAAAAGAGGTTTAATAATATTATATAAAAAACTTAATAACTTTAATCAATCATAAATAAAAGTAATGATTTAATAATTAAATTTTAAGTTTCAAAAAACTATTTGAATAAAAAAATACATTCTTCAATTAATTTTAAGTAGTGATACCTTATTACTAACAAACAAACACTAAACTTATTTTAGAACTACTTTTTTTAAAACTGATAGTTTAATATAAAATTCATAACTAAACTCAGATTAAAATATTCTATTAAGTTATGATCAGCCCTGTAATAACTTATAATCTAACGTATAACTAAAACAATTATAAATATTCTATAACTCTGTATCAATATAAAAATAACAAAATAAATTAAATATAACTTATTAGAAAAACTAGATTATAATAATCCTTTGATCTTGAAATTAATTAGCATTTTAATTAATAAATTAATTGAGTAGTTTTATTAAGTTTATTAATTTAAAAAAGCTATTGTTTTATTCCAAATGTATGTAGTATATTTTGAAGAGTTGTAGTGAAAATATATTAAAACAGTTAAGGACATCATTGAATGTTTATTTCTATAGGTAAAAAAAACTATAGCAGGCTTATGTTTGTGATAATAAAAAAAGACTGGAAAAAAATAAATACTTATAATTAAAAAAAAATTACTACCCGAGGGTTAGGGGTAACAGTAATATTGAAAATTTAAAAAAAAGTATTAAAAATATTTTTATTCGTGCAAAAGTGTCTTTTAAATATAAAATAATTTATTTCAACCTGTTTCGAACTATAATAAAATGTATTATAGATTAAGTTTTACCAACATTAGTTATGCAAGACAATTTAAAATGAGTTATAGAAAATTTTGCATTACAACTTAAGTTACATTACAAAACTATTTGCAACACAAAATAAAATGCCTTTTAAAATAATTCGCACTATAAAATTTTTACTGACGACATAATCCTCACCACAAACGCTCAGTTATTTGCAATGAATTTATTAGAATGACTTTTGTAAGCGCATAGTATTGTTTAAGCTTTAATTTCTATTAAATTTTTAAGTCGTGCATAATGTGGCTAATAAAGACTCATAATTTAAAATAATCCTAAATGATATCCGTCTTATTTTATCCGTAAAATTAAATTATTCAATAATCAATTGAACTGAATTGGTTGGTAAAATACCTTGATATTAATTAAAAATGTTACTCTTTTTTTTGTTGTTTTTGTTGATCTAATTACTAACACAAAATAATGACTGAGAAGCCAATTATTTCTTATAAATATTTAATGCTTTCCCAATTATTTTGTTATTTCTACCACAAAACGCAGCTTCTTTCAGATCAATTAAACAGCGCATTTTCGCATTATAGATAGAAACGAGCGATGTTAATAAAGGAAAAATCAAAGTTATCTAAATTATTTCTGTATTTGTTAAACAGTATAAAATGAACTTAAAAAGCAACTAAGTAATAGTAAATAATATTATTTTCAATTTATCTTAGTAGTTTTACGACACTAAACTTTAAAAAAATCTAAATAACTAAGTTTATATACAGGCATTTCACTTAATTTATGAATTTAAAATGCAGTTTGTAATGAAAAATAAATTGCAATGTAAAACAACTTGCATTGTAAATGAAATTACAATTTAAACTATATTACAATATAAACTAAAATATGCTAAAAGTATTTAGCATTACGAACCGAATAATAATTGCATAACTATCATTTGATTGTTTGCAATTTAACAATACTCATAAGTATATTATCTAAAATAATGCATACTTGTAACCTAGCAAAATATCTTAATTAAAGTCGTAAATAAGACTGCTAACCATTTTTTTACAGCTAATCTGCATTTATTTAACAAGGTACAAGAAGAAATATCCTGAACAATGCATGCGACAGGATATCTACGAGGTGTCTGAATGGGCCTGAAATTATAAATTAAAGTTTAATTTAAATCTTTATCTAAAAACAAAAGTAATTTTCAAGATCTTAACGCTACCTGCAACATTATTGTTCTGCTGTGGATTAATAATTGTTCTGCTTATATGTTTTTCATTTGAAAGATCTTCTTCTTCATCTGAATGCTCATCCACCAAGTTTAACCTCGTGCGAGGTCTAAGTTGTCTTCGTAGATGACCTGATAACATACTTATTTTTTTTTTAAAAATTAATTAAAAACTAAACTTTATTTTATAAAGCTTTCATTGAAGTTAATTTTTGTAAATAAACTTATTGTGCAAGTTTTTATCTTTTAATTTAGAAACTATTAATCTTATTCATTTAATCAATGTTAATTTAAAAGAATCGGAATTAAATTGCTAAAATTACATTAAAATTAATTCGCAAAGCTCCCTTGACCTAAAAGACCTACGAAGCTCCTGCACATTTTCATTGATCTCACTCAACCATTCATTTGCATAATTCCTTTATCTATAGATTCAGCTCTTCTTTCAAGGCGCATTTGCTCGAACTCATGATTGACGAACTCTTCATTCTAGTTGGGATTATCTTCAAAGTTCTCAACAGGATCGTCCCACTCTATAATGTGAGTGTTTTGGCTCATGATCAACAGGATTTAATTTATTTTGTTTTGTAAAAGTTAAGTTTTAAAACCTAAAAATATTGGTAAATTATTAAAACTTAAAGTTAACATAAATCTAATGTTATGTTTAACAAAATATTTTAAAAAGTTGAATGACTCAGAGTTACTAGAAAGCTTTTCGTTTAGATATTTTCTTTTTAGAATTTTTAGGTCAAAGTATTTAGCCCCCCTTGCTATAATGATCCATTAACTAACTAACTTAGAATGAATTTACTTAAAGTTTGTTGAAGTTATTTTAGTTGGTAAAGTTTCGTAGATCCTAATTTAGGAAACCATTATTACCTCTATCTTTTTTTATAATTTAACAGATCAATTTTGAGCCATTACGTTCAGTTCAACATTCAACTAATAAAAATTACTTACACTGCGCACACACAAGGAGGTTGCAACTATTTACTTCACAAAAATTAGATTTTTATTTCTTGGTGCAGAACATAAATTTTAAATAAAGTAATCTTATTCATTGCTGTTATAGCTAGCTTCTAATTTCAGAAACCAATAAAGTTAGAAATTTTAATGGTTCATATTTCGAAAATAAGCTTATTATATATACCTATAATAAAAAACTTATAGCACGGTTAAAATTCTATAAAATAAAGCTTTTTTTTTTAAATTGTGTGTTGTCTGTTTATGTGATTTATCACCTATAAAAAAAAGTAAGCGAATTTCTAAAATCGGGAGAACAGATGCAGCCTATATTTTTGTTTTCACAGCACAATTACTCTATTAATTAAACATATAAAATAATATTTACAAATCTTGACAAAACTACATACTTTAAAACAGAACAACTTACTTAATCAAATTGTCTCTAAAACAACTGCAGTTTTTTATGTATATATTTCTATATCTTAAAGAAGAAGTTTGAACTTTAATCGTAAACTTAATTTACTAATTAAGATTCAAATTTGTATTTTTTAAAAGATAATTAATTTATCTTAAACTCCTAGCCATAAATAAGATTTAACATCTTTCATCACTTAAACTTCAAGCAACTTGATACTTTTAACAGCTGCAGAGAAATTTTACTTAATCGTGTTAGTCTTAAACTAATTAAGTAAGTAATAATGAAAAAAAAAATATATCTAATACCAGGAGAGTCTTATTGTAATGTGACGTAGATTGATAAGTAATACTGTAAATAAGGTACAAATTATCCTAGTACTTGATAACTCTGAACCTCAAAAACTTATATTTCAAAATTTAAAGAAATCTACATAATCGTAGTAAAAAAAAAAGAATATTTTCGGCTTATTATGTTTACCGATTGTGTAGGAAAGCGTTAACTAATACGTTGCAAATAAACAGAACTTTTTGTTGATGAACTACCAAGTTTTAAACAGTATTGTTTTAATAGTTATCAATTATATTGTACAGCAGCTTTATTTACTGGCAATAATCACTTTTTATACTTTTGTGAAATTACTTGCTAATTTCAGTAAAATTGTTATTTTAAATTTGCAATGTCAGCTTTATTACTTAATTATTATTTACTTTTTATGTTTATATATAATTTTATAGTTATATATTTAATACCCTAATGGGTTATTTAAATTGCTATATCAGAAACTATATATGACTTCAAGTTAATTTTTATTACTAATCAAACTGTTACTATAGTTTTTCACAGTTTGCCAATCTCTGATACATACTTTTAAAGTCTGTACAGAAAAGTGTACGTAACATTCGGTTACTTTGTAAATAAACTTGTAAAATATTTTATAAACTTAATATTCTAGATTTTTGTGTGATAACATAACTAATTTTACTTGTTTAAGCTCAGGCAAAAACTACTTATTCTAAAACAATGTTAGATTTTTATGTAACATTTATGTTATAAGAAGCCTTTTAGATATATTCTCTAAACTTGTTACTTGTATTAAATCAGGATTTCCCCAACTTATCTTCATAAGAATTTAAAAAAAATCCTAGTTTATTATATAATTATAGTTCTTTACCATATAATTTTACAACGCCTTACTAATTAATATCCCCTGACAGTTAAAATATCCACTAAAGAGGCGATATAACCCACTTTGGTAAACTCTGGTCTTGGTCCACTAGAATTGTGACAGTGTTTTCATAATATTACAAAGTCAGCAACTTTATTTTATTCAATTATTTTTAAATTATAATTTTAGCCTAATATTTAATAAACAAGGAATAAAAAAAAAATTTTTTGCTGACTCATCTAATATTTAGGAAAACAATATCATATTACAACAAGACTCCCCTGGTATTAGATATAAAATATTTTTTTCATTTTTGCTAACCTAATTAGTTTAACACTAACACGATTAAGTAAAAGTTTTTTGCAGCTGTTAAAAGTATCAAGTTGCTTGAAGTTTAAGTAATGAAAGATATTAAATCTTAATTATTGCTAAATGTTTTAGATAATTTGATTATATTTTAAAAAGTAAATATTTAAATCTTAATTAGTAAATTAAGTTTACAATTAAAGTTCAAACTACTTCTTTAAGATATAGAAATATATATATATATATATAAATTCAGTTACTTTAGAGACAGTTTGATAAAGTTAGTTGTACTGTTTTAAAGTATGTAGCTTTGTCAAGATTTGTAACATTATTTTATATGTTTAATTAATAGAGTAAACATGCTGTAAAAACAAAAATATGGTCTTTCTGCATCTGTTGTCGAGACTTTAGAATTTCGCTAGTTATTTATTATGTAGGTGATAAATCACATAAACAGACAGCACAAAAAAAAATTAGCTTTAAGTGTTATGCTTTATAAAGTTATTTTTGTAAAAAAAATTTCTAATAAAGCTTTATTCTACAGAATTCTATCTGAGCGATAAGTTTTTTTTAAAAAAGTTATATAACAAAAACCTTCTTTTTTTTTAATATGTTACATTGTAATTTTTAACTTTATTGGTTTCTGAAAGTAGAAGCAAACTATAACAGCAATAGATAAAGTAACTTTATTTAAAATTTATGTTCTGCTCCAAGATATATGAAATTTAGTTTTTGTGAAGTAAATAGTTGCAACCTTCTTGTGTGCTCTCAGTGTGAGTGATTTTTTTTGGTTGAATTTTAAACTGAACAAAATGACTCAAAATTGATCGGTTATTATATAAAAGAATATTGGTAATAATAGATTTTTAAAATAGGACCTACGAAAATATACCAACTAAAATTACTTCAACTAATATCAAGTTAATTTATTTTAAGCTAATTAGTTAATGTAACATTACAGGACAGGGTATCTACATACTTTGACCTAAACATTATAGGCAAAAAAGTTAAACAAAAAGTTTTCTGGTAACTCTAAGTCATTACACTTTTTTAAATTAAATTGTTAAAGATATTTTTAATTTTATGTTAACTTTTATTATAATAACATACTAATTTATTTTAGGTTTTAAAACGTAACTTTCACAAAACAAAATTAATAAAATCCAGTTTATCATGAGCCAAAACACTAACATTATTGAGTGGGACGATCCTGTTGAGAACTTTGAAGATAATCCCAACTGGAATGAAGAATTCGTCAACCATGAGTTCGAGCAAATGCGCCTTGAAAGAAGAGCTGAATCTATGAGAGAAAGGGATGATGCAGATGTAAATGAAAGGTTAAGGGAGATCAATGAAAGAGTGCAGGAACTTCGTAGGTCTTTTAGGTCAAGGGATCTTCGCGATGGGATGATCCTGTTTGAGCAAACCAGGAACCAGCCAGTCATTAGAGGTAATTCGGAAGTTTTTAACAAAGAATTAAAGTACATAATTAAGTAAAAATAATGAAAATTACAAAACTCTATTTAAAACCTTTTAATGGTATTTAAAAACATTTATTTAAACATAAGTTATTTAGAGACAACTAAGAATCAACCTGCTATCAGATGTAATTTTACCAACTTAATTTTGACTATTTTTAAATTAACGTTTATTATATCAATATAAAATAATAATTTCTAAATTAAATGATAACAACTTGAAGAAAAAGTTTATTTTATAAAATTAACTTAAATGAAAGTTTTAAAAAGTAAAGATATTTTTTATCAATTTTGAGAAAAAACAGAAACGAAATATTTTCTCAGGTCAACTACGAAGACAAGTTAGACCACGCACGAGGTTAAACTCGGTTGATGAGCATTCAGACGAAGAAGAAGATATTCCAACTGAAAAACCTATAAGCAAAACAACTTTTGATCCTCAGCAGAACAATAATGTTGCAGGTAAGTTGAAGTTTTTGTAGATTACTTTTGTTTTTGGATAAAGACTAAATAAAAACTTTAATTTCAGGCCCTTCGCAGACACCTCTTAGATATCCTGTTGCAAGCAGGGTTCAGGATAGTTCTTCTCGATATCTTCAATGTAGACGGTACCCATTTGATTACTCACGATCCGGATCAAGATGAAATGGTTCAAGAAAGTTTCAAAATCTCTTTTCTCGTGTTTAATAAATCGGATGCGCATTAAACTTGGTGCTTAATATTTAAAGTGTGTTTTTTTACAGGCTTAATTTAGATTTTGCTTATAAATTTCTATGTGAAATAAACCTTAAGTATTGCTCGACTTTAGGTAAAGGACTTGTTAAACAATTTGAGATGAACTGTGTTTATAAACTTTTAATATCGATTTTAGTTATGGCGTCATTAATAAGTTTAAAGTTTTGTAAAACTTTATTTGGCCGAGATTATACTTTGAATACGAAAAGTAACTATCATATTAGGAAATTAAAAAATTAAAACAAAAGAAATAGCTTTATTTAAGTAATAAGCAATTATATAAGAATAAATAAAATTTAAATAATATTGTTTTGCCTTTGCTTTTAGTATCCAAAAAAATTGTCTTTTTTTTAAATGTTTATTTACTTATGCTTATATTTAAGGCATTGCTACTTAAAATTTAGAAAACAATGGCTGATAATGTTATTTTAAGTTCCTAAAATATGTTTAAGAACAAATATAACACATATTTATATAAATAAGAAGTCTGATTTCAAATTAAAAGATTGTTTTTTTTTAATATTGTACTAAAAAAATACTTAGTTCATACTTTTTTCACCTATATTTTGACACTTAATTGCTAAAGCTTTTTTATTGTATTTTAATATTAGAATTTCTTTAAAATTATTTACTAGAAGTAAACGTTTTTTTAATGACCAACCACTGTTTTAATACTAAATTAAATTACTTAAATACATCTAATAGTTGAGACAAACTATAAAAAACTATCAAATAAACTTAAATGCTTTTGTAAAAGTAAGCTAAGGAATAAAATATTCACTAGTACACTTTATATTAAGGTTTCAAAAACTTATATTCAAAATGACCATCTTGAAAAAAGTATTAGATAACCGCGCTTTTTAATAAGAATTTGCCCAATATTATTGATATTGTATTAGTACTGAATTACTCTCTTACAATTTAAGTAAAAGTAGCTATACTAAAAGTTGGTAAAGCTCTAATTTTTATCAGTAATATTCTATGAATTAATAAAATTTATTTTTGAATACTCACTTGAATGTTTTTTATAAAAAATTCTTTGGCTGATAGTAATTTTTGAATCTCTAAACGTATTTATTTTATCAATATTTAGTTCAACAGTGTTTTGAAAACACTGTGATATTTTATCTTCACGTTTACTGTCAAGAAAAAACTATAGTAAATACTAAATAAAGCATGTTATTGTAAAGTCCTTTAGCAATTTTTTATAATTTTTTAGTAGTTTTATAACTTTTTTTTATGTGGTGTAAATTAATTTTTGCTATTAAGTTAAGTTTTGACCGAAAATTTACCTTCTGTAAGAATAAATCATAATTGAGTTTTTACATTTAATTATTTAAAGATATCTAATTAAGATTATCTAATCTAAAACAATGTCTTTATACTCATAATTGTTTTCAAAGCTTTGTTTACTAGTGTAAGTTTGTTAAAAAAAAACACGAACTTATTTTTTTTAAAGATATGTTGTTGTGAATTACGGAGGTAGCTGGACACTTTAGTGGCCATGCTAAATCACGGAGAATATTTTCGAAAGGGTAGCTTTGCTACATCTAGACTAGAATTGGTTTATAGTTAGGGTCCATGTTAGTTATAATTGAATCTAAGATAATTTAATCTTAAGTCAATATAGATACTTATTATTGATTTAATAATATCATGTTATATTAATTTATATAGAGTCAATGTTATATAATGAATTTATTACACTTTAAATTCAGTAAACAAATACAAATCTACAAAATTGGAAAACTAATCAGTTATAAAAAATAGTTAGAATAAGTATCAGTTTTATCAAGATTGTATAAATTAGCAAAAAAAAAAACAAATATAAAAAATTTTAGCAATGTAATAGTATAAACCCGTAATAAAATTGTACAAAAAAGGCAGTAAAAAATGTTATTTATTTTGAACTGGAAGCTAAGTGCTGAGTTGAATTTCAACTGTTCAAAATCAAATATAGATTTTGTGTCCAAACAAGTAACAAATCCAAATCAAATATGCTGTAGGTGGACTGATACCAACACTCAAATCCAAATAGAGAATTGTGACCAAACAGCACATGAGTGGCTGAAAGCCAGTAAAAAAAATATTTTATAAAATCCAGTTTTTATGATTAATGTGCTGATTATGATTGGATGTACAGTTTCAGTTTGATATTCAAAACTTAAAACTAGGGATGCATTTCCGATGTATTACATTTTTTTTGCATACTATTTTTTTTCTATTTGAAATTTTCTAATGTAACAACACTTTCAATACTCATTATTAAAGTACTCAGAATATTAGACTTTAAGTTCACTACTTCGAAAAAAAAAAGATTTTTGTTAGTAGACTCATTATTGCAATCATTTGCTTCTGAAAAATTATAACTAAGAAGACTCTTGTTCATAACCTTGAAATTTTCTACTTTACATTTTAAGGTTTTTTGTATGTTTGAATATTTTTTGTTACTTCACTACTTTTTAAACTGATATTAATAGGTAGGCCACCCCTATCTTCTTTATGCTAAATTTTAAATTAAAATGCTTGCTAAGTATTTGGTCTTGATCAATATTTGGCCTTGAGACTTTGCTCGTTGTCGAACTAAAAGGCTTGCCAAGTATATGTGCTTGATCAATTATTTTTCTTAAGACTTTCCTCGATGTTAAAGTAGTAGGCTTGCCAATTGCTTGTGGATGATGAATATATTTTTCTCATAAGAATTTGCTCGATGTCGAACTATAAGGCTTGTCAAATACTTGTGCATGATGACAAAAACTACTTTTCTACAAGTCTGTGTTTAATTTTTATACTTTTACCCTCGAAGACATTTGTGTTTGAAAGCTCTAACGTTTGCAGCTTCTGGCGATTTTTTCTACATAGCACTATATCAAAATTAACTACAGTACCATATGTCATTGACTTCAGGAACTTGGTTTTGTACTTTTTCATAATGGCAGACTGGTGAAAACAAATATCATTCTGTCAGTTGTCACAATTAATAAAAACATAACCTTTGTGGTTATTCAACCAAATTACTTGACCAGTCACTCCTAAAGCTATTGTTTTTTTTTGTAACTGGAAACTAGTGCTTGGTTTTTTGTGACACTTTTATACACCCTTTAGTTTCACATAATGGAATTAGGTATCTAGAAAAAAACACCACTTTCTTTTCTAATGATCAAATTGACTATTTTTTGATGTTTTTTTTTGGGACTTTTTAACCAAAGGCTTAGTAAGAGATATGAGACACTCATCTTCTACCCCTCTCAATTTTTTGAACATAAGGATAAGTTTTTTTTGGCTCATAAGGCTCAAATATATCAGTAAAGTTACAATCCTTAGGCTAATTACCATTACACGTTTTTTCTTTCCAGCGTTGATGTGCTTGGAAGATTTTTCTATTTATTGAATTTTCCAAAGTATTATTGACTTCTTCATCATTGTGGAATTTATAGTAGTTACCATAGCTATTACTATGGTTAACATTAGTATGATGCATTCTATACTGATAATCATGATTTTTGGTGTTTGTTTGAAAATATCTATACTGATTATTTTTTTTTTGCTATGAAAATCTTCGAAATTTTTGTTAGGGGTTCATCAATAAATCAAAATATTACCCTCGACCCTTTTTTGCTGTTGACTAACATCACATATATTTTTACAGCAAATTTTAAAATTTTCTTCACAAAGGCATATTTTTTTTTCTCATTTAAGTTTTTAACTCTTTTGGTGCTAAATGTATATAGAGGAACTTAGTTAGATTACTATTTTTTTGAGCCCGTTTTCTTGTTTTTTATCTCAATGTCTAGTTCTAGACCACTCAGTGATGCCCAATCTTGCTAAGACCTAAAAACTCTCCCAAAATGACCATCTTTTGTGAGTAAAAACGTTTTTAAAAATAAATATGATTTATTGTCTGCCTTAGTTATAGCACAATAGTTTTTGATGTCTTTTCACAAGCTATACTGCCATTAATATTTTATACTTGTCGATTGGGTTGTGAATGTCGTTAATATTACATGACTCTTCGAAAAAATTGAGCTCGCCTCTTGGTTCATCTGAATCATCTATTTTTAAGTTGTTCTTAAGCAATTTTCTGCTTCATGTTTCACTCGTGTAAGTTAATTTGCCTATAAATTGGTGGACATTCCAAATTTCTACTTTTAAAGAGTTACTGGTCAAATTAATATTATACTTATTCTTAATACCCATTTCCATGTTACTGATGTCATTATTCAGTGTATCCAAAACAACAAAAAAAAAATAATAAATGTAAAGAAAAAAATTGAAACACTATAAAGATAAAAAAAAATCACTGGTCACTAGCTAGTTATTACTATAAACCAACTTAAAATATTATACTTTTAATAAGTATATCTATTAAATTTAAAATAATATTATACTTCATACTTAACTTTATTAACGTTGAACTGATAAAGTGATGGTAAAATTTTAATAAAAGTATAAACTTTATTACCTTAAAAATTTTTTTTTTTGCTTTTGATATCTGATGATGAAAAAAATTGTTGAAATTTTAAAGTTGATTTCGCTCAATCAAAATTTTTGTAGTTTATAAACTATGCTATAATGTGTCGTTTAATTATTCAGAAAAAAATGTATGAAACGTTAAACGAGCTTGTATTTAAAACGATTGTATTTCCAGAAATAACAAAATCTCAAACTTCGTAACAATAGTGTTAAAATACCGTGTTATGAAAAATTTCGTTAAAGCTCAACTTTCTAAATAAAATTTTATGTTTTGTAAATAAGTTTAAACTATTAGGTATTTCAGTCTACAATTAGTTTCATCATAAACTTTAATAAAGTACTAAAAACCCAAAATGCTGCTTTGATATAATAAAAGCATTTAAAATGATTTAAGTTACTTAAACTTCGAACTTAACGAGTTGCTTTTATTGCTAATTTCATTTTAATGAAAATAAATTAGATGTATAACACACTGTTTTTCTTAATCTTAATTTATAAAAGTTAAAAAAAAATATGCAGTAAAAAATTTTATACAACTTGTAGCTTTGTGATCGTTGCTACTAAAAACAAAGTTTATGTATAGTTAAATTGAAGTTTTAACACTAATACAGTAAGTCTTTTACACAATTAGACTCACCAAACTTAAACTTGACCTTAAGCTGTTATTAAGTTTAGTATTTTATATCATTTTTTTTTCTTCTATTAGAAGACAAAGTTCTAAGTTTGAAAATGCTATTTTCTTTTATCTAATAACTTTTAGTAAGTTTTTGTTTGTTTTAATTATAACGTCCCATTTACTATTCCATTTTATACTTCGTTAAGAATTTTTTGTTTAATATAATAACAGCATATAAAGTATAACTTTAATAAACTTTTCTATCTATTAAAAACCTTTGTTTTAAATATATAAATTACTTTAAATTTACTGTTTCCTACCTGGAGTTTAAATTAAAATGAAAAGGTATTTACAAAAAATAAGCTAGAATTTTAGGTGTTTATAAAATTAATAAAGTTTACGGTAAAATTTAAAATTCAGTAAGTAAAATATCATTCAACAGTACATAAGAACTATAAAGTGATAAAAATGTTTTTGAATTTTTGTAGTAAGTATTTAGCACTGATGTTTATTTTAAGTTAGTTTTGAATATTAAAATAAAATAAGTGCGCCAAATAGACTTTTCTGTAAGCGATTCGTATAAAAGCGGAATAGTAGAAAGCTCGCAACTGCTGGAGTTACCTATATGCTGAAACAACCTTTATCAGTAGTTTATCAACAGTCTGCTTCAGACATCTATAAACTTCAAACACAACATTTGAAAGGTTTCCATGTAATTAAATTTTATTAATTATAACTTTTTGTAGTAGTTGATGTTAAATTTAATGCATGACGCCACGTGTGATTAAGTTATTTAATACTTTATTACAAATACTTCATATGCAAAAGGTTACATATGATAAACAACTATGATGCTTCCTTTAATAGGTAACCTGTATAATTGTTATAGGTTGTGAAGTGTCGCTAATTGGGAGATTGTGCTTATATATAAATACTGGCCTAGTCAATAATACAACGTAAACTTTAACTTATGTAAGAGACAATCTTAAGTTAGCTAATTACTATATTTATTTAATAATTGAAAATGAATTACTTAGTTTTAACTAAGTGTTTTAATAGATTACTTGTTATACGGCTAACTTAATTGGACAAAATATGTTTTTAAAATAAAATATGTAAAAATATATTATAATAGAATTCTATACAACATAAAATATCATTTAAACAAGACATTACTTTTTTTAAAAGACTAATTTACTTAAATCAAAGAAGCTGAACACAAAAAGTTTTCGTTTAAAGTAAACTCATCGAACAAACCAAAAGAAAACTGACCGTTTGCTTTTTACAAGATGTGATTTAAACAAATTCATAAATTTGGCTAGAAGTTAGCTGCTAAGGATGCAACAAAAAAAATACAAACTCGACTACAAATTATAAAACTAATAATTTTAAAATTAATCAAAGTGAATCTATCTGACATAATAATTCAAACCAATATTAAATAGATTTATAGTTTTATATAAATTAACGACGCTTAAATGAAATTAACTACGCCACTTTGTAAATGTAGATTTCATAGGGAGACAGTAATTTAAATGTTCGAAATTGTTTAATTTTTCATGCGTGGCTCTAATTAACATGAATATTCATTTACACTTTTTAGTTTCAGTAAGTTTTTCAAGTATAAAAAACATTTTTGTGACAAAATATTAAAATATAATTAAGCAATATAACTAGCTGGCATAAATAGTTTTAAGAATTGAAATAAAAATTTAAGTTTTTGTTGAACATATAGTTTGTACTTTATATGCAAGTTTTCAAAAAGCTTCAACTTATTGTATAGCAATATAGTCAGCTTGTTAGAATTTTTTCAAGGTAAATTTGATTTTTAGGTAAACCGAGAACTATGATGATAAAAAAAAAGAAATCAAGCCTAATTTTTTATAAATTAAAGTGGCTTTGCCAGGAGTTTTCACTATTCTGTCAATTTAATTTTTAGCTGTTTTAAGTAGACAGTATTAAAATTCAATGTAAAAGTTTGTAAAATCAAGTTGATACTCCACTTTTAAATTCTTTAAAGTTTATCAAAAAAAAAATTTAAGTTATTTATATTAAATACTTGTTTCTTATAAAAGTGCTTTATTTTAGAGAATTTTATTTTTACTTTTTAAAGTATATAAAAGCAATTAATACTTGCTTTTATCTTATGTAATTATTAAAATAGAATTAAGAATGTTAAAAATGTAAAGTTTAAATATTTAAATTTAATTAAATATATAAAATGATAATTTCAAGCGCAAAAACTAGCTGTACTGTTTTTTATAAATAAAACAATTTTATACGTTCGTTACATCGGTTTTTATTAATTTATAGTTATCTTAAACAGATAGTAACTTAGATTCTCTAAATGTTTGATTTATTTTTAATTTTTTATATTTTACATGATAGTTTAAACTATTGTTTAACTTACTGTAAATTTTTTTTTTTAAATTTTCTTGTTAAAATGAAGAAAAAGTAATCAATCTGTAATTAATAATGATGTAAAGTATTATAGTCTTATTTAATTTATAGATTAAATTATTTTTTGTTCCAATGTCAAATTTACCATACAAGTTAAGTTTTACTTTTTAACTTGTTTTTATGTATAGTTTATTAGATATTTGTTAAGTTGTTTTTTTGTAGAGTAAATTAGATATTTGTTAAGTTTTCTTCAAAATACATTTGTACATTGAAAAGTATAATTTCTTTTTAGATAGATATTTATATTTCCTTAAGTTTTTACAACAGTTATAGTTATGAGAATAAGCAATCATATTTGGTTAATAACAAATAATAGATATGTTTTTTTTTAATTAATTTAATCACAAACTAAAAAAGTTTACAGATGTTATAAACGTATAGTATGACTTACAGTTTTTTTTTTATACTCGTGTTCATTCTTATTTATATATTTAAAGATGAGACATATGTTTTTCTTTTTCACTGCATTTATACGACTTTTCCCTTTTTATGTTATTATGAAACTTGGTTTAGTTTTTTCGTTTTTTTGTAAAAGATCAACAAGAAAAATGTTAACGTACATGATTGTAAAAGTCAAAATCTAGGGAAGGAGAGGGTGTAGTGCTTATGGCACACTATGGTTTCCATAGTCAATATTGGTAGAAATAGGTATAAAAAAAAAAGGCACACCATTTTTTTTCGTTTAAAGATAATCTAGTTTTGAATTTATTTAAATAGTAATACTTTGAAAAAAAAAATTAAGTAATAATGTTGATTTTTTGTTTATCTTGAGTTTATTAATTAGTTTAATTAAAACTGCTCAAAATAAAAAAATTATGGTGTGAGGCTCGATGACCGAAAGGTCTTTTTCTAAAACCAATCCTATGACCATAGTTGTGACTGTGAGCGTTCACATTTTTCTTTCTTTTCCTTTTTTATTTCTTACTTTAGTATTATTTCAATAAAAAATTAATGTTAATTTTTAGATAAAGGTCTACATTCAAAATTGAGCTTAATACCTCAGTTTTGTAACTGTAGTGTTTTTTTAAATCGTGGTTTGAACTATTTAATTCTCATTACAATAGTAAAAAGAGTAAAGTTTAAAAAACTAATTCACAAAAGTTGTGATCTTTATAAAGTTTACTGATATAAGTATTAAATATATATATAATATACACTGTAACTCAGGATTTCCTATTCCTTTACGTTAACAAAAGCAGCACGATACATGAATTAATTCTTTCGAAAATTTATTTAACAAACTAAGTTTCGGTCAAAGACCTCGTTAGTAAAAATAAATCTAAAAAGGATATGTGACAGTCATGGAAAATAGCATATAATCATTAAAATTACTATAAAACCAAATTGAATTGATTTTAATGTAGCTTATTTAAATTGTGACGTAATTATTCAAAATTTAAACAATCTTGTGCTTTTAATCGCTATGAAAATTTGAAATCTCGCTCAAATACAGCACGATATATTTTAAGCAGTTAGCAGTTAATGAACATTAAAAAAAAAACATAGTAAAGTATAAATTAAATTAAACGTATGTGACATCAGAATTTATAAACTAACAAAAACTAGCTAAACATTAAAAAATAAATTTGAGTAAAACATTTTGGATTCTTTAACTTTGTTCATGAAAAGTTTTTAACTGTCTAATAGTTACGTAAAATAGCTAGTGATATCAGTTTGCCATTTTAATAGATATTTTGACTTTAAATGTTTTATACACAAAGTAATATATTATTACTACTATTAGTTTAATTATCAGCAAAAACACAAATAAATACAGAAAGAGAATTGGTGTAATATATGTGAAACAAAAAAACTAAAACTTGAAAAGAAAAGTAGATATTTAAATAAAGTACGAGTCATAAAATTGTTGTTTGAGTTATTGACAAACACTACTACGAAGAATATTTATGAATTCTGTCTTAGATTGTTGTTGTATGTTATTATAAGTTTTATTTATTTGTTAATTTAATTTAAAGAAATCAAAAACGTTTATTCAGAACAACTTCGTGTATAAAAAATATTTATAGGACTTTTTTTAAAACTTTATTTTTTCTTAAGTTTAGCAAAATAATAAATAAATCAAAATTTTAAAAACGTGTTGACTTAGGGGAGTTATGTAATTTAGATTTTAGTATAAGTCATCAAATGCTATAATTTTTTTTTTTTATACATTGAACTAATTTCATAAGATTTACTCAATAAAAACTCATAGGGTGTGAAACGTTAAAAATATATTTAAGTTTAGGGATTTTTCGTGTAATGATTGACGCATAGTTAAATAAAACACAATGTATTTTAAGCAATATGTTAGAAACTGATGTTATTCTCTAAAATTTTCTACTAAAACAAGTATTAACTAAAAATATATAACGTCATAACTAAAACCAACAAAATTTATTTCGATATTTAGAAAATAAAATAAATTAGAATTAAAAACATTCTTCAGTAATAATTTCTAAAGTTTCTAGCAGTCTTCAAAAGCGAGTAAATTATTTATTTAAATTATTAACTAGCTTAATAAATATTTAGGTTTTGAAATATTTTCTATATTTTAAAACCAAAGTAAACGTTTTTAGTTACACCAGTTTATTAATTTAATGAAAATATCAATAACAACTTTACTTGTAAAGTTAAGGTTAAAAGTAAATTCAATACTAATGACACATAACAATTAAAAAACTAACTTAAACCCTTCTTATAATTTAGAATTAGTGGCTTTCATCGGCGTAGCGTAGGAAGGGAAACTAACGCTAATGTGCACCGAAGAATGATGAAAACAAGAAAGTTTAGAATGTACTCCTTTCCAATTTAAGCATTTAATTTCTCTACTTATTTTTTTTTTTAACTGTGTATATGTACTATTAAAAAATTAAACGAACTTTTTGGATACCAAATATTCATAACCGTTGCGCAGAAAAAATTGTGTATCGGCTTTAATGCAAAAGTCCATTCTTTGGACTTTTGCATTAAAAATGGATTAAAAATGGAAATTTTTGCAAATGGATTTTTTCTTTATTCGTAAACTCTATGAAACTTAAAATTCAAAAAATACGCACTAATGTTTGTGCACCGTGGTAGTATCACGAATTTTGATTATTTTTTAATAATGAAATGAAAAACATTTGTAAATAAAATATCGAGAATAAAAAAAATTAATAACTTATAAAAAATAAAAGCAAACTATTAGTTTAAAAAAAAAGTAAAACTAAAACAATAAATAAAAAAAAGCATAATTTCTTTACAAAAATTATATTTTTTCTTAATAAATAAACACTGCATACTGTGAGTACCGTGTTAGCCTCACTTTACATAACTTTAAAATTATACAAATTAATTTAAGTCTCAGTAAACATACAGTTTTTAGTTAAAGTAGTATTTTGTTCACTTTAAAGTGAACAAATTACAAATTGAGATAACGCTAATCAGTAAAGTTGAAAAGTTTATGAATTTTCGTCGCAAATTTATCTATAAGCTTTTACACTGGTTTTATTCAACTACTCCCTAAAACTCTTAGTTTATATCAGTATTTTTTTTTACTGTAATAATATATTTTAAAAATGCTGAGTCTTTATTGGTTAATAAAGGATAAAAATTTTAATAAGTCTAAATTAAAATTTAAAAAGTAATTTTTTATTATTGAACATGCATTTGGTAATTAATATCCACTGTTACTACAAAAAGGATCTATAAATACTGTGTAAAAAAACCATATTTAAAATAGAAAATAGTAATATCAAGTTATAAATAAATTTATTAAAAAAAGATGAATTATTTTTCTTATTTTACTATCAATTAGTGCTATTTTTAAACAAAAGATAGTTTTTTTTAATTTTCATTATAGTTATAAAATTTCCAAATATTATTATTTTAAAGTTTCTTTTCTAAAGTCTGTTTGAGATAAAAACAAAAAATATTATTTTAGATTTTTAAACGAATTTCTTTCAAAAAAAATAATTTTTTTAGATATTTTCATGTTTTAAAAAATTCTAAAAAGAAATTGAACTATTTAATATTGTTTTATATACATTTGGTTTGTATAAGAATTTATTATGAAAGTGTTTTTAACTAAGGGTTTGCACAAGGTTTATCGGGATTCTCAAGACATTTAGGGTAACTTAGGATGTATTGAAGTTTTTGAAAAGTTTATTATGAATCAGTACAGCTTAGAATAATTCAAGATTATTTTAGGTTATTTTTCAAACTCAGGATAACTCAAGATAGTTTTGTTTTATATAAAAGACTATGGATAATTAAAATACTTTAAAAAATGTACAGTTTTTTATAGTTTTGAATGATATTTAGTTGATTTAGTTTCAATTATTGTTAGCTTATAACCAATAAAGAACTTAATTATATTTTAACTTAGAAAAAAAAATTTAAAGGTTATCAAACTTCATAATGACTCAGAGTAATTATTTCTAGAGTGTACTTTTGTTTGAAAACTAGTCAAGTTTGGTAAAAACACAGTTTTTTTCTACTTCTACATTAAGCGCTTGACTAAAAATAATACTTTCTGACACGCATAATGACGTCACAGGAGTTTTACACACAGAAACTTAATCAAGTTTGAGTATAAAAAGAGATGTATTGTTTAAATGATAAGTTTTAAAATAAAAGTTATCAATCGATATAAAATTTTAAAAGGCACTGCAAAGTGCCTAAAAGTGTACTTAACTACTAGAAAATATTATTTTCTCATTTTCGTTTTCTTTTTCAATATATAAACTTTGTTATTCTTTAAATTATTGTTTTAAGAACACAAAAGAAGACTTTACAAAACTGTGTTAAAATAACAGAAAATGCGAAAATTCGAAGTTTAAAAGTTTTAGCAGAATCAACACAAACAAGATTAATGGTCATGCAGCACTCAAACTTATAGTTTAATAAATTAATTAGTTGAGTTATTAACATCTTCCTTCGGGCAAAAATTCATTGATCTCCAGTCATGTCAAGATAAAATATTCGAAGGCTTTAGTTGTAGTTTTTAATTTTTATAACAAAGCTAAAGCAACTAGTAAAAATTTATAAGTTTTACCTGACATCATTTTTTACTCTTATTTATAAACCGAGCAATATCTTTTGTAAATTAAAAAAAAATTTTGCAAAGTTTGTATATTCAGCGACTTTAAGCTTGCCGACCTCTGCATCAAACAGTAATAAAAACAATTAGAGTACAATTTAAAGCTAAATATTAAATAAATTTCGAAATTGTTCTTTCATACACATACTATATGTTGCTTAAAGAAAGTAACTCAAATTTAAAGTAACTTACAGTAAATAAGGGTCTATAAAGTTTTAAATAAAATATAATTCAAACAAAAGTACATCTTTTAAATTGTGTCAATATTTTTCTCTAGCAATACTAAAAATATGGATATTAATAGAGGTTTTCTCAGTGTAGAAGTGTTTACAAATCTTTGATATACCATGTTCTAAATTCGTATCAGTTTATTTTAGAAATATTTTGTTAGTATATTTATATTTTATAATGTTTACGTTCTTGAAATAAGTTTAAAATTAAGATGAACTATTAGTTTAGTTTGTTTAAGGCAATAAAAAATAGAACAAAGTATTAAAGTAGTATTTAAACAAAACCTAAAGAAAACTGAAATTAATAAAACATTAAAAGATCGCTAGTCATAAAAACAAGGCAAACTTTCATGAATAAGTAAAATATTATCTGCTTTAGACAACTGCATTTAATTGTAGAAAACGTCTATTTAATGTTTTTTTAGTTTATTCGATTGTCACTTATAATGAAACTACAGTGACTTGTAACAACAAAAACTCAAAGAAAACAAGATTTTTTGATACTAGAAGGCTTTGGTAATAAAACTAGACTACCACCTTTGAAAACTAAACTTTGATTGACCAATAGTTTCTTTTTATTTCATTTAAAAAACTTTCCTGCTAGCTCGTTTAATTCAGCACCAGTAAAAAAACCTTGAACTTTATTATAAAATGAGATGTGTTATATACACTTTTTTTGTGCATAAAGTACTGACTTACAGGCTTTTTTTGTTATATTTATATCTTAAGCAACAACTTTTAGCGAAGTTTAGTTATTTTATTACAAATACTTTGCTGATCAAGTATTCAAAATTAAATTTGTCTAACTTTAAATAATATAATTACCTATTTTTTCAATCCAATGAAATATATTAAGCTTTAAACTATGTAAGCTTATTGAGTTAGTTTAGATTTTATCGTCTACTTATAAAGACTACAAACTGAAAAAGCGACAAAACAAACTTCAAAATAGCTTTTTTAACTTTTAACAAATTAATTTAAAAGTATTACTGGTTTGAACTATTAGGTCATATGTAAAGAATTTTAAATGGTTTGAGTTTTATTATGTGTTGCTATTGCTACTTTAACTTTTATTAGATGTTTGACTATGAAAAATATAATATTAGTTTTACGATTCTAAAAGTCTAAGTCATTAAGAATCTGGAAATAATAGTTCCATATAACGACGAAGTTTTTGAAAACTATCGATTAACTGTCTGTCAACTATCCTTCGAGAAAGAATAATTAAATTTTACTTAATGTTTCTTTAAATTATAATTGTTTTAGAGCTATGTTTTATGAGTTCTAAAAATCAAATCACATAGCTTTTTTCATTTAGTGTTGAAAAAAAAATCATTTTTGATCATAAGATATATAAAAATTTTATTTTAACCCATGTCGCCTGATTTAAGAAACGAACAAAAATTATTTAAAAAAGTAGAAATTTTGTATAAATACTATGATAAAGTAGAAACTAAAAGTTTACAAACTATATAAAGCGTTTTCAATTATTGAGTGTATTATAAAAAGCAATTTAATTTTAAATGACAACATTAAACTAAATAAGTTCGATACACTTATTTATGACTATTTTCAAAATATTTTTGCAAAATTATCTTAGTTTTTTATGTAAGTCTTCATCCAAAAAATGAAAAAAAAAATGTAATGTTAATTTATAACATTTGATAGAACCTAGTTATTTATATATAAACCTAGTAAGCTAAATTTTTAAACTATATTTCTAATAATAGTTTTACAAAGAAAAACTTTACACTTAAAGTATAAACCATAAACGAGGCTTGAGCAGAGAGTTATAACTTAATACCTTTGTCGTTAAAAAATATAACAAAAGCTTGCTTATTCAATTTCTACATTTTTAGCCGTTTAGCAGTTTTGTGGAATTTCTTAACACGATTATGAAGCAACTTTTTAGCTGTCTAAAACAGACAGTAGTTTATTTTAATTTTGATGAGATAACGGATTAAATTTTTTAAAACTTTAAGGTACGCATTTCTTGTAGATATAAACTTTAGCCTCAGGTCAAGGAGCGTACCTTGATGTCCCTACTGTATTAATTGCTTGTTGTCGAAATTGAAATTAAAATAAAATATTAGTATGCACAGTTTTTAAACATTAGTTTTAATAAAGAAAAATATTGTTGTTTTTTTAATATCTAAATTAAACAATTGGTTAATCATTGAATAGTACAGCTAATAAAATTGAAAATTTGATTAGTATGTAAATACCATAACAAAAAAATTTAACAAACTAAAAGTTTTAAATATTTCTATTAAATTAAACTTTAGTTTTAGAACGTCCTTGGTTTAAGCTTTGACAATTTTTGGGTGTTTTCTACAAATAATATTTGATTGTTTTTTCAATAAAAAAAATAAAAGTAAAGCCTTTGTATAATTTTTTAACTCATAGTTCATTTGAATTAGTCAATTTTATTTTTGTTGCTTGCTAACTTAAAAAGCACGGTAAAATTTTAGTAAACAAAATAATCATCTGTAAAATCAAAAAAATCAAAATTTATTGTTATTTAAGATACGTGGTGTCATTATTCATACCAACAAAAACTTGTTCAAAAATATACAATAAATTATAGTAGCATCGTGTAACCTTATGTATTTCACCTTTGGAAGCTTGTAGCTGTCTTTAGCAGAAAGTAAATAAGTAACTTTATTATAATTGATAAAAAAACAATTTGTACGTTATTTTTTTCTGGTAAACAACTTAAAAAAAACGCTTTCTTTATTAAAGTATTCTTATAAGTAAATTTTTACATATCTTCATAAAACTGTGTTTAGTTGTTTAACACAGCAAAATACATATTAGTTCAATAAACATAAAGTTCAATTTTTTTAGTTATAACTAATTGTATTAATATTAAAATACGAAATATTAAGATAAAAAAAATTGTTTAAGTGTTTCACTATCTCCTAGAAAGAGCTAAAAACGTTGCAAGATAAAATAGCAAACCATAGGCAAGTACATTAGAAGTTTTTTCAAAATTATTAATCTGAAGAAGGTGACTGTGATTTAAATATTTATAACTAAATATCTATGCGAGAGCAAATTCATAAGATAATTTATTTGCTGTTTACTGAAGACAGCTACAAAATTTGATAATGACATTGATGAAACTATAGAGAAAGCTTCTTTAATTTATATTATAAAAATGAGTTAGTTTGTTTTAGTATATGTTAATACGTCACACAACTTTGTTACGTCTTATGTTTTTTATATAATCATCACTTGATGCTGATAGCATAATTAAAGTATACGTTTTTTTTCTAAACGAACAATAAAAATTTGAGAAATTAACAAAAATTTATATAAAAACTATTTATATTTTTAACATAAAGTTTTTAACATACTTACTTTTAAAAAATAATACAAACAAGACTATATAAAATGTGTTAAAACATCTGTAAATAAAAAGAGATTGATTATTTTTTAATCAATTTAAAAAAATTATTTTTTTTTTGTTGAATGTTAATTCAGTGTATTTATTTTACTTATATAAGTTTAAAATTTATCATGTACTGTACTACATCAGATAATAATAACATACTTTTTTCGTAAATATGAGCATTTAAACAACTGTTTTAATTTACAAATAGCAAATACTATTTTTAAATGTTTTTTTAGTTTTTATTATTATCTGAGCTAGCTTATTTCTTATAATCGTTTTTAATAAATATTTTCAATGCTTAAAATTTAAGTTTTTTAACTTTAATTATAACTGATAAGTATAAATTTTATCTTTTAAAGAACCAACAATCTAAACGACATAATCGTAAAAAGAGTACTTTTTTGAAGTATTAATTTATATATTGACACAAAAATTCGTACTTACAACACGTTATTTCAATTTATTTTTTATTTTGATCGATATTTCAAAAATTAAACCATTTCGTCTGATAAATATATCTGAGTTACAATTTTTTAATTTACAAAGATTAAAAACTGTGTATAATATTGAATAAGAAATCGATAGTTTAATTTTATCTTAGTTTTTTTTTATTTACACTGTAACTTTCGATGAACAATAAAAAATTTCCTACGTTTTAAATAAGTTTATAGTTCTAACATGTTAATGAGTATTTTATTCCTTATAAACAAAACCTTTTTAAAGTTCTTTTTAGAACATTCAAAAATATATGCCTTACATTCTTCATATATATTATTTATATTTTCCAAATTTTTACTGTGTTTTTTAGCAAAGTGTAAGTATTATCCTTGAGAATTATTGTTTGTTAACTGAATGAAAACTGATAAAGCTTGAATAAACTACTAGAATCTGCTGAAAAATCAAAAAAAGTTAAGTAAAATATAGTGTTGTACCGGACTCACTATCCGGGTCCGGCCGGATATTGCCTTTTTTGTCTGATATCCGGATCCGGCCGGATTCTAATTTGAAAAAAAGTCAAGATCCGGTTCCGGCCGGATTCTAATTTAAAAAAAAAAGTCCGGGTCCGGTTCCGGCCGGGTTCTAATTTGAAAAAAAAAAAAGTCCGGGTCCAGTTCCGGCCGGATTCTAATTTAAAAAAAAAAAGTCCGGATCCGGGTCCGGCCGGATACTAAAAAAGATCCGGCCGGACCCGGATCTAGTTAGTAAAAAATAGTTTACTGAAAAGTATTTTTTCATAAACAAACCCTGTGTAAATTGATAAGAGTCATTTTCGTCAGTTAAAATTAAACACCTACCGTGATTGGCTCATTTTGTACACGTGACTAATTTACATTTGTTTACATTTAAACTATGAAATAAACATTTCATGAAGTGCAACTCTTTACATATGTTGTAAAATTGAAAACTTTGGAATGAATACTTGCATTATTTATTGTTTAAAGTTGAGCTTAGAGAATATTTAGTGTTAATACGGTTGAATGTACGAGCCAATGAGAATCATATGACGAAATTTTTCAAACTAAATACTGATGTAACAAAACATCAGAACATGACACGCAGTTTATATGTAAGCAGTTAGTTAGTTTGGTGTGTAGCTTGAAGCAACAAAATATCTTGAACGTTTTTGTGAATGCTTATTGTAAGTAGTGTTTTGTTTTAAAAGTGAATATTTCAACAGGTGTTTAATTGTTTAAATATTTGAGCCAGGTTTATAGTTTAATAGTTTATTAAAATTTTTACAGTTTCTTGTTTAATAAAAGTTTTATTTGATTTTTAGTTTTTTGTCTTAAGTCTTTTGATATAGATTTAAATCGCTTCCAGTTTTTAAAGTGTTACCAAAGTAATTAATAATTTTGTATATGCTAGTATTTCTTGTTGTGTTTTATATAAAAGATTTATCACTCAAAACTGTCGTGTCTGATTATAGAAAGTAGTCTCAGTTAGAATTTAGTATTTGTTAGATATTAATTAAATAAGGTAGGATTTAACTATGATGGGTAGTACTAATAAGTTAAGTGTACCACAATCAGTCCTCAACTTTACTACCAAATTGTCAACCTTTGCTAGCTGTTCTACTGACTATTAGATTAAAGTAATTTTTCAGTTTTTAAAAACCTCATTCTGACTCAGGCTTGTTTATACTCACTCTAGCTAGTTTTATTGACTTAAACAGTGGCAACCCTGCTAGTTTGAAAATTTTTGGGAATTTTAGAAAATCTTGGACTGCCTCAGGCTAGTTTAGTTTTTTATAAAAACTCAGGCTAGTTTTCTTTTAGATTTTAAATGAGTTTGAGCTGATCCAATTTTCAATATTTTGTAATTTTCTAGTGTATTTTGTTCAAGAACTTTATTTCAGATTTTTAATTGTAAATAACACCTAAATTTGTAAACCTTGTGGCTAGCTGTTCTACTTATTTTTAGATTTAAGTTCTTTTTTTCAGTTTTTAAAAACCTCATTCTGACTCAGGCTAGTTTATACTAGTGATGTACCGGACTCACTATCCGGGTCCGGCCGGATATTGCCATTTTTGTCTGATATCCGGATCCGGCCGGATTCTAATTTGAAAAAAAAATCCGGATCCGGTTCCGGCCGGACTCTAATTTGAAAAAAAAGTTTGGATCCGGTTCCGGCCGGATTCTAATTTGAAAAAAAAGTCCAGATCCGGTTCCGGCCGGATTCTAATTTGAAAAAAAAGTCCGGATCCGGGTCCGGTACATCACTAGTAAAATATTAGTTTTAAAACTTATATGTGACGTAAGAGTTTAAATATTAACTTTCATCTCATAAATATCGCGGACCGAAATCGAAGTTTTTACTTTATTATATACTCGAAACACTTAGTTTATAAGTATATAGTTTCTTAAAATTTTCTTCAGATCTTTTTTTCTATCAATTTTTCAATTAATATCTTTAAGTTTTTAGATTAAGTTTGAAAACTTATTTTGCAGGCTTAATTACTATTTTCCGACATTTACCCTTCGCCACACGCATTTTCCTAATGGACTAGAGTTTGCTGACCCCCTGCATTAAAACCATAGAAACTTTCGTATTTAATTTCAAAAATTACAGCTAATTGATTACGAAAAGTACAAGTATGTTCCTTTACTTAAACAGATTACATATGTTAACTAAAGAATATACGATAAAACCTAAGCAATTAACAGTTATTATTATATTGTTTATTGTGCAATGTTGGACTCAGGCATCAAAACCTGAGCCACTTAAACAGGACACACAAAAAGAGAAAAAGAAAATAAACTTATATTCAAAACTTTAAGATAAATTATACATATATATATATACAAACACAATTTAAATGAAAACACAAAGTTAAACACAATATGATAAACAAATGAACTAAATTGAAAATTCAGTTCAAAAAATTCAAATTTATATATTACTTAGTACACACAGTAAAGAAGTTTGTCTAATATCATGGCTTATAAAACAATATTCATAACTACAAAATATATAAGTAAACTAATAGTTTGTAGGGGGGAGGCGTAGGGAAACGAATATTTTTCCTTTTGTTACAGTGGAAAATTAGTTAATTTTACTGGTATTTATCGTATTTAAGTCAAATCTTTTTAGCTTTAAACGAAATTGTTCTACCCTCTCACAAGATACTATATCCTGAGGTAGTCTGTTCCACATAGCTTTTGCTCTGTGAAAAAATGCGCCATGCCACTGACTGTTTTGAAAATCATGTTTACATTTTATTTTCAAATTATTTCCTCTTAGTTGATATTTATTTTGGGAAAAATTAAAAAACTGGTCAAAAAAACTTTTATATTTGCCATTGATAATTTTGTAAAGAATTAATAAATCAAATTCCCATCTTCTATATTCCAGTGATTTCAATCCAAATTTAATCATTCTATCATTATATGACGTGTAAGATATGTTGCAACGATTACAAATATGACGGGTAAAACTCCTTTGCACAGATTCAATTTTGTTAATATCCTTTTTTAAATGGGGTGACCAAATTTGGGTACTAAACTCAAGTTTAGGGCGAACGTATGTTTTAAATAGTTTTGTCAGAATTGAAGCAGAATTAGTTTTAAAACTTTTCAATATTTGATAACATGTAGTTTTTGCAATCTTATATAAATAGTTGATATGTTCATTCCATTTCAAATCTTTGGAAATATAAATTCCTAAATCTTTAAAAACTTTAATTTCTGGTAACTTGATGTTATTGATTAAGAGGTCAGTTGGAGAAGATTCTTTTTTGTTAATGGTTAGAATTTTACATTTGCTAGGATTTAAGTTTAGTTTTCTTGTTTTTAACCATATGTACATATTATCTAAAGATAGTTGTAATGAAGTATTTGACTGACTAAAGATTTTGGCATCATCTGCAAAAAAGCTTAACTCACTTTTAATATCAATGTTTGAACAAATATCATTAATATAAATTAAAAAGAGAAGGGGACCAACTACACCACCTTGTGGTACTCCACTGTAGATTGTTAAAGAGTCAGAAAGCGTATTATTGATGAGTACTCTTTGTGATCTATTATTTAAAAAGTTATCAAACCAATCAATTAAGCTTTCATGTAGCCTATACTGATTTAAAATTTTTAATAATCTTTTGTGTGATACTGAATCAAAGGCTTTTTCAATATCCGTATAGACTACTTTAGTAAATTCATTTTTGAGATAAGGAACTAACCAAGAATGTAAGCATGTTAACAGTTGAATGGTTGATGAGCGGTTTGGAACAAAACCAAACTGTTTGTTAGTTAATAATTTGTTATCAAAGAGGTGATTGAGAATTTTTACAGATACAATATGTTCATAAATTCTTGAAAAGCCACTTGTTAGAGATATTGGTCTGTAATTTAATGCATCGTGTATATTACCTTTCTTGTGCACAGGAATAATAATAGATGTTTTCCATTGTTTAGGAACATCAGATAGTTCTAGAGAGCAATTAAATATTAATGAAAGTGGAAATATTATTGATTGGATAACATGCTTGATATAATAGGGTGGAATGTTTTCTGGCGTTCTTATGATTTTATCTTTTAAGTGGTTAATTGAACTTATAATGTCTTCATAGGTTATGAAAAAATTTTGCATCTTACTACAATTTTTTTGGGGTAGCTTAAAAGACTGGTAACTCTCGTCTTTTTTAAAAACTTTTTGAAAATTTATGTTAAAAAGTGTTGCTATTTCAAAATCTGAGGTTACTGTTTTGTTTTTATCATTATCATATAAGAGATGTATGGAATTATTTAACTTAAGTTTAGATTTCACGTAGCTATAAAACTTTTTTAAATTTGGGTTTTTGCAGAATTTGTTTTCATATTCAAAGTTGTATTTTTTAACAGCTAATTGATATTCTTTAGACTTGTTTTTGTATTTTATCAAAAGTGATTTATTTGTCTTACTTTTTTTGTATAGATTCGCTTTTTCTTTTAATAACTTTTTAATATGAGATGGATATTTTTTACTTTTGTTATTTTTAGAAAAAATTGGAACAAAACGTTTGATTGAGATTTGGATTGAGCTGATGAATTGATCGTAGAAATGCTGGAGATTTTCTGAATTTTTAAATAAAGAGGTCCAATTAATTTTTGACAGGAAATCATTGATGCTTTCAAAATCTGCTTTTTTATAGACATATGAGACTTCTTTAGCAATAGGTACTGTTTTATTTTCAATTTTAATTTTTAGTGAAAGCAAGTTATGGTCACAAGTGTTTGTTAATGGAAAATTAGTTGAGTGTGATATGATTCTATCTAGACCAAAATGATTGCAAATTATGAGATCAAGAATGTTACCATTCTTATGGGTTGGATTTTCAATTACTTGGATTAAAAAATTGTCTGTACAAAAATTAAGAAAACACTCATGGGGTTTATTGAAATCTGTGCTAGGAATCCTCCAATCTATATTTGGCATATTAAAATCACCAAGAACATAAAAAGAACACTCTTTTGGAAAAACCATTTTAATCATTTTGATTACATTTTGAACAGTCAGTGCGCATCTAGCAGACAGTGGAGGAAGGTAGACACAACAAAACCTTAATTTCATCTTTTTAAAAATTACATCTACACATAGGTATTCAAAATTGATGTTGCTAGTAGAGATAGAATCGTTTTTAACTTTAATAACTTTAAGCGAATTTTTGAAAAGGATAGCAACACCTCCACCCCTACTAGACCTATCACTTCGGTAAATGTTATAGTTAAAAGGACACACTGTGGCATCGTTGACCTTATTAGTCAACCATGTTTCAGTCAAAAAAAATAAATCAATGTTATTCAAATTTATATAGTTCTCTAAAATATAAAATTTATTTAAAACAGATCTTATATTAGTGTAACAAACTTTTAAATAGTTGTTGTTACAATTTATATAGGAAAACTTGTTAGTGTTAAAATTAATCCTATCACTTAATAAGTTTATACCCGTTGACTCACGATTTCCTCCACTAATCCCAGATGTCCTGGGAGCGGTAACGAAAGGGCTGTTTTGTCAGTTCAACTATCTTGTTGTTCCTTATAACATATTTTATGTCCAATTTATTCTCATCAGCGATGGCTTGCTTTATTTTAACTTCTTTTCTCAATTTTCTGAAAGCTTCAATTTCCAAGAGAGTTCTGTCAGGGTTGATGTAGACTTTTGATTCAATTTCACCATTAAACATTTTCAAATCTCTCAGTCTTAACAGTCTGTGTTTGGATGCTAAATTATTTAATTTGACTATAATTGGTCTGATTTTGTTAGCTGCAATTTTACCAACTCGATAAAGTGACTTAAATTCTTCTTTTTTCATTTTATTTTCTCCTAATACTTGTTAAATTATTTTTAAATCATTTTTGCAACTTTCTAGTGCATTATGAGTTGGATTTTTACTTTCTGGAATGTTAAATATTATTACATTTAAAGCCTTCTTTTCTTTCAGTTTTTGTTCATTTTCAGCATCTATTTTTTCTGCTACTAAATTTAATTTGGTACTAATGTTTGTGATAAATTTTGTTGGTTCACTTTTCTGCATAGCATCAGCATATTTGGAGAATTTAGCTTCAAACTTGTTAAATTTAGAAGAAAAATCAGACTTAAATTCTGAGAAACTTTTTTGTAATTCTGTAATTCTATTTTCTATATTGTCTATTCTCTTACTGCTGGATTCATCTTTTTGAATCTGATCAATGTTATTTTCAATAATTCTACTTTTTTCATTATAATCTTTCTTCAATTTAAGCATCTCAGCTTGAAAACAACTAAATTCATTGTCCTTCTTGCTTCCAATGGCAATCAGTTTTTCTTTCAGCTGTTTCCCAATTTTGGAGGACTCAACTAATGCTTTAATTTCAGCTTCAATAGACATTTACTTTATTTATTACAAAACCTTATTCAAATAGAAAGACAGTTAGTTCGAATTAAAAAATATAATGTTAACTGTACGTTTTTATAAGCAAATATGACGTCATAGTCTAAAGTAAGAATAACTAGATTAAAATAATGTGATAAATTAAAGTACCGTTTTCATTGTATGCTCAAATAAACTAAGTTTGTAACTGTCTCTAGCAAACAGTAAATTAGTTTAATTTGGAAGTTTTGTCTAAATAATGGTGTTTATATTTCAAATGTTTTAAGTTTTTTTTATTTATAAAAAATGTTAGCAAATTTCAAATAGCAACAATAATACCGTCTAGAGTTAATATTTAGAACAAAATAACACCATTTAACATATGTCTAAGATTTGCAAAATTAACTAAACAGTTTCTTTAATAGTTTAAAAAAAACTCTTGAATTTTATGATATTGATGTTAATCAAGTTTGTAGCTATGTTAAGCAAACATTATATTCTTGAATATGTACTTGAAGTTTTTAATATTAAAGCTTTAAGTATTTTGAAAATGTTAGCTTTCTAAGTTTTTGAACTAAATTTGTTTTACTTTTTAAGCTTAAGTTATTTTTTTTTAAAGTAAAGTAATTTATTTAAATACAATTCCAAAGTTATGTCATACTTTTTTTAGTTATGCTTTTATTAAAACCTCACAAAATTTCTTACTTTTACGATTATAAATTTTCTAAGGTTTTGTTTTGCAAAGTTTTCTGTTTTAGTTTCTATGTTTTAAGATTATTCTTTTATTAAGTATCGAAACAGTTTTGTTTAGCTTCTTAAATTTACTTTAACTTTTTTTTTTACAGTTTGTTGAAATGCTGTAAAATTACTTTTATATTAGTAAAAATATGACTATCTTAAACCATTTATATACTACTATGTTGTTAGTTTAGCATAGATGTAAAAATAAGTCAAGTTGTATAAAAACTATTTAACACCAATATCTATATTAAACTTTCTTATTTGATACTTAGACTTATCTATTAAAATATTTTGAAAAGATTGTTTGTTATTTATACTTTTAGAATAATTATTAGATATAATGTTTGTTTATTTTAATCTTCTTTGTAAATTAATTATTTTATCAACTAAAACAGAAATCGGAAGGCATAAGATAATAAGCAAAAACTAATCGAAAAAAAAAAGTTTTTTTACTTTTCAAAACATACCATAGATATACAGTGTAGGTTTTTAGTATTCTTTAGATTTTACCTCAAACATTTTTCTACTCTCCATTTTAGTGCATTTGCGGATCATATTTTCGTCAGCCGCATTTTTCTAATTAACCGCAGTTTGCTGACTATTGCCTTAAAACAATAAAAAAAAAGTATATATAATTTGGAAACTTACAGCTAGTTACTTACATTAAGTACAAATTTATTATTTTTTTGTGAAGTTTTTGTTATGTTTTCTAAAGTAAAAACTAGCTTGTTCGCTTTATATGGATTAAAGTAGTTTAAAGAAGTACTTCATTTGACTAAATTTTTAGTAAAAAAGTTACATCTCAAAGTTTACAGCTAAAAGCTATTTTAGTTAAAATATTCTTTTGTGAATTTCATTTTTAAAAATATACAAAAATAACGTATTTTTACTTTAATTTCTAATAAAATAAATACTTTATACTACTTGTAATGCTTTACTTAAAAACAAATTAATACATCTGTAACACAATAGCTCAAAACTCACAAACACTACTTTAAATACTTCTTAATTTTTAAAGTAACCTTAATGATGTACACATATTTCTTTTGTCTTTAGTTTGTAGCTGTCTAAAGAAGGCAGTTCTAATATAACTTCTAAAACCTTGCATTGTTCATTTATATCTTTAACTTTCAATGTTTGAAAATAACAGTTTTATTGCGTTTTAGTTTTATAAATACTCTGGAGATTTGAGCCTTTTGTGTTTAATTCATGCATCTATATACCTAAATTTAAAAAAAATATGAAAAGTAACACTCTGAAAGTTTCTGCAAGCTAATACTTTTCAAGTTAAATTAAATTGTAATTTCTAATAAATGAAAACAACTGTTAACGAAAACATTTCTTATTTGTAATAAGTTTTTTTTTTTTTAATATTTTCAAGATATATTTTATAATTTAGAACACAATAACTTCTCGCAAAGTTATTAAATTACTATAAGTATTTTGTGGTATAAGGACTTTTGGTGCTATTTAAACTTTTCATGTCAATAAATTTAAAAGAGCTATAAATATATCAGTAAAACTACATTGAAAACTTCTTTTGACCAATATCATAACTTTGTTTTGTTTAAGACTTATGTTTTTTTCTCATATAAATAAAGAATATTTTTGCAATTTTAAGTTTTCTCGCGAGAAGTTTGAATTTATCTGATAAGATATCTTAAAGGATTTAATGCTTTGTATAAATTTATGTTAGTTATCACTTAGCTATACTTAATTAATTTCAGTGTTTTACTTTACTTTGTTTTTACTTAATTGCAATTCCGCTGAGCATATTTTTAGATAAACTATTTTCGTTTGATGTAAATTTGAGTATTTATCAAACTAAATATACGTGACGACATAATTTAAAGAAATTGAATCTAGTTTGAAACTTACATATTTAATTTACAAAGTTTTTTACAGCACCATCTGATACCTTTTTTCGAAGTTTGTAGCTGTCTCCTGCAAACAGTAACTTAATTTACTTAGTTTTACTATAAGTATTACTATATTTTTATAAGTGACAAAAAAAGCTTTATTTATTTCAATTTGTAGATGTATAAAATCTATATGTTAGCTATTAAATACTTTTCTTTGCTAGTGTTATAAAGGATGCAACAATATTTGCTTGTAAGAGTTAAATTGTTAATAAGTTAGTACTTATAACATAAATACCTAAATTGTAGCCAAAATTTTTGTTTTAAATCCTTTTTAAAATTTTAAGTGGCTAAAAGGTAATGTGAGAGTTGATTTTGTTAGGTCTCTAGCTGTCCAGTTTCTTTATTTGTTTTTAAGGTGGTTTTAGAGAATATGTTTTAGTCATTGAAAAAAAAAGCTTAAATTTATGTTTATTTTATTAGACCTAATTGATCTAAAACTGGTAACATTTTTTGTGTAAAACAGTTCTAAAATTTTTAAGAAAAACATTTTTGATTTACTAAAATTAGTTTTTAAAATTGCATTCCAAATTCTACTTTCTTACACTTAATAAAGAACTATGCTCCTTTTAAAACAAATTAAAATATATTTGTAAACTGAAAAAAAAAATCACTGAAGTATTTATGCAGCCACAATAAAAAGTTGTATTTTACTCAATTGCTGTTTAAACAATGAAATTTTAATTTGATAAAATTTTGTTACTTTTCTTTAGAATCAATCGTATTTGCTAAATCGTTTTTATCTGCTCTCGTGTTTTTTTTTATTTTTATGGTTTTATAAAAGAATGAATAATACTAAACAGTAATTTTATTATGACAAACCTGAACATACATAGTTACTTTTAACCATTCAAAAGATAAACTTAAGCGTTTGTGAACAAAAGATCCTAGAGAAACAAGTTCACTTGAATATTTAATGATAGCAAATTATACAGTACTGTTCTTTTACTACAGTGACTTATGTTTTTGTGTGTTAAACGAGTCAATACAATTCAACTAGGTAGTTAGATATTTATTGTATAATATTTTATATAGTCTTTAAACACTAGTGCAAAATAATTTTAGTCTTTAGAATTTAATTTGATAATTTTTACAAACAATATAACATAAAATAAAACTTTCACATGATTATTTAATCACACTTTATTTTTTTGTTTTAACAATTTATGATTGTAAATTTATAGAAGCACGAAATTGTTAAAGTAAACAATTGAAATTTCACAAGATCCAAAAACTTGATTATTGAATAACAAACAAAATTGTACTTAAAATAAAAATATGTGACGTCTCAACTTAAATTAACAAAATATAGTTTAAAATTATTTAACAAATTAAACTATAATTTAACTAAATTGTGCATAATTATTGTAAAAGTTTTTAGCTGTCTGGAGCAGACAGTAAATTACTTACTTCTTAATACTTTACCTTTTCTGTTCTTATCTCGTGTTTAAGTAATCTATATGCATACTTTTTAATACTTTTCTAGAGCTATAAAAAAATTAAAAAGGGATTATGTAAAATTTCATTTAAAAACTATCATTCGGACCTTGTTTAACTACATAAAAAATCTACGATTGTAAGTCAGACAAGTTTTTTGAATAAAAATCTTTAAATAAAACATAACAATAAAACATAACAAACTAGCTTTTCTTGTTTATTATTTCAAGGTTAGATTTTTTTAAAGAAAATTTTTTCAGTTTATATTTTGGAATAACTATGTAGAACTATTATTTATATAATTAGCAGTTTAAGATAAAGTTGATGCCATTATTTTGTTAAACAAAATATAAATATTCATATTAATAATTTTATTAAGTTTATATATGTTTGTTTACTAATACAAAAACTTTATTTAAATAAAAAGAGATTTTCAATCATCACTTATCTTTTTAATTGAGTTACTAACTGATGATCAGAATCTGCTACTATTATAAACTGTAGACTGTCAGTTCTACTCTGCGATCAATTTACACCCAATCAAATCCGGAATAGCTTACCGACAAAAAGTAAGGGTTAAGGGAAACAGTGATAGTAAAAGAAAATTAATTAAAAAAACAATCATAAAAATTTAAAAAGGTTAGTTTATATAATAAAAGGTTGGAATTACTTGCAGGTTGAAATTGTTCGTGGATGGGAATTACAAGTATACCGGTGAGCATGTTTAAAGTTTAGTTTAAAATCAACTGAAATAAATTTCGCGCAAAAGTGAAACTTGTGCATTTTTCCGTTTTAGATGATGGATCGGCAACCTATTTTAATTCTGAGGCCAGTTTTCGTAAAAAAATGCTCGCAGGTCTAAGTCATTTCATATAATACCAGTATTTAATAAAAATGAATATTTTAAACCATAATCTTTATAAGTTGAACTAAAAGCAAACCCTAAATATTCCAAACTAAATCTTAGTTAGGAAAATAAAAGTTAAATTTAAAACGGATCTGTCGGAAAAGTTAAACACAAAAACTAATGTTATAATAATACATAACTATTTTATTATTACCAGAGATGTTTTTAAGTCAAAACTTTATTCCGACTAACGGCGTTTCACTGCTCTCAAATAAATTTAAGAACAGATCTACGAAGTCTATAAAATATTAATACACATTAGAAAAAAAGCATGTATAATTATGTATAGTATTTATGTGAGTAGTAACTATAAACTAACTTTATGGTTTAAAAACAAAGTTTGGAGTAAAAATATAAAAATGTCTACAAAAACTGCAAATTTAATAAAAGTATATACTAACCTCAAAAAGAATAAAAAAACTAAATAAAACTTTTAAACAAAAATATATAATTCAAAAAAATATAAAACTAAGAATTTATGGCCAAAACCAACATTATTAGAAAAACAGTTTTGTATTAAATACATAACTTTCCTTGTTTTATGTTTTAGTTTTTTTCTAAAGGTTAAATTTTTCTTCTTTAATAGCACAATATTATCTTTTTTTTAAATTTAAAACAGTATTTTTTACTAACCTTAGAAAAAAAAGAATTTAGACTAAATGAATTTTTGTGTGTCTAAGATTTAAATCATTGATCAAATTTAAAATAAATATCCTATCACTAATTTTTAGCTAAGTTTTTTTTAAATTAACGCCTTAAAATCATTATGTATTATAATAATGTTAACACTTTCAGATTAAAAAGCATTGTCTAAGAATTAAAGCGACTATTGACAAAAAATTGTATTAGACACTTTGACTATAGAATGAATTTAACTAAAACTTTAAAATCTGAGACATTAAAGTAATTTAAAATAAACATTATTAAAACACTTCGTAGAAAACCGATATGTAAAAATTTTTGTCTACTTAAGACAGTTATAAATTTAATAAAACTCAACCTACAAACTTTAATGTCGCTACATTAATTTCAATAAGCTGTTATCTTTTTTGTTTTACTATTCATACGTTTTTACTTATTCTTAACTACAGTTCTTTATTTTTAGTACAAACTCCAGGTTGTAATAAACTAATTAATGGTGTTTCAATAAAACTAAACTGAAATCAATTAACTAACTTACTGTCTATCGAGACAGCTACATACTTTTAAGTTTAGTTTAAACGAATTTAAAAATGTTACCTGATTTTTAATATGTTTTTAAGCTAGTTTTTCTCAGTTTAAATGACAATGTCACCTGCTTTTGTTTAATTTACTGTGTCATTAATATTTTTCACATCTTTATTATAAGATAATATTTTAAATGAATTACAAATACTTCTTTTAGTTGAAAAATCAGATGTATGTATATACATAATGTAAAACAAAATTAAACAATAAATTCTACTAACTAGACAAAACTTTTTAATTGAGAACCGTTAATTAGTTTAAGTTTTTAACATGTTATACAAAAAATTTTAAATTACAATTTTACTGTCTGCAGGAGATAGTTAGAAAATTAGAAAACAGAACAAGAAGAGTTTTAGATTGCTTCTTTAATTTCTAAAATGTTTTTAAATAAATTTTAGTTAATTTTAATTACGACATAACATATATTTTGAAAACTATTAAAAAAAACGAACAGTAAATAAAAGTATAATCAAACAAATAAAAAAACAGAAATTGATTTTGCTTCTCTTTTTTTTGTAAAAGTGTTATATAAATAATTGCTGTAAAACTAAATAAAAAAATTACTTCATTAATGGCTTAATAAATTTTATACTTACGTTAAAAGTGTTTAAGAAACTTTATTGTCCGTTCAAGCTGAAATATAATTTTTTTTTTGCTATATTATTATTTCACTCTGTTATTTCTTTATTTTGAAAACTTTATTTTGAAAAGGTTGTGAAACAAACAGGCTAGTTAAAAAAATTAAAAAATCAGACTAGGTTAGACCTGTTTAAGAGACTTTTAAAAGCTCAGATGTGTGAAACTTTTGTTTTAAACACTTTTAATAAATCTTCGACTTCTCAGATATTTTTTATAACTGTAGTGTAGTTCATTAATTGTAATTTTTAGTTTATTTAAATATAAAGAAGTTATTCATAATGATGGTATTTCAATTAGGTATTTACGTTTATTAACATCAAGCTTTAAGCATTTTCAACTTTTGATAAACTTAGGCTGGTTTGATTCAACTCTGACATTTTCGCTTTTAAATTGGCAACCAAGTAAAAGAATAATAGATTACTAATAAGTTAATTTATTAAACTATATAAGCTTGTTTTGGTTAGATTTTTTCTACGATACAAATGGGTGATATTTCTTTTTTGTTAATCAGTCACTGAATTTTTTAATGAGTACAAATTATTTAAAACGCACAAACTATTTTCAAAAGTTAATGTACTAAAAATAAGAGAAAGTAGTTCATAAAATGAACAATGTATAAAGTGACCCATAAATATTATTCAAGCTCGGTTTTTTACAGAGTTAGTTTAAAATTAAAAGAATAAAAATATAAATTAACTTAATTAAGTGCATATGATAGTACAAAGTTTTTCAAAGACTTAAGTATATTATTCAATGTAAATTTTATTCCAATAAATTAGTTTTTTTCATGTATTGAGTAAAGACTAATTCATTTATTTCAAAAATTTTACTTTTGTTCATTTATGTTAAATTAAATGTTAATAGTCACTTATATTTGTGAATATGTATACTATATTTATTTTTAGTATACAGACTAATTAGTATAGAAAATATTTTCACAAATAAAAACATTTTGATTTTTTTTATAAGTTGTTTGAATTAATGTAATAAGTTTTTTATTTAAATAAACATTTAGTTGCAACCTAACTAAATAAATACGACAAAAACTTTAGATTTTTACATTTTAGGCATTTTTTTAAGGTGTCTAGATTTTTTTTTTAAGAAAATATATTAAATTGTAAAAAATAAATATCAATATAACTTTTAACATAGTGGTTATAAAAGTGAATAAATGAAATCACAAGATTTATACTTAAAATGCTAAATATTTAACACTTTTATCACACTAATTTACATTTAATACGTTAATACTATTTTAACTGCTAAAGGTATGTGTGTTCTACAAAAGTTTTTTAGTTGTGTTAAAAAAATACTTAAAATTTATTTTAAGAGTAACAAACAAAATTCTTAAATCTTATCCTAAGATTAAATAATAAATTAAAAAAAAAAAAACGATGAACCGTCGCAATGTAGACAGTAATAAAATTATGCTAAGTTAATACCAAAATCAAATTTATACTACAATATTTTTTTACGTGACAAAATAAAAGAAATATGTTTTAAAGTAATTAAACACTTGAAAAAAAATTATTTATTTCACTTTAATAGCTTCATTAATACTAGTTTGTTTTTGTATGAAATCTAAGTTAAAAAATAAAAATAAAATATACAAGTAAAATGGGTTAGAAGTGATCGGGTTAAAAATTATTGGGTTAAATCGGGTTAGAAATTATTGGGTTAGAATGAATCTTGTTAGAAATGATCGGGTTAGAAGTGATCGGGTTAGAAGTGTTTGGGTCAGAAGTGATCGGGTTAGAAATAATTGGGTTAGAAGTGGTCGGGTAAGAAATGATCGGGTTATAAGTGATCGGGTTAAAAGTGATCGGGTTAGAAATGATTGGGTTAGAATTGATCGGGTTAGAAGTGATTTGGTTAGAAGTGATCGGGTTAAAAGTGATCGGGTTAGAAGTGTTCGGGTCAGAAGTGATCAAGTTAGAATTAATTGGGTTAGAAGTGATAGCGGGTTAAAAATGATCGGCTCCAATTAAAGTAAGTATATAAAATTATATAAATTGATTGTTGAAGAAAGTATTAGCGAAAAAATTTAATTTTTTTATAATTTACCTTTTATATAATTTAACTTTATTTATTTGTTTTTATTTAAAAAAATTTCTGTAAATAATCAATAGTAAAAAAATTGTAGGTAGTTTTTAAATTAAAACAACTTTTACTAAGCTAACGAAACAAAATCGATTCAAAACTTAAATTATATACATATAATCTTTAGACGAGATTTTATTTCAAAATCGAGCTGAGAGTCTTTGTAACCAGAGAAAAAAACAAAATATGCATTTTAAAACGCTAAAAACTTAAGTTATTGCGAGGTTGATTGGTTGAGGTGTTTAGACGCCGGCTGCTCAGCGCAATGAACGTGAGTGTTGCGAGTTCAAATCCCGGTAGTGTAACATTTTGACAATCGGTTAAGACTTTAATTAGTGGAAGATAATTTCTACCCACATAGTTATAAACTTTGTGTTCTTATCAGAAACTCTTCCGTATAGCCTCTTTCATATTACTGTCTATATTGCGACGGTTCATCAATTTTATACTTTTTAGGTTTTACATTTTGGATAAGATTTTAAGAATTCTGATTGTTACTCTTGAAATAAATTCATAGTTCTTATTTAAAATATCAAGAAAACTTTTGTAGAAATAACATACTTTTAGCAGTTATAATAGTATTAACGTTGACTTTTTGTAATTGTTAGAACACGGTAGAATGGTTTATTTTCCAAATAAGAGGAGTTAAATATTTTGAGAATTATGTTTTGTAAACTAACAAAAGTAACGGCTAGACTTATTGAAATATTATGGATAGGTTTTTTATTTAACATTTAATAAAGAAAAAAAAACTTGAATATTTTTCAACCAATTGTTAGATTTAAAAGTATATTTTTGTAATTTATATTTTCTATACTAACAGAAGTGCTGGCTTGGCATATTATAAGTATTTTGGATATTTTTTTCATTTAAGATTTTATAAACAAAATAAAAAAAATTAAAATTGAACAAACATTAACCAATTGTTTGATTTATAGTTGTATATTTGTAACTTATATTTAGCAAACTTATAGAAGTATAGGTTTGGCGTTATGTGTACTATTTTGTGTAAACAATTTTATGTGTAGAATTGCTTCAATCAATTATGCTGATAATTTGATGTGATTTAATTTAAATTATTGGTAGTATTTGGTGTTGCTGCAATTAAGTTGCTGCAATTAAATAAAATATTAAAAACTGTCTAGGCCTTATGAAAATATTCTGGTTAGTTTTTGAGGTTAACATTTTATAAACAAAAAAAATAAAAACAAATTAAATAAAAATAAACTAATTGTTTGATTTATATGTACACTTATTTAAATTATATTTTGTAAACTAACAAAAGTAGTGGCTAGGCTTATTAAAAGATTATGGATATTTTTTATATTTAAGATTTAATTAAGAAATAAACAAAAACTTGTATACACTTAAACTAAATGTTTATTTTATATATATATTTTTTTAATTTATATTAAGTAAACTTATAGAAGTAGTGGCTTGGCCTTGTGTGTACTATTTCATGAGCACTAAATTTTTAACAAAATATAGTTGTTATATGTGTAGTTTTTATTTAGTAAACTAATAGAAGTAGTGGTTTGGCCTAATGTGTACTATTTTATGGGCACTATTTTATGTGTAGAATTGCTTTAATCAATTATGCCTAAAATCTGTTTTAGCCACTACTTCTGTTAGTTTACAAGATATAATTTAAATAAATGTAAAAATAAATCAAACTATTGGTTTATGTGTATTCAAGTTATTTTTTATTTGTTTGTTTATAAATTTAAGATTACAATAACTATTCATAGTATTTATACAAGGCCTAGACAGTAATTTATTTTTCATTTAATTGCAGCAACATCTAAATACTATCCATAATTTTCATGACATCACATCAAATTATGGGCCTAATTTATTGCAGCAATTCTACACATAAAATAGTTCCCATAAAACGCTACCTATAAAAAGTTCTACCGGTTTTCGTAAAGTTAAGTTATGACGTCACATATCTTTATAACAAATTTATCAAGGTTAAACAAAAAATATGCATTCATTTGAAACTTATTGTGCTTTAATTATTTTGCCACAAATAAATATTTAAGTACTTAAAAAATTCTAAATTAGTAAGTAATAAAGTATATTTTTATACAATAATGACTTTTTTTTTATTTTCTAATTAATCAAAATTTTAGATATATATTTTGTAAAAAATTGAATCAAACAAAAATATTATTTTAGAATAGTTTAGAAGTGAAAACCGTACATAACCTTATAAAATGTTTTAAGAAACAAATGAAAGTTTCAAACAAGAATAGAAAACTCTTTTATTTAACAAGCTTAATTATTTAAATGTCTGCATAACTAACAAACATAACTTTATATTTTTTTAGACAAATTTATAATAATACTATTCAGAATATAGTTTAATTTTATTCATATACAATTTAAAAAAAACATTTGAGCAAAGATTTAAATCATTTAAACTAAATAAACTGTTTTTTGATTGTTTGAAAAAATATCAATTTAGTTATAACAACTTATCAAAATATGCAAACTAAAATTGAGACTATTGCAGAATAGAAAGTTTGAATTTTGAAGCTGCCGGTAGCACAGAAAATTAGAACATAGTTATGATATGTTTGACTTACTGCTGATTAAAAACCCATCATATTCAGCAATAATTAATATACACCTGAAAGCAAAAATTATAATTACACATCATTTTGATAGAACTCTCTAAATGGACACACAAACTAAGGCTTGAAATCTAAGTTTAATTAGTTATCTAAAGACAAAAAGTTCTATAAAACAAAAAAGTAAAATAAACAAGCATAGACCAGGTATAGGAGATAAATGTAGGTTTCGCCTTTTCAAAGTACTTATGATTTGGCAAACAAATAATAACCGAATTAGTTAAAACAAAATATAAAATATTTCAAACGTAAGTAACGAAATAGTCTAAATAACAAAATGATATAACAAATTAGCTCTCTGTAGGTACAAAAAAAAAACAAATAGCTTAGTTCTTTTCTTTGATAAACTGACACACTGTTCTGTATTGATAAACGAGTTAATAGTCTTTTACGGTGTAGTGTAAAAAGTCTAATACTACAAGAAAAGAATATAAAATAAAGTAGTTGGTATATATTTCTACTAAAGGTAAACAAAACTACCTCTAAATATTATTTTAATTTAAAACAAAACTGTTGATATTTATTGAAATACAGTAGACTACCGCTTAAGTTCGCACCTTTTTTGGTACGCACCCCGCCTTAAGTACGCAATTTTCCAGAGAGACAAAATCTTACTAGATTATTTTATGTTTCCAGTTAGAATCGTCAACCTGCTGAGTTACTCTGAGATTTCACAAAATTTTAAACTAGGGTGAGTAATCCTGAGTAGTCTAAGTGGCCTGAGATTGTGACAGTTCTGTTATTAAATGTTTATAAACTAAATACTTATGTAGTGGTTGCAAAAAAGTGAAAAGAATAACGATATTTGAGCTGTAATGCTATAAAATAAATAAATCTAGATGACAAAATTAAAAAAACCTACAAACACAACATAGTTAAGTCATAATTTAATTTAAATGTACACACTACACACATTGATGTTTTAAAATTGTTTGATAAACACAATGTAGTTTGATACTTTCCCTCTAACAAAAAAATATGGAAAATATGGCTAAGTATACTTTTTTATATCTTTAACTGACATTGACTTTCTATATTGAATTTATGTATTACTTATGTAGAAACGTTTTATAGAAAAAATTAACTATTTTAAAAACTATCAAAAGTTTTGCAAATTAAAATTATTTATTAAATGTTTATTAAAATAAAAAGACTTATTTATTTGGCTTAATTATTTGGCGGCTAGTTTTAAAATAGGAAACAAACTACTAAATTTCATATTATACTATATCGTCAAAAAGTATGCACTACCCGTGCTAAGTACGCACTTTTTGGTCGGGTTCAATTAGCGTACTTAAGCGGTAGTCTACTGTAGCATATTTTTATCACTTTATTTGTAAGTTTTGTATATGTAAGTTACGATATTTTTACAATACTAATAGAGAAATTTAGAAATTAACCGTGTTATTAAACATAAAATATACTGCATCAACTATAAACTTCAATTAGCATAACTACATAAAAGTCTTTAAATGTTTTGAAAATGAAATTCAACGAAACTGAAACTAATAATAACGTTTAATATTTAAATAATTAACATTAAATACTTTAAAGAGAACAATAAAAAAATAAAGTAAGTTTTGTTTGACGTTTAAAATACTGTCTGCTCAAGACAATTACAAATGTTACCAAGAAACTCTACTGCTAGTTTTAACTAAATGAATTTTCTAAATTAATTAACGTTAATTTAATTCTTTTTATTAAAGCTATCAACAAAAAATATTATGCTAAACCAGAAAATTGATTAACTTAGTATCATCAGTGGTTTAATTAAGAGTAATTATTAAATTAAGTTGTAAGTGTTTGTTACAAAAATGATTTTTTGTTGTCTTGAAATAGTTTTTTTTTGTAAAAAAGTACCGTACGGAAGGCACTTTTGGTTTTAAGGGCCGAACTAAATATCTTGTCCAATAATTTTTGTTAATGAAAACCAAATCTATTCGAAGTACTATTACTAACGGAAGTAAAAATATAGATAAAAGGACATATGTTAAAACAATTAACTTATAATTTTATTTAATAGTTTTATCCTAAAATGAAATACTTTTAAAGCTGAACTGATAATTTAAGATATGAAAAGTAACATGTTTCGTTATAAACAAAACAAGTGTAGGAATCAGGGTTTTTAACAAGTTTGTTTGATGTTGTAACAATTTTTCGAGTTAGGATTAGAAAAGTACGATATTCTATACAAAAACTAATTTAAAAAAAACAAAAAAAGGATCATTTTTTATCTTATAAAAATTTGTTTACCGTTTTATAAGATACTATTTAATTGCTGTATGTACTTTTGAAAACTAGTAGAAACATTTTTATATAGCTTTGTGAACACCCTTATTTTTTCTTTAATTTTTAATTTAAATAAAAGATATACTAAAAGGGTTAAATGAAATAAACGTTTTAATTGGTGAACGTAATGAATAACTAATTTACTGTCTTCAACAAATTTCAAGTGTTACTAAGAAACCAATGTACAGAATGCTTCTTTTATTCATAAAATATTTTTAATTAATGTTTTGCTAATATTAGATATTACGTCAGATTTCTTTACTTCAATTGACTAATTAACCAAATTTTAAATATCATCAGACGCTAATAATATACTTAAAATTTATCGTGCATCCTTTAAAAAAATAACAATTATTTGAATTGTAAAACCTTACATATTTTATTTACAAACTATAAGTATTTTTATTTGTTTTAATGTATCATTCTTTGACAAAACTGTTAGTTTTAAACAAAAAACTTTAACAGTTTATGAACAGTAGTTTATGACTAACTTAAAATAAACACTACCCACAATCTCTTTAAAAATATTTTACTATACAATTCTACGTTTATGGGAAAAAAATGATTGTTTGTTTGGATCACAAAAAGAATTATAACTTATTGTAAATAATACAAATGTTCAGAATTGAACGCCTTATAAATAATATATAAGCTAATTATAAAGAATTACAATAAAATATATGATTCAATGAAAGTTTTAAAATATTACTAACAACCGCGTATAAACGTCTCGTACGAAAACGCTTTTCCACTACAATAAACTAAATACTGAAATTATTGATGTTAAGATACTTCTAATATTTTGCTTTCATCAACTTGTTTCTTGAGTACCCACTTTCCGGTAAATTTTTTGTTCAAGTTCGTAGTCAAGTAAAAATTTACTGTATAAGATACAAAATAACGTTGCAACGAATAAGTTCATATTTTTCTTTAGCTCTCTGTCTATTGAAGACAGCTACAAACTTTAATAGTTTTAGTATTTCCGCAGAATAATTTTTCAATTTATCATATATTTAAGAGCTAGATTTTGTTAGTTTTTATCATGACGTCTTTTATTTATATTTTAAGTATGTTATATTGTAAACTTTAAATTTTCTTAACAGAATCTAGTATTTTATTTAAATTTTATTGTCTTTTATTTAGTTAACAAACAAAATCTTTTTAAAATAAAAAACTCATATTTTACTTAAAACTACTGTATAACTTGTAATGTTAATATGAAAAAGTTTGCAACATAAATTACTTAGCTATTTATAAAATTGCTAAACTTCAAACATAAAAGTTTAACACTACTTATATTGGTTTTATACCTTTACATTGGTTTTCAAATTAATAAAAAAACTTAAATTAAGTTTTGATTTAATATTAAAAATTTAAACAAGTTTGTTTATACTAAATAATAAATTAAACTTGAAAATTTAAGTCAAATAATTAAGTTAGCGATCATTATGTGAAAAAAAAAACTCTTAAAATTTTTTTTTATTAACAAACTTATGTTGAACTCACCTTTTTTTAATACTAGTAGGTTTATTTTACTTAATTGATTTTAAAGTATATTTTCAAGCTAGTTATTTTTATCAAAACTATGACGAAGGCATTGCCTGTGTAATAAAATAAACAGCGTAAAAAAAACTTGTATTTATAGTAAAAAGTAAACTGTAAACTAAAACTAGCTACAGCATTTTCCATTTTTTTAAACGTCAATCAGTTTTAGGTTACAAATAACTACTGATTTGGTTTTAGATGTCCTAAAACATAATAAGGGCAAAATCATGGTTGACAAAAATTTAATGTCTTGTAAAGACAGTTACAAACTAAAAGAGAATTAAAACAGCGGCTTAATATAACCTTTTAAAACCAAAAGATATTTATAAACTATTCTTCGTTAGTTTAAATTTTGACGTCAGTTACGTTTGTTTCTGTAATTTTTTTATAAACTTCTCGATTTTTACTATACGCTTATAGTCTACTAAAGAATATATTTTTGAATTTATTTACCTAGTATTAGTTAACACAGCAATCGGCACGCTGATCAAAATCTGTGTACACTTAATTGCAAAAAATTAAATCTGTGCCTCCCAAGATCTTATTTTGATGGGGGCCTCTAGTGATGGGACTACGTGAACTTTTATTTCACTAAAACTACTCTTTAAAGCAAAATGCTGGTTACATGAAAATTCAAAATTATTTTTAAAATAATTAAGAGACTATATCTAATTTTTTTTTTTTTTTGAAAAATAAAAACAAACGTTTGTTGGTCTTATGATATAAACAGGTCATTTTTTTCCTAGCTTTTAATTAATTAAAAATATTCAAAAACTAAAAATAACTTTATTTTTAAGATTTTTTCATCCATATCTCAAAAAAATATTAAAATATTTAAAATTGAAAAACGTGTTGATATTTTCAAGACCTACATACGTATATACTTTTTTTCGTTCAAAATATACACTACTTTTGAATTTAAGGTCCTTTGATAACCTTTTTAGTAATAAGTACTAGGATTGTCCGAGTTTAATATGTCATGCACCCAAATTTCTTGTTGTTTCCTGTAAGGATATATACTTTCATAGAACCAAATAAGTTTTAACTCCTATTTAAAAAAGTCACAACTCAGTTTATATTTATATGCAAACCTTTTAATAACTAGAGCTGGAATTTATTGTTTGATACTAATTTTAACGAACCTTTCTATTTAGTGTACCTTATTTCCACAATGATATTTTAATTATATAGTCCTGTCTTACATACTTATTAATTGAACACGTCTCCGCAGTCACTACAAAATCCCTAGTATAGAACTCTTAAACTATCTTTTTTAATATTAATTAAATACATGACACTAAACAAACAGACAAATGTCAATAAAAAAACGAGTTAAAAACAGCTAAATTATAAATAATGTACAGTATATCTTGTTGCTCCCCGTATAGCTGGTGAAGTTTCTTACATAGACTGAGTTTTTGCACTTCACGAAGTTCAGGGTTGTATCTGATTGTCACTTCGTTATGTTAAGTAATAAAAACTTAAAATTTTACTATGTTTCCTTATAAAAATTGTTACATATAACTACTATATGTTTGCTTTTATCTAGGCTTAGTGATTAAATTTAGAACTCTTTCAGGTAAAAAAATCTTGATTGACCATAAAACTAACAGTTTGAAGTTTTTTTATCTATTTTAAATTACAAAATATATATTTATTTGGCCAAAAATTATAACAAATTAAAAAATATCAATTAACTTAACAAATAGTCAGTTGAAAAAATAGCCTAAGAATCACAAAAAATATCAAACTAGTTTGAATTTTAAATCAAACATGTGTCAGCATAAGTATTTCAAAACAAAAAAACTTTTCCAAAGCTTTCCAAACTTTTTAAAATAGCATAAGAGTTGTACAGAGTAGTTTTAGTGTATTAAAATCCGGTTTTTTAAACAACTAAAGCCATAACTGATTTTAATCTAGTTTAATCGATATCAAAAAAAAAAGCTAACTAGCTTTAAAAAAAGCTTTAAAATCTTTTTATCTATACAGTAAATTCTTGAGGTGTTTAGTTTTAACTAAGAATATAAATTTTTATCTTTTTTAAACTATTTCACTTAATTTTATTATTGTTTGTTTTTTTATACACATAGTTTTCCAACAACTCAGGATAAGAAAATTAAACTTATTTTTTGTGATTGATACATTTCTTTACAACCCTTCGATTATCCAGTTTAAGTTATCAATATAGTTTAGAGTTCTCATACTATTAGGAAAGCTTTAATCTTTATAAAAAATCAGACTATTTGAGTTTACTTGTAAACAAACTTGGGCTGCCCAAGGATAATGAAGTTTTTAATATGTCTCGTTTATTGTTTATCTAAATTTTTTACTTTTATTTTCAGCTTTTTAATTTTTAAGTTTACAAACTCTTTAAAAATTCATGATGACTCAAGCTAGTCTGATGCAACAAGTATTTAGTAACTATATTGAATTTTAATTTTTAAATAGTTAGCCTTGTAAAGTTAAAAAGTTAAAAAGAGTAGTTAAAAGTTAAAAAGATAAAGTTCTGTTGATACTTTTAGAATGTTTGTCAAATACCATTGTTTGTTTAGTTTAATGTTTTAAATATAAATAAATTATTTATTTAGTTCATTTGAAAGAGAAATCAGCAAGTATTCGATAATTGGCGAAATAACTGAAAATAAAAATATTCGTGGGCTTCAGTTATAGTTTTTATTTTATATTCTAAAAAAAATTTATTATTTCCTGTAAATTGTACCTGATAACTTTTTCTTAAACTAATTTGAAGCCCCTCAATATCTAGTATAAGTATCAAAGTTTTTATTTGCAAACCAAGTTCGCATGTTCAGGAATTTTTCCTTTGTCGGCCGTAAATTCATAATTCAACGAAGTTTTCTAACTCTTACATTAAAACTATTATAAAAATTTTATTTAATTCATAAGTTTACAGGTTATTGCATAAATAAAATAAAAAAAATTCCTTACTTGTTAGTATTTTATGTTAATTAACTAAGCATAAATTAAAAACAAATTTTACGATAAACTTCTAATATTTAGCAGGTAAAGATCAAAAAGCAAAAAATATAATATATTAATAATAAAATTATGTGACGTCACTTTTGAACTATCAAAAACTAGCTGAATATTACTTGATAAATTAAAGTTGCACGTTGCTAATATATTCAATTATGTCTTTAAATCAAATAATTTAAAATTAAATCTCTAATAGACAATAATTTCTTCACTGATACAACGAGTTCTCTGCGTAAAATGTGAACATTAATGTTATTTAAATCTTTAAAATTAAATAAAAATAATCGTATGATCGTTTATTAAATAAATTTAAAGTATTACATAACTTTAATTTTAATAGTTGTTTGAACAAATTAATACTAGAGGCAAACTGTTTTTCGTGAAAATCATAATTTTTTTTAAATTAGTTTTCTAAAATGCATTTGACTAGATGTACTTTAAGTGTGTAGTTTTCTTAATTTAATACACACAAATGTCTTAAAAAATAAGTTTTAGCTTGTTTAAAAATACCAGTTATAAAAATGCTCAAATTCATTTTGTTTTTGGACTAATAAGTTTAAATCATCTTAACACGTTTCTTTATTAATGTTATTAAGAACTCAGTATAAAAGTTATTCTACACGTTATATCTACAACATTTATTATGATATGATTGACAAAACTTTTTTAATAACTAAAGTCTTTCAAGTAGGTTGTTTTGTAGTTTAAATTTTTGTTTAATGTTTATAAACATTAAAATAATATATTAATATATAAATAGTTAAAAAAATTATTTTAGGATATAGTAAACTATAAAAAGTACTAAGAGTATTTTATTTTTAATGTTACAGCATTAAAAGCTAATTATCTAACTTTATGTTTTACCTGAAGAACAGTTAAGGATTACATATAGTACAATAAAAAAAACACTGATTTAAAAAAATATATAATAAACTATCAATCAAACACATACTTTTGAGACTATAACTAAAACAAATTTGCGCAGAATAGTAACAAAAAGTTGCTGAAGTTTTATTAAAACTGAAATTAAAAATAGTCATCACAATATACCAGTACATTTGTAATATCTTAGCTTGTTCTACCCAAATTTATATTTAACAAAAAGAAGTAAAGTTTTTTAATTAAAACTTAATAACAAAGCGAAAAGTTAAAGCAAATCAGAAGCGCCTATATACTGCAGCTGCCAGTTAAAAGCGTGCATTTATCGTGGTAAAATTTTAGAACTAAACAAATTTAGATGCATTTATAACTATATTGCGAAGCTTATTGACGTCTTTAATTTTTCGCACAATAAAAAAAAAACGAAAAGCTACTCATTTATAAAATTTTTATAGTGAATTAAAAGCCTGCTTCTATTAAAGTTTTTTAAATTTTTAAATGCACTTCAAAATGCCTAAATTTCATATTCCTCGAATTTTCAACTATATTCAGATGATTTATAAAAAAAGTATATTTTAGAAAATTTAAAAAAAATTCTACAAAAGTGAATAATAAACTTCAATTTAAAATTTACTGAAAGTTATTATACTTTAGTATGCTTTAAAACTTTATCTTTGCATTATCTCAAAAATTAATTTAAAAATAATATTATGTTTGTCTAACTAAGATATGATAAAAAAGTTTACAGTTTTTTCAATATTATTTTAAAGATAAAATTCAGATATGAAAAATCGAATTCAGAATTAAAATAATTTTTAACGTTTGACTTTAAGTCGTCAAAGTTTGAATTGCCTTGCAGTTTCTTGTAAACATAAAACTTGTTGTCGTTTTAACAATTAAAAAATAACTACGAATACAAATTTCCGCACAATTTTTAAATCATCTCACCATCTGTTATGTACACTAATTGGTACTCTCCTAAAGATTTTATTTAAATTTAACTGTAAACTAAATAGGACGCAGAGATTACTTTACCAAAAGATATTAACTTTAGCTATATTGTCAAAAATATGACTTAACTTTAGCTAAAATGAGAACACGCCTGTACAAAATTTGTATCATGCTCTAGGTTTATAAGCCATCGCCTTTGCTTTTAAAATGTATTTAATACTTTTTATAAAACTTAGCTGTATCTGAAACTTTTATTTCAAACACTTTGAATAAATCTTCGAATTTTCAGAATAGTTTTTATGACTGTAGTGTAGTTTACTAATTGTAATTTTTTTGTCTACTTACATATTGTGCTTTTTTATAAAAATGATATTTTAGTTATGTATTAAAGCTTGATTAAAAGAAAGTTTTTAGTTAGTTCAAACTTTAAGAAACTTTTAATACAATTCAGAAACTTTTGCTTTTAAAGTTGCAACCATATTACTAATTAATTACTAATAAGGTATTTTATTAAAGTATTAGAGCATTGTTTATGTTTAAAAATTAGATTTAGCTTGTCTACCGTATAAATAAGTATTAATTTTATTTATTTAACTACTTATTAAATTTTTAAAGAGCACAAACTATTTAAGACGCAATAACTATTTTCAAGGGTTAAAATTTTTCATATTAAGAAAAAGTTGGTTTATAATATAAACTGTTTATAATATGTTTTTTAACTCGGTTTTTATAGAGAGTTAGGTTGTAAGTAATATAACAAAAATAACTTATTAAGTTAAACTTATTAAGTGTTTAAAAAAGTACAAATATATTAAGACTATATTTAGTATAGTAACAACGTAAAAATAAAATGTTACTGTATTTAGTATAATAAAAATGTAAATTCTATTCTAATAGATATCTTTATTTTAAATAGGCATTTTAAGTGTAGCTAAAAGTCATTTAAAGTGATAAAGTGAATATAAGTAAAACTATTTCTGTTGTGACCAAAACTAAAGCCAAAAGATTATTAAGATATCACTAAAAAATGTGGTCCGCGAAGATTTATAAAACGTGAAATTTCGCCCGCGAGCACCAACTGCCTGCCGATCCCTGTACTAGAATAATTCTAGAGAAAAAATGTATTATAAGTAATGGTGAAAATTCCATAAACGAGTCAACAATGTCAAAAAAAGTGTTTTTCCATGACCAAAAGCCTTTGAAGTTTTTTGAAAACCAACTGCGTGAATTAATTAAAGCAATATCAGAGTTAAATAATCAAAAGTTCACAGCTAAAGCTATTCAAAATTTGAAAGCAAACAGACTTCAACAAATAAGTAAAACAGTGATCAGACAATCAAAATAATGTGTAAAAGTTAAGTTTACCAATGGAAAAATATTTTAATAGTGTTGCTTAGCTAAAACTCGAAAGATTTAGAAAGTGGTGGAAGTCTATAAGTTGGATTAGTTGATATATTATGAAATTTCTACCATGCAAAACCTCAAATACAGAAATCAGTTTCATTTGTAACGAAAAAATACAATAAAGAATGGATGCATTTTTACTTGAGGCAGCTAAAAAAATTGCTGATAAACTATATTTTCTAGTTTTGAAAATAATTGCTGATTAATTAAAATAACCTATAAGTTTGTTCTGATCTTACTTTTTGTTGAGTTTCATTATAAATTAGTAAATACTATAAACTGTGATATATTTTATGTTTGCTCTTCTAGGTTATGTTTTCGTTATTGTGTTTTTCTTTTTTTTATTAACTTTTTATAGGGTTAACACTTTTACTCTGGTTTTGTTTTTATTAAAATTGAAATTTTAAGAATATGCAAATTTATACTAGTTTATTTAAAGTTTGACGTTGGTATAAGTTTTATATAAAATATCACACCAGTAAATTGGCAAATTATTTGTTTGATAATCTTTTTAAAAATTATAATTTTTTAAAATTATTCAGCAAAATTTAAAGTAACTATAATATTTTAATATTATTTTAAGCATTTTACTTCTTAGAATTTCAAAATTCTGTGCAATTTAGTTACAATGTGTTAAACTTGAAACATTTATTTTAATATAAAGCATTATAAGTCCCCTTGTTTTCTGTAGTTTTAAATTTTTATTTAATATTTTTATTTTTAGTTTTTTATTTTATTCATGATTGAGTTATTGTAAAATAAAATATTTATAACAAATTATATACAAATGTCTTTATAATATATCAAAAATCAAAATCATAACAGTAAAATTTAGAAATGACAAAAATCTCGTTAATTATAAGTTATAAGTCAACAGGTTTTCAAGATATATTAAAACCTGTTCACAAGTTTTTTCAATAAACAAAGCTTTAATAAACAAAATTCATAAACAAGATTAATATGATAAACTTAGTTTGATCCATTACTTTTTCTTTGTTTTCAGAATTTTTTTCTGTATTTATTTATTAGTTTAAAACAACTAATACTTACTTTGGCCTTTTCGTTTATTTCACGTCAACGTTAACTTTTTTAACGTTTTTACCACTAACCACTACTAGTAGTTGTTTTTATAATATATATAAAAAATAAACATAATACTTAAACATTTTGTAAAAAAAGTCTAAATTCTAACAGACAAACTATACAACCTTGAAAATTGAATGCTATTTGTCGGTGGTTTTTAAGCTTACTGATAATTACTATCTTTTAAAAACGCTCATAATTGATTAACAGTTTTGGTAGAAGCTTGATTACTTTAAAATTTTTTTTTATCAACATTTTTTTTCTCGCAACTTATTATAAGTTTACATCAACCTTTGTGGTAGTTTATTTGTATAGAAACTTTAAAGTTTGTCTCGAGTATTTTCGATTTTAATACAAGATTAGTTAACTTATGAATCGTTAACTTTAAGAATTTTCTTAAAATGATACTTGAGTAATGTTTTTAGCAAATGTATTTTTGAAATATTTTATCGTTAAACATTATACTTTAAAAATTAAAAAAAAATTGTATTAAAATAAAAATCATTAGAAAAAAAATATTCAAGCAAAATACTTAACACCAAGCATAAGAAAGATTATTCATTTAAGTGAATAAACAGTCGTTAAGCTCAATTTTACTTATGTAAGTATACCATTAACAGGTATTTAACCATAATGAGGATTTAATAAACCATTAGTAAAACAAAATTAATTTGCACAGTCCTAAAAAAAATTTTATGGTTTATAAAGGTGAGCAAAAATTTTAGTTTTTATATGTCAAACGTCTATTACTGAACTAAAAAACCTGTTTGTCTAAATTTAAACATAATTATTGGTAAATAAGACAATTTATATTGACTTCTTATAAACCATATTGTTCAGAAATAATTTTTTTATATGTGATTAAGCTTGAAAGTTAAGTGACAATAGATACATTGTCTTGTAACCTTTGTTAGATTTAAAATATGTACTCAATTTTATTTTGAATCATGATATTATAATTGTTTACAAACAGGAAACAGAATACTAAAAAAAAATTCATTTGAAATTTACTTTAAAGTAGTTTTTCAAAATACTGCTCATTAAGCCAAACAGCAGAATACAAATGTTTTTCCAATATACTTTAGTTTATTTTGTAGTTTGTGTATTAAAGTCTTAAATTGGTGTATATAAAAGGTACACAATTTTATTTATACAACTCCTTATTAAAATTGGTTTTCAATAATGAAAATAAAGTAATAAATAGTTATTAAAAAAACGTATTAACAATATGTAACATCAACAAATGAAAATAGTAAATAAAAACGAAAGGAAAAAAAATAAAAACTTTGAACCAAAGTTTAAATCTAAACTATTGTATAAAGCTTGAAAAATAAAATGTTGTCTAATTCTAATGTTAAAGTAATTTTGATAACTATACTAAGAATTTAATTTTGTTAAAAAAAAATATATTTAAAACTTTTGGGGTTTAAACCAAAACTTCAGTTATTAAAAAAATAATTTTAGTTTTAATTTCACAAAAAATACTCAACTGACAATTTTTATTGTTTTTAACGAAACATTTATAATTGATTAATTTTATCCAGATAAAATTTTTTTGTTTAGCTTCGACAAGTAATCTTAAAAAAAATAACAAACACTTACAAACATTACAAAAATTTAGTTAACAAAAATAACTTTTGATAGTACTCCAGTTTTATTTTTCTATCTTATAAATTACTCTAAAATTTTTCTACGCTCAATCCATTTGATAAAAAACAATAATTGTTTTCAAAAGTGTGAAAAGAAAGTATTAATTCTTTTTAAATATAAAAAGCTTAAATAGAAAAAACTAAATAATTTTTTTTTTTAAGTCATGTGCAAAAAGTAATTACCTATTAATTTTTTTAAACCTTTTTACTGACTTATACATAACTAGTTTAAATACTTTTTTAGGCTAAAGTCTTTAATTTTAATTTATATTTTTGTATCGTTGTATCAAAACTTTTTCTTTGTTTTTCATCCTTTTTGAAAATATAAATTATATGAACAACAAAGTTTACTTTTATCAAAAACCGTGATTTTTATTTTAAAATCTATTATACTTCACTTTTAAACTAATTATAAGTAGTATTGTTGTAGGGTTACCCAATAAAAAAAAATCTGATAAATTATTTATTTTACTATTGTAGACTTAAACTTCCATGTTGAAACCTTACCGATTGTAGTATTTTCTAACTAAATTAACATTAATGACATAAATAAATTTATTGAAACACGAGAATATGACAGTATTAAACTAAAACTATACTAAAGTACTAAACTATATTTGTAAATAATAAAACATTACATAATATTTTTTTTACTAATTTGTGCTATGTGAAGCTTAATATTATTGAGCTTTTAATTTTTTTTTAAAAGTAAAACATCTATTAAAGTACTAAGAAATATTTTGTAATTATTTTCTTCATAATTTATCAAGTTTAAATTTAGTAATGTTTCCTTTAAAATAGGGGTGGGCAACATACGTCTCGCGTGCCGGATCCGGCCCGCAGAGTGAAAATGACCGGCCCCCAAACCTTTTTTAATTTTAAATTGAATCCGGCCCGCGGACTACATTGATCCGGCCCGCAAGTGGATGATCCGGCCCGCTAAGCATTTTCAAAATTTATATAAAATCCGACCAGCCAATTTAATTATTACAAAACTTGTACAAAACCGTTTTTGAACTATTTCATTAAACAAAACTGTAAGACTTTGACCCTGAAAATGTTTGTTAAAATGGCTTATTATTTTGTGGTGATAAAACACTATTTTGTTATAGTATCTTATTCTGTTTGAAGTCAGTTGAAGTAATCCTTTCTCAAATTATCCAAAAGCAATTGTTTGCTGAGCTAATTTTGATAATCTTACCTACCATAATGTTTTCTTATAAAAAAGAAGTGTCAAAAATTGCTGTCTTTTCCAGATAAGTATTGAGTTGTTTTTTAAATGTTTAAAAAAGTAAAAAAAAAAAATTTCTTTTTAAACATCGACAATTGTTTTAGGTCAAACTGCTCAAATTTAAACTTTTGTCAAATGTTTTAAGTTTAGACTACCATTTGCACTTTTTCTGCTACTGTTTTTTCATAAAGGACTTTTTGATTAATTATATGGTTAAGTTTAGTGATGACCAATTGATGACAATAGTTCCACTTGATAATAAGTTTGGTCGTCTTTTTGCAGACTTTTAACAATTAAGTGAAGAATTAGACATTATTTCATCACCGTCGACGTTTGACACCGAAAATGTACTTAGTAATATTGTTAGAACTGTTGAACTTCAATGTGGCAGTACACAAAAAGAAAAGTTCAAAACTGAAAAATTGACAGATTTTAAGACTTACTTAACAAGTAAAAGTTTGTTAATTTAAAAAAGATGACAATGAAGTTATTTGTTCTGTTTTAGTCTACATATTTTTGCAAACAAACATTCTTAACCATGTATATAAACAAAAGTGTGCTGTGTTCAAATCTTACTTATACGAATTTGCAGTAATTACTGAGAATATCTACTTCAAATAAACTTCCAGATTTTAAACAACTTGTTAAAAACTTTTATGATCCAAAAATGTCTCATTTATTTCTTTTTAGTGTAATTATGCTTGCTAAATTCTTTAAACTTAACATTTAAAGTATAAAGTGACAGATTTATGTTTTAGTTTTTCGTTTAGTAATATTTTCACTAGTGAAATCGATTTTAATCTAAAAGTCTACTAAACTAAAATGTTTGTTATGTAAAAATATATATTTATTTCTTTTTTGTTTCAATATTTCGTTATTTTATGTCAGTACTCTTATTAAAGTATTTTAGGTGGACTGTTTGATTAATATTTTTAAAGTACAGAATTTAGTTAAATTTCGTAAGTTAATTATAACTTTTTGATATTTTGAAAGTAAAAGTGTTAAAATTTCAAGCCAAAGTAATTTGATACCTAGGCTTTACTGTTTTTTAAATAAGTTAATAAGAAAATTTGAAATCAAACATATAATTGTTGTTGCTTTTATAAGATTTTTAGATAGATTTTATGTATTATTTATCGAGTCAAAGTTTGTAAACTTCTAAAGATGACCATGGAACTAGTTGCGTTGTTCGATACTTCATACATTTAAAAACAAACATTTCCGACCATAAACATTAACAAGGATAAGCTATCTTCAAACCTAATCGGTTTGTCAGTGCACTTGCAGATTTTCCAAAACTTTCATGCAACTAGATTTAAACAACTCTAATACATGATCAACTTTAAGTGTTTCATCGAGATCTTTTATTTATTTATTTTTTGCTTTTTATGGTAAAACTGTTTATTATATCAGAATTATTTTTTGTTTTGTTTCTTTTATACATGCAAAAAAATGTAATGAATCTTCTTTAGCTTAATTAAATTAAATAACAGTAGTTTAATATTGAATTGTTTGTTAATTTTTGAAAAAATATTATCACTATAAACTTCAGGTAAGGATTTCCAAAATTAATTAATTTCGAATAGTTAGCAATTTTTTTATGTTTTAGTTTGAAATTTTAGGCTCGAGTAACTTTTAGTAACAAAATTATAATTTTTCTAGGACTAACTAGTATTAATTCGGTCCAGAGTTATAATATATATAGTTTTATGAATACTTAACTACATTTAACATAAAATTTCATACTTGAGAACCTTGGTAATTAATGTATTGATTCAAAATTCTGAAAAACCCGATCAATAAGAATCTAACCGGATCCAAATTTTTTTGAAATTAGCTTCCATTCGGATCCAGATCTTTGTCTAAAATTAGTATTTAGCCGGATCCGGATAGTATGTTTAAAATTGGTTCCGGATCTAAAAAAGGATCCAGCTGAATTTAAAAGATCACTAACTTGAAATGATCCGGCCCGCTGAGGACTATATTTTTCTGGATCCGGCCCGTCAACTATTTACGTTGCCCACACCTACTTTAAAATATACTATTTATTATTTTTATGTAGTGATAGCTTAAACTTTTAGATACAAAAAAAATCATAATGTAATGTTTAATAATTTCAAACTACAAGTTTACATATACAAATTACTCATGCAGAAACAAATATCCACTAAACTAAAAAATATAGTTTACTTTTATATTTTACAGTTAAGAACAAAAAAATTTGTACTTCATTCTTTGACAAAAATATTTAGAATATTTGGAAAAGATCAACAATTTATAAAAGTTTTAAAAATAACAAAAATATATACCATTTTGAAAACTAAACTTTAAATAATAAGATCATATACAATTTAATTTTTTTTTTAGCTTTATAAATTCAATACATTATTTATTTTTTGTATAGCTTTGTTCTTTCAACATTTTAACATTTACAATACATAACACATTAGAATTAAACAAATACAAATGTTTTACAATTGCAATTAACACTAAACATAGAATGCATAAAAATTCTAAATATTTATAAATGTTTTTTATTTTTCAGGAGCTTAACAATGATAAAGTTGTCAATGAAACTTAGTTTAAGTTTAGGAAAAATTATGCTTGGTTTCGCTTGAATATCTATAGCTATTTGTGCTTACAAGTTATCGTTTTTAGAGGAAGTTAAAAAAATTACTTCTGATGAAGATAATCATGAAAGTGGAAATGAACAAAATTATTGCACTGAAGACGATGTAAACAATGTCAAATCAACTTCAATTAGTAAGAATATACTTTCTAGTGTCATTGAAGCAAATGAAGGCAAAAATGAACTAAGAATAAGTTCTGAAGGAGCAGTAAGTCAAAAAGAGAAATCAAACTCGACAATAATATCAAATGATGAAGGTTGTGATGATGTCAGCGAAATAAACAAAAATCAAGAAATAGATGGTAGTTTAACACCTCCTAACGAAATTGTGAATTTTATTAGATCAGATGAATTTAATAAAGTTGAATTTGAAAATTATTTTTTTGAAGTTATAGATAACCAAAACTCGCTTCTTCTTCTTAAATTTCACAAGAATGAAATAGGAACAGTTATAACTGAAACAGAAATCGTTGATGTATCATTTGAAGTTATGATAAAGTTATGTGACAGAAGATTGCAGCAATTAGAACCTGATAGAAATAAGCGGTTTGCTGCGAAACCAAATGGCAGCTTTTAACCGTTACACCTCAGAGAGAAAAAAGAAAGAAGTTCAATAAATGTAAATATGTATTTAGTTTCATCAGCTCATTTTACGACAATTTAATCATTTATTTAGAAAAAAAACGTTGAGCTGAATACCCAGCTAATTACCTTAACCGAAGTGGACAGAGAAAAAGTTTTGGATGATTATTCGAAAATAGTTGACGACATATGTGAAAGTGTCAAAACTATAGATAACTTTATAAATGGAAAGTTTAAAGATTGTATTGATATCATGGTGAACGATTTAGAAGATTTCTTTTATAGAAGTCCAGAAGAAAAACTAGATTCTTATGTAACTGCAGTAAAAAGTACAAGTTAAGATGCAAAAACAAAACTAGAGGATTACTTTGAAAGTCTTGAAGTTCAAGTGAATTTATTATTTGAAAGTAAGTTACTGACGCATTTGGATAATCAACAGAAAAATCTGCAGCAAGCATTAATAGTACTAAAGAAAGATGAAACTGAATTTAAAGATAATACTAATTTGATTGACTTAAGAATCGAACAGCTAAAAGAAGTTATGATTGATGATTTACTCAACGAGTTGTTTAAATACGAAAATGATGAATGGAATTGATTGTCTACTGACTATTATCACACATATTCTTCTTTAAATAAATTATAAAATATCTATTGTTTTTATGGCCATTTCAGAGATGTATTAGAAAAAACCTATGATATAAAATCAATGTTAATTAGTGCTATTCATTTCGAATGTGAAGAACTGAATAACTTATCCGAAAGTATTACTTCATTAGTTAGCGCAGCTAAGGAACTACCCATTGAAACATATCATCTTATAATAAAAATAATTAACAGTTTGCTGAAACAAGTTATTGAGCTTTTTTGGTTATAGTTTTTCATACAAAACTTTGTTGGCAAATAGTTAATTAGAGCTGCTTTGCGTGTATCGTCATAAGTTTTTATAGTAGACTTCGTTATTTTTTGACTCTTATTTAAACATATATTTTAGTTATATTTACTATGTTTTTTCGTTTCAATTTATTTTCGATCATTAAACAACTTAATCCTTTAAAATTGTTGTTTTAATTAGTTTTCGTTATTTTGATTATTAAATAGTTATATAAATACTTTATTTTATTAGTTAGGAGTAGTTTCTTATTATTAATTATATTAAACTACATTTTATATTTTGTTAAAAAAAAGGAAATATATAAACGCGTAAGCTAGTAACTACATTATTACTAATATATATTTCTATTAATTACATTAGTGGTTTTTATAATTATATTGATGATTATGCATTTTAATTATTACTAATTTTCTATTACAATCAAAACTTTCATACTAAATTTAAACAGTAAAAGTCAAAATGGTCATCTAAAAAGGCCTGAAAAAATATTTAAAATTCATCTATACTTAAAAAAGAAAAAACATAAAAAAGGACAAAACATACTAAGTTTTCAGTTAATGAAACAATATAGGTTGTCTAAGGGTTTTTTTAACACAATAACAGAGTATAGCTGCAAATATTAAATTTTTTTAAATTGTTTTGAATTTAATTTTAATGAATGCACTTATGGGAATAAATTTAAGCTTACAAGTGTATAGTTTGTACATGAACTAAAATAAAGCATACAAATATTAACAAGAGTTAAGAAATGCAACCATATTAGTCTTAAAAATCTAAACTTAGATACTTCTATAGACTTTCATTATTTTTTTATTTTAAATGTATCTAATACGAACTTACCATCTGTTTTGTCTAAAGAACAATGTTTTTAACATTGCACGGCAAAAGACAACTCTGACGTCACTGATCAATGCCAGCAAATGGTTGCTTTATATTTATTAAATCCTATTTATTTAGTCTATATGTTTATAGTCATTTTGTTTCAAGTATGTAATTACATTGTTATTAAATTCAATTAATTTAACAAGGAATTATTCTTAATTTAAATATCTTATTATGGATGTGGTAAAATGCCCATTTCAAGTTTGTAATTCTATCGTCTTGAAATCTTATTAAGCAGATATTTTAAATTATATTTTATCCATGTTTTTTTGTCTCGATTTTATTTGCCATCAATAAAAAATTGAAACCTGAAGAAGTTCTTAATTAGTTTTTGTTATCTTAGTTATTAAGTAGTTATATAAACATTTTAATTCATTTGTTAGAAGTAGTTCCCTAGTAAAAAATTTTACTCGACTATATGTTATATATTATTAAAAAAAACTAATATGTATTAAGGGCAAGCTAGTTACTACATTATTACTGCTATATATTTCTAATAATTACATTCTTGGTTTTAATATTTAGTTGATTATTATTCATTTTAATTGTAACTTATTTTCTATTATTAGAAGAGGACAACAAAACTTAAGGCAATTTAAAATTAAACAAAAAGTCGAATAATTAGCTTAAAAAAAAAGAAAATAAAGTTTCTAAAACAACCATAATTAAATTAAAAATTATAATGAAGTTCTAAAGTAATTGAATAAAAACATACAATTTAACTTACTAAGAAAAAAATATAAGCTGCCTAAAGGGGTTCTCTTAACACTATAATAAAGTATAGCTGAAATGTAAAAAACGTTATAAATGTTTTAAACTAACTTAAATACAATTCACTTTTGGAAATATGTTTAAGCTAACAAGTGTGTAGTATTTACATTATTTAAAAAACAGTCAACGTTTACCAAAGTAGGAACAGTTGACATTAGAACTTAATAAAAATATTAGTGTTTAAAGTACGCTAGCAACTTACAGCACCAGTAATACCACTATATAAACAATGATGAAAAAATTATTTTAAACGCTTACTACAAAATTCATGTATAGAAAGATAAAATATAAAAGCAATAAAGAAATTAATGTTGTTTAATTTAAAATTATACTGATAAATAATGTTTTAATTTAATTTTTTAATCTTTTTATAAAATAGTTCAACTTTAATTTTAAAAATATTCTATTTAAAAACTTATTCTACAAGTACTTATAAATGTAAGCATACTAGTCTTATAAGTATAAACATAAACACTTCTACAGACTTTTACTGATGTTTTTGTTGGTCGTATTTAATACGAAAGTACTGGCTGTCTTGCCTTGTAAACACTGTTTTAAACGTTTTACGGCAAACGACGTTGCTGACGTCACTGATCAATGTCAGCAAATGGTTGCTGTGATGTATTATAATTTAGATGATTTTAATTTAATGTTTATACACTTTTGTTTCAGATAGTTACATTGTTAAAAATTCACTTTATTTAACAAGGAGTTATTCTTTATGTAAATATCTTACTATAAGTGGTTGAAGTGCTCAATTCAAGAATGCAGCTACCAAATGCCAGATGAAATATGTGAGTCAGTTTGCAGGATTCAGGATCTGTATAAAGTTGATAATGAAAAGAATTCTGGTTCATCAAAAAGTTTACCAATGCCAAATGAACCTCAACTGATTCGGCCTAGAGTGGGCCATGGGATAAGTCAAAATACATGGGTTGTTTCAACCCCAGTTGGGAGCCCAAACCCAAGAGTGACTAATTTCAAACTTTTTCTTCAAAAGCTAAATTTGTATGCTCGGTGAAATTTCCTGATTGACCCCTTGATTAAAGCTATTGGAAAAATATTATTTAAATTTTAAACTTACAGCTAACTGCTTTCATTTAATATAAACTATTCATTTTTCGAAATATTTTGTTGTTTTTATTAAAGTAAGCACGATAAAATTCTAGCAATTATAATATGAAGATCTAAAAGCATAAAGGAAAAAATTCATTTAAATAGAAATATTTTACGCCACTATTTGAACTGATAAAAATTAGGTTAAAGTTATATGATCTAATAAAGTTGCACTTTGCTAGTAGATCGAAATATGATCTTATAAGTTTTTAACTGTCTATGGTAGACACTAATTTAGTAACTGATACAAAGTTCTTTTATGTAAAGTTGATAATTTTAAAAGTATGCAGATTTATAAAATAAAGTAAAAATAATTTTACGGTAGTACATTTAGCAAAACTATGTGTTTAGTATTACATATGTGTTAACTTAATACTTGTTTTAACGAAACAGTTTAAACAACTTAATTTACTTAAGCTTCCTAATCAAGACGAAACCGGTTTTAGCGTTGAAACTGGACGACCGCTTGTTTTCTGATGATTGAATTGATATAAAACCTTGCAGCTTAGTATTTGAGTCAAATTGTTTTCTGTGAAAATTTAAAACGTTATTTTTCAATTAAAGTAACTTTCTAAAAACTATTTGACTAGATATTGCATCATGAGACTTACGTGGTTTATAAAACTGTTACAATGAAAATTGTATAGGCAATAAATAAAAATAATTCTGTCTTAAATACTCAGTTTCTTCATATTTTACATTAATTACAATATGTATTGTGTCTTAAATAACATGGTAGGTCTTAAAATATTAATAACGGAATACTTGATGTAAACTGTCTATTGGAGACAGCTACAAACACTAAGGTTAGTGTAAAGCAGACATTTGTAGAATTTAGTAGTAGAATTTGTAGTTATTAGTCACATTATGTATTATACTAGTTTGATACAATTACATTCTAATAACTACTTATCAATTGTAATTCGTTTGCAACAAAATAAAATTATTTAAAAAATAAATTTTATTTTATTTTTTTGAACAAATTTACACAAAATTCATAAATATTTATTTAAAACAACTTCGTTTATAAAACATACTTAAGGCTAGTTTTATATAACTATTTTCAGCGATTTTTTTTTAAGTTTTTTACTTTTATTGAAATAACACCTTTAATTAGGTAACAACTGATACATTATTTAATAATTGTAAAAAAAAAATTATTGATAAAACAAAAAACTTGAAAAATGAGCAAGTTTTTACGACTAACCTACTTAAAAGAAATTAATTTACTGTCCGCTTGAGACAGCAAAAAACTTTTATGACAAGAGACGAGTTTAGTTTGAAGAATGTTACTTTAACTTAAGTTTCATTTATCAACTAGTTTTTGTTAGTTTGAATTATTACGTCATATGTATATACTTCAGTCATGCAAACCTTTACTGAATATCATGATATTTAAGTTAAGACTAATGTTTTTTACAAATATAATCCTCTATTTTACAGATCAGGGCCAATTATTTACTTAAAAAGTGAACAAATTAACAATTGTGTTTGCGCCAACCAGTAGAGTTTAAAAACTTATCAATTTTCTTACCAAAACAGTCTATTAGCTTTTTCACTTGTTTTTCAACTACTCCCTAAGACTCTTAGTTTTTTATCAAATTAGGTTATATAATAATATAGTTTTAAAAAAAATTAGTTCTTTTTTGGTTACTAAAGAATCAACAGTTTTGTAAATTTAAATTATAATTAAAAAACTACTTTTTTCGTAATTAATAAAAAATTAGGTTATTGAAATCCACTTTTACATAAGGGTGTCCCAAAAATATTTATATAAACACATTACTAATAACAACATTTATAATTAAGTAAAAATACTTTTAAAAAACTGTAAGAAAACAGATTTTTAGTTTTTTCTTATCAAGTAGTCTTATTCATAGACAAAAAAAATGTTTTATTTCATTATTTAGGTCAAAAATTTCAAAACGTATTTTTTTTTAAGTTTCCTCTCTGAAATATGTTTTTGATATAATAAAAGTAATGCTTAAAAATTTTTTAATAAATTTATCTCAAAATAAAGAAAAGTTCAAATAACTTTATATTTAACAAAATTCTGTAAAAAATTGACATTTACAATATTGTTTTATATACACTTGTTTTGAATCAGAATTTTTTATAAAAGTAGTTTTATAGGCACATAATCAGAATTCTGAGAACACTGAGGATACCGCAGGATGTGTTGAAATTTTTTAAAATGTTATTATGACTCAATAGAGCTTAAGATAACTAAAAATTATTTAAGGTTTTTTTTGTTTTCAAACTGAGGTTGAAACAAGATAGTTTTGTTTTAGACTAGGGATAGTTTAAATATCTAAAAATATCAGAACATTTTATTTATAGGTTTTTAATGACATTCAGTTGATTTAATATCAGTTATTTTTATTTTATAACCAAAAGTTTAAAAATTTAATTTTTTTTAAATTTTGAAAAAAAAGAATTAAAGTCTTTTATAATCTAGAAATGACTAAGCGTAAATAATATTAAACTCTATTTTTTTTTATACTCAAGTTTGTTAATAAGACAGTTTTTTTCTTGCTGTTTTCATATAAAGTGCTTGACTAAAAGTAAAACTAACACATACTGACAAGCTTACTTACGTCACAAGGGTTTTAGAAATAAAAATTATTCAAGTGTAAGTATATTACAAAATGTACTAAATTAATATTAAGATCTTTTTTAAAAACCTTTAATCGTACACCAAATTTCAAAAGGCACTGCAAAGCCACTAAAAGTATATGTAACTACTTGGAAACATTATCTTAATAGTGTTTTATTAGTTTTGGTATCCCTAAAATTAAGTATTTAATTTCTTCAAGAGTTTTTGTTGTCTAAAATTAATTAAAGCTCATAGTCATTCTAATATTATATTTTAATGATTTATTTTTGTATATTTATCGATCAAATCCCACCCAAATCAAATCCAACCCGCACAAATCCAACACGAATTAAACACCGACCAAATAAGTTTCCTACCTATCAATTCCCTCACGTTCAATTCCCATAAAGGTAAATTATCACTCGAATGAATTTTTATTCGACTCAATCCAGTTCATAAATATTTCAAATAAAATAATTATCAAACTTTATATCTGTTCTACGGTTAGTTCAGATCTTTAGTTTTATACATAAGTTCCAACCCGTTTAAATTTTGTACATGTAAAGTTTAGAAGAAAGATTGATTATAAATTTCAGTTAAGTTCCATTCTTTTTAGATTTAGATGTTCTTCCTGGATTTTAATGAGAGAAATCATTAATTTAACAATTTTTTATGTTTTTCATTTTTAATAAGCTGTACCTAACTGCAGGGAGTGTTTAGACTGGTTACCTGGAGCCTGTGCGACCATGAAATAAGACGAAAAAGAAAAAAAGAAAGTTTCGTTTATTAACCAAAAAAGCTGTTTATCAATAAACTTTTACTTGTTTCGTTTGTGCTTTCTTTCCAAAATTGTAAATGTTAAAACAACGAGTATTAAAAATGCTTTATCAACCAGATGCAATAACAAAATGAAAACACTTTATTTTATCGTAAAAAAGGTTTGTTTTTGTGATATGCGCTTATAAGGAAAAGCTTTATTTTATTTTTATTGTGTCATAAACGGCTTATAATATTTGAAACTTTGTTTGTAAAGAATACTTTTTATTAATTTATGCGTTATTTACAACTATATATTGCAACTTTACTTCTAACTACATATTCATTAAAGTTATACATGCTAATTTAAGCACATCTATTAGCATGTTATATTTATAACGTGTGTTTTTTATTATTATTCCAGTTTTGATTCTTATACATTAAAAAAGACCTTAGACTTTACAAAACTATTCAAACACGACCTCTACTTAATGACATTACTACATGTTCTTTAATTTTCCTATTATTAATTTTAATTAAAAAACACTTAATTATTTTATTAATACCTATATTGGTAGCAATGGTGTTGACGCTTAACCACCATTGTTTCTTATTACTTTTTGGAATGTCAATGAAAGAACGCTTTCAAACTGCTTTAGGACTAACAATTGTATGGAGGGTTGGCACAGAAAGTTCAAAGCTGTCATGCAGTGTGCCAAACCTGGAGTGTTTAAATGTATTTCTAAATAAATGAACGAGCAAAAAAGTCAAAGCAATCAATTCGAAAGATTGAACTCGGGTGAATCTCATAAAAAGAAACAGAAAAAACACAAAAACCTTGACGAAAGATTAAAATCAATTGTAACCGGGCACAACAAAAAACTATTATGGAATTTACGGAGGTTTTGCACATAACCTTAATTAATTATCATCTGTATTAGTTTTTGTTTACTTTACGTCTTAAATTCTTTTTTTTAGAAAGTTTTTTGATAATTATTTTAGTTATTAACATATAGTATTTTTTTGTTTTCATAATGTTGAACTTTAGTTATATTAAAAATGTAAAACTTTGTAAAAAAAAAATAATTGATCGTTAATGCTATGATCAAGTTGAATCAATTTTTATAAAAGGTATTTAAGCCCATAACTTTAACTTATTAGTATCTGAATAAGTTTTCGTTCGTTAAGAATCTTTTTTATTTACAAAATTATTGATAATTTGTCTGGCTATTAATATATATTCAATTTTTCAGCTCTCCATTTTCAACAATCTTGATATTTACTACTTTAAAAATGTAGAACACAAAAAAAATTTATAAGTTTTTTAGTGCTATTTATTCAGTTGAATCAATTTTTATATAAGCCAATAACTTAAATCTTGTAGTATCTATGTCAGTTTTCGTTTTTGTTCGTTATTAAATTCTTTTATTTATGAAATTGGTTAATAATATTTATAATTATAAATCTTTAACTAATTCTCATACTACATTCTTAAAGAAGATAAATTTATTGAAAGTGCTTTTAACATACATATACTAGTATCAATTTTTTAAAAGTACTATAGCGGTAGATATTAGGTTATAATATTTTTTAAGAGGCGTTTAGAAATAGCATAAAGGACTTTTGATAAATATGCTTTTAAACATATTTTAAATTAAATTGAATTTAAATTATACAGCAAGACAAATATATTTTACCCTGTATTATTTTAAACATCTACATCACTCTTTGTGTACAGTAATATGTTATTAGTTGTTTATTTTTTTTATTTTAATTCATCTATTTTCATATAAATAATAAAACATCTGTTTTAGAAAAAAATCTTAATAGTTACAATAAAAATAAGCTCGTTTTTAGGTAGATATAGTATACAACTGATTTAGTTGGTTTAAATACTAAGACTTAAAAAAAATTAAATAAAAACTGAATAAAACTTTTTTGAATAAAAAATATTTTTTTAAAAGACCAATTTTTCTATAATAAGCTATTCGCGCCGCAGGCATCAAATACTTAAAGTTGTTGTTAACTTAAACTTAGGAAGTATTATTTTAAACATGAAATATGAAACATTAAGCTTAATTAAACAACATGTTTTGTAAAATTGCACTTAAAAAAATTAATCCGAGCAATATTAATTTCTATAGTCGTTACAAAGGTAGATTTAGTTGGACATTAATCAGTTACCGTAGAATACTTTGTTATAAAAAATAGTTCGGATATTGAAAAAACTTGAGTTTGCTTTTAACTTGATTTGGACTGAATTTTATTAGCCGTAAAAGCATTTTACAAAAGATAGGCTAGTTTTCCTTGCCGGCCGTTAACACTTAAAAAAATCTAGTAATCAACGAACAAAATTAGTTTAGGTGTAGAGTTTAATAAAATAGGCATTATTATAATTTTTAAACTCTAAAGTTCTTTTTAAAGAAAACTAAACATAGTTGTACAGAGTTATATTATTTTGTTGTTTTACTTAATTACAAAAACTAAAATATAATTAAGTGTTAATTTCAATTGTTCCAACTCATACAAAAAAAATAATTGAAAACAAATTAGTTACCATGATAGAAAATGGTTCCGATACTAAAAACTTAATTATTATTAAAACCTGATCTCGGTTAAACTTTAATAACAATGATAGCATTTTACAAGTAACAGAAGAATTTTCTGTTGCTCGCAAGTCGTAATTATATAATTATCGTAGTTATCATCAAACAAATCTGACATAAACTAAAAACATGATTACATAAGCAACAGTAACAATTTTAACTTAAATAAAAAAATCGTTTTTACCTTACTAATTTCATATTTCAAATGATTTAAAAAATACTTAATAAACAATTTTAATGTGAGTTTCAAACGTATTAAAACTTTTACTTCGTACAAGAATAAATATAATCGGGTTTGATAATATAATGGGAATTGACCGGGTATGAGTTATGTGAATGGGAATTGATTCGGGTTGGAATCTACTCGGGTAGGAACTGATCGGGTGGGATTTGATTCGGGTTTGAATTGTGCGGGTGGGAAAAGATCGGGTGGGATTTGATTTGGGTTGGAATTTATCGGGTGGGAATTTTGTGCGGGTTCGAAATGAACGGTTCCAAGCTTGACTATAGAATTAAGTTATAAATAAAATGAAAGCTATAAATTACTATAGAATGAAAAAAATTAGCAAAAATTTTGAACAAAAATTTCTACTTCAAAAAGATTTGTAATTAAGAATTAATTACAAAAACCAATAATTTTTAAAAAATAGTTTTGTATAAAATACGTTATTTTCCGCATATTATTTTTTAAATTTACTCTTGTAAAAACTAAAATTCTACTTCTTTAAAAGCACTACATTGTCTTTTTTGATTTTTATAGAATTAATTTTTATTAACCTTTAAAATATAATTTGAATTGTTGTGTGTTTAAGATTTAAATCGTTGATCAAACTTAAAATAAATATTTTATTGTCAATTTTCAGTTTATTTTTTTAGTTAACGCCTTAAAATTATTATGCATTAAAATGTTCTTCAGAAAAAATCATTCCGAAAAGAAAGCTTTGTCAAAAGTTTAAAGCAATCAGTGATAAAAATTTGTATTAGAAATTTTAATTGTAGAATGAATTTAAATAAAACTTTAAAAGCAGAGACATTAAAGATATTTAAAGTGAACATTAATGAAACATTTAAAACAAAATGATATGTAAAAACTACTGTCTACTTAAGATATTAAAACTTCAATTAAACTCAAACCTTAAACTTTAATGTGGCTATATTAATTTAAAGAACCTTTTTATAAAGTTTTATTAATCATTTATACGTATTTAATAGTTCTTTTTCAAACAGTTTAAACTACAGTTCTACAAGTTGTCTTAGAACCTGCTTTATTTTTGATACGAACTCTAGGAAATAACCAAATAATAAATTAGGTTCTGATAAAAATAAAGCTAAACAGAAATCAAGAGACTAATTTACTGTCTGCTGGAGACAGTTAGAAACTTTGAAATTTAATTTAAATATATGAAAAACTTTAATATAATTTATAATAAGTTTTTGAGCTAGGTTTTGTTAGTCTAAATAACAACGTCACATGTTTTTAATTAAGTTACTGTGTTCTTAATATTGTTTACATCTTTAATAGGAGATAATATTTTAAATGAATTACAAATACTTTTTCAAGTTACAAAAATCAGATGCATGTATAAACATGATGTAAAACAAAAGTAAACAATAAATTTAACAAACTAGACAAAACTTTTGAGTTAGGAAACGCTAAAACAGCCTAAGCTTGTAACACCTGAATTACACGAAAAATTTTAAAGAACAAATTTACTGACTGCAGGAGACAGTAACAAACTCAGAACAAGTAGATTTTTTAGATTGCTTCTTTAATTTATCTAATTATTTTTTGAATAATATTTAAAGCAAATGTTTGTTAATTTTTACTACGACATCACATATATCTTGTAAATCACTTAAAATAAAACAAATAGTAAATAAAATTACAATCAAACGAAAAAAAAAACTTAAAATTAATTTGCTTCGAATTTATTTATATTTTTCAATTACCTTAAGGGTTCTTTTCATGTTTTTTAGTATTTTTCCAAAAGTAGATTTTCCTTTAGCGCGTTCATTTGCAAGCAACTCCCATATATCAGTCATTTTATTCAATATTTTAAATCGCATTCGCAAACGTCCTTAAAACATAATTTTTGACGACCACATTTGCATTTGCCGACAACCAAATCGCAATAGAACAAAGAACTTCGGGTTGCTCAGCACTCATCCTCAGAATGTGACTAAACCAGCAAAGCTTGCGCTGACTGAGGGTAAACTACATGAGGTGGTAATACTAGTATGTCTCACTCAACACTTTCTCTTCGGTAATATTTTTTGTTATGCGATTCTAAGGACGCAGCAAAGGCATCGTAGCTGCAAGATACTGATTTTATTCTTCTGCACGCTAGACAATGTCCATGTTTTACTACCGTATAGCAGAATACTGCATATAGGGGAATTCATTAAAATAATTCATACATGAATTAAACTTTCAGTGTTAAATGATGATTGTATAAAAATCATAAGATGTAACAAAATTGTGTGAAGTATCAACTTAAACTAACTTAAACTTACTAAAAAATATATTATAAATTAAAAAAGCGTTTTGTATTTTAATCAGTTGATTTTTTATAAAATTTTGTAGCTGTCTTCAGTAAACAGCAAATAAGTTAACTCTTTAAATTTGCTTTTTCATAGATATTTAGTTATAAATATTTCAAGCACAGTCTGCTTCTTCATTAGTACTAATTTTGACTAAGATACAAGTGTGCTTGCCTTTACCTTGTTTTTTTATGTCGCAAAGTTCTTAGCGCTTTCTAGAAGGCAATGAATTACTTAAACATGTGTTGATTTTATTTTAATGTTTCGCATTTTAATTCAAATATGATTATTTATAATAAAAAGAACTCAACTTTTAATCTAATAAACTAATATGTATTTTGCAGTGTTAAACAAGTAAACACAGTTTTATGGAGTTCTGTAAAATGATAATTAAAACAATTTTTCAGTAAAGTAAACGTTTTGTTTTAAGTTTTTTACAGGAAAAACTACCGTAGCAATTGTTATTAATGTATATTTTAACGAATTTACTTCGCAAGGATCTGTTTTAACAAAATGTTAGCTTGAATTTTTAAATATTTTTTCTAAATCGTATATAAGTATATATATATTAAAGCTTTTATGAAAAGTTCTGGCTGATAGTGCTCGACAAAATGAGTTAAAGCTAACTAAAACTAAATAAAGCTAATTAAGGAGTACATGAAGTTTTATAATTCATAACGTCTAATTTATCAGAAGAATTTTAATAAAAAATGTAATATAATTATAACTATTGTCTACTAAAAACTAAATAAACACACTTATTTGAAGTACTTGTTACAAAAAAGCACATCTTAATTTCTGTGCTTTTACTTTTATTCCTGGAATTTTTAACGTAAGTTTTACCTCTCGCGAGACCTGTAAACTTATTTAGAGTGTTAATTTAATTTTCTAACGTAGCCCCTTAAAAAAAGTTAAGCGATACAATTATTATTTTGAAAATATGATTAATGAAACTACTTTGTTTAAATACATAGAAATGTGCATAGTTTTGCATGAAAACTAAGCAAGTTTTATCAACAAAGCGCATAATACTAATTAAAAAAAGATGAAGCAATCTTATGCTAGTACTGATCAGTCACATACGCAATAATTTAAAAGAACAACGGCAAAAGCTGTATCTAATTTATAAGCATACCGTGTATTGTTTACTACACATTCTTAACTAGTTTGTTGTTTGTTATCAAAATACTTTAAGTAAACAATTACCACCTTGTGAAAATTTAAATCTAAAGTGTTTGTAAAAAATAAAAACTTTTGATAACTAAACATTTGCCACATCATTATTTAAACCGACAAACATTAACTGAAAAGAATAGTATAAATAAAGAAAGAATGAAACCAGTTAACTGTTTTCGTGTCTCAAACATTTGTAGCTGTCTCCTGCAGTAGTAAGTTAATTGTGTCTTAAAAAATACTAGTTTTATTGACTGCTTATCATAAATAATTTTTGTAATAGTCTCTTAGTTACATAAAACCAAATTTACAGTTTCTTATTTATCTAAAAAAGTATTTAAATAAAAATTTCTATACTGAAAATTTGTAAAGCTCTATTTTTAATATGTAAGTTTCTACAAAATAATAAATATTCTTTTCAAAAAGAGACTTAAATCTTTGTTTTAAAAAATAAAAAAAAATGTTTTCTTGGCCAATACTGATTTTTTATTTCTAAATGTGCTTATTTTATCAATGTTTAATATAACATTGCTTTGCAAACACTGTAATATTTTGGATTCACGTTTATTGTCAATAAAAAACTAAAGTAAAAACTAAATCAAAGATGTTGATATAAAGTCATTTAGTAATGTTTTATACCTTTTTATTACAACTTAACAAATTAAACTTCAATGTTATTTAAATATTCACTATGTTTAGAAAGTATATAAAGACATATAAAACTAATCAATTTTTTAAAAGAGATATATTTCTTAACAGTTGACTTTATGTAAAAAATGTAACAAACTTTGGTCGTAGCCTTATAATTTAATACTAATTATTTGGTAAAGTTTAAAACAATTATGCTTATTTTGTACAGCAAATAAAGTTAGCAAAAAGTTTAATGCTAGTTTTAATTGTCTAACTAAATGAGTTTATTAAATTAATCATTACAAATACCTTAAAATTTTGCTACAGTTTAAAAAAACAGTGTACAGACTATTTAATAAAGGATAACTGATTAGCATATTTCTCACTAATTTAGCTAAGAAAGTTAAAATTAAAGTTTAAATTATTTTCTTTTCTGGAAATACTACAACACAATTTCCTTGTTTTTTGAAAGTAAGTATATTTATATTTCATTTGAATTACTTATTTTGTTTATTTCTTACAAAAAAATTACCAAATCATTTTTGCTTTGGGATTAGTTGCATACTTTTTATCGGTTTTACGTGAATAAAGTATTTTTTTACAAGAAGTTATAAATTTACACAATCAATCAGTATAACTCAATGATAATTATTAAAACATTTTTTTTTTTTCAAATTTGTATCTTAAACAAAATAAAGATGTTTTATGTAACAGACTCAAAACGTATCTTAACTTTTATATAATAAAACTTTTAATTTGAGTTTTAACGTTAATTTATCACACTTCAAAGCTTAACTTAAGTACAAATATAAACTTTTAATAGCTTTAAATGCCAAGCATAAGAGAAACAGAGAACAAAATATATTAAAACCTGTTCACGAAATTCTTCAATAAACAAAGCTTTAAAAAACAAAACTCATAAACGAAGTTAATATGATAAACTTAGTTTGATCCATTGCTTTTTCTTTGTTTTCATAAATTTTTTCTGTATTTATTTAGTTGTTTAAAACAACTTATACTTACTTTAGCCTTTTCGTTTATTTCATGTCAACGTTAATTTTTTAACGTTTTTATCACTAACTACTACTAGTAGTTGTTTTTATAGTATATATATAAAATAAACATATTACTTAAACATTTTGTAAAAAAATTTCTTAATACTAACAGACAAACTATACAAACTTTGAAAATTGAATGCTATTTCTAGGTGGTTTCTAGCTTACTGATAATTACTATTTTATAAAAAAGCTCATAATTGATTAACAGTTTTGAAAGAAGCTTGATTACTTTAAAATTTTGTTTTATCAACATTTTTTTTCTCGCAACTTATTATAAATTTACATCAATCTTTGTGGTAGTTTATTTGAATAGAAAATTTAAAGTTTGTTTCGAGTATTTTCGATTTTAATAGGAGATTAGTTAACTTATGAATCGCTTCCTTTAAGAAATTTCTTAAAATGATACTTAGTAATGTTTTTAGCAAATGTATTTTTGAGTTATTTTATCGTTAAACATTAAGAACTTTGTTTAAAAAAAATCTCTAGAGAAAAAAAGTATTCAAGCAAAATACTTAACACTAAGCATAATAAAGATTATTATATAAGTAAATAAACAGTCGTAAAGCTCAATTTTACTTTTGTTAGTATACGCGACTTAACCATATACAGGATTTAATAAACCATTAATAAATCAAAATTAATTTTGCACAGTCATAAAGAAAAGTTTATGGGATACAAAGGTGAGCAAAAATTTTAGTTTTTATATGTCAAATGTATATACTGAACTAAAAAACCTGTTTGTTTAACTTTTAACATAATGATTGGTAAAAAAGACATTTTATATTGACTTCTTATAAACCATATTGTTCAGAAATAATTTTTTTTATATGTGATTAAGCTTGAAAGTGAACTGACAATAGATACATTGTCTTGTAACCTTTGTTAGATTTAAAATATGTACTCAAATTTATTTTGAATCATGACATTATAATTTTTTACAAACAGGAAACAGAATACTTTAAAAAAACTTCATTTGAACTAATTTTTAAAAATACTGCCCATTAAGCCAAACAGCAGATTATAAATGTTTTTCTAATATACTTTAGTTTATTTTGTAGTTTGTGTATTAAAGTCTTAAATTGGTGTATATTAAAGGTATACAATTTTATTTATACAACTCCTTATAAAAATTGGATTTTAATAATGAAAATAAAGTAAAAAATAGTTATTAAAAAAACGTATTAACAATAAGTAACATCAATAAAATGAAAATAGTAAATAAAAACGAAACGAAAAAAAATAAAAACTTTGAACCAAGGAAAGCGAAGTTAAAGGTTTAAATCTAAATTGTTGTACAAAGCTTGAAAAATAAAATGTTATCTAATACTAATGCTAAAGTAATTTTGATCAGTATACTAAGCATTTAAATTTGTTAAAAAAAAATATATTTAAAACTTTTGGGGTTTAAACCAAAACCTCAATTATTTAAAAAATAATTTTAGTTTTAATTTCACAAAATATATTCAACTGACAGTTTTTATTGTTTTTAACGAAACAATTATAATTAATTTATTTTATCCAGATAATTTTTTTGTTTAGCTTCGACAAGTAATTTTAAAAAAATAACAAATACTTACAAACATTACAAAAATTTAGTTAACAAAAATAATTTTTGTTAGTACTCCAGTTTTATTTTTCTATCTTATAAATTACTCTAAAATTTTTCTACGCTCAATCCATTTGATAAAAAACAATAATTGTTTTCAAAAGTGTGAAAAGAAAGTATTAATTCTTTTTAAATATAAAAAGCTTAAAAATAAAAAAACTAAATAATACGTTTTTTTAATTCATGTGCAAAAACTAATTACCTTTTAATTTTTTTTTAATTTTATTACTGACTTATACAAAACTAGTTTAAATACTTTTTTAAGCTAAAGTTTTTTAATTTTAATTTATATATTTGTATTGTTGTATCAAAACTTTTTCTTTGTTTTTCATCCTATTTGAAAATACATATTATATGAACAACAAAGTTTACTTTTATCAAAAACTGTGATTTTTAATTTAAAATCTATTATACTTCACTTTTAAACTAGTTATAAGTAGTATTGTTGTAGGGTTACCCAATAAAAAAAAATCTGATAAATTATTTATTTTACTATTGTAGACTTAAACTTCCGGGTTGAAACCTTACCGATTGTAGTATTTTCTAACTAAATTAACATCAATGACATAAATAAATTTATTGAAACACGAGTATATGACAGTATTAAACTAAAACTATACTTAAGTACTAAACTATATTTGTAACTAATAAAACATTAAAAGTAAAGTAATTGAATAATAACATTAATGAATTCATGTAAAGTAATTGAATAATAACATACAATTTAACTTACTAATAAAAAAATACAAGCTGCCTAGAGGGGTTTCTTAACACTATAATAGAATATAGCTCAAATGTAAAAAACGTTATAAATGTTTTAAATTATCTTAAATACAATACACATTTGGAAGTATATTTAAGCTATATACGTTATTTAAGTTTATAGTATGTACGTTATTTAAAATTCAGTCAACGTTTACCAAAGTAGGGACAGTTAACATTAGAACTTAATAAAAATATATAGTGTTTAAAGTACACTAGCAACTTACAGCACTAGAAAATACCACTATATAAACAATGATGAAAAAATAATTTTGAAAATAAAAACGCTTACCACAGAGTTCATGTAGAGGAAGATAAAATACAAAAGCAACATAGAAATTAATGTTGTTTAACTTAAAAATATACTGATATATAATGTTTTAATTGAATTTATAATGTAAGCATACTAGTCTTATAAGTATAAACATAAACACTTCTACAGACTTTTACTGATGTTTTTGTTGGTCGTATTTAATACGAAAGTACTGGCTGTCTTGCCTTGTAAACACTGTTTTAAACGTTTTACGGCAAACGACGTTGCTGACGTCACTGATCAATGCCAGCAAATGGTTGCTGTGATGTATTATAATTTAGATGATTTTAATTTAATGTTTATACACTTTTGTTTCAGATAGTTACATTGTTAAAAATTCACTTTATTTAACAAGGAGTTATTCTTTATGTAAATATCTTACTATAAGTGGTTGAAGTGCTCAATTCAAGAATGCAGCTACCAAATGCCAGATGAAATATGTGAGTCAGTTTGCAGGATTCAGGATCTGTATAAAGTTGATAATGAAAAGAATTCTGGTTCATCAAAAAGTTTACCAATGCCAAATGAACCTCAACTGATTCGGCCTAGAGTGGGCCATGGGATAAGTCAAAATACATGGGTTGTTTCAACCCCAGTTGGGAGCCCAAACCCAAGAGTGACTAATTTCAAACTTTTTCTTCAAAAGCTAAATTTGTATGCTCGGTGAAATTTCCTGATTGACCCCTTGATTAAAGCTATTGGAAAAATATTATTTAAATTTTAAACTTACAGTTAACTGCTTTGATTTAATACAAACTATTCATTTTTCGAAATATTTTGTTGTTTTTATTAAAGTAAGCACGATAAAATTCTAGCAATTATCATATGAAGATCTAAAAGCATAAAGGAAAAAATTAATTTAAATAGAAACATTTCACGTCACTATTTAAACTGATAAAAATTAGGTTAAAGTTATATGATCTAATAAAGTTGCACTTTGCTAGTAGATCGAAATATGATCTTATAAGTTTTTAACTGTCTATGGTAGACACTAATTTAGTAACTGATACAAAGTTCTTTTATGTAAAGTTGATAATTTTAAAAGTATGCAGATTTATAAAATAAAGTAAAAATAATTTTACGGTAGTACATTTAGCAAAACTATGTGTTTAGTATTACATATGTGTTAACTTATTACTTGTTTTAACGAAACAGTTTAAACAACTTAATTTACTTAAGCTTCCTAATCAAGACGAAACCGGTTTTAGCGTTGAAACTGGACGACCGCTTGTTTTCTGATGATTGAATTGATATAAAACCTTGCAGCTTAGTATTTGAGTCAAATTGTTTTCTGTGAAAACTTAAAACGTTATTTTTCAATTAAAGTAACTTTCTAAAAACTATTTGACTAGATATTGCATCATGTGACTTACTTGGTTTATAAAACTGTTACAATGAAAATTGTATAGGCAATAAATAAAAATAATTTTGTCTTGAATACTCAGTTTCTTCATATTTTACATTAATTACAATATGTATTGTGTCTTAAATAACATGGAAGGTCTTAAAATATTAATAACGGAATACTTGATGTAAACTGTCTATTGGAGACAGCTACAAACACTAAGGTTAGTGTAAAGCATACATTTGTAGAATTTAGTAGTAGAATTTGTAATTATTAGTCACATTATGTATTATACTAGTTTGATACAGTTACATTCTAATAACTACTTATCAATTGTAATTCGTTTGCAATAAAATAAAAGTATTTAAAAAATAAATTTTATTTTATTTTTTTGGATAAATTTATACAAAATTCATAAGTATTTATTTGAAACAACTAAAACAACAGAAAAAGTTTGTAGAAGTGTCTATGTTTATACTTATAAGACTAGTATGCTTACATTATAAATTCAATTAAAATAACAGTACATTATTTATCAGTATATTTTTAAGTTAAACAACATTAATTTCTATGTTGCTTTTGTATTTTATCTTCCTCTACATGAACTCTGTGGTAAGCGTTTTTATTTTCAAAATTTTTTTTTCATCATTGTTTATATAGTGGTATTTTCTAGTGCTGTAAGTTGCTAGTGTACTTTAAACACTATATATTTTTATTAAGTTCTAATGTTAACTGTCCCTACTTTGGTAAACGTTGACTGAATTTTAAATAACGTACATACTATAAACTTAAATAACGTATATAGCTTAAATATACTTCCAAATGTGTATTGTATTTAAGATAATTTAAAACATTTATAACGTTTTTTACATTTCAGCTATATTCTATTATAGTGTCAAGAAACCCCTCTAGGCAGCCTGTATTTTTTTATTAGTAAGTTAAATTGTATGTTATTATTCAATTACTTTACATGAATTCATTAATGTTATTATTCAATTACTTTACTTTTAATGTTTTATTAGTTACAAATATAGTTTAGTACTTAAGTATAGTTTTAGTTTAATACTGTCATATACTCGTGTTTCAATAAATTTATTTATGTCATTGATGTTAATTTAGTTAGAAAATACTACAATCGGTAAGGTTTCAACCCGGAAGTTTAAGTCTACAATAGTAAAATAAATAATTTATCAGATTTTTTTTATTGGGTAACCCTACAACAATACTACTTATAACTAGTTTAAAAGTGAAGTATAATAGATTTTAAATTAAAAATCACAGTTTTTGATAAAAGTAAACTTTATTGTTCATATAATTTATATTTTCAAAAAGGATGAAAAACAAAGAAAAAGTTTTGATACAACAATACAAAAATATAAATTAAAATAAAAAAACTTTAGCTTAAAAAAGTATTTAAACTAGTTATGTATAAGTCAGTAATAAAATTAAAAAAAAATTAAAAGGTAATTAGTTTTTGCACATGAATTAAAAAAACGTTTTATTTAGTTTTTTTATTTTTAAGCTTTTTATATTTAAAAAGAATTAATACTTTCTTTTCACACTTTTGAAAACAATTATTGTTTTTTATCAAATGGATTGAGCGTAGAAAAATTTTAGAGTAATTTATAAGATAGAAAAATAAAACTGGAGTACTAACAAAAATTATTTTTGTTAACTAAATTTTTGTAATGTTTGTAAGTATATGTTACTTTTTTAAAATTACTTGTCGAAGCTAAACAAAAAATTTTATCTGGATAAAATTAATTAATTATAAATGTTTCGTTAAAAACAATAAAAACTGTCAGTTGAATATATTTTGTGAAATTAAAACTAAAATTATTTTTTAAATAATTGAGGTTTTGGTTTAAACCCCAAAAGTTTTAAATATATTTTTTTTTAACAAATTTAAATGCTTAGTATACTGATCAAAATTACTTTAGCATTAGTATTAGATAACATTTTATTTTTCAAGCTTTGTACAACAATTTAGATTTAAACCTTTAACTTCGCTTTCCTTGGTTCAAAGTTTTTATTTTTTTTCGTTTCGTTTTTATTTACTATTTTCATTTTATTGATGTTACTTATTGTTAATACGTTTTTTTAATAACTATTTATTACTTTATTTTCATTATTAAAATCCAATTTTTATAAGGAGTTGTATAAATAAAATTGTATACCTTTTATATACACCAATTTAAGACTTTAATACACAAACTACAAAATAAACTAAAGTATATTAGAAAAACATTTATAATCTGCTGTTTGGCTTAATGGGCAGTATTTTTAAAAATTAGTTCAAATGAAGTTTTTTTTAGTATTCTGTTTCCTGTTTGTAAAAAATTATAATGTCATGATTCAAAATAAATTTGAGTACATATTTTAAATCTAACAAAGGTTACAAGACAATGTATCTATTGTCAGTTCACTTTCAAGCTTAATCACATATAAAAAAAAATTATTTCTGAACAATATGGTTTATAAGAAGTCAATATAAAATGTCTTTTTTACCAATCATTATGTTAAAAGTTAAACAAACAGGTTTTTTAGTTCAGTATATACATTTGACATATAAAAACTAAAATTTTTGCTCACCTTTGTATCCCATAAACTTTTCTTTATGACTGTGCAAAATTAATTTTGATTTATTAATGGTTTATTAAATCCTGTATATGGTTAAGTCGCGTATACTTACAAAAGTAAAATTGAGCTTTACGACTGTTTATTTACTTATATAATAATCTTTATTATGCTTAGTGTTAAGTATTTTGCTTGAATACTTTTTTTCTGTAGAGATTTTTTTTAAACAAAGTTTTTATTGTTTAACGATAAAATAACTCAAAAATACATTTGCTAAAAACATTACTAAGTATCATTTTAAGAAATTTCTTAAAGGAAGCGATTCATAAGTTAACTAATCTCCTATTAAAATCGAAAATACTCGAAACAAACTTTAAATTTTCTATTCAAATAAACTACCACAAAGATTGATGTAAATTTATAATAAGTTGCGAGAAAAAAAATGTTGATAAAACAAAATTTTAAAGTAATCAAGCTTCTTTCAAAACTGTTAATCAATTATGAGCTTTTTTATAAAATAGTAATTATCAGTAAGCTAGAAACCACCGAGAAATAGCATTCAATTTTCAAAGTTTGTATAGTTTGTCTGTTAGTATTAAGACATTTTTTTACAAAATGTTTAAGTAATATGTTTATTTTATATATATACTATAAAAACAACTACTAGTAGTAGTTAGTGATAAAAACGTTAAAAAATTAACGTTGACATGAAATAAACGAAAAGGCAAAAGTAAGTATAAGTTGTTTTAAACAACTAAATAAATACAGAAAAAATTTATGAAAACAAAGAAAAAGCAATGGATCAAACTAAGTTTATCATATTAACTTCGTTTATGAGTTTTGTTTTTTAAAGCTTTGTTTATTGAAGAATTTCGTGAACAGGTTTTAATATATTTTGAAAACCTGTTGACTTCTAACTTATAATTACGGAAATTTTTGTCATTTATAAATTTTACTGTTATGTTTTTGATTTTCGAATTATTATAAAGACATTTGTATATAATTTAAGTTAAAATAAATATGTAACTCTAATATAACTTAATCATGAATAAAACAAAAACTAAAAATAAAAAATAATAAATAAAAATTTAAAACTACAGAAAACAAGAGGACTTATAATGCTTTACATTTAAATAAATGTTTTAAGTTGAACACATTGTAACTAGATTGCACAGAATTTCGCAATTCAAAGAAGTAAAATGTTTAAAATACTATTAAAACATTATAGTTACTTTAAATTTTGCTGAATAATTTCAAAAAATAATTGTCATTAATAAGATTATCAAACAGATAACTTGCCAATTTACTGGTGTGATATTTGTATAAAAATTATACCTACGTCAAACTTAAAGTAAATTAGTACAGGTTTACATATTCTTAAAACTTCATTTTTAATAAAAACTAAATCAGAGTAAAAGTCTAAACCCTATAACAAATTGATAAAAAATAGAAAAACATAATAACGAATACTATTCTAGAAGAGCAAACATAAAATATAACATAGTTAATAGTATTTTATAAATTATAATGAAATTCAACAAAAGTAAGATCAGAACAAAATTATAGGTTATTTTATTAAATCAGCAATTATTTTCAAAACTAGAAAATATAGTTCATCAGCAATATTTTAGCTGCCTCAAATAAAAATGCATAGCCCATTCTTTATTGTAAGTTTTCGTTTCAAATGAAACTGATTTCTGTATTTGAGTTCTTGCTAGGTAGAAATTTCATAACATATCAACTAATCCAACTTATAGACTTCCAATAGTTTCTAAATCTTTCGAATTTTGCAGCTAAGCAACACTATTACAAATTTTATTTACTCATTTACTGCCAACTTATGACAGCTATAAACTATTATGATATCACAGTGTACTACTTTAATTTGTAATAAATGTTTAGCTAAGGTTTTTTAATTCAATTATGACGTCATGTATACTAACTTTAAACTTATTTTTTTATCAACACGAAAATCTAATTTTTTGTTAAATGTATAGTGTTTCCTTTAGTTTAAAAGTGACAGCTCTTTCAAAAGTTTAAATATAAACATTAAAGCTATGTCAAACAACAAGCTTATATTTAAAATACAATTATATTTAAGATACAATAATTGCCTTTTTGAATTATTTAATAATTTTATTTAACATTATATGCGTTAATTTTTATTTTATGAAAAAAATTTTAATAAAAAATTTTTAAAATTTAATGTATCTATTATTTTTAAATAGTTTTACATTAATTGACTGGTTTAGTTTTCAAAATAATTAAATAAATAAAAAAAAATAAAAAATTAAAAAAACTCTGTCTGTATAAGACAGCATACCAAGTTAATACATATGACATAATCATTTAAACTAATTAATACTAGCCTATAAATTTTCTACATAACAAAAAATATTATTAGGAACTTTTATTATTGGTGTTGCACTATTTTGTAACTGTCTTAAGAGGACAGTAATATAATAAGTTATGTAAGTTTGATATGCTGTAAAATGTAACACTTTTAAATGTTTTGATATTTCTATGTAGTTTTTAAAAAGTTAATATCTGCTTTTAGAATATAAAATTATTTGTTTTGACATGATTTAAAACAGTTTTATACAATTTTACTGAATTAGTTACAATACAACATTAAATCATAATTCATAAAAATCAAAAATTAATTAGCATGATAGTTATTGTTATAATTCAAACTAACTTTAACAACGAAAAAATATATACTTAATAGCATTTATATTTTTCTCCATTTAATATAAAGCTTATCTAATATAATATCTTACAGTATTTCTTTTTGTAGTTTTTCGAATAAGTTATGTTGAACAGATTAAAGGTTTAACGTTAAAATTGTGTTAATTTTGAATTAATACAAAACAGTTAATAAAAATTTGATTAGTTTAAAACTAGTGGTGTATCGAAACCCACAATTTCGGGTCCGGCCGGACCTGGATCAGGACTTTTTTTTAAAATTAGAATCCGGCCGGAACCAGATCCGGACTTTTTTTCAAATTAGAGTCCGGTCTGAACCGGATCCGGACTTTTTTTTCAAATTAGAATCCGGCCGGATCCGGATATCAGACAAAAATGGCAATATCCGGCCGGACCCGGATAGTGAGTCCGGTACATCACTAGTATAAACTAGCCTGAGTCAGAATGAGGTTTTCTCAAAACTGAAAAAAAAAGAACTTTAATCTAATAATAAGTAGAACAGCTAGCCACAAGGTTTACAAATTTAAGTGTTATTTACAATTAAAAATCTGAAATCAAGTTCTAGAACAAAATACACTAGAAAATTACTAAATATTGAAAACTGGATCAGCTCAAACTCATTCAAAACCTAAAAGAAAATTAGCCTGAGTTTTTATAAAAAACTAAACTAGCCTGAGGCAGTCCAAGATTTTCTAAAATTCCCAAAAATTTTTAAACTAGCAGGGTTGCCACTGCTTAAGTCAATAAAACTAGCTAGAGTGAGTATAAACAAGCCTGAGTCAGAATGAGGTTTTTTAACACTGAATAAATTACTTTAATCTAATAATCAGTAGAACAGCAAGCAAAGGTTGACAATTTGGTAGTAAAGTTGTGGACTGATCGTGGTATACTTAACCTATTAGTACTATCCATCATAAATAAATCTTACCTTATTTAATTAATATCTAACAAATACTAAATTCTAACTGAGACTACTTTCTATAATCAGACACGACAGTTTTGAGTGATGAATCTTTTATATAAAACACAACAAGAAATACTAGCATATACAAAATTATTAATTACTTTGGTAACACTTTAAAAACTGGAAGCTATTGAAATCTATATCAAAAGACTTAAAACAATAAACTAAAAATTAAATAAACTTTTAGTAAACAGAATGCTGTAAAATTTTTGATAAACTATTAAACTATAAACCTGGCTTAAGTATTTAGACAATTAAACACCAGTTTAAATATTAAATTTTAAAACAAAACACTACTTACAATAAGCATTCACAAAAAAGTTCAAGATATTTTGTTGCTTCAAGCTGCACACCAAACTAACTAACTGCTTACATATAAACTGCCTGTCATGTTCTGATGTTTTGTTGCATCAGTATTTAGTTTGAAACATTTCGTCATATGATTCTCATTGGCTCGTACATTCAACCGTATTAACTCTAAATATTCTCTGAGCTCAACTTTAAACAATAAATAATGCAAGTATTCGTTCCAAAGTTTTCAATTTTACACAAATGTAAAGAGTTGCATTTCTGAAATTTTTATTTCATAGTTTAAATGTAAATACAGTAACCTCTCGCTTATTTACGCACATTGTGTCCACAGAAAAAGTGCGTAAAGATATGAGAGGTACCAAATATACTAACTATAATGACTGTTTTTTGATATTGCTTTTAATTAAAAGCAGACTGGGGATTTTCCCACTTTTAACAATTTGTTTACTTAATTTATTAATATGAAAACAAAAGATAAGACTATACAGACAGTAAAAATAAAAAGAATTTAAATTTATATAAAACAATAAAACTTGTTGAAAAATGTTACTAATTTTTATAATAAGAAGGTTTTATCTTTATTTATATGTGACTTATTTGGTACTTAACATTTATATTCTATTCTAATTAGCAAATTAAATTTATAATTAAGCATTTGTATACAACTAATAAATGGTTTGGTTTCTATATTAAAATTTGTTTCTATAGCCTTTTACAAAAATATGCGTTTGGTGCTGTAATGGATATTTCTTTTGAACAAAAATATATAAAGTATAAAAAAATGTTAATACTGAGGTATAACTTAATGTTTATCAATTATTCAAGAAACATAAGTTTACAAATTCTGAAGATAAAGAGAGTTGATTTAGTATTGTAAACATATTTTAAATTAAAAATATACAATAAACTTAATTTGTGTAATATTTAAAAAAAATAAAGTTTTTGAATTTTTTAGAATTCTAAAATGCGTAACTAAACGAGAGTGCGTAACGTCACGAGTGCGTAAAGATGCGAGAGGTTACTGTAAATGTAAATTAGTCACGTGCACAAAATGAGCCAATCACGGTAGGTGTTTAATTTTAACTGAAGAAAATGATTTTTATTACTTTACACAGGGTTCGTTTTTGAAAAGTTTCTTTTCAGTATGCTCTTTTTTACTAACTAGATCCGGGTCCGGCCGGATCCGGTCTTTTTTTTCAAACTAGAATCCGGCCGGAACCGGATCCGGACTTTTTTTTAAATCAAAATCCGGCCGGATCCGGATATCAGACAAAAATAGCAATATCCGGCCGGACCCGGACTTGGATAGTGAGTCCGGTACATCACTATAAAAAACTGTACTTTATGGTTGACTAAAACAAAAAAAAATATTTTTAAATAGTTTTCCTTTCTAAACTACAATAATTACTATACTTTTTTTTTGTGTCTGTAATAAAAAACCAATTGATAGAAAAATATATAACGTCACTATTTGAACTAACAAAAACTTGCTCAAAAATATACTAAAATTTAAGTAGCATTAAATCAAGTTCCAGATGTTTCCGCTTGAAGTTTGAAGTTATAAACACTTACTTGCTAATTAATTTATCTCTGATTTTTTTTAATGTGTGTTTGTCTAATTCATTTCTAATAAACTATTTCTCCTTAATACAGCTATAAATTAACTAGAAAAAAAAAACAATTTAGCAACTTGAATAAATAAATGACATTTAAGCTAGTTTTTGTAAGTTAAACAAATATGGTTTATGTGTTTACTAGAGTTTATAATTAAAGCTTTTCAAGCTATTGTTATTATAGGTACATTATATAAAAAACAATTAAGAGTTATTTTTTTTTTAAATTTAAAGTAAGCTTTAAGCACTAATGACTTAAACAAACACTTAAAAAATGTATTAAACAGTCATTTTAATACATAAGTGAAACAAAGTAAATTCTATGTACAAACTTATTTACTGTCTGCATAAGTCAAACTGAAGCAGCATTAAATCAAGAACTCCTAGAATACTAATTTATTTAAAAGAAACATTAAGTTAATTTTGTGTTTATATGTTTAGTTATTTTTAGGTGTGTGTTTAAATTAAAAACAAGTATTAGGTATGACCTGTTTTACTGAAATTTATAAGTATAATACTATTCTCAAAACCAATTTTATTAGTATTAGTAACTCTTTTCTTGCTTTAATACTTGAAAGTTAGCACAAATATAAAGCCTTGGTTGTAATATAATTTTTATTAAACACTACTTTTATAGCATCAATAAACGCAATGTATTAATCTTTTTTTTTTGGGTATTTTTCTTTTTCTTTTTTTCTGTGTATGATTTATTTTAGAAATCTATTTCATATAATACATTTTAATTGAAGTTTAGTATACCTTGTATCACTTTAATTAAATTATTAGAATTTTTATTGTTGATAACACGAACTAAAAATTTAAAGTAGTTGTAATATAAATGAAAAGCATTAAAAACATGTTTGCTTCAGTTAAAAATATTTAAATATGCTGTTTTTAATAATAATTGTGATGAAAACTAGTTTGTGTTACAAGGTAATTTTTAATAAAAGCTTATCTAGATTTTGATTGTTGTTTGTTCTAATATATACTAATGTACTTTATAAAGTAAACTGCATAACTATATTAGTTATAAATCAAATTCAATTAAACAAGCTTTAAACTGAAAAATAAACGCATTGTAGAATAAGTTTTACAAAGATGAGTTAAGCAATATAAGTTAAAAGTCGTGTAAAATAAATTACATTACAAACTAAACTACACTATTTGCAATATAAATTAAAATGCGCTATAAAAGTAATTCGCACTATAAATGTTTTACTGACGTCATAATTTTAACTACAAACGCTCAATTATTTGCAATGGATATTAAGAATGAATTTTGGAGTAGTTATTAAAGGCTAACTTTACTTTCTTCTTTTCTAATTTTTAAAGTCCTTAATAATACGGCTAATCTAGACTCAAAATTATCAAAAATCCAACTCGATAACCACAATGTTTTATCGCTGTACCTTAAATATTTAATAAACTGTGTAACTAGAATAACATTTCATCAGAAAATATGTAACTAAATATATTGTTGCTTTTACTATATAAAAAAATAATAGTACGGAAATTAAGTTTTTCTTATGTATGTTTTATATTAGCTTAGCTCCTTTATAAATAATGCAAAAGTTATTTTTCGACAACCAAGTAACGAAGTTCTAGAAAAAAAAAGAAGGTGCGATGATAATAACGTTACAAAATTAAATTAAAATTATCTGAAATAATCTTGTATCTTTAGTAGTAGTCAGAAAAATGATAACAAAATATAAAAGTCTTTAATTGGAATATTAATAAGAAAACATGAACGATGATACTAATGTTAATAAGACAAAATGTATAATTAACACTATCATAGTTTCACTGGTTTTCTTTTTACTTAAGATCTGCTATTAAGCTTTAAACTATGGTAGTACTAAATAAACGTTTGGTATCTGAACGTCCTATTATTGTATTATGTATTGTATTATGAAAAGTTTTCCGAATATAGCTCAAAAATAGTCTTAAATCATTATTAATTAAATGAAAATGCGACAACTATTAACTTTTTGATCTTAACATGTTTTTGGTATTGAAAACTACTTTTTTGAAAAGTGGTACATTTTCTATGTTCGAAGAAGCTTATAATGTATGTCTTAACCATTAAAAAAAAATAATTCTTTTAAAAATTTTAAGCCTCAAACTTAAAATTTTTTAATCAAGAAATAATTCTTACTTTACTTTATTTAGTTTTGGATTAATGCACCTTTTTGATATCTTTTTGAATTACTTAAAATTAGTAGAAGTAAAACATAAACTAATAGCCAAATATAGTTTATCATTTAATGAAGGTCAGTTACAAGATTTCAAATGAAAAAGTACAACTGTAAAAAAAATAATTAAAGTGCCTGACTGTACTTTTCTAGACACAAAAAAAAATTATATTTCAAAATGTAAGGTAAATGATCTTTTTTGATGTTAATGCATCATAAAATAATATGGTGATCTATTTATTAAAGATTTTTCGAATAATTAACGACGGTTCAGTCTTATAAATTAGTATTCCTTTAACTCCAAGTAAGTAGATTATATTTTTGGTTTGTTATTTTATTTTTTTCATTTTACTTTAAGTTGTCATAATTAAGATTTAGTTATTACAGATATTCTACAGTTTTATCTTCGGTATTAACAGAATATAGTTTATTTATTACTAACCATTAGTCTCTAATATTTTAGTGTAATTTTTATCATTTTTGATATACCTCCTTAAACTTTTTATTCCTTTTTACAATAATTAATTTTTTACATAGAACGGTTGAAGTGTGTTAACTTGTTAACACAAAATACATGTGTTTCTTTAATAAAAAAATATTTGAAATCAAAAAACGACGAATCGTAGCGATGTAGACAGTAATGTGAAAGAAGCTATTCGAGAGAGTAACTGATAACAACACCATGTTTATAACTATGAGTGTAGAAATCAGCTTCCACTAGTTAAAGTCTGTGCCGGTTGTCAAAATGTCAACACTCACGTTCATTGCGCTCAGCAGCCGGCGTCTTAACAACTCTACCAATATGCATCGCAAGAAAATTAATGCTTACAGCATACTTAAACTGTCTTTTTCTCCTTTTCTCTCGTTTAATTTCTTTCATGACGATTTTGAACAAAAGTTTCGAAAAATTTATAAAATTAAATTTTTTAAGATTTTTATCGTTTATTTGATCGTTAGTTTAGTAAGAATTATTATATTAAAAAAAAAATTACAATTGTTTTTACTATTAATTAAATATTGAAAAAATATTTACTAAACTAGAAACAATCATCTTACTTTAAAATAAGTATTTAAAGCTTTAATTTTAAAGTTTATTATGAAAGAAAACATATGTTTATAAACATTATGGTCCTTTACGCTATAAAGTTTTTTGTATGAAAAATTGAAAAATTATACTGCGTAGAAAAAAAGATTATATTTTTTTAAGTTTGTTATTCATTTAATTTTGTTTTGTTTTTACGAAAAGTAAAGTTTAACATAATATTATTTATATGCACTAATTGAGAAAACAATTTAGTATTAAAAAATCTGTAAACTTTGTAATCAAAGAGAAAACATAACGACGTTGTAGTTATAAAAAATCTTTTCAGCAATAAACTAGATTGAGCTGACTCAAAGTTCGAAAAACTGTTTCTATTATTCTGAACTTTGTAAAAGCTATTAAATTTATTTTTTTACTCTTAAATAATCATTGATTAATAAGTTTTGTGGCATTTTACACTTGTAACAAAAGCAAAGACGTAAAAATGACTTATAGAATAATTTTTATATAAAAGCTTGTTACTGATAAAATATTTAAAAATGAAACTAAAGGTTTGCTAAGGATAAATAACATTTTTAATTAAAATATTTACAAATAAAATGATTAATGAAACAAAAAACTACAACATTAAAGTTTGTTGAATACCATTTAGTTTTATCAAATTTTTCGAAGTTTAAAAAACAATTAAAATAGTTTTCAAATACGTTCTGCATGTTGATTTAATTAATTAATGCTTCTGACTTTAACATATGAAAATTATACAATGATAATTTTATGCCGACCTTATAAATTCACAACAAACCTTAATTTAAAAGTCTACCGGCGTCTTTATTATTAAGTTTTATTGATGTAACACTTTCGTGGCTCTAACAGGCTATACGCCCACAGGTAAATAACTTACCAGTAGGTGAGAAAGAGCCGGAAATCACACATACATGTGCGAAGGGTCGATCCAATAAGGGTGCCAAGTTAATATATGTTAGCATCTAACGGAAAAATTAGCATTTAAGGTGGAGTTGCCGTCGAGGCTTCTCAGGACTGAAGTCGGTTTTTTTTAACTCTTTATATGTGGTAAATAACGAATTTAAAAATAGATATGGTAGATCTCTCTGTTTTTAAGTCACAAATGAAAAAATAAGAAATCTATTAAACTAAATATGTAGATCGGCTTTATATGGAAATGAACTCATAAGCACTCCACATAACAGAGCCAATGAGAACAAGAGTGAGTGAGGCGTAAAACACTGATAAAATGGCATAAAAACAACAAATACATTGACTTATGCAATTAGTTGTGTTTTGCCCAGCTGAGAAAAAAATCTAATATATAATTTTAAGTTTGATTTTAAAAACTTAAACTAGGTTGTTAATAGTATTTAAGCGTAACTTAGACATTAATATCCAAAAAAAAAAAACTTAACTTTATCAGTGAAAACTAGAAAACTTATATTTTATAGAATGCAGGAAGAATAAGCATAATATTTTAATTAAAACCTCGACTTTTGCTTTACAAATTAGATGTTAAAAAAAGATTTAAGAAAATTATTAAACACCTAAGCTATGTGTAAGTTAATCTTTTAATATACTCTGAAAGCAAAAAATTCAGAAATAAAAAAATAATTTATACTTATCAAATTGTTAGTAGTATTATTTAGAAAATTATTTTATAAAATATCACTTCTTTTGAAACAATAATAGATGATTATACAATTTTGAACAAGTATAGCTAAAACTAGTGTTACCATTGCAACTACTTACTAGATTTTGTTTAACAAATGAAAATTTTTACTGCTTTTAGTAGACTTATTCGTAAGCACTGTTTTTTATCATACCTTGCTCGATATTTGTCATTTTAGATATAAAAACAAGTGTCACTTAAGCTTTTTTAATTTGTGCTTAAACCATGGACAATAAAGTTAATATTAAAATGTTTTTAGTATTAAATGACCTATAAGTATGCTTAAGCAAAATTTTACTGTGAAAAATAGAATACAAGATTTGAACCAAGTAAATATTTCAAAAAACCTTGTTTGTTGGTCAAACCATTAATTTTATTTTCTGCGAATAAAATCATGTCTTACTCAAGTATGCGATAAAATTAGCTATAAAAACGTATCTTAAGTATTTTAAAAATAAACTATGACATGTTTTACTGTTTGCTTCTATTGGTTAGTATTGAGGTACTTTGGCACAACCATAGCATACTAGATCTCTACTACCATTACAAGGTTCTTCTGACCAAGTTTCATTTTCTACGTCATAAATTAAAGAAGTACTCTTACTACTTTGAAATACAGCAAGTTTCTTACCAATCGAAATAACGGCAAGTGGGGAATCTAAGTAGCATGAAAAGCATTCATCATGCGGTTTAAATAAAACAAACTTTTTAAAAGTCGAGTCATAAACTTCACATGCATCGGCAAAACCTCCAAACATATACAATTTGTTTTTTATAGCAACTGATTTGTGACCAGATCTTTCTTCAATCATGTTAGGCATGTTCGTCCATTCATTAGCTACATGATCATAAGCTTCTACAGTTTTTAGTCGACCATTGTTATCTCCACCGGAAACAACTATTTTTCCTTCAAATACTGCACAAGCTGAAACGTTTCTTGCGTTCCTCATATCAGCTATTTTAATCTTTCTAAAATTTGCTGCTTTAAATTTCAAACAAGAGACAACTGCTCTCCGTTGAGTAAACCCTCCTAAAACATAAGCGTTCCCCATAAATGAACACGCACTACAGCTAAAATGTTTATCGGGCATATATCCTACAACTTTCCATGTTTTAGTATCACTTGAGTATTTTTCAACAGACATTATTTTTTTTCCATCACCATCATAGCCACTAAATACAAAAATGTCACCCTTTATGCAAACTACTACTGGCCATTGTCTGGGTTCTTTAAGTCTCGGTAAACTCGTAACATCATTGAGATTGTTTGCTTTAATACTACATACATCACGTACAATATTTTTTTTACAACCTCCACATAGAATTATATTAAATTTATCTTGGTCACAAAACCTACTATCAATTTTTAAGTTTCTTGTGTGAGAGATTCTATTTTTTTCATCAATCATTTCATTTATGAAAGCAAGATTGTCTGCGAAACACGAAATTTTTCCTGAAACAAGTTGAAGTGCAGGAACTGATAATAGCAAAAGGCGAATCTTCAAAATAAGTTGTTTAGCATATATGTTTCGCTCTTTTTTAATACCTAGCCAGGAAACTACTGCGTTAAAAACTTCTAGCTCAGAGTCAATGTTCAAGTAACTACTTGACAATACTTTTGCAACATATTTGTATTCTAAATATAAAAACTTTTGGGACTCGCTAACTGTAGGGAAGAAACGTTCGATAAATAGAATTGGAGGTTTTCGTATGTTGGAGAACTTAAAAACCTGAGATAACTGATAAAGAGCTATAACATTGTTTAAATTAATTTTATCCTCGATGCTTCTGTAGACTTCTTTATCTGCGTCTTCATTACACATAACTTTGTTCTCGTTTAAAGATGAAATGAAAGTGCTGATATCTGGCATAGCTTTTCCTATAATACAAAAAGTTTACTATAAAATGCTACTAAATACTAACTTTAATTTTCAAAAAAAAATCAATAAAATACTTTAGGCAATGTTCTATCACTAACAAATAATTAATTTTTTGAATTTTGTTTTAAAACATTAAAAAGTATAATTTTACCACAATTATAACCAAAAAAAAAATTAAAAACTTTTTAAAACTTTCCATTAAAGTTGTTGTGCGTAATGTATAATTTATAATAAAATTACCTAGTAGTAAAGTTATTTTTTATTTTATAGTTGTTTTTAATGAACCAAAACTAAAACATTTTTGTTTACACTGGAATTAAAAGGAGAATCTAAAAAATTTTAAAGTATAGAAAGAATAAAAGCAAACTCAAAAATTTGTTAGCTTTATAAATTATAAACTGGAAAAAACTCGTTTACAGTTACTAACAGAAATAAAAAGAAATAACTGTTAAAATAATTATGTTATCGTTTAGATCATGATGAAAATACTACCTTTTTTTAGTTTATGTAACTTTCAAATAATAACTTTTTAGCGTAAAACTAATTTTAGCCTAAACTCAAGATATTGTCTTTAATAATTTCTTAAGAATATTTTTACGTTTTATTTAAAACTTTTTGTAAAAACATTTCTGGTGGAGTTGTATAATTAGTTTAAATCAGGGTTTCCCAAAGTGGGCGATATTGCCCCCATTGGGGCGATTATAGTAAGTCGGGTGGCGAATTTTAGTATAGGGGTAAAAAGGGGGGGGGGGGGCGAAAGGGGGACAATTTTACAATTTTGGGCTGTCATAAAATTTTTACCTTCTAACTTGTTATTTTACTAATTTTTAGCTTGCCATTTAGTTTGCCATTAGATATTTTACTCTAAGGTAAAACTAAAAAAAAAAATTCAATTTTGTTTACGTAAAGTATAGATTCTGAACATGTAGATAAGAATATAGAGTTATTTTAGAAACCGTCGAGGTGAGAAAACAAACCAGTTCAAAATCACAAAAATGATCAAGAAATTTACACAAAGTAATGAAGATGCACAATTAGCTTCTTATTATCTGTCTCTTATAGTTGCTAAACAAGGAATGCCTCACACCATTGGGGAAAAATAAAAATACCAGTAATGTTTTACGTTCTATCACTTTTAACAACAACACTGTTAAAAGACGTATAGATGAAATGTCAGAATATGTTATACAAAAGTTAGTTCGAATGATGTGGAGTAACTTTTTTTCGATGCAGGTTGACAAGTACACTTTGCTGGAAAATAAATATCTTTTTCTTGTTTGCGTGCGTTTAATAGTTCGTGATACAACACACGAAAAACTGGCGTTCTTTTAACTAATTAAAACGCATAGCACAGGAAGGTTTGTGTTTAAAAAAAAAAATTGAAGTTAATAAGATACCTTCAAAACATCTTATAGAAATTGTAACAGATGATACTTTGTCTATATTAGGAAAGTATCGTGAATTAATCACATTTTACAAAGGGGATCGAGTTAAACCCTGATACATTTACTATTTATTGCGATATACATCGCCAACATTTAGTTGCAAAAAATTTGAGCATACGTTTAAATGAATTATTAAACTTTGTGATAAAAGCTGTCAATAAAATAAAAAGGCATGCTTTATAAAGTCGTCTGTTTAAACAGCTGTGCTATGACAACGATAAGGTTTTTTATAAGCTGATAATGTATACATAAATAAAATGGTTATCAAAATGAAACTGTTGGAAAATTTTTGGCAGTTTTTAATTTAGTTATTGATTTTTTTTAGAAAAGGATAAGGAATTGGCAGACAATCTTATTAAAAAAATAATAGACATTGCTTACATGTCAAACTTATATGGTATGATCTACGATCTGAACACAACTTTACAAGGTTAAAACTTAATATTTATTTGTGACGTCATTGTTCGAGTAGCACTAGTTGGCATCCTGCACAAACGAGAGTACAGACAGCTTATAACTTTTATTATTATATTATATTAATTTTTAGTTAATAGATTTACTTAAATTTTTTTTTATAAAGATTTTAATTTGTTCAAAGTAAATTTATTTAAGTTTCATTGTGTTTAAATGAAATTAATTCAAAACTTACTTGTGTTGTTTTTTGTCTTTTTGATTTTAAATATTTTTAAATTTATTCATTTGTTGACAACCATGATATTCATTATTCAAATCCAATAAAATTAAAAGCCATTTTTGTTCATTTTTCAAATTCCAATGTCAAGTTTTTCCACTTGCGACCCTGATATAGAATATAATTTTCTATATACCATAACTTTGTCATTTCTTGTCTTGAGAAGCTGAAACTATCTTAAAATATTTCCCAGAGTCTAAGCTTTCCGACGGTGACTTCAGATTGACCAAAAAAAGAAGTCTTGTAAAAGTCAAAAGTAAGATAACCAGTTTTAGAAACCAACTTGAACTGTATGGAAAAAATTTTAAAAACAATCAGTTTTCACAGTTTGCAAGTTTGGAAAACGTAAAACTCTAAATAAGTGAAGGTGAAGTAAAAGTATTTTCATCTTATATGGAACAGCTTAATGTGATATTGATAAACAGTTTACTGACATTTTTCAATTAAACGTCCCGAAGTAGATAATGGAACCCTTCGAAGGGGATCTTTTTGAAGTAAACGTTGACTTACAGGAAACTTTTTCAGACTTACAAACTGATCTTAAACTTAAAGTAAACTTTTTCAAAGAACGATATTAAAGCTTTTGGACTCAACAAAAACTAATGCAAAAGTATCCAATCATTTTGGAGGAAGTTAGATTGTTGTTTATAGCTTTCCCTTCTAGCTATTTGTTGAGAAAGCTTTTAATTTAGTTATTAACATATTGAGCAAAATATATAATCTAGATATTTATAAAGAAGGTGACTTGAGGATTTATTTGATTGATTTAGAACCAGATATAGAAAAACTTGCAAGCCGTCATGAAGCTCATCCTTCACATTATATTAGACTATTGTATTTGTATTTAAGTAGTCTTTTTACAACGACAATTTTATTAAGTTATTTATTCTACAGCAAGTTTGCTAAATGCGTAATGATTATTATTTACGGTAGACTTCCTTTTGAGTCTTTCCGCACTTTTTACCCAAAAAAAAACAAATTTATAATTTCTTTACTTTAACTTAAATAAAGCATATAAAATTAATAAAAAAAACTTCATCATACTTCATAGCTTATATAGATCAATCTTTTTTAATGAATGTTTATTTTATGTTTTAGTGGATTTATGATTACTCATTGCATTATTGCATTATAACATAGTTAAATTTGCCGTTTTGTAAAACAAATGATAACTGAATTTAATGATTTTTCTGCATTAACAGAAGCTATTGATAAAATCACTTTTCATATGAGATAATCAACCAGTCGGTCAAACATCCTAAAACTGGATAAGCAATGATGTTTTATTATTTATTTCATTATGTGTAAAATAAGCTGTTCATTCTTTTGTATTTTTTTAATCTAGGGTAGATTAATTTTAAAACATGCTTATTTTTAAAATATTTCAAGTATATTGTGCGACTTATAATTTAGAGATTATTAGATTTTTATAATGTCAGGTTTCAGTTAAGATTTTAGATGGGTAACGTACGGTCCAGATTTAGTCAAATTTCGGCCAGCTAAGCAACTTAAAAACTAACTGTGCAAAAAAAATAAAATTTAACTTTTTGTTACTTGATACTTTGTATTTACTCTGTACACTTTAAATTTAGTATTTTGTTTACAATAGTACTTCCTAGATCATAATAATAGTTTATCAAATTATTACAATTTTGCTCCAGTTTTTTAATTTAGTTATATGTTAGTTTTTTAAATTATGCAGCCTGCAAGTACATCTTTTTAAGACGTCGACACTAGAAAATATTTTTTAGTAAAAATGACTAGTGACTACATAATTTGTATACATCTAAATTAATGGTTCTATTAGTTTCAAAACAATTCATATTCTAACAGAACTGAGTACAGATTACAAAGGGCTTTTTAATATTTAAGTATTTTAATGCATTTTACTTGGCTTAAAAGAAAACAAATGTAAGTTATTTTTTCAAACCCTGTTAATTACTATAAACGCAACCTAAAAGCAAAGAAGTTCAAGACTAAATTAAATTTCGAATACAACTCTTTTGGCTCATAAGTGCATACTGAAGAAGAAAAAAGTACTTTATAAAATCATTGGGGGCGTATTATTTTTAAATTTCTGAAAAAGGGGCGATTTAGTAAATGAGTTTGGAAAACCCTGGTTTAAATACTAATTAAACTTAAGACTTATTTAATGTCATTGTGTATTTGTGTTTGATTTAGCAGCTATTAGAAAATATAAACTTTAAAAGACTTTAGACCAGTTTTAAAACTCGGGGTAGACAACTTATCTATTTTGAGTGTCTTAAACTTGGATAACATTTGTACAAAGATAATTTTGAGGGCCACCGCATTTTATAAAATACATTACTTTGAAATGACTAACTTCAAAAAAATTACTGTTAAACGTCTTTTGCAGTCTATAAACTAAAATAACTACACAACTTATAAAAAAAAATATTTTAAATATTTTGTTAGTACAAATAAAAAGTTTGCTTGACCGGAACCACAGCTAGAATCAAACAACATTTTGTTTTATATTTCATTAAACAATTATGCTAAAGTTTCAATTTTAAAAGTTAAAGACAACAAGTTAACATAAATAAAATTACTACTTGCAATAACATGATGAAAAGGAACGAAAGTCTATAAAAACCTTACCTTGTTTAATATTCTCCTTTCGTTTTTGCTCACGTTTTATATTGAGTAAATTAAAGGAATTTTCTTTACACTGCTTTACTAAATCATAGCCTGGAAAGTTTTTACAAGGTAATTTACTGTTTCTTTGTTCTATAAGAGTGGCTCCATGTTCCATTTTTCTTTCATCAGCTCTATTAGAGCTGTTTGTATCCAATGAATCTTGAACATTATTTGAAATAACTTTATCCATATTTTAGTTATGTCTGTAAATTTCTGTGTGCATAAAAGTTTATTATTAAATGTTTCTTTTATAGTTTTAGATAAGTGTTTTGAAATAAATTTTAAGCTGTAATTTAAACAAAACTTTCACAACAAATTATCTAATAAGTAAGACTACAGCAGCCAAATGAAAAAAAAAAATTGAAACAATATGATTTAATTTTTGCCAATATTTCAGCCTTATTTATTTTCAACACATAATTTTCTTATATTGTATTATAAATACTCCTTAAGTCAATAGTTCACTACTAAAGAAGCAACAGAATTAAGTAAGACTAGCATAAAATTATATAAAACAACATATAAGAAAAACATAAAACTAAGGATATTTTTATTCTTATTCATTAACAATTTTGTTTAATATTTTTTTACTAAAACAAAAATAAAAAGTTCAGTTTAATTGCTAATTGTCACTTGATGTTTCAACTCTTGTTAATAACTTATTTCTCACTTTGTAGTTATGCCGGTTTTATGTTCAGATATAAAGTTAATTGTTATACATTCGGGAGTTAATTAATATTAAAATATATTTCAAAATTTTTATGCTTTTTATTATCAACTTTAGAATAAATAATTAAATTTTAGATTATGGCACCATGTCTCAGCATTTTACAGCGTATGGTCCTCTAAAGTTCTGATGAAATTTTCTTACTGGATCTACAATAAGTGGTAAATTACCCTTACAAAGATATAATAATTTTATTTATTTATTTTTAAAACTTTTCCATTAATTGCAGAGTGTCTAGTGTAAGTTTTAAAAGTTGGCCTTATGGCTCCCTTTGATTTATTTGTTGCTTATGGCCACCAAGGGGGCAATATGAATCACTTTTAAAAACCTTAATTTAATAAAAATTTTTATTAGCTTTCTACAGACGGCATTAACACTAGATTATTGTTCAATAGAATTTACCTATTTATACTGTTATCTATTCTACGTATAGTTTTCTATCATTAGGTTAAATATCTACTTAGTAGCCCTTAAGATAATAAATTTATTAATAAACTATAAATACTGTAAATTTAAACAAAAAAATAAACAAAAATTTAAACTATTAGCAGCTTGAATCACCAAATTCTTAAGACAGCTATTAAAAAATATTTTTTTACGTGTTTAAAAGCAAATAAAATAATAAAAATTAACAAAAGTATTAAATACATTTTATAGCACTGTCTCGAACATATAAATAATACTTTCACTATTTCAAAAGTCATTTTTATTAAGAGGACATTTGAGTGATTTTCTTGGCTTTTAAATTTTAAAACACAATTATTTTTTTTTGTTTTTTGTTTTAAAGTGTACTCTTTACAGAATTTACAGTAGAATGATAGAGTTGAAATAAAATATGTTTTTTTCCGTCTTATTGGGTTTATTTGATTGTTGGTAGAGCCCATAATAAAGTGGAAAATTTTGACTTTTTTTTGTCATTTGGGCATATCTTAAAAACTAGATTTAATTGTTTAATGAAGATTTTTAGAATATTCTTCAGTAAACTAACTTCATTGGTCAGTCTCTTTTATTTTTATACATTAATACTTTTTCAGATATGAGCCTTATTTTTTTAACTTTTGGTGTTTAACTAAAGTTCTTTTTGTTTAATAAAATATTAATTTTTTAGAAAATTTAAATTAACTGAATAATTATAAATTTCAAGTTAAAAACTAAAAACAAAAATTATTTTAATTTTTTTTTATTATGTTGCTGGAACAAAAATACTACAAAAGTGTCTATATTGATTTATTAGTTTCTGCACCATATGTTCTTAGGATTAAAAAAAAATCCCAAATGTCCTGCTTTTTCTATAGGCTATAACACCAACCAAATTAACCAAAACTCAAAAAAAAAACACAAAACTTCAGTCATATCATTTAGCTAGCAACAGTATAAAAAAGTTTTAAAACTAAATAACAATAAAATTATTTCTACATGTTTGTAAAATAAATTTTTGAATGAATAAATTCATTAACTAAAAAATATTTAGATTTAAAACTTTTTTGGTCAAGATAAATGACTCAAGTTTTTCTTTTGTTTACAATGTTTAGCTTTTGACTATCCACAGTTTCCTAGTTTTAACATTTTCAAAAATCTTAATAACAAAACTCAGCTTTTAAATTAAAATAAATAGTTTGTAAAAAATAAAAAAATAAAACTTAATACTTTTTTTTTTTACTCACAGAATTAAAAAAGAATTACATTTTTATTTTTTTAAAGTGACACATTTTTGTTTCAATTGAAACCTATATACAGTTTTTATTTTAATATTTAAATATTTTTAAAAGCAATACATTTTTAGCTCATATAAGTTCAAATTTTTTACTATTTTGACTAAATTTAAAACATAAGAAAAAATTAACTTAGTTTAAAATTAGGTCTAATATGATAAAAAAAATTGTTCATGAATAGTTCTTTTTTAATAACTAAATATATAAAAATTTACTTTGATTCTTTATTATTTTAGATAGTTTTTCATTTAATAACAATTAAGTTAACTATTCATTATCATTATTATGGTATTAAAACTAAGAAAAAATATTGTTGCAAATTTTAAAACTATACAACTTATGCTTGTTACTTATTCAGCTCTAAATACTAAATGACTTATTAAACTTCTATTATCTTATGCTTCTACTTAAAATAAGCCATTTTTGTACTCTTTAGGTCTGATTTCTAATTTAAGGTCTTTCCCCAAATATATGCTGAGTCAGCATTAAAATTTTTTTTTTTTGTTTTTATTTGTACCTTTAACCCTAATCCACCTCAATCAAACATTGTTAAACCATATAAAAATTAATAAAAAAATTATAAACTACAAAAAATAGTTTTTTTTTTCTATGAACACTCAGCAAGTGTTGGGAAACACCAAGAATTTCAATAAGACTCCTTATTTTTGACTTTTGATTTTAACCAGTTATTTCATTTGAATAATTTTTGACATTAATATAATGATTTATATCAGTGGTCGTCAAGGAGAAAACTAGTGAACACGATTTTCGTTTGGGTACACGAAATTTTTAGTGTGCCCGAAACTTAAATAGGGTCGCACTAAATTTTTTGGGTGTATAAAAGAGTCAATTTATATTCTACTCGCTTATTTCAAGCGATAAGTTTAACATTCCTTTTAAGTTCAGCCTTAATGCTTAATTTTAAGTTTACTTTACTAGCTATTCTGCTAATTGACCACTCTAGTGTTCGGAAGGCTGAAATCAATTTAGAAGATAGTTTTCCTTTCTACAGTTAAGAAAGCAGCTGTAATTAAAATAATAAAATGAAGTCTTTTAAAAATGTTCAAAAGATTGGAGAGAAGTGAGAAGTGAGGACCTTTTGACAATTAACTACAAACTAAAGGAGAACCATAAAACCTATAGGACATCTAAAATACTAAACAGTTTTTGTAACAGATTATTGTTGTTAATTTTTCAGACACATTTTAAATTTCCGTACTAAGTAACTACTCAAACTAATTTTAAATGCATTAATATAAATATGTTTATAAAGTAAAAAATAATTAAATTCTAGTTACATCAGGGTCGCAACACACTCATTATACCTAGTATACTCAGGAATACTATGGACAGTATAAAAATTTTAAGTTCTCAAAACAACTCAGGCTGGTTTAGAACTTTTTGTTAACGTAGGCCAGCTTGTTAATGTCACTAAGAACTAACTTAATTTTTAAGGTTTTTTGAAAATATCAAGCTAAAATTTTTATTAAATGTTGAATGAGATTTATTTGATCCAGTTTTGATATTTAATATTTATTTCCAAAAATTTGATATCCGCTGTTTTAAAAAAGTTTTTTTCTAATTTTAACCTATTCATTATCAATTGTTTTAAAATAAAAATAAAGTTCTTAATAACATTTTACGGTCATTCAATAAAGTTTTAAGGTAACTTAAAATATTTATGCAAAAATGACGAAAAAAATTATTATTTATTTTGATTTTTTGTTTTTTTTTTAATTGGGATTAATATACTCTAAAGCATTTTTAATATCAAAATCTTTAAAAGAGTAGATAATTTGAATATAAATAATATATTTTTAAAAAATATAATATTCTTCATTATTTTAGCTTAATTTTTTTTAAATCTTTTTAAATTATGTATTCACAGATTTTTAATGAAATAGTCTTTATTCCCTTTCATAAATACAACTGCATATGGCTAAATTTTCAAAAGTAATTTGCTCCAGCAAACTTAAAGCTAAGAAGGTATTTTTTTGTGCTCACTGTTCATGTGATTTCCCAACATAATGAGTACTTAAAGAAATTCAAAATTTTTCATTTTTGAAGCGCAACAGGTTCTCCCTAGTGCCCACTTAACCTATAATCCTGGAATTTGCTGATTTAGGCTTAAAACCTTAAACTTAAAAAAAAAATATTGAATTTAAATGTTAATTAGTTAAAATTTTGAGGTAACACAAAAAATCTATTACATAAATACAAGTTTTTAGACCTCTTAAAAAAAAAGAAATCAAAACCACTTTCATAGCAGTTTATTTCAATGTTATTAAACTTATAATAGTTTTTAACTTTTCACTTAATGTTAAAATAAAAGTGGACAAAAACATGTACTTACAAAACATTTTTAAAATTCTTAAAAAACTAGTAGCCATATAAGCAGACTTGTCATTTTAACTTGAATACTGTTTTAAAACATAAGTCTTGAAAATATTAATAATTAAATAATAATTATTCATAGTAACATAATTAAATTAGTCATACTAAACCAGAAATAACTTTTTTTAATGTTAAATATGGAGAAAAATGTAAAATAAATTAAATTAATTTTAGAAAACAACAAAAGTACTTTTTTTAACTACACTTTTTTTCTTAATGAAACATTTTCACATTTTTAATACATATGAGAGGTTGACACATTCTGTTAAAATTTCTGATAAAATATAATAATTTTTTTTTGTTTAGATTAACTTTTAATTATAATTTTCCTTCTTACTTAGTAAATTTTAAAACTTGTGAAAAATACTTGTTAGTATAGTATTATTTTGTAATATTCAACAAATAGTTTTGTAAATATTAAAACACTTATTTAACTCAAGGGGCCATGAGGACATCATTTAAACCTTACGTTTAATAGTATGGAGTTGCAAACAAAGAGCAAATAAAAAAAGTTCTATTTTTTTTAATTTTAGTGTTTGGTGTAAACTCGTTTGAGGGGCCCATAGCTTTTTTAATTTATTAATGGAGAGCTTTTAAAAAAAGTTTAGGAAAGCTTGAAATAGACAGACCAAAGCATAGGTTTTTTATTTTTTGATTTCCAAAAAAATAACTAAATGTTTAATGTAAGTGTATTATTTTACTGTTTTTATTATATTTTTAAGAATTATTTCTAATTTTCAGCAGAAAAAAATAACATTTAGATGAACTAACTTTAAAAAAATAATAATTGATAAAATATAGATATAAAACTTTTTACTAATTTTTATTATTAGTTATAGCTTTAGTCAAAGTTGCAAAAATTGTTTTCTATACTGTAAATAAAAGATATTTAGTAACATTTTGTTTTTTTTTTTGTAAACATAAAGTTTGACTAGTTAAAACTTTATGTCTAAACCCCCTAGAAGTTATTTTGAAAGTTAGGGTAAAAAAAAAATGTTGTTTTATATTAAACTTTACGAAATTTTATAAAATTTTTGTATAAGGCAGGGTTGCCTTATGTTTTTAGCAAATTTTCTTCAGGTTTTTAAAATCTCTTTTAGGGGTAAGTTTTTGTGCACATTTTTAGTTAAAAATTAAGTTTAAGATAAAAAACTTTGTTAAATTTTTTAAAAACATTGGAAAGATACTGTAAAGCTACTTTAAATGTGTTTGTAAACGGAAACAATCATTGATGATGTAAAAAAAAAAAATTATGATAGTTTTTTTGTGTTGAATCGAAACACTACTGCTCTAAATTTAACTACTGAACATAATAAAAATTTTGAGGTTTTTTTTAGGTTTTTAGCTGATTTTTGTAAACTAAAATATCATAACTAAAGAAATGATGATAATACAATGGTTTAAAATAAAAAACTGAATTCTTAATTAAGAATTCTTCAATGATATTTATTTAAAATTAATTACAGTTAGTTACTCAAATACAAAAAATTGCAAAGATAATTTTTATCTATTTTATTGTGAAAATAAAGATAATTTTATATTATCCTTATCTGTTAAAAAACAAATTTAAAAAAACTTTTTAAAAATGTTTAATCAAAAAAAGTGATTTTGTTTATTTATTGTCATACATTTTATATTAAAACCATCTAGGCTAAAACTAATATATATATAGCTTATAAACTAATAACAAAAGTTTTCATTAACTTCTATTGTAATAAAAGTGTAACTAACATTAAGCATTACAACAGTCTCAAGTACAAATAAGGAGATTGAATCAATAGTAACTAAAAATTCCAGCGGTCAGGTATTTATAATAAAACTAATTTTCAATTATTTATTATAACAGTTTCATATGTAAATAAAATTGTTCAATGACTATTTAAAAATTTTTAAAACACATAAAAAATATAAGCCCCAGCATACCTACTCTAAAAATGTAAGTTATTTAAAACTTTCCTAAAAATCATGCTATTTATGAAGTACTCAAACAAATCAATAATGACCTCAAATGCCAAGTTTTTCCAAACCCATTACAAGTTCTGCTTGGTTGCACTTACAAAACATTTAAACTCCATATGTAAGCATTACTAACTTTTAACTTCTTTTTTAAGTTGCTGCAACATGGTCAGAAACAAATAGTACATATTTTTTACCGACATTAAAATACGCCTCAGGTGAACTATATAGGATAATTTCATTTAATTAACATTGTCGCCAACCAAACAACCGGAATTTTTTCTGTAAAGTTTACCTGTGAATCAGCAGAACTTTGTTCAAGTTGCTTGCGCACTTGATTTCAAGTATGCACTCTACCAAGTGCTAGCCAATGGATGCACTCAAGTTTACTAAAATTTTACAGGTTTAACGGTTATGTAAGATATATTACTGTGTTACTACACAACCAGGAGGCACATGGTTTACCATACAAAAAAAAAACAATATTTTTGAAATTAAACAAAAATAAATTATAATTATTAATTTTTTTGTTAGACTTCTTAAATAAATTTCATAGGCCTTGTTTACTCTTAGATGTAAAACATACCATATTTTTAGTAGTTAAAATAAAAAACCTATACTAAGGCCAATAAAAGAATTTTTAATTTTTTTTTCAAACGGTCCTCTTTTTGAAATAAGGAACTATGACTCTCTCCAACAAGACTTCTCAAAAATCTTCTATCAAATGTATCTATAATCTTTTTTTTCTCTTCATTTGCAATGAAAGAATATTATATGTAAGTTTCAAACTATGACCTCATTGCCTCGTTTGAGGCCGTTTCATAAATTTCGTAAACGTTTAATTAATGATTTTTAAGTATTAAAGTATCAATATCAATTTTTTAAGAAAACTTTTTGACTTTTTAGTGATTTCGTTTAGCATTTAAGTTTTGATTAACTGTTTCCAGCGTCATTTAGACCAAACATTTTTTTCTCACTTGTACATTATAATAAAAAATTTAGCCTAAGCTATGTTCTTCATTGATTTTTTGTCTTAAGTTTAAATATGAACATTAACTTTTAATAATAATTTTATTAATTTGTAATATAGATACTACGTACATAAATATTAGTTCAACAGTTAATACCTAACAAATTTAAAATAAATCAATTTCTTCATAAATTTTTAGATTTACATAGTAAGCTAAGGAGTAAAGAGTTACAATTTAAATAAATTTTAAATTTCATTAAAAAAACATTTTAGTTTCAAATATATGTTTTATATTCAGTATTTAGAAATCTTATTTTTTTTAATTCTTAAATCTTGTTTTTTTTTAGTAAAAGTGTCATGCTTAAGTCATTGTTTGGCGATTTCCCCTTAAAAATAGAGCAACTACACCTTCTACCGCTAGATTTACACCACACAACACTTTAGGCAACAAGTGTCAAAAGCCTTTATGTCAAAAGGGCTGTCCTCAGTAAAATTAGAGATTTTCGAAACTCTTTAACAACTATAATTTATTTTTGTTTAACATCAAAAATATTGTTTTTTTTTTGTATGGTAAACAATGTGCATCCTGATTGTGTGGTAACACAGTAATATATCTTGCATAACCGTTAAACCTGTAAAATTTTCGTAAACTTGGGTGCATCCATTGGCTAGCACTTGATAGAATGCATACTTGAAATCAAATGCGCAAGCAACTTGAACAAAGTGCTGCTGATTGACAGGTAAAATTTACGGAAAAAAATCCGGTTATTTAGCTTGGCGACAATGTTAATTAAATGAAATTATCCCATATAGTTCACATGAGGCGTGTAAAAATGTCGGTAAAAAATATTTACTATTTGTTTCTGACCATGTTGCAGCAACTTTAAAAAGAAGTTAAAAGTTAATAATCCTTACATGTCAAGTTTGAATGTTTTGATAGTGCAACCAAGCGAAACTTGTAATGGGCTTTGAAAAACTTTGCATTTAAGGTCATTATTAATTTGTTTGAGTACTTCATACATAGCTTGATTTGTAGGAAAGTTTTGAACAACTTATTTTTTTAGAGTAAGTATACTGGTGTTTATTTTTTATATGTGTTTTAAAAAATGTTAAGTAGTCATTGACATACTTTATTTACATATGAAACTGCTATAATAAATAATTGAAAATTAGTTTTATTATAAAAACCTGACCGCTGGATTTTTTAGTTACTATTGATTCAATTTCCTTATTTGTAATTTAGAATGTTGTAATGCTTAATGTTAGTTACACTTTTATAACAATAGAAGTTAATGAAAACTATTGTTATTAGTTTATAAGCTATATATATATTAGTTTTAGCTTAGATGGTTTTAATAAAAAATGTATGAAAATAAATAAAAAAAATCGCTTTTTTTTTAATCATGTTCAAAAAGTTTATTCAAATTTGTTTTTTGAATAGATAGGTATAATATAAAATACAATATCCATACTAAAATAGGTAAATATTATCTTTGCAATTTTTATTTATTAAAGTAACTAGCTGTAGTTAATTTTAAATAACTATCATTGAAAAACTCTTAATAAAAAATTCATTTTTTTGTTTCAAACCATTGTATTATCACAATTTTTTTAGTTATGCTAAAAATTCATTTGAAATTAATTTTTTATTTAGAAAAATTTGTTTGTTAATTTATAGCAGGGTTGAAACAAAACCTTTAATCCTTGAAAAACCTGGATGTTAAAAATTTTGGCCTGGAAAAAAAAATGGAAGAACCTGAAATGTAAGAAACTTTAAAAAAATCTGGAATAATAAACAATTATTTACATGTAAAGCAGATAAAAACTGATTTGACACAAAAAATATATTAATTAATAAATTTTGTCTGTATAATTTTTTTTTAATAGAGACAAACATTTAGAGCACTAGTATTTTAAACCTACTAAATAATTATTTCAAAAAGTCTGTAACTTACAAACTGATCTTTGTTAGTCTACTTATTTATTTTTAGTTGGTTTTGCAATATATAAAAAAGATACCATTGACTCTTAATGAGTAATTCAAGTTAGTAATTTTGTTTGTTACAAATGTATGTAAAGTTAACCTTTATCAGGGTTGCAAGAAAATCTGGAAACTTTGAATTAGACAATTGATCTAAAAAACCTGAAACTTGAGAAATTAAAAAAACCTGAAATTATTTACAAAATTTTTTTAACAAACCTAAACAAAACTGGAATTTTTATCATATTCAGTAGTAAAATTTAGAGCAGTAGTGTTTCGAATTAACACAAAAAATCTATCATATTTTTTTTTTACATCATCAACAATTTTTTTCGTTAACAAACACATTTAAAGTAGCTTTACAGTATCTTTTCAATGTTTTTAAAGAATTTAACAAAGTTACTTATCTTAAACTTAATTTTTAACTAAAAGTGTACCCAAAAACTTACCCCCTAAAAGAGATTTTGAAAACCTGAAGATTATTTGCTAAAAACATTAGGCAACCCTGCTTTATACCAAAATTTTATTAAATCTAGTAAAGTTTAATATAAAACAACAATTTTTTTTTACCCTAAATTTTGAAAACAACTTCAAGGGGGTTTAAACATAAAGTTTTAACTAGTCAAACTTAATTTTTACCAAAAACAAAACTTTATAAAATATCTCTTATTTTCAGTATAAAAAACAACTTTAGCAACTTTGACTAAAACTGTAACTGATAATAATAATTAATAATAAGTTTTATATCACTATTTTGTTAATAACTATTTTTTTTAATTATTTCATCTAAATATTATTATTTTGTGCTAAAAATTAGAAATAATTTTTAAAAATATAATAAAACTGCAAAAAAATACACTTAAATCAAACATTTAGTTATTTTTTTAGCAATCAAAAAATAATAAACCTATGTTATGGTATGTCTATTTCAAGCTTTCCTTAACTTTTTTTTAAAAGCCCTCCTTTAAGAAATTAAAAAAGCTATGGCACCTCCAAACGAGTTTACTCTAAAAACTAAAATTTAAAAAAAGACTTTTTTTATTTGCTTTTTGTTTGCATCTCCACAATATTGAATGTAAGTTTTAAATGATGTCCTCAAGGCCCCTTGAAGTATGTAAATGTTTAAATATTTACATAACTATTTGTTGAATATTTTAAAATCGATATTTTATTAACAGGTATTTTTCAAAAGTTTTAAACTTTACTAAGTGAGCTGAAAAAAAAATAAATTTAAAGTTTATCTAAATAAATTTTTATTAGAAAGTTTAACAGCATGTGTCACTCTTTCATGTATATTTAAAATGTGAAAATTTATCATTGAGAAAACAAGTTTAGTTAAAAAAAAGTACATTTGTTGTTTACTAAAATTAATTCAAAGTTTTTTCACATTTTTCTACATATTTAAATTCAAAAAAAATTTTTCTTGTTTAGTATGATTAATGTAGTTATGTTACTATAAATTATTATTATTTAATTATTTATATTTTCAAGACTCCAGTTTCAAAATAATATGCAAGTTAAAATGACAAGTCTGCTTATATGTACATGCAGGCTACTAGTTTTAAGAAAATTTTTTAAGTGTTTTGTAAGTACATGTTTTTGTCCACTTTTACTTTAAACTTAAGTAAAATGTAAAAAATACTATGTTAAGTAGTATAACAACATTGAAAGAAGCTGCTATAAATGTGGTTTCCATTTCTTTTTTTTTTAAGATGACTAAAAACTTGTATTTATGTAATAGATTTTTTGTGTTTTGTCAAAATTTTACTATTTAACATTTAAATTAATTTTTTTTCTCAAGTTTAAGGTTTTAAGCCTAAATTAGCGAATTCCAGGATCACAGGTTAAGTGGGCACTAGGGAGAATTTGTTGCGCTTCAAAAATTAAAATTTTGAATTTCTTTAAGTATTTTTTTATGTTGGGTAATCACATGAATGGTGAGTACAAAAAATACCTTATTAGCTTTAAGTTTGCTGGAGCAAGTTACTTTTGAAAATTTAGCCATATGCAGTTGTATTTATAAAAGGTAATAAAGACTATTTCACTAAAAATATGTCAAAAAATAATATAAAAATAAAATAAAAAATCATGCAAAAACAACGAAAAATATTATATTTTTTTTCAAGTAATTATTTATATTTAAATTATCTAATCTTTAAAAAAAATCGTTATAAAAAACTCTTTAGAGTATATTGAAACTAATTTAATAAAAAACAAAAGATGAAATTAAAATAATAATTTTTTTTGACATTTTTGCACAAATATTTTGAGTGACTAAAAATTCTATTCAATGACCGTAAAATGTCATCAAGAACTTTCTTTTTAATAAACAAAAGATAATGAATAGATAAAAACATTTTAAAAAATTTTAAAAACACAAAAAATCAAATTTTAGAACAAAAAAATTATAAAATATCAAAACTAGATCAACTAAATCTCATTCAACAATTTAATAAAAAGTTTAGCTTGATGTTTTCAAAATCCTTAAAAATTAATTAGTTCTTAGTAACATAAACAAGCTTGCCTACTTTAATACAAAATTCTAAACCAGCCTGAGTTGTCTTGAGAACTTGAAGATTTTTATACTGTCCATAGTTTTCCTGAGTGTATTAAGTATAATGAGTGTGTTGCAACCCTGATGTAACTAGAATTTATTTTTTTTTACTTTATAAACATATTTATATTAATGCATTTAAAATTATTTTGAGTAGTTACTTAGTAAGGATATTTAAAAGGTGTCTGAAAGTTTAACAACAATAATCTGTTACGAAAACTGTTTATTATTTTAGATGTTCCATAGGTTTTATGGTTCTCCTTAAGTTAGTAGTTGATTGTCAAAAGGTCCTCACTTTTCTATTCTCTACAGTCTTTTGAACTTTTTTAATAGATTTCATTTTATTATATTAATAACAGCTGCTTTCTTAACTGTAGAATGGAAAAATATCTACTAAATTGATTTCAGCCTTCCGAACACTAGAGTGGTCAATTAGCAGAATAGCTAGTAAAGTAAACTTAAAATTAAGCATTAGGGCTGAATTTTACACTAATGTTAAACTTATCGCTTAAAATAAGCAAGTAGGATAAAAATTAACTCTTTTATACACCTTAAAAATTTCGTGCAATCCTAAATTACTTTCAGGCAGACTAAAAATTTCGTCTAGCTTCATAAATTTCATAAACATCGTGTTCACTAGTTTTCTCCTTGACGACCACTGGTATAAACCACTATATCAATGTCAACAAACTATACAAATGAAATAAGTCGTTAAAAAAACAAAGTAGAAAATAAAGAGTCTTATAAAAGTTTTTGCTGTTTTTCCAATATTTGCAGTGTCATCAAAAAAATTAAACTTTTTTTTGTTGTTTATAATTTTATTTATCATTTTTTAATTAGTTTAAAAGGTTTGAGTGAGGTGGATTAGGGTTAATGGTACAAATAAAAACAAAAAAAAATAAGTTTTTTTTTAATTCTGACTCAGAAAATAATTGGGGAAAGACCTTAAATTAGAAATCGGACCCAAAAGAGTACAAAAATGACTTATTTTAAGTAGAAGCATAAGATAATAGAAGTTCAATAAGTCATTTAGTAATTAGAGATAAAAAAGTAACAAGCATAAGTTATTTAGTCTTAAAATTTGCAACAATTTTTTTTAGTATTCATACAATAATAATAATAAATATTTTACTTAATTGTTATTACATGAAAAACTATCTAAAATAATAAAAAAGTACAGTAAATTTTAATCTATTTAGTTATTAAAATAGAACTACATAAGAACAATTTTTTAATCATATTAGACCTAACTTTAAAACGAGGTTTTTATTTTCTTATGTTTTAAAATTTGTCAAAATAATAAAAAAATTGAACTTATATAAGCTAAAAAAGTATTGCTTTTAAACAATTTAAAAGTTAAAAACACAAACACATAATAAAAAAATTGTGCATAGGTTCTATTTGAAACAATAATGTGTCACTTTAAAAAAATAAAAATAAATTGTAAGTGTTTTTTATTTCTTGCGTAACAAAGAAAAAAAATATTAATTTTTTTTTTTACAATCTTATTTTTTTAATTTAAAAGCTGAGTTTTGTTAGTAATATTTTTAAAAATATTAAATTTAGAAAACTAAGGATAGTCAAAAGCCAAACATTGTAAAATAAAGAAAAACTTGAGTCATTTTTCTTGACCAAAAAACTTTGAAAACTAAATAATTTATTAGTTATTGAATTAATTCTTTCAAAAATATATTTTACAAACATATAGAAATATTTTTTTGTAATTTAGTTTTAAAACTTTTTTACACTATTGTTAGCTAATTGATATGGCTGAAGTTTTTTTTCAGTTTGGGTTAATTGGGTTGGTGTTATAGCCTATAAAAAAGTAGGACATTTAGGATTTTTTTAGTCCTAAGAACATATGGTGCAGAAACTAAAAATCAATGTAGATACTTTTGTAGTATTTTTGTTCCAGCAACATAATAAAACAAAAAATTAAAATAGTTTTTTATTTTAGTTTTTAACTTGAAATTTATCATTGTTCTGTTAATTTAGATTTTCTTAAAAATTTCTATTTGATTAATGAAAAAGGTCTTAATTTACCACCATATGTATAAAAAATAATTCTAATCATATATCAAAAAGTATCAATGTATAAAAATAAAATAGACTGACCAATGAAGTTAGTTTACTGAAGAATATTCTACAAAGGTTTATTAAACAATTAAATCTATTTTTTAAGTTACGCCCAAATGACAAAAAAAGTCAAAAATTTCCACTTATTATGGGCTCTACCACCAATCAAATAAACCTATTAACTCGAACACAAAAACCAATTTAAAACGTTTTTTATATTAACTCTATCATTCTGCTGTAAATTCTGTAAAGAGTACACTTTAAACAAAGAACAAAAATGTTGTTGTGTTTTAAAGCCAAGAAAATTACTCAAATGTCCTCTTGTTTTAAAATATTTTTTTGAGATAGTGAAAGTATTATTAATGTGTTTAAGACAGTGCTAAAAAATGTATTTAATACTTTTGATACATTTTTATTAATTTATTTTGTTTTAAGTACATAAATAAGTAGTTTTTAATAGTTGTCTTTAAAATTAGGTGATTCAAGCTGCTTATAATTTAAATTTATGTTTTTTTATGTTTTAATTTACAGTATTTATAATTTTTTGGTAATTTTTTTATCTTAAGGGCTACTAAGTAGATATTTAACCTAATGATAGTAAACTATACGTAGAATAGTTAACAGTATAAATAGAAAAATATTATTAAAAAATAATCCAGTGTTAATGCCGTCTGTAGAAAGCTAATAAAATTTTAATTAAATAATGGTTTTCAAAAGTGATTCATATTGCCCCCTTGGTGGCCATAAGCAACAAATAGGTCAAAGGGGGCCATGAGTAATAAATTAGACACAGGGGACCATAAGGCCACTTTTTGAAACTTACACTAGATACTCTGGAATCAATGGATTAAATTCAAATAATAAATAAATAAAATTCTTATACCTCTGTAAGGGTAATTTACCACTTATTGTAGATCCAGTATGAAAACTATATCATAACTTTAGAGGACCATACGCTGTAAAATGCTGAGACATGATGCCATAATATAAAAATTTAATTATATATTCTAAAGTTGATAACAAAGAGCATAAAAAGTTTGAAATATATTTTAATATTAATTTACTCCCAAACTTATATCAATTAACTTTATATCTGAACATAAAATCAGCATAACTACAAAGTGAGAAAAAAATGAAACATCAAGTGACAATTAGCAATTAAACTGAACTTTATATTTTTGTTTTAGTAAAAAAATATATTAAATAAAATTCTTAATAAATAAATATAAAAATATTCCTTAGTTTTATATTTTTCTTATATGTTGTTTTCTATAATTTTTTGCGAGTATTACTCAGTTCTGTTGCTTCTTTAGTAGTGAACTATTGATTTAAGGAGTATTTATAATAAAATAAAAGAAAGTTATGTGTTGAAAATAAATAAGGCTTCAATATTGGCAAAAACTAAATCATATTGTTTCAAAATCTTTTCATTTGGCTTCTGTAGTTTACTCTTACTTATTAGATAATTTGTTGTTAAAGTTTTATTTAAATTACAGCTTAAATTTTTTTTAAAACACTTATCTAAAACTATGAAAGAACCATTTAATAATAAACTTTTATGCACACAGAAATTTACATATATAACTAAAACATGGATAAAATTATATCAAATGACGCCCAAGATTCATTGGATACAATCTGCTCTAATAGAGATGATGAAAGAAAAATAAAATATGGAGCCTCTCATGTGGAACAAAGAAATAGTAAATTACCTTGTAATAACTTTCTAGGCTATGATTTAGTTAAGCTGTGTAAAGACAATTCCTTTAATTTACTCAATATAAAACGTGTGCAAAAACTCAAAGAGAATATTAAACAAGGTAGGATTTTTATAGACTTTCGTTCCCTTTCTTTATGTTTTTGCAAATAGTAATTTTATTTTTGTTAACTTGTTGTCTTTAACTTTTAAAATTGAAACTGCATCATAATTGTATAATGAAATATAAAACAAAATGTTGTTTTATAATAGCTGTGGTTCCTGTATAGCAAACTTTTAATTTGTACTGACAAAATGTTTAAAATATTTTTTTTTATAAGTTTCGTAGTTATTTTAGTTTATAGACTGCAAAAGTCGTTTAATAGTAATTTAGTTGTAGTTAGTCATTTCGAAGTAATGTAATGTATAAAATGCGGTGGTCCTCAAAATTATCTTTGTACAAATGTTATCAAAGTTTAAGACACTCAGAATAGATAAGTTGTCTACCCCGGGTTATAAAACTGGTCTAAAGTCTTTTAAAGTTTATATTTTCTAATAGCTGCTAAATTAAATACAAATCCACTATGACATTAACTAAGTCTTAAGTTTAATTAGTATTTAAACCAGGGTTTCCCAAACTCATTTACTAAGTTGCCCCCTTTTTGAAATTTAAAAATAAATCGCCCCCCATGAATTTATAAAATACTTTTTTCTTTTTCAGTACGCACTTATGAGCCAAAACAGTTGTATTCGAAATGTAATTTAGTCTGGAACTTCTTTGCTTTTGGGCTGCGTTCATAGTTATTAACAGAGCTTGAAAAATTAACTTACATTTGTTTTTTTATAAGCCAAGTAAAATGCATTTAAATACTTAAATATTAAAAAGCCCTTTATAATCTGTAATCAGTTCGGTTAGAATATACATTGTTTTGAAGTTAATAAAACCTTTAGGTTAGTTGTGTACAAATTTTGTAGTCACCAGTCATTTTTACTAAAAAATATTTTCTATTGTTGATGTCTTAAAAAGATGTACTTGCGGGATGCATAACTTAAAAAACTAAAATATAACAAAATTAAAAAACTCGAGCAAAATTGTACTAATTTGATATACTATTATTGTGATCTAGAAAGTGCTATTGTAAAAAAAAAACACTAAATTAACAGCGTACTTCAAAGAATTAAGTAACAAAAAGTTAAATTTTATGTGTTTTGCACAAGTAGTTTTTAAGTTGCATAGCGGGTTGAAATTTGACTAAATCTGAGCCGTACGTTACCCATCTAAAATCTTAACTGAAACCTGACTTTATAAAAATCTAATAATCTCTAAATAATATTAAAATCTTTTTTTATTAATACTTAGTTATATGCTTTTTTTAAGTTAACGTTAAGAAATTATAAATTTGCATTTTTTTTTGGGTCAAAAGTGCGAACTCAAGAGGAAGTCTACTTTAATTGATAATCATTACGCATTAAGCAAACTTGTTGTAGAATAAATAACTTAATAAAATTGTCGTTATAAAAAGACTACTTAAATACTATACAAATACAATAGTCAAATCTAATGTGAAGGATGAGCTTCATGACAGCTTGCAAGGTTTTCTATATCTGGTTCTAAATAAATCAAATAAATCCTCAAGTCACCTACTTTATAAATAACTAGATTATATCTTTTTCTCAATATGTTAATAACTAAATTAAAAGCTTTCTCAACAAATAGCTAGAAGGGAAAGCTATAAACAACAATCTAACTTATTCCAGATTGATTGGATACTTTTGCCTTAGTTTTTGTTGAGTCCAAAAGCTTTCATATCGTTCTTTAAAAAAGTTTACTTTAAGTTCAAGGTCAGTTTGTAAGTCTGAGAAAGTTTCCTTTAAGTCAACGTTTACTTCAAAAAGATCCCCTTCGAAGGGATCCATAATCCACTTCGGGACATTTAATTTTGAAAAGTTAGTAAACCGTTTATCAATATCACATTAAGCTGTTCCAGATGAGATAAAAATACTTCTACTTCACCTTCACTTATTCAAAGTTTTACGTTTTCCAAACTTGCAAACTTTGAAAACTGATTACTTTTGAAAATTTTTCCATACAGTTCAAGTTGGTTTCTGAAACTGGTTATCTTACTTTTGACTTTTACAAGATTTTAGTTTTAACCTTGCAAAGTTGTGTTCAGATTGTTGATCATACCATATAAGTTTGACATGTGAGCAATGTCTATTTTTTTTAATAAAATTGTCTGCCTATACCGTATCCTTTTTAGAAAAAAAATCAATAACTAAATTAAAAACTGCCAAAAATTTTCCAAACAGTTTCATTTTAATAACCATTTCATTTGTGTAAACATTATCAGCTTTTAATAGCCTTATCATTGTCATTGCACAGCTGTTAAAACAGACGACTTTGTAAAGCCTGCCTTTTTAATTTGTTGACAACTTTTATCACAAAGTTTAATAATTCATTTAAACGTATGCTCAAATTTTTTGCAACTAAATGTTGGCGATGTATATCGCAATGAGTAGTAAATACATCTGGGTTTAACCTTTATAAAATGTGATTAATTCACGACACTTTTCTAATATAGACGGAGTATCATCTGTTACAATTTCTACAAGATGTTTTGAAGGTATTTTATTTACTTCAAAATATTTTTTATTTTTTAAACACAAACCTTCCTGTGCTATGCGTTTTAATTAGTTGAAAAAACGCTAGTTTTTCGTATGTTGTATCACCAACTATTAAACTCACGCAAACAAGTAAAAGATATTTATTTTCCAGCAAAAAAGACTCGTCAACCTGCATCAAAAAATATTACTCCACATCATTCGAACTAACTTTTGTTAAACACATTCTGACATTTCATCTATACGTCTTTTAACAGTGTTGTTGCTAAAAGGGATAGAACAAAAAACATTACTGGTATTTTTTTTACCCAATGGTGTGAGGCAGTCCTTGTTTAGCAACTATGAGAGACATATAATTAGAAGCTAATTGTGCATCTTCAATACTTTGTGTAAATTTTATGAACATTTTTGTGATTTTGAACTGTTTTGTTTTCTCATCTCGACGGTTTCTAAAAAAGGCTATACTCTTATCTACATTTTCAGAATAAAATCTATACTTTACGTAAACAAAATTATTTTTTTTAAAGTTTTACCTCAGAGTAAAATATTTAATGGCAAACTAAATGGCAAGCTAAAAATTAGTAAAATAACAAGTTAGAAGGTAAAAATTTTATGACCGCCAAAAATTGTAAAATTGTCCCTCTTTCGCCCCTTACTAGTTATCGCATCCCCCCCTTTCGCCACTATACTAAAATTCGCCCCCCGACTTACTAAAATAGCCCTAATGGGGGGCAATATCGCCCACTTTGGGAAACCCTGAATTAAACTAATTATACAACTCCACCAGAAATGTTTTTATCAAAAGTTTTGATTAAAACGTAAAAAATATTTTTAAGAAATAACTAAAGACAATATCTTGATGAGTTTAAGCTTAAATTATTTCGACGCTACAAAGTTATTATTCGAAAATTACATAAACTGAAAAAAAGGTATTATTTTCATCATGATTTAAACTATAACATAATAATTTTTAACAGTTATATCTTTTTATTTCTGTCAGTAACGGTAAACGAGTTTTTTCCAGTTAATAATTTATAAAGCTAACAAATTTTTGATTATGCTTTTATTCTTTTTATACTTTAAAATATTTTAGATTCTCTTTTTAATTTCAGTGTAAATAAAAAAAAATTAGTTGTGGTTCATTAAAACAATTATAAAAATAAAAAATAACTTTACTCTTGGGTAATTTTATTATGAATTATACATTACGCACAACAACTTTAATGGAAAGTTTAAAAAAGTCATTGAATTTTTTTTTGGTTGTTATTGTGGTAAAATTATACTTTTTAATGTTTAAAAATAAAAAAAATCGAAAATATCAATTATTTGTTAGTGATAGAACATTGTCTAAAGTATTTTATTGATTTTTATTTGAAAATTAAAGTTAGGGTTTATTAGCATTTTATAGTAAACTTTTTCTATTATAGGAAAAGCTATGCCAGATATCATCACTTTAATGTCATCTTTAAACGAGAACAAAGTTATGTGTAATGAAGATGCAGACAAAGAAGTCTACAGAAGCTTCGAGGATTACATTAATTTAAACAATGTTCTAGCTCTTTATCAGTTGTCTCAAGTTTTTAAGTTCTCAAACATACGAAAAGCTCCGATTCTATTTATCGAACGTCTCTTCCCTGCTATTAGCGAGTCTCAAAAATTTTTAGATTTAGATTATGAATATGTTGCTAAAAAATTGTCAAGTAGTTACTTAAATATTGATTCTGAACTAGAAGTTTTCAACGCACTAGTTTCCTGGCTAGGTAGTTGTAAAGAACGCAAAATATATGCAAAACGTCTTATTTTGAAGATTCGTCTATCGCTGTTGTCAGTCCCTGCAATTAATTTCATTAGATAAAAAATTCGTGTTTCATAGACAATCTTGCTTTCATAGATGAAATAATTGATGGAAAAAACAAAGGCTGTCACATAAGAAGTTTAAAATCTGAAAGTAGGTTTTGTGACCAAGATAAATTTAATATAGTTGTAATAGGGGGTTGGAAAAATAAAAAAACCGTTCGTGATGTGCATAGTGCTAAAGCAAACAATCGCTATAATCTTACGAGTTTACCACAACTTGTAGAACGCAGAAAATTGTCGAAAGTAGTTTTCATAAAGGGTGACATTTTTGCATTCGGTGGCTATTATGATAATTATAACGACTTAATGTCTATTGAAAAATACTCAAGTGATACTAGAACTTGGAAAGTTATACGAAATATGCCCGAAAATTTTGGCTTAAGTGTTTGTTCATTTATGGGGAACGCTTATGTTTTAGGAGGACATATTCAAGGGAGAGCAGTTGACTCTTGTTTTAAATTTAAAGCAGCAGATTGTAGCATGAATGAAATAGCTGAAATGAAGAATGCAAGAAACTGTTCAGCTTGTGAAGTATTTGAGGGAAAAATTGTTGTTTCCGGTGGAGATAACAATGATCGACTAAATACTGTAGAAGCTTATGATCATTTAGCTAATGAATGGACAATCATGCCTAACATGGTTGAACAAAGATGTGGTCACATATCATTTGCTGTAAAAAACAAATTGTTCATGTTCAAAGGTTTTACAAACACAAGTGAAGTTTATGACTCAACTTGTAAAAAGTTTGTTTTACTTAAACCGTTTGATGATTGCTTTTCACGCAACTTAGATTTTCCACTTGCCGTTATTCCGATTGGTAAAAAACTTGCTGTGTTTCAAATTAGAAAGAGTAATTTTTTAATTTATGATGTAGAAAATGACACTTGGTCAGAAGAATCTTGTGAAGTCATTAGAAATCTATCAATCTATAGTTGTGTTAAAGTACCTCAATATTAACAAGTAGCAGAAATAATACAAAGAGTAAATCATTTTCTTGTCTATTTTTAAAAAACAAGATACCTGTTATTGGTATATGAATGACATGTTATTTTTGCAGAAAATGAAATTCATAATTTTAGCAGCAAACAATAATTATAACAGTTATTAGTTACTTTAAACTTTGTATATTACAGTATATTTACAGTACACTTGTGCTTTAAGATAATTATAGGTCATTTAATACTAAAAACATTTCAAAAATAAATTTGTTGTTCATGTTTTAAACACAAATAAAAAAAAATTAATACACACTTGTTTTTATTTACAAAGTATATATATTATTTTTTAAAATAACGAGCCAGGTATGTTAAAAAATAGCGTTTACGTAAAAATTTTCTAAAAATATTATTTTTTTTATTTATTTTTGAAACGAAACTTAGTTAAATGTTGAAATAGTAAAACAAGTTTTAACTATATTATTTAAAAATTAGATAATGATCTTTTATTAATGAAAACAATTTTCAGTTTTATTTAATAATTTGTTTTTTGTTAATTCGCTCTTTTAACTTTTTTAAGTTGACTAAAAAAGTAAAACTACTTCCACAAGTAAGTAAATATAAATAAAACTTTAAAATCTGATATTTTCGCTCTTAGTGTTTTTAAAAGAATAACTACACATAATTTAAATGTTTACTTATTTTTTGATTTTTTATTACTATAACTTTGAAAAGCAGGTGGTAAATTTCTACCAGGAATTTGTGTTTATTTTTCCGGTATTTTTAAAATAAAAAAATGTTTAAGTCATAAGCTGATAAAGTTTAGCTTTTCTACTAAAAAACTCTTCCTAACCTATACTTAAGTTTTAATAACAACCTTACTTTAAGTTTATCAAAATACCTTTTATACGTTTTATAGACGAAAGTGTATTTGGTAGTTATTATTAAGTATAATTTTCAAAAGTATATAACATTGCCTCTTGATGGAAATTTTTGGTAAAAGAAACAAAAGTAGAAAACTGAAAACCTTGTTAATTAACCTAATATCGAAGCTGCAATTTCTTACAGAAATAAATTGACTATGTTTAAAATTTTAGAAAGTTATACGATCATAAAAATTATTTTCAAAAACTCTTCTGATAAAAAACTCTTTTGACTTTTTGTTTTCGATTTTTTAAGGTTTTTAGAAACTCTTTTATTAAAGCATATAGTTCATTTTCAATAACTAACAATCATTTTTCAAACGTTCAAATAAAAAAAACTTCTTATTAACAGTCTTATCATAATTCTTAGGACCTATAAAGTTTTTGATCAAGGTATTAATACAATTCAAAAGTTCTCAGAATTCAACTCTGAATAAAATAATTAGACTAAAAAATATATTTGATCTAATATTTTATGGCAAAAAATTTTTAAACTTTTGTTTCAAATAACATTAAATAGTTTTTCTCTTAATAACGACCTATTCATTTTTTCGATAGTATAATTTGATTAAAACATTCAAGCGTAAATTTTCCAACATTTTGAGCTATAGATGTTGGTGGGCCAACATCCAAAATATCAATCGGGTCTTGTTGACTGTCTGTGAGCAGATTGACATACTTAAACATTGAACTTAAATTGGACATAATAAATAGAAAATACTTTTATGTTGACTTATAACTTATCATTGAATTTTATCTATCAATACTAAAGACAATTCTAGACTGCTTTATATAAATTAAGCAAGACAATTGAGGTAATTAGCCTACTAAAATACGAACAACGATATAATAGTGTAAGCACAAGATTAATGTTAGTTTCAATACTTTATTAATCACTTGGCAAAATTGCAAAGCAAAATCAAGCTTAGTGCAGTAAATTATAAATCAAATAAAGAACCTTAAACTATTTAATGGTATTTCAAAAAATTTAAAATAATTAACTAAACCTAAGAGAAAATTAGTGAGTAATAAACTATGAAAGACTAAATAAATATGTAAATCTTGCTCAAACATTTATGCAATTAAACACCAGTTTTAATATTAACTTTATATCTAAAAGTACTTACAATTAAGATGCAATCTAATAAGTTCAAATAGAATTCTTTTAGTAGATCCTTTTGTCATCTACACAAAAACACGACACTGCACTAGTCAATATCTTTGTCATTATTTTTCACGCTTCACTACTCTTGTTCTCATTGGCTTTTTAGTTTCTGAATTGATTATGAGTCTTGCTCTACATGGCCGTTGCTATATGGCTCTACATATTAGAGTTCAAACAATGAAAAATGCAAGTAGTTGCAGCTTTTCATTACACTTTTTCATCCTCAGTTTTTGGAATGTTCACTCTTTCTTCCTCTTTCCTCTCAATTGTAGAATTGTGAGAAAAAGTGATTTTCTTTTGAAAATGTGTTTTTTTCTTAATCTAAGCAACAAAACAAAAGAAAGTTAAAATAAATTTAATAAAGTCAATAAAAAAAATAAAGTAAAACTTTTCATAAAACTAACTTACAATAATTATTATGCTAGCACTAAAATAATAAAACAATTTTTATTGCTGGTTTTTTAATTTTTTAGAATTTTATATTTACAATTTACCAGAAACGTAAAACTTGTATGAAATCATAACTTTGAAAAAAAAAATAAAATATTATAATCTAAAAGTTATTTTATTTTATAAGACTGTAACCACTGACCGATTGCTCGGTCGTAGTTAGCTTAGGTAATTTTTTGTTTTGGCTCTTTGCCTTTGTTTATGACCGCGTCATGCGTTTTTTGTCGTCCATCGATAAGCGTTTAGAAGAACTACTAATTTATATATATATATATATATATATATAAAATATAAAAAAAAAACTATAAATGGAAAGCTCGTTAATTTCAATGTTTTGATCTTAACACTAAGCTAATCTTAAGAATACAATTTTAAGTGAATGGTGATTTATATACAACAAATTAATATAAGACGATAATGTGATAAAGTGAGTAACGTGATGCAGTTCTACCACTACAGTGTATTACTGTGTTTATTATTATTTCTATATTTAGAGATGAGATATATGTTTTTATTTTCACTGCATTTCTATGACTTCTTCCTTTTTATGTTATTATGGAGCTTTATATTGCATTTTTCGTAGTTGTTCTTGTAAAAAGAACAAGAAGAAAAATGTGAACGTACATGATCGTAAAATTTGAAGTCTAGTGGAAGGAGACGGTGTGGTGCCCATGGTAGACTATGGTTTCCATAGTCAATATTGACAGAAATGGGTATAAAAAAGTATGCATACCAATCTTTTTAAAAATATTTTCGTATTGAGTTAATTTAATTAATGATAGTTAAAAAGAATAAATAAAATAATTAATAATATTATTGATTTTCAGTTTCTTTTTTATTGTTTAAATTAAAATGCTAAAAAATAGTTATAAAATAAATGGTGTGAGGCTCGATAAACGAAAGGTCTTTTTCCGCACTAATCCATTGACCATAGTTTTGAGAGTTCACATCTTTCTTAATTTCACTACTGACTCGAGATTTTCTTAAGCTTAGTGACTGTTTACTGGCTAAGACTTACACAACTCGAACGATTCTTCTATCCTCTGCAGTACTTCTATTGCCTTTGCCCGTTCCGTAAACAACCACCCGTACATCCCACATAACCTTTTTAACATACTAAGAAAAACTTATTTACTTTTTTACTCTCTTCTCTACTTATTTACGTCACACACAAAAGCCTTTCTGTAATCTTCTACCTAAACTAATCTTAACTTCGTTGTTGTAATTTATCACTCAAACTTATCTTTGACTCTTTTATTTTACTTCTAGAAACAAGTAGTAAACAATTACTTGTTATACTACTCTTTCTACTATACTAAAATGTTTTGTTTTATTTCTAAGTACTAATATCTTGGAGCGTTTTTCTTCGTTCTGGCTTTTAAAACGAGTAGAATCTACTACTTGTTATACTACCCTTCCCTAACTTTATTTTTATTTTAATTATTTTACATGAGGGTTGTAGTTTGTAATTACTATTGCTAGACTAAATCTCTACCCAACTTCAGGCACTGCACTTAAAAAAACCTTACTATAGTGGTTAGTAGAACTAAAAATAAGTTAAAATTTATTTTAAATTAAGTTTGGAATACCTTCGACTTTGATATTGGTTTAATGTTTTGATTTATTGAATTGAAGTTATATGTATTTAAACTCATAGCCTTTTCTCACTAAAGTATATGCTTTTTAATCTTAAGAAACTTTTAATTAGAATAAAGGTTAGACAAAAAAAATAAATAAATTATAAGCACCTGATGATTACTTATCAAGTTACAATAAAACGTTTATTAGAATTAAAAGATGTGACATCATGATTTAAACTAAGGTGTACTAGCATTTTTATAAAGTAAAGTGATGTTCTGTAAAGATCTCACAACTAGTCTTCACAAATCATGTACGTGCCTAACGCAGACAAAAAATAATCGTTTTGAAAATTAAACTTTATTCAATATAAGATAATTAATTTATGAATAAACAATTTTAGGTAGTTGGCATTAATTATTAAAATAAATAAACCTATGTTACTAGTTTTTTTTCACCTAGAATTTAAGTTTAACCATAAGTAGCACTAATACTACCTTCTAAAAGTAGCGTATAAACAAAGTCAATATAACTATTAGATGAAGACACAAACTAATAGAAACTAGTTAAAACTTTAGTTTATTTGTAGAATATTTTTTTGTAAACTAGTTTCTGTTAAAAACTGATTTTTTAAGTTGCTGAATTACATTTTGAAAATTTTATTGTTTAAAACAAATTTTTGTTATTTTGCGCAATGCAGCAATATTAAATATAAACTTATTTTATTTAAAAGTGTTTTAACTAAAATTAAGTGTACTATGTAATAAGTTTTTCTAAAATGAGTTAAGCAAGATAATTTAATAAGCGTTATAGAATATTTTGCATTACAACCTAAGTTACATTACATAACTATTTGCATCAGAAATGTTTTTCTGACTTGATAACCCCCACCACAATTATATTTTACAATAGTGTATATAATTATAAGTATAATACACCCACTTAATAATTATAACGTTTGATTAGTTTTAAAAACATTTAAATAATTTTGTAAAAAACCATTATGAAAAATTCTTTAACCATGTCGTTTATTTGTACACAAGACAAGTTTATAAAAAACAAAATATTTAGTATTATTAACTTAATGTCTACTGGATACAGCTAAAAATCTTATTTATTATAACACATAAAGTTTGAAAATGGTAATTTTATTTATAAAATATTTATGGATTAGTTTTTAATGGTTTTCATTGGGACGTTAGACTACGTTGTTTAACTATTATTATATGATTTTCAAAGGGTAATAATAGTTTCTTTTAAATATTGTGCTTCCTTTAATTTACATTTAACAGTTATTAAATTGAAAGACACAATTTATTCTTAAGTAAACAATAATCTTTGAGTGCAGAAATGAACAAAACATTTTAGTTGTTTTATTATCTAAAAAAAAACTTAATCTGAAACACTTAATTGAAATTAGAATACTATTTAAGATTAATAAATTTGGCAGAATAAGTTTCAGGTTAGATAAATTTTTATTGTAAACCAGGGGCGTGTTTTGATTAGTGTCCTCTTTTCTGTGAACCCCCTGAAAAAATAGATTTAGTTTCAAAACTGGAAGTTTTGTTATTTCTTATATTTGGTCAGTCATTGTTTTTTAACTTTAACTTAACTGTAAAGTTCTATCCAACTATTATTATCTTTTGAACATTTAAAACATATATATATCAAAGTAATTATATATATATATATATATATGTGATATCATCATCCAAACTAACAAAAACTAACTTGATTAAATATTTAAAAATAAACGGTCATTTTAAAAACTCAATAGTATTTAAATTTTAAGTTTAAAGATGTTTCCTGCAGACAGTAACTTACTTAACCTTTAAATTTATTATATATATATTGTTTATTGAACGAAAAAAGAAGGGCTAAAAATATTTGGTCAAAGGACCTTGTGAACGAAAACGTTGTGAACGAAAATTCGGTTATCGAGTCGCACATCACAGATACCTTTTAACCTCTTGTTCAGGACTGTTGTATAATTAATTCAAATCTAAATGTTTCATTTAATCACCTGATGTTATTAGTATTGAAGTAAAGATTTAATAATACTTTAAATATAGAATGAGTAAGTTTTTACAATAAATTAGTTTACTGTATGCGTGAGAAAACTTAAACTTTGTAAAAAAGTCAAAACTAAAGCTTTGGAATGCTACTTAATCTATTGTATATACCACGGGAATGTTTTGATTGATTTCCTGTTTCCTGTCAACCCCATTAAAAAAAACAGAAAAAAGAAAAAAAGATTCTTAGAATATCACTAAAATCGTTGTTTATTGACTTTTTTTGGTTATTTGATAAACTTTGAATAAAGAATGTTGAATTTATAACACTGAAAGATAAAAAAATTTCCTAAACAAAAAATGCTCTTTTTTGCCCAGCTGAATAAGATTTTAAATAAAATTTCAACTGTGACGTCGTAATAGGTAAAAGTTTTTTTCTAGGAAACTTTTTACTAAGATGCTCTTAGTTCTCACTTTTAATTGTTACTTAGTGTAAATAACTTTTAATACAGTGATGTTTTTGAACTAGTAAGTACAATTTTACTTAAAAAATGTCCAATATAATCACTAAAATTTTATTTTACTTGTAATAAATAAGTTTTATTTATGTGTTTATAAAATATAATTTTTAAGCCTATAATTATGGTAAAAACAACATTGAGTTTAATATAATTTCAGCTTGATATTGGAGCGACATCTTCTTAGGTAATTAACTATTTTTTTAGTAAAATTCAAACTTTTATTGATAAATTACTTAAAAAAATATTTTTATCATAAATATATATTTTCCGGTTCTTTTAGCTTTAATTTATCTAAATTTAATACAGTATAATAAATAAAAATGTATAATATTTTCCCCTTACTACTTATATGTTTTTTCTTATTTTTAAGCAGAAAAAAGCATTTTTAACACACACTTTTTCGGCTAAATATTGCGTACTTAACTGGCAGTGCATACCTAAGAAATGCGTACTTAAGCAGGAAATTAAGAACTAAAAAAATTGTGAACCCTCTTTGAAAAAATTCTAGACACGCCTCTGGTATAAACTTAGCTAGCCTTTGTCAGTTTAAAATATAACGTCATATAATACTTTTTCATTAATGCTTTCTTGAAAACATTTAGGTTTTTTGTTATTTACTGAAATGACTTTTAAATTATTAACATCTGGTGAACATTGACAGTTCATTGCAAATATTAGTTTAATTAAACAATTGTGACTTCATGATTTCAAACAACAAAACCTAGCTTAAAAGCTTATGAAAAGTTCAAACAGCTTTTTGATCAAGATTGTATATGATGTTTATAGCTGGCTCTAAAAGATAGTAAAATAGTTTTGCAAGAATTTTTAATTGTTTTAAGAGTGTTTAATTTTTAAAAGTTTTATATTGCTAGTTTGTTTAGCTTTACATTTAAATTGTTTATTTAGTTTAGCATAAACATATTAATAAATTTGCACTAACCACAGTTATTTGAGTATATAACGCTAAAATTAAACAATAATATTAAAAGTTATTTTAGAATATTTTTTAATAATTATAAAAGTAGCAAAAATTACAGCTTGTAACGTAAGCAAACAATTTCTGTATACTTTTAGACATAGAAAAAATAATAAATTTTCATTTCAATAGATATACAAAACATTCATAATTAATGATAAAAAATGCTTTTAAGTTATTTTGTAATTATGTAGCAACATTCTTAAGATTTCATTTTGTTTGTATTTTATTGAGATCTGATATGTTTTTTTTTTAATAGTTGTTTCTTAACTCAAAGTAGCATTAAGATTTAGTGCAAAACTTAAAAGTTTATAACATGCTGTTATTTCAAAAAAAAGTATTTGACGTCATGACTGAATTTAACAAAAAATTCTACAAATATGTATCAAAATTTAGTAGCATTCTTCAATTTTGGATTATGGTTATTTTATAATTCTTAGTTTTTTAAGCTAACAGTAAGTTATTTACTGGTAGAATCTGCTCGTGATATAAATGTTTGGATTTTAAATGTTTTATGTAGTTAATTATTTAGCTAAGTATAACAAATGCAACAGCTGTTTCTAGCCTTAAATTAAAATTTAAAAATAGAATAATTATCAACTATAACAGATTGTGAAGTTCGAGTTTTAATACAGTTTATAAACTTATCAAATAATGACTGTAATTTGCAAAATAGGAGCTTATAAAGTTTTAATTAGCTAAAAAAGCTTTATTGAAGATTTTTAGTTTGTGTTTTTGTTAGGTTAGGTTAGAGCTGCCTAAAGAAGTCAGTAATTTAAGTATTACTGAAAGCTTTCTTTGATATTTAATTTTATATCTTGTAATGTTCTGTTACAATCAGTATTATTTAGAAAAGTATATAAAAATAAGTTCAAGTATTGTGGATAATAAAAGCTTTAATATTTTTAGGCTGTAAACATATTTAATCAACTTTAATTTACTTAAATTAATAAACAAAATATCAAAAATTTAAGTTTTTCAAACAAAAGCATAGTGGCCTGTAGAACTAAGTTAACTTAAAGTACTTAATTTGCTTAAGACAAATGTAAACTAGAAAAAAAACTTAACATAGTTAAATTAAAATAACATAATGGTTGTGAAAGGTTTTTGCAATTTTTTTTACTTATTATAGCCATGATGAGTTAGGTATATAAAGTCGCGTGGTGTAGCAAACTGGAGATTGCAGTTCAACCGCTTAAAAAATGAAGAAGAAATAATATTTCAATTAATTTTAGTTTTTTTGCTTTTTAAAATAAAAATTCATGGTTAGTTTGCTAGTCTTCAACTATTATAATCAGTCTTTAAATATTCGCTTAAGTGTCGCTGCCAGCTTAATTTGTGTCAGCTGCATTTTAAACATAAATAAATTTTCTGTGCAAAAAGTTGTTTGAAAGCTTATTTTTGGAGCTGCATTTAAGTGCAGCACTATGTGAACTTCAAAACTAGCTTTTGAACATATTACATTGGAAAAGGTACTAAATATAAACAAACTCTGTAAAACTTAGTTAACAGTTTTTATATTTAGTTTTTATAGTTTATAGTGTGTTTTTTATAGTTTTTGGTGCGTTTATTTGAGATAAATAATTTGAGATTTTAACAGGGAAAAAAGAAAAACAAGTTTAAATGTATAAGATAATTTTTTTTTGCAAAAACTTTTAAGGTGATTTTTATGTATTTCAAAATAGAAAATGTAATTTGCAATGCTAGTAAAAACTTTTTAATATAACCTTTTTATTTATATTCAAACCTGATGCACTAAATAGTTCAACTAAATCTTTTAAATATCCATACACAAAAAATTTTAGATTAAAAGAATAAAACCATAAACGAGGCTTGAACAGAAATTTATAAATAAACACCTATATCGTTAAAAAAACAAAAGCTTGTTTAAACGATTTTTATAGATTAAAGCAGCTTTTTAAAAGTTCTCCGTGAGACTGTCATGCAAGTTTTTAGCTGTCTAAAACAGACAGTAATTTATTCATTGTATGATTTTATAACGAATAAAGTTTTAAAAAACTATAAGGTACTTATTCACGTAATACACTAACTTTAGCCTTAGTTCAGGTCGCGTACCTTGATATCCCTACTGTATTAGTTATCCGTTATCTAAATATACAGTTAAAGTTTCTGTACAACACTTTTTTTTTTCTCAACTGTAAATATTTTGTTCTACTTATCCTTATTTTAAAATTCCTAATTCCGGAATAAGGCCAAATAGTACGAAATCTAAGTTTTTTTTATCTTTTTTTACTTAGCTCGAATTAAAAAAAGAAAAAAAAACTTTTTTTTGTATTTATATGTGAAAAATGTTATACAATTTTTTTATTTCAAATAATAATATTTTGTTATGTTTGGCCTCATTTTGGAATTATGAAATCTATAGTAAGGTTAAATATTACAACATATTAACAGTTAAAAAAAAATATTTTGTACAAAAATTATTCACTGAAAAATATGAATATTAAAAATAACAAACGTTTATTATTATTATTTTCTTAAATTCGAGCTAAGTAAAAATTGACAAAAAAAATCATTTTTTCTAAGGGGCCCCACACTAAAAGTCAAGCCCCAATCCAATAATTTTTTTTAATTAAACACTAAGGACCGTTTACTAGAATAAAAAAAAAGTTTTTATTTAGCTATTAAGATAAATAAATAATTGGATCTAAAGTTTAGACATTTTTAAAAAATTCTTGAAAAAGATTACCAAGATATCTTCACACTCGTATAAATTATAGTAGCATTATGTAAATATAAGTATTTCATATTTTGGAGGCGTGTAGCTGTCTTAAGCAGTAAATAAATTAGTTACCTGATGTTCTTATGTTTAAGTATTCTTACTTAAATGTTTTCCCTTAGTTTCCCTAATCATATTATATATTTTTTTTTAAGTTCTTTTAATTTGAAATTTTATTCACATGATTTTGATTTAAAAATAAGTTTTAAAAGTGAATTTAATAAAGATCACGAGATTATATTACATAAATTTTGCCATTAGATAATTTGCCAATCTTCGTCTACCCATTTTAAAAGCTTTTAAAAAATGAATAGAAATTTTTATAACCAGATTAGTTATTTTTTTTAATGTAGTTTTATTTAATTATTTTTACTGTACATGTTTTTTTATGTATGTTTATTTTACTTCTATAGAGATAGCAGTTGTACTATAATTAGTGTTAGATAAACTACTGTATTTAACTAAACGGTAATAGAATACTTATTCAAACTAAAATTATTTAAGCATTAGTTTTTATTTTTATTAACAAGCATAACTAAATTTAACAAAAATTAATCAAAAATGTTATTCCTAGAACTTTTTTTAAATTTCTAGTATTATGTTTTTATTTAGTATAAACTAGTTCGTTTTGTTTATTACTTAAGTTGAAGTATTAATTGAACTTAATGTAAATTAAACTAACATATATAGATTTAAAAATAAATTCCAAATTTCGAAATTTCATTTTTTGAAAAACTTTAGCTGTAGTTAGCAGACAGTACGTTAGATAATTTAATTAGTTACTCCTTCTTAGCCGTATTATAAGTATGTGTTTTCTAATTTAAAATGCACTTTTGCTATATATTGTCCACAACATTTAAAAAAGTGGACAACCACTGACCTAAATTAGTCATTTAGTTTAAGAAATTTATTTCAATTCTACTAGTTTTGAAATACGTTGTTGATTTTTTTGTATTATTAGTGTAAAAAATAACTTATATTAACAAAGAAATGTAGTTTTATAAAACTTAGTTTAAAACTACTAAACTAAGCTATTTTAAACAAAATGCATTCTGTAAAGATAACTTTGATTGGTAAAAATAATATTGTTTTTAATTATATTTAAATTTTTATGTTTAGTAAAATCTTTGCTACTTCTACAAATTACAGCTCTTGACTAAAAGTATAAGTAATGCATTCTGACACGCTTACTGACGTCACAAGCGCTTTACACACATAAAAGTTAACTGAATGTAAGCATATGAATCAATGTACTCTTCAATTATTAAGTATTTTAGTAAAATTTGTTAATTTAGCTTCAAATTTTCAATGACACTGCAAAGTGCCTAAAAGTATCAACAATTGCTTGTAAACATAACTTTAAAAATATTTTATTAGTTTTATATCAAAATATTAAACTTTTTCATATAAAATTACTAATTAAAGCACATTTTAAACAAACTGCGAAGTGCTTAAAAGTATTTTCAACTGCTTAAATGTTATTTTCCTTCAAAATATTTTTTAAGCGTATGGATTTTTAATATGAAAGAAATTCGTTATATATGATATTCTTTTAATTAGATTAAACAAATAACAAAAAAGAAATTTTAAAGTATGTATCTGAATAACATAAAAGTTTTAGCAGAATCGACACACATATAATTGAAATACAACAGTTAATTTAATAGTTCAAAGATTTAACTAGCCGAAGTATTAGTGTCTTACTTTTCGATTTTTTAAATAGATTGTCTAAAAAAACCATTCGAGGGCTTCAGTTGTATTTTTTACTTTTAATAACACCTTATTATAACATTATAGACAGTAAAGTAGTTGCTTAAAATATTTTTTGTTATTTACCTGTATTTTTATAATTTACATGCATATTTTCCTATGTGCTTAATTTTTATTTGTATAAAGTAAAATAAATTAAGAGTTTAAGAGGTTTTAAACAACTTAATAACGTTTGATTTTATTTAGAAAATTTTGAAACCTTATCGACTTAATTAAAGGTTTTTTCACAACCTGTTATGTATGTTTTAAGAAACTTTAATTTTCCAAGTTTTATATTCGGTATTTCCCATTATAACCAACAAAGGATAATACAAAAACTATCTATATATTTTACAGTAAATTTTTAACTAAGACAATTTATAATAGAAACCTAAAAAAAAGATAAATTTGTCTTCACAATCTGCAACCCCTTATTTCAATAAGAGTATGAATTTAGTTATTTCCCTTTTAACAAACATATGCAATTACATCATAAATATTTTGAAAACAGCATAGTACCAAATTTTAATATATTTTCATAAATACTTTGAAATTCTAACTGCTTTTACAAACATTTAAACAAAAATTATTTTCTTAGTTCAAAACTTAGATTTTTATCTATAAAATATTTTAAAATTGTTGTCTATTTTTTACCAGTAGTCATCAAATACTAATCTTTCTAGTCAATCATTAAATTACTAATTTAAGTTTTGTTTTGATGCATTAAAAAATATGATAAATTTTATTTAATATTTGAAATTAAACCTAATTGTTGACTAAGCACATTTATTTGTTTTTTATATAATTATTATTTTTTTATTAAACGAAGTACGATAAATCTAAAATAAACTTTAAGCATATAATAATAATCTTAAAACTATAATATAAAATGGTAATTGAAAAATTTATACATGGCGTCTTGTTTTAAATCAGGGTTTCCCAAACTCATTTACAAAATCGCCCCCTTTTCAGAAATTTGAAAAAAAATCGCCCCCCATGAATTTTTTAAAGTAATTTTTCTCTTGAGTACGCACTTTTGAGCCAAAAAAGTTGTGTTCAATGTAATTTAGTCTGGTACTTCTTATGCAAGCACTTTTGGGCTGTGTTCAAAGTAATTTACAGGGTTAGAAAAAATAAGTTACAGTTATTTTGTTATAAGCACAGTAAAGTGTACTAAAATACTTAACTTTAAAAAAGCGGTGTGTAACCTGTAATAAATTCAGTTTAAATATGAATTGATTTGAAACTAATAAAACCTTTAGGTTAGTGGTGGACAATTTTTGAAGTAATCAAGTCATTTTTACTAAAAAAAAGATTCTAGTGTCGACTTGTTAAAAAACATACATGCGGGCTGCATAATTTAAAAAACTAACATATAAGCAGCACTGTATTAAAATAATTTAGTATGATTGCGATCTAGGAAGTACTATTGTGGACTGGAAACCGTAGGGAAAACTCGTAGTGGAAACTTGGAAGCGTATTGCTAATTATTAAGTATCAAAAAAATAAATTTTATTTGTTTTGCACAAGCAGTTCTTGAGTTACTTAGCTGTTCAAAATTTGACTGGATCTGGAGCGTACGTTACCCATCTAAAATCTTAAATGAAACCTGACATTATAAAAATCTCTTACATGAGGAATTTCGGACATTTAGAAGTTAATGCTAAGTAAATTATTTAAGGCCTACATTATACTTAAATTATTTTATAAATAGGCATATTCTAAAATTAGTATATTAAAGATTAAAAAACTACAAAAGAATGAACAGTTTATTTTACACATAATGAAATAAATATAAAAACATAATTGCTGATTTAGTTTGAGGAAGTTTAGCCAACTGGTTGATTCTTACATGAAAAGTGGTTTCATCAATAGCTTCTGTTAATGCAGTAAAATTATTAATTTCAATGCTAAGTTATTATAAGCAAGTTATTTGTAAAGTTAAAAATTTAATTTTAAACTTTTTAAAAAATTATTTTCGTAAAATAATACCATGAAATAGTATTTGACTTTGAATAACTTTTTTAAAATAAACCTTAACTCTAACAATAATTTATTTTCTTTATAATAATTAAAAAATCATAAAATTTAAGGTTTTACAGATAATTCTGTGGACAGAAAGTAATCAATCAAAAAACCTTATACTAAGTTAAAATTTTCTTTTGTAACTTTAACAGTCTTTTTAAAGGCTTATTTAATTCTGTACAAAACTTATTTTTTATTCTAGCTATCAGCCTATAATAAATTAACAAAGAAAAATAGTGAAAAATTAGAAGTTAGGGTTGGAGTATTAAAACCAACAACACATTTTAATTGTCAAAATATTTTGAATTAAGGTAAAACAAAAAACAGTTGTACTAATAGCTTAAAATTCCTTAATATATATATATTTTTTAACAATATTAAACCAAGTTGGAGAACAAAATTGACTTTAAGAATCTTTTAAGTGAAAAATTTGAAATCCTTTCAAATAGAAACCCCAAATCTATATTCTAATACAGCCAAATTTATTTTTTTGAAACAGAAACTTTGATGGTTATCAAGATTTTTCTATTTATACAGATTAAATACGTAAAAACAAAAAACTGTCAAAAAATATCTTTCAAACAAATATTTTAATCACTATGCTATAAAAACTTTTAGTGTAATATAAAACGATAAACAAAAACTATAAATTTAACCAGGTCAAAACATAACTATTAATAAATTAAAACATAACCACTTAATAAATACAGTAGTTTTCCGCTTGAGTTCGCACTTAGAACAAAATCAAAAAGTACGAACTTAAAAATTCATTATTATTTGTTTTCAAAATTGCAAATTTCAAAATGTTATAATGCAATAACGTTATGAATAAACATAAAATCCACTAAAATATAAAATAAACATTCATTAAAAGAAGGAATTATATAAGCTAAAATAAATCATGACATTTTTTTTAATTATACTTAGTTAGTAAAAGACTTTATTTGAGTTTCATTTAATGAAATATAAATTTGCATTTTTTTAGGTAAAAAGTGCGAACTCAAGAGAAAGTCTACCGTAGTTAATATTCATTTATTGTTATTAATATTAAGCAAACCTGTTGTAGAATAAATAACTTAATAAAATTGTGATTATAAAAAGGCTACTAAAATACAATACAAACAAGATTGAATAGTAAATACTTTTAAAAATCAAACAAAATAAAAACACTTACATGAGATAATGTCTGCTACAGAAATCTAATCTAATGTGAAGGATGAGCTTCATGACTGCTTGCAATTTTTTCTATATCTGGTTCTAAATCAGTCAAATAAAGCCTCAAGTCACCTCCTTTACAAATATCTAGATTAGATCTTTTGCTCAAGATGTTCATCACTGAACTAAAAGCTTTCTCAACAACGTAGGTAGAAGGAAAAGCTATAAACAACAATCTAACTTCCTCCCAAATGATTGGATACTTTTGCCTTAGTTTTTTTTGATTCCAAAAGCGTTCATACCCTTCTTTGGAAAAGTTTACTTTAAGCTCAAGATCAGTTTGTTAGTCTGAGAAGGTTTCCTGTAAATTAACGTTTACTTCAAAAAGATCTGCTTCGAAAGGATTCATAATCCATTTCGGAATGTTTAATTGAAAAACGTCAGTAAACCGTGTGTCAATATCACCTTTAAGCTGTTTCAGATGAGACGAAAATACTTCGACATCACCTTCACTTATTTGAACTTTAAAGTTTTCCAAACTTGCAAACTGTGAAAACTGATTATTTTTTAAATTTCTTTCATACAGTTCAAGTTGGTTTCTGAAACTGGTTCTCTTACTTTTGACTTTCACAAGGTTCAAGTTTTTACCTTGTAAAGTTTTGTTCAGATTATTGAACTTACCATATAAGTCTGACATGTAAGCAATGTCGATTTTTCTTTTAACGAGACTGTCTGCCAATACCTTATCCTTTTGAGTAAAAAATTCAACAACTGAATCAAAAAAGCCAAAAACCTTTCTAAACAGTTTCCTTTTGATAACCATCTCACTTCTGTATGCATTATTAAATTGTCAAAAACCTCATCATTGTCATTGCAAAGCTGTTTAAACAGACGACTTTGTAAAGCATGTTTTTTTATTTTGTTGACAGCTTTTATCACAAAGTCATTTAAACGGACGCTTAAATTTTTTGCAACTAAATGCTGGCGATGTATAACGCAATGAATGGTAAATACATCAGGGTTTAACTCTTTAAAACATGTGATTAATCCACGATATCTTCCTATCATAGATGGAGCACCATCTGTTGCAATTCCTATAAGATGTTTTGAAGGTATTTTATTTACTTCAAAGTATCTTTTAATTTTTTCAAACACAAGACGTCCTATGCTATGCGTTTCCATTAACTGGGAGAACGCTAGTTCTTCATATAATGTATCATCAACTATTAAACGCACGCAAACAAGAAGAAGACACAAGCAATGTGGACTCGTCAACCTGCATTGAAAAAAAACTATTGCACATCATTCGAACTAATTTTTCTTCAAAGCATTTTGCCATTTCGTCTATACGTCTTTTCACAGTGTTGTTGCTTAGAGGAATGGAACGTAAAACATTACTGGTGTTTTTATAATGAATTACTTTTTCCAAAACTGTTTTAAGACAGGAATAAATGTTTTTTCTCCAATGGTGTGAGGCAGTCCTTGTTTAGCAACTATGAGAGACAGATAATAAGAAGCTAATTGCCCATCTTCAATACTTTGTGTAGATCTCTTGAACATGTTTGTGATTTTACTCTGTTTTGTTCTATCATCTCGACGTTTTCTGAAAAACTCTACATTTTTATCTACATGTTCTGAATGAAATCTTTGAAGATGATCTTTGAGCCGTGATGGTTTCATAGCTTCATTACTGAAGGTTTTTTCGCATAATAGACATAAACGTTGAGTTCTGTTACTTTGATTTTCTATAAAACCATATTGTAAGTATTCTTCTTTGTAATATCTAACTTTTTTAGATTTAGTCGCCATTACTAACAAAATTTATTCTATAAATAAAATTTAATGATCTTAACTTTACTTATAAACTTTAAAAACTTTTCAAATAATAAATGTCTGCTGATATATATGTTATCAATATACATTTCAACATTTAGCTTTAATGAAAATAATTACTTAAGTGTTACCACAAATTTTCTAAAACTTTTAGTTAAATACAGCTTTTGTACATCTGAAGTTATATAGAATCTATATTTTAATTTAGATGTCTTTGAAAAAATGCAGAACTATCATTAATAGACTGATACTCGAGTAATGTAAAAAAAAGTCTTTTTTACACTTGCATTCTAATTAAATGTGCTCAAAAAAATTCTACTTATTGGACTGCCACTAAAAAGTGATTGTACATTATAAAATTAAAACTATTATTGCTTAAATTATTTATAATTTAGCTTATTACAGTTTAAATTTACTAAGGTTAAACAGTCAAAATAAATGCAATAAACAGCTGAAGTTTATAAAATCTAAACATTATTTTTATATATATACATGAAAATAATGAAATAAAACAGGACTGTCATTTATTTAAAGACAAAAATAAACACTTGCAAAAGTTGTTTATAACTTTCTAATACCCTTACTTAAAAAAACTTAAAGTTAATATTAAAAGCATTTGAGACTAATACAACCAGGATTAATTACTAAAGCTAACTTTTGAATTAGGATATTACTAAAACTATGAAAAAACAAATTTATTTTTTAATATCAAATATATACTTATGTACAGAACTTCGCACGAAAATAATTTTATGTTAAACAATAATATATTGATTAACAAAAACAATAGAGTTGTGCATAATATTCAAATAAATAAGTGTCTGCTGATTTCAATGAAATCAATCTATACTTCAACAGTCATCTTTAAAGAGAATCAAAACTTAAGTTTGAAGCATTAACTTTTGAAAACAGTTAATTAAATACAACTTTTGTAGATTTTAAGTTAAATTAAATGTAAAATTAGATTTAGGTATCTTTGAAAAAATGACAGAATCAACCGTAGTATACTAATACTTGAGGGATTTCCACTAAAACTTCAGAAAAAAAAATCTAGGAAAATAAAAACTAAAATCTAGTATTCTAGTAAAAAATCTTCAAACATTTTTGTCTACAATAAAAATAATCTGTAATATTTCCTTTATTTTTTTCTAGTTTTTAAACTTGGCTTTTTTAAATGAAACTCTAAAATATATATCAATCTATTGAAGATTATGTTATATATTGTATATATCATAAAAACTTGTCCAGCCCTAAAAAAATAAATCCAGGGAAATTCATTGATTTTCTAATTTTATCCACAGGGTTGCCACTCATTTTTTCAATTTTTTTTCAGGTTTTCCAAATTTCTTCCAGGTTTTTTAAATTACACATTTTTGAGTCTATTTTTAGTTTTAAGTTAAATTCTATTAAAGAAACTGTGTTAAGTAGAATAAAAGCATTAAAAAAATGCTGTAAAGCTATTTTAAATGTGTTTTTTAATAAAAAATATTTTGATGATAACAAAAAATCTTAATTATATGATAGATTTTTTGTGTCAAATCGAAATTCTACAACTGAAAATGTTAAAGTTATTAAAAATTCAAGGTTTTTCCAGGTTTTTCAAAATTTCTCAAATTCAAGGTTTTTCCAGATTTCCAAATGAAGTGGCATCTGTATCTAGGGAAATCTAGTTTTTTTTATTTTTATATTTGCAAAGTATAAGGAAACCTCTGGATTCTAGGGAAGTGGGAACCATGTACTTGATTTAGGTCAAAAAAAGTCACTTTTGCATTCTAAAAATAATCAAAGCAATACCATTTATTTGACTAGTGAAACTAGCCTGAAAACTAGCCTGAGTGAGCCTGAGTTTTTTAAAACCTTGATAAAACAATTTCCACCTCTGGAGCACACTACTATCAACTATTAATCGTTAAAACAGTTAGTTTTTGCCATATATCTCAAAAACTAATTTTAATTTTGGAAATCATTAAAAAACAACTAGTAGCATAGTTAAAAATCAAAAATATAAAGTTAACTTCACAAAAAAGTATTTTACTCTCCCCCATATAGCCTTGGGTACAAAATCACAAAACATTGAAAACTGGATTAATCTAAACTGATTTAAATTCTAAAAGAAAATTAGTCTGAGTTTTCAAAAAATGTTAAAACTAAACTGAGTTTGATACAATCTGAATTCACCAAGATTTAACAAACAAAATTAGTATAATAAGTAGCTGAAGTTTATGAAGTCTAAACATAAATTTCATTTAATATATATATATTGTCTTTATTCTTCAGCTGGCTTAATTTAAAATAGAAATTTTATTAAAAAAACTATTTAAGAAATTTTATTTTAAATTGCCGAACTGAAGATTAAAGACAATCTTTTTTTTCTTTATAAAACATATGTTTTATAATTTTTTAAATCGCATTTACCTAATAAATTATTTAAAAGCCCTTCAATTGGGTTATTAATTAAGTGATTAAATTTGAATAATCACCTTATTATCTATGTATATACATTTCATTTTAAGGCCTAATTATTTTTTTTAAACTAGCTAAGTTATCCAGAGTATCATGAGTGTGTTACATTTCAATCCTGTTTCTGTTGTTTTCTGTTTTATATTTAGAATATACAATTAATAAATATGTGAGTACATAATATATAATTTTTTTCTATAATTTAGTAGTGAAAGCTCAAAAACATAGTATTGAATTCAGAACAAAACTTACAAAATATATCTTAATTAATTACAAACATTTTTATATCATGTAACAGGATATCAAATTGCACTTGACTGCAGGCTGTTGCTAGAATCTCCCACCACTATCTGTGGCTGGTATATAACAAAGTTCTTCACTTTATACAACATTACATCAGTAATTTATTGTATGCACTTTATTTTCTCCTTATTTCAACTTGCATCAGTATAATATTTGACCTTGTTTACACAATTTTATGTAAACACTATGGACTTTTTTTTTGTTTTAGTTTAACCTCAGGGTGAAATATCTAATAGCAAGTTAAAGTTAGTAAAATAGCAAGAAAGAAAGTAAACATTTTATGAAAGCCAAACATTTTAAAATCGCCCCCTTTTCGCCCCCTTACTAATTTTCGCCACCGAATTTATTAAAATCGCCCCCAGGGGGGCGATATCGCCCACTTTGGGAAACCCTGTTTTAAATTAACAAAAACTTACTTGAAATTAAATCATAATTTAATGTTATATAGATGAAAAAATTACATTCTTTTGTTAGTAAAGTTTGAAACTGTCTCAAGTAGACAGTAGATTTTTTAACTTCTGCCTTTTTATTTTATTTTAAGTATACTTCAACTTCATATGTCATTTATACTTTATTTTTCCACGGGTTTCACTTTATGCGCTTGTTGCGCTTTGTTTTACTCGCCCTAATTTATTTAGTTAAACAACTTAGGTAAATTTATTTTATCATTTTTATTTGTAAAAGTATAAATGCTTTATCAACTATTTGGTACCACAATATGACAAAAACCAATACAACATTCTTTTTATTAAGAAAAATTAGATGTTAAAGCGGTTAGATGATAGGCAATAACAAACAGATCACCTTTGGTTTGTTTGAAAACTAATTGTTCTTATTTTGTAGATTTAGTTGTAAATTTGGTTGTTTAATAAAACATCTTAAGGTAGGGGTCAATAGCCTTTTACAAGTCGTAAGGTTTTCAAAGTATTCATATAAAACACTGTATTAACACTTATAAGTGTAATTTATAATTCAAACCAAAAATGTAATAAAAGAACAATAATTAAGAACTGGTAGTAAGTTCTATTTTCAGCTCTAATAGTAAGCTATCATTAATTATATGATTTTAAGCTAAAATTATACGACCAAATAATCTTTAGTATTTTAATTTTTTTTCGCCCTAAAAATTATCTCGAGAGTCACAAAAATCCAGCCCCTTTCTTAAAAAAGTTGTATAAAATTTTAAAAGTTGAAGTAATCAATAATGACAAACTCTAAACTACTTGTGTTTTAGTTATTTCTCTTAATAGCTTTTAAATTGACATTTGTTGAGATTTTTAGAAGTGATGGAAATATTTGTATCTAAACTTTAAAGTAACTATTTCTTATTTACTAGAATTTAAGTATTATTATGCTACTATTATTAATAGAACTGGTAGCATCTGGAGAAAATATTAAGTATTTAAAACAAAACAGAAAAAAAACATGACGTCATAATTTGTACTAAAAAAAATAGCTGTTAAATACGTAACTAAACAAATTTATGTTCTGCAATTATCTAATTATTTTTTATTTATTTCTATCACTGTTACCGCTAGCCCTTACCCTCGATCAATAACTTTTAATTTTTCTATGTTTTAGTTTTTTTTTTGTATTTTTGCCCTCTCGTGCAAAAATGTAACTTGTGCAAAATCGTCTTCGTGCAATTTTGTGCACTTGTGCAATTTTGTTCTCGTGTAATTAAGACCCGTTCCCTTTAAAAATTATGTACATTTTTTTCAGTATAATTATGATTTAAGATAATTATAGTACATTAAATACTAAAAACAAGTTAAATGTTGTTTTATTGTCAATGTTTTAAGCACAAATTAAAAAATTAAATTAAATGTTATGTGGTTTTATATCATAGTGTATATTCTATTCACCAAAATATCAAGCAGAAATTTTAAAATTGATGCTAAAGTATAAGTCTTCTAAAAATAGTTAAAAAAATATTTGTTAAATAAAAATTAGTTAGTTTTTGCAATGGTAATACAAATTTTTACTATATTAACTAAAGATCAGATAATGGGGTAGCTGTCTAAATTGCACGAGTGCACAAAATTTCACAAAAATATTTTTTGCACGATAGGTCAATTTTAAATGAAGACACATTTGCACAAGCAGAATATTTTGCACGGGTTGAATTTTTAATTTATTATTTTTTTTTTAGTATTTTTTTTTACTATCACTGTTATCCCTAACCCTTACCCTCGTCGATAAGTTATTTTATATATATATTTTCTCAAAATTTTTATTTATTTTATTTTTTTTATTTTTTAAACCTGTTTTTTACTATCACTGTTACCCCTAATTCTAACCCTCGGTCGGTAGCTTTTTTATATTATTTATTTCATTTTATTTTTATTTTTTCAATTATTTTTTTATTACCTTTTTCTAGTTATTACTATTTTTTACTACCACTGTTGCTCCTAACCTTTACCCTTGGTCATTAACGTTTTTTTTGTTTTTTTAATGTTAGTTTTTATTTATTTTTTTTTAATATTTTTTATTTTCGTGTTTTTTTTACTCTCGTGCAAAACTGACCCTTATTGCAAGTTTGGCTTCGTAAAATTTTGTGCACTTGTACAGTTTAGTAACCTCGTGCATTTTTGTCATCGTGCAATTTAGACCCGTTCCCTAGAAAATGATCTATTATTGATTTGAAATATGTTATATTTATATTTATATTAGGAAGTAATTTATACTTTGTTAATTCGCTTTTTAATTTTTTTAAACTGATAAAATAAGTGAAAACTTTTATCAACATGTTAGTAAATATAAGTTATATATAAATATAAATTGAAAAAACAACTACACACGATTCACATATTAACATAGATATAAATAGAAGTAAATCAATAAAAAAATCTGCAAATGTCTGCTGAGCAGAAGCCTGGACATCGTATGCCGTGAGAGAAACTCAAGTTTTACAAAGGTTTGACCATACCAATTCAATCATCAGACTTTAAGCTTCTGATCACAGAAGGAATAGATCTCGTCATATGAAATCCAAGCTTTGCTTTGCAGAATTTAGCCGATGTTATTGTTGATTGTATTATATACGAGCGAACCAGAGTCTTGCCTAGTGGACAATGTATTTAAGGACAAAAGCAGTACAAAGTTTTAGAACTTGTCTTTATTGTTTGCTTAAAATTATTTTTAATAAATATAGACTGATATTATTTTTGTTAATAAAAGAAATCATGATTCGTTTAAAATAAAGCATTAAAATCTGATATAGGTGTAAAAAGTTTGTAATTAAACATTAATTGATATAAATTTATATGACGTTATTATTTAAACTATCAAAATCTAGCTCAAAAATTTATTATAAGATAAATTAGCAGTTTGCAAGTTTCCATATTGCTCATGTTAGAGTTTGTAGCTGTCTCATCAGACAGTAATTCACCTACTTCGAATATATATTTTTTCGTTTTGTTAAAAATACATTTTTTAAATGTTTATATACTTAGTTGTATAAATAAGTAAACCGGTTTGTTAGTTGTTTCTTACCAAAATTTTTTATGTAAAATAAACTAGCAATAATAAAAGCTTGTAAAGCTCATAGATTAAATTAGTAAACATATCTTTATTACAAAAGTAAAAATTAACCAAGCTTAGCTTAATAGTTTGATCTAAAATAAGTTTGTAAAGTTTAGATAGTTTTGTTCTCATATAGTTTATAGCTGTCTAAAGGAAATAATTAGTTAGTATTATACCGAAAATCTAATGCAGTTACTGCAAGGAATGTAATTATATGTATGTACTTTAATTTTTAACTAAATGTTTGTTTAAACGACACATTTTTGAATAGATTTTTTTTTTGTGACAACTTCCGTATTTTAGGTTTTTATATTTTATCGACTAAACTTATTCTTTTCTTTGCTTAAGCATGCTTTATAACTTATATAATTAATTAATGTTACTTATATATTTAGTATTAAAATCTACTTATTTTAATGTTTTAAGTTAAAGGGACTTGTTAATTACTTTTCAAATACCCATTTTTACAAGTTAATCTATTTTTAGTGTCTACACTAATAAAACCATGTACCAAGCAAAAATATAATCAAAAAGTTGTTATTGTTAAACTTATTGGCTTATATTTATAATGTAAGTAGTCTTAAAAAATTAGTTTTATTTTATTTTTAATAATTTTCATCATTATTAAACTATTAATTGATATAAAAGTATGTGACCATATAATTAAAACTAAGAAAAACTAGCCTAATCATTTCATTTAACTAATGTATTTTTATGGGAGTTAATTATGGTTTCTTTTTGTAATTTGTTTCTGTATCAAGAATACAGCTTACTTTTTCTAAAACAAATCGCTTTTTTACGTTAATAGTTTATATGATATGACAGTTTCGAATTTCAAAAACAATAAATATTAGTAAAGAATAAATTTTACTATGAGAAAAGTATTATTAAAAAAATATTTTAATGTATGATCTGGTAATATTAAAACTTTGATTAGATAGGTACTTATAATTTTTTTGTCAAACTAAGGTTAGCTGTTTTAGATTCTTTTTAAAAGTTTTAGTTGCTTTTCTAAAATTTATAATAAGTCTAATATTTCTTTTCTAGATGTTTTGTAAAAAGACATTACTTTTATTTTTTTGTTAAATTAATAAATACTACCTTTTACAATGTTTTTAAATTTCATTCTTCTAGAAATTTTTTTTTGACAATATGTTTATTTTTTTTAATTTTTATATTTAATTCTAAAATCTAGTAATCTTTATGTACTTTATTTAAATTTTTAAAAACATACTCAGTTAATTATCACAGTTTTTTTACGCATGGATGATTTTCGTGATATTATTACAAGCTTTGTTAACAGTTTAGAATAAACTTAAATTTATTTAAAAAACATCTAAATCTTAGTTTTTGCAAAATTTAAAGGGTTATAATTATGCAAGTAACCAAATATAATTTTAATTAAATTAGTGTTTTTATAAACCACTAAGTATTATTTGAATTTTTTAACATTTACCTATAAAAAACCAAATTTACGTAAATTTTAGAATAAAAAGTTAAAAGAAACGTACTTTTGGGTAAAATATAAAAACTAATCGATAGCGATTAGATTTTTATGTTAAAACTCAAAAAAATAAAAAGAAAACCTATAAACGTTAAAACTTAATCAGTTTCAACAAAAAAATGGTTTTTAGTACATATTGTAATTTAAATAAACTTTAAAACGTCGTTTAAACGTCATATAGAGAGTAATTTTTTATATGTAAATATCAAAATATTATTAATAGATGTTTTGATGAGAAGTTAATAGAAAAACTAGATATAAATACAATTAAACGTTTAAAGAGACAAGAATACACTTTGAAAACATTTTGAATTCTACTTGTAACTCTTTAATACATAAATGATAGAATATCAAATATGTGGTCAAATAGATTTACTAAAGAAATTAAATCAAGGTTCGTACATTCAAAAACTTTATTTTAAATTCTCATTGGTTGATAACCCGTTTAATAATCAATTTTATTAATTGTTTGTCTTTTAAAAAATATTTTTCATTTGTATTAAAGCTGCTTTCATTGAAAACACTAAGAAAAAGCAAAATTTTAAATAAAAAGTAACATAAAACGCTTAAAAAACATCTTGATTTGAGATTTTTATCGCATATTAAAAAAAATAGTAAAAAAAAAAATTCGAGCAGGTTTTTAGTATAAACTTAGAGTTTTTTTTTTTGCGATTATAAACATAAAAGTATAGTTGAAAAAGTTTTAAAATTATTAAAAAACAAAACTCTAAAAAATAATTAAGAATTAGTTCAATAAAGGAGTAAATTTTATGAGATCCATATAAATTAGACATAAAATGAGTGTAAGGGGTAAGCGTAGGATTCAAAAAAGTTTATTAATTGTAGGTTAAAATATTAAGCTTATACTTAGGCATAACACTTTAAATTAAAGTGACTATTACTATTATTTAGTTTAAGTAAGTCAATTATCTTGTTTATTATATGTATTACCTTGTTGTGTGTATTACGTATAGTTTTGTTTTGTTGTTTTGTATTTTTTTAAATATCAAGTATTATACTTGATTAAATACAAAGATTAAATTAATTCAAATATTGATTTAGTTGGTTTGTTATGTTAACAAAATAGGTACATAATTAGTCATGTTATCATACTTATATTGAATTAGTATTTATGGATAAATTTCAATGCAAAAACTTTTGAAAAATTGCTAAAAATTTTACATTTACAAACCCCAAGTGTGCCATCATTTTATAGGCAACTTGGACGAGTGATCAATGCGGCGTACTTTTATTCAGAAACACCTATGTTAGGGTTTAAAGCCCACACCACTGCCATATTTTTACAATTATGTAAGTAAGCACATATAACTATAAAAAAATAAATCAAAAGCCTATCATTATTTATATATTACATTCAAAGAGTATCTTTAAGAAGTACGCATCCGTGTAAGGTAAGGATAAGTTTAAGGACATAGGGGAGTTAAAACACTTTTTTCACAATGTGATAATATTTTATATAGTTTTTACTGAGCTACAAGATGCTATTTACAGATATAAAAAATTCAAAATGATTTTTGAGATATAGCCGGTCAAAGTCGGAGGAAACAATAAATACCTTTTGGGATGCACAACTAAAACGGTAAATAACAAGAAACCACTAAGAATTTATCTCCTCCTAGGCTTTTTGAGATAACTACCTCAAATTTTCAGGAAATGTTCCTTGCAATGTTTATAAAAGTCTTTTGCAAAAAAAAAAAAATTATAACAGAAAAACAAAAAAAAATTGTTCAATTTTTTATATATAGATTTTTTTATAGTTTTAATAATTCATTGCGCCAGTATTTTTAAATATTGCAAAGAACATTTCCTAAAAATTTGTGGTAGTAATCTCAAAAACTACTGGGAATATTAGAAGATATATTTTTAGTGATTTCTAGTTATTAGCTGTTGTAGTTTTGCCTCCCATATGGAACCTATTGTTTCCCTTTGACTTTGACCGGCTATATCTCAAAAGTTATTTTGAACTTTTAAAATCTGTAAAAAACAACTTGTAGCTTATTAAAAACTATACAAAACAAAATCACATTAAAACATAAAAAATATTTTTACTCCCCTATGCCTCTAAATTTATTCTTACGGGGGGTTACACTTTATTTTAATAAATAACTGACCTTTAACTGATAATTATTTAAAAAAAAATCTTTTAACCCCCCTATGCCCCTAAGTTTACTCTTACCTTACACGGATGTATACTTCTTAAAGATACTCTTTAAATGTAATAGATAAACATTTTGAAAAATTTGTGCGTACCTTACACGGATGCGTACTTCTCAAAGATACCCTTTAAATATAAAACATGTTTGTTTTAAAAATTTAGTGAGTACATTACATGGATTTAATCCCCTGCCCTCAACTGTAATTTCCTTTTGCTTATTTAATGGAAGAATCATAGTTATTTAAATGGTTATACAAAAACATGGAAGTGATTGGCTTTAACCCCTTATACCCTTAAAAAATGTTCTTGTGGAAAATTAGATATCTGTTGCTTAAACAATGTTTTAGATCCAAAACAAACTTATAAAAACACTCAGAGGCCTAAGTTACCCTGTGAACTTTATTTTATAGATTTAACCTGAACTTAATTAAAACTAACTATAACTGTAATTATTATAAGCTAATACTTCAAGAAATAAAACTTTATCTTAATGAATAGCTGACCTTTAACTAACCAAAAATTAACTCAATTTTTTCAAATCAAAAACTAAGTGTGTTTCACAAAAAGTATTTAAAAAATTTTAATAAACTAACTCTAATTAAAAAAAAAAACCTGAATGATAACTGACCTTTAACTAACCAAAAATTAACTCAACCTTTTTAATTTATGTACATATTTAAAAAGTATTTACAAATAAAAAAACAAAATATTTTTGTAACAGGTTTACAAGTAATAAAAAGTGTTTTTTTAAGTATTTTTATACTTTTATTTATTAATTTTTTTAAACTTGTATACAAATTTACATAGAAAGAAAAAACATAAAGTAAAGAAAGTTGTTCTAAAGTGTGTGCGCATGGTAAATGTAAAAAGAAGAAAATAATTAATATGTTTTCCTCTAAAAGGTTACTAAAATAAAAATAAGTATGCTTGAAGAAAGATATGTGTCTGTGTTGTAAATGTGGATTGGAAATTTTTCAAAATAAGAAAAAAAACTTGAGCTGATCATTATAAAGCCCTATTAAAAACTCTAGTACATTTGTTGTTTTCTTGGTTTTTTAACTGGTTTCTAGCTGTAATTTTTTTGTCTGTTGATTGTACATAAGGTCTACCGTTTATGTATACAAGGTGTTTTTTCCATGCTGCTTTAAAAGTCTTTGTTTTCTTGCATGTTGAAATTTTGTATGTGTTGTTGTGGGTGGAGTAAAATGAGAAAAAAGTGTGTTTAATTGTGGCTTAGTAAGATTAAATTTTGGGGCAGTATTTTTGGATATCCTAAATTGTCCTTCATTATAAAAGGACTTTTTAATGTATATTAACTAAACGTCTACAAGCTTCATAATATTTTCAATCACTTTTAAAAGTTTTAAATGTATGTTCCTGTAACAGTCTTGATTTTGGCGTTTGCTCTTTCTGCTGTATTATTAGTGAGTGTTTTTTTATTTGGGAGATTAAGTTTCCATTTTGGAATTAATACAAATTGATGTATTAAATCCAATTGTTTATTTTATATATGTTTTAACCTACCAGTTAGTTTTAACAATTTAATTTGATTAAAAGTAACTTTGAAGCTACAACCAATCAAAGTTAGAGAGTTTAATAGGTTTTTTTTAATGCAAACTCAAAAGGCAAGTACAGAAGATTTCACTAAAAATCTATATTATCCTTCTTATTTTGAGCAATTGTTATAAAAATTTCTCAGAGTAACATTAATAAATTTTTAGCAACTTGTAGGAAACAATTCTAATTACTAATTATAATTGTAAAAAATTTGTAATTAGAATTATGTTCATAGTTTTTTTAACGGGTATATCAGAATTTCTTACGGGTTGTAAAATGATGATTTATAAAATATCTCAACTTGAAGATGTTTTGCAATCTTACTTAAAATCAAGACACTAATGGCATTTACTAGTGAAACTAATTATGAACATGATGCAAAATATGTTGACACATTTTTAATCATAATTTTTTTTTAAATATACTTTCTACAAGTTGTTGTAATATTTAAAACAAAAATCTGAAAAATTTTAGTAATTTGCTTTAAAATAGAGAAATAAAATACTTTTTGTGACCTTTTCTTTGAAATCTAAGAAAATTGGCGTTGGAAATAATATAAATTAAATCCTAATATATACTTGTTTGCCATTCTTTGTCATAAAATCTTCTGTGACTAACCTTTTCCTTCCCGGAATTTTTTCTTAAATCCAAAAATACTTTTAATAAACTGTTTAAAAATTTTTCTGTGATTTTTTTAAATATCTCTAAAGCGCTTTGTTGAGTTTCCCAGAGTTCTAAAAAATTAAAAATTAAGTAAGTTTCCCTGAGATTTTCTATTATTTGAAGTTTCCCTGAGCTCATTAGTGTGTGGCAACCCTATATATATTTTATTACATAAAAGCCAATATGAATTTGATAATTACCAAGGATGATGTTGCACCAATATCTAACTGAAATTATATTGTATTTGATGTATTCTTAACTATACATTTTGGCTAAAAAGTTATACTTTATAAGTACATAAATTAAGTTATATATTATAAACTAATAAAACTTAAATATTTAATCGCTTTTATTAAACAATTTAAAGCAATAAAATAATTTCAATTTTTTATATTGATTATGATAATGTAAACCAAAATTAATTGAATACTTTAGCTTATCATAAATAAATTTTATTCTCACTTGTATTTAAAGTTTGTTTAATACAAAGTATATTTCAGGCTAAACATAGTTAGCAAAAAACATTGATTTTTAGCCTAAAATAATGGTAAGAAAGACATTAATTTCAATATAATTTCAGCTAGTTATTGGTGCAACTTCTTCCTAGGTAATTAATATAAATTTTTATACAAAAATAATGGACCCCACCACTCATAATCTTATATTAGCAGTAAAAATAAATAATCCTAAGTTAAATTATTATTAGTGATGTACCGGACTCACTATCCGGGTCCGGGTCCGGCCGGATATTGCCATTTTTGTCTGATATCCGGATCCGGCCGGATTCTAATTTGAAAAAAAAGTCCGGATCCGGTTCCGGCCGGATTCTAATTTGAAAAAAAAGTCCGGATCCGGTTCCGGCCGGATTCTAATTTGAAAAAAAAGTCCGGATCCGGGTCCGGCCGGATCTTAACAAAAATCCGGCCGGACCCGGATCTAGTTAGTAAAAAAGAGCATACTAAAAAGTATTTTTTTCAAAAACAAACCCTGTGTTAATTAAAAGAGTCATTTTTGTCAGTTAAAGTTAAACACCTACCGTGATTGGCTCATTTTTTACACGTGACTAATTTACATTTGTTTACATTTAAACTATGAAATAAACATTTCATGAAATGCAACTCTTTACATATGTTGTAAAATAGAAAACTTTGGAATGAGTACTTGCATTATTCATTAATTAAAGTTGAGCTCAGAGAATATTTATAATTAATACGGTTGAATGTACGAGCCAATGAGAATCATATGATGAAATGTTTCAAACTAAATACTGATGCAACAAAACATCAGAAGATGACAGGCAGTTTATATGTCAGCAGTTAGTTAGTTTGGTGTGTAGCTTGAAGCAACAAAATATCTTGAACGTTTTTGTGAATGCTTATTGTAAGTAGTGTTTTGTTTTAAAAGTGAATATTTCAACAGGTGTTTAATTGTTTAAATATTTAAGCCAGGTTTATAGTCTAATAGTTTATTAAAAAATTTACAGTTTCTAGTTTACTAAAAGTTTTATTAAATTTTTAGTTTTTTGTTATAAGTCTTTTGATATAGATTTAAATAGCATCCAGTTTTTAAAGTGTTACTAAAGTAATTAATAATTTTGTATATGCTAGTATTTTTTGTTGTGTTTTATATAAAAGATTTATCACTCAAAACTGTCGTGTCTGATTATAAAAAGTAATCTCAGTTAGAATTTAGTATTTGTTAGATATTAATTAAATAAGGTAGGATTTAATTATGATAGGTAGTACTAATAAGTTAAGTGTACCACAATCAGTTCACAACTTTACTACCAAATTGTCAACCTTTGCTAGCTGTTCTACTGATTATTAGATTGAAGTATTTTTTTCAGTTTTTAAAAACCTCATTCTGACTCAGGCTTCTTTAAACTTACTCTAGCTAGTTTTATTGACTTAAACAGTGGCAACCCTGCTAGTTTGAAAATTTTTGGGAATTTTAGAAAATCTTGGACTGCCTCAGGCTAGTTTAGTTTTTTAAAAAAACTCAGGCTAGTTTTCTTTTAGGTTTTGAATGAGTTTGAGCTGATCCAGTTTTCAATATTTTGTAATTATCTAGTGTATTTTCTTCGAGAACTTGATTTCAGATTTTCAATTGTAAATAGAACCTAAATTTGTATACCTTGTGGCTAGCTGTTCTAATTATTATTAGATTAAAATTAATTTTTTTTCAGTTTTTAAAAACCTTATTCTGACTCAGGCTAGTTTATTCTAGTGATGTACCGGACTCACTGTCCGGGTCCGGCCGGATATTGCCATTTTTGTCTGATATCCGGATCCGGCCGGATTCTAATTTGAAAAAAAAGTCCGGATCCGGTTCCGGCCGGACTCTAATTTGAAAAAAAAGTCCGGGTCCGGTTCCGGCCGGATTCTAATTTGAAAAAAAAGTCCGGGTCCGGTTCCGGCCGGATTCTAATTTGAAAAATAAGTCCGGATCCGGGTCCGGTACATCACTAATTATTATTTAACTTTTTTTTTCTCATCCTACATATGTATTACAGTTAAATTGTATACAAATTTCTAAAACTAGTAAGGTTTAATATTTGAGAACAGACCTTTGAATTTTAAACCAAGTGTTTTGCTAATTTGTAAAACTTGTGGTGCCAAAATATGATAAATAGCATCAGAAATTACGGTTAAATAGTTTTATTTTTATGAAAATAGATCAGCCAAACAGCAACACATGTGTAGAATATTCAGCCTAAAAAAAGAGTATAAAAATGGATTATTTTGATTATAAGCACAAGATGAGAGAAGTTCAATTATTCATTTAGTAATTTGAACTGAAAAAGTAACAAGCATAATTTATTTAGTGGTAAGTTTAGTACCAATTTGTTTTATTTTAGTTTTAATACAATAAAAGATACAAATGGTATCTTTATGTAATTGTAATAAAATGAAAATTTTACTTAATTGTTATAACATAAAAAATAATATTTTTAATGATTACAAATAAGAGTATATTTTTATCTATTAAATTAAAAAAAAATATTTAGTATCAAAAAATATTTATATTATTTTATACCTAATTTCAAAACCAAGTTATCATGTTCTTATATTTTAAATTTGCTCAAAATAGTATAAAACAGTTGACTTAATTATGCTAAAAAAGTATTGTTTTAAATAGTTGTAAAACTGAAAACATATAAAGATATTTAAATAAAGATAGTTTTTTTTTTTGATACAAAACTGTGTCACTTTAGAAGTTCATGAAAATTGATGAAAATTGATAATTTTGATCACAAAAGAAAAAATTTGCAAATTTTAAAGTTTTAATTTTTAAAACATGACTTTTTTTGAAATTTTTTAACTCAGTTTTTTTAGTAAAAATTTTTGAAGACATTTGAATCAGAAAACTGACAATAGTTAAAAACAAATCATTCTAAATAAAGGAAAAATTTGAGTAATTTTTTCTTGAAAAAATAATTTTATTAGTTCTTTTGATTTTAAGGTATATTCTTTACATAATTTATTCGCTAAATTAGTATTTTTTTTTTTTGTTTGGATTTGTTGGCCCATAGAAAAAGTAGGACATTTGGATTTTTAGTCTTAAAAGCAAATGGTGCAAAAACTTTTGTGTAATCTTTTTTTCAGCACCATATTTATTAAAAAAAAGGTCATAAGAAGGTTTTTTTTTAAGTTTTTAACTTAAAATTCATTATTATTCAGTGAATTTAGATTTTCTTAAAAATTTCTATATGACTAAACAAAATTATCACAATTAAGTACCAAAATTATAAAAATGGGTTATATCTCAAAAAGTATCAAATTATAAAAATAAAGGAGACTGACCTATGAAGTAAGTTTACTGATAAATACTCTTAAAAATTTCATTAAAAACAATAAATCTAGCTTTTAAGATATGCCCAAATGACAAAAAAGTCAAAATTTTCCACTTTATTAAGGGCTCTACCACCAATCAAATAAACCCAATAACTCAAAAAAAACATATTTTATTTTAACTCTATCATTCTGCTGTAAATTCTGTAAAGAGTATAATTTAAAACAAAAAACAAAAATGTTGTTTTGTTTTAAAATTTATAAGCAAAAAAATTTCTCAAATATCCTCTTTATTTAAAATGATTTTTGAGATAGTAAAAGTATTATTAATATGTCTAAGACAGTGCTTAAAATGTATTTAATGCTTTTGGTACATTTTTTACATTTTTATTTTGTTTTAGATCCTAAAAAAATATTTTTTTTAATATTTAATATAAATAATAAAGGAGAATAATAATATAATCTTTTAACAATAATATTTTAATTTTGTCTTTAGAATTTGTTAAGACTATCTTTGTTATTCAAGCTGCTAGTAATTTAAATTTGTATTTTTTGTTTAAATTTACAGTATATATAGTTTTTTAATAAGTTTTTTTTATCTTAAGGGCTACTAAGTAGATATTTAATTTAATGATAGAAAACTATATGTAGAATAGTTAACAGTATAATTAGAAAAATATTATTAAACAATAATCCAGTGTTAATGCCGACTGTAGAAAGCTAATAAAAATTTTAATTATATAAGGGTTTTCAAAAGTGATTCATATTGCCCCCTAGGGGGCCATAAGCAACAAATAGGTCAAAGGGGGCTATGAGGCCATTTTTTGAAACTTACACGAGATACTCTGGATTCCAGAGTTTGGAATTAATGGACAAGTTCAAAAAGTAAATAATTAAAGTTCTTATATCTTTGTAAGGGTAATTTCCCACTTATTGTAGATCCAGTAAGAAAATTACATCAGAACTTTAGAGGGCCATACGCTGTAAAATGCTAAGACATGACGCCACAATATAAAATTTAGTTATATATTCCAAAGTTGATAATAAAGAGCATATAAATTTTAAAGTATATTTTAAAGTTAATTAACTCCAAAACTTATATCAATTAACTTTATATCTAAACATAAAACCAGCATAACTACGAAGTGAGAAAAAAGTTATTAACAAGTGTTGAAACATCAAGTGACAATTAGCAATTAAACTGAACTTTATATGTTTGTTATATTGAAAAAATATTAAACAAAAATGTTAATGAATAAATATAAAAATATCCCTTAGTTATTGTTTTTTATGTACAATGTTTTCTATAATTGTTTGCTAGTATTATCTAATTCTGTTGGTTCTTTTGTAGTGAACTATAGAATTAAGAAATAATTTTAATAAATCATAAAAAAATTATGTGTTTAAAATAAATATGGCTTACATATTGGCAAAAATTAAGTCTTATTGTTTAAATTCTTTTCACTTTTCTGCTATAGTTTACTGTTACTTATTACATAATTTGTTGTGAAAGTTTTATTTAAATTACAGTTTAAAATTTATTTCGAAACACTTATTTAAAACTATGAAAGAACCATTTAATAATAAACTTTTATGCACACAGAAATTTACAGACATAATTAAAATATGGATAAAGATATTTCAAATGACGTCCAAGATTCATTGGATACAAACTGCTCTAATGGAGCTGATAAAAGAAAATTAAAAATGGAGCCTCTCATGTGGAACAAAGAAATAGTAAATTACCTTGTAATAACTTTCTAGGCTATGATTTAGTTAAGCTGTGTAAAGACAATTCTTTTAACTTACTCAATATAAAACGTAAGCAAAAACGAAAGGTGGACATTAAACAAGGTAAGATTTTTATAGACTACTGTTGTTTTCTTTATTTAATTGAATACAGTAATTTTTTTTTGTTAAGTTGTTGTCCTTAACTTTTAAAACTAATTAAGTAAAAAAATTGTGTAATGAAAAAAAAAAAATTTAAATTCTAACTGTGGTTCCCGTCAAGCAAACACAAGGCACTTATCAACTTGTACTAACAAAAAATATAAAGTTAAATTTGTTGTTATAAACTATTTAGTTATTTTCGTTAAAAGACTGCATAGTCGTTTTTTAGTAGTTTAGTTTTAGTTTTTCATTTTTAAGTAATGTTGTTCAAGATACAAACTATTCTAATTTTTCTTGATGTTATTATAAGTAGTAATTATAATTTTGTTTACTTGTTGTTTTTAACTTTTAATACTAAGCTTATAACAAAATGTCTAGTGAAAATTAATAGGTTATTTTACAACAAAACATTACGCTTAATAATTAATTAAATATTGTCTATAGTGTTTTTTTTTTCAAATTAGAGTTTGTGTTAAGCATGATTTTATCTAATAAACTATTTTGTAGGAAAAACAATGCCAGATGTCAGTACTTTCATTTCATCTTTAAAAGTTAACAAAGTTATGTGTAATGAAGATGTAGATAAAGAAGTCTACAAAAGCTTTGAGGATAAAATTAATTTATGCAATGTTCGAGCTCTTTATCAGTTATCTCAGATTTTTAAGTTCTCAAACATACGAAAAGCTCAAATTCTATTTATCGAACGTCTCTTCCCTGTTATTAGCGAGTCTAAAAATTATTTAGTGTTAGATTATAAATATGTTGCTAAAACATTGTCTAGTACTTACTTGAACATTGACTCTGAACTAAAAGTTTTTAACGCACTAGTTTCCTGGTTAGGTAGTTGTAAAGAACGAAAAATATATGCAAAACATCTTTTTTTGAAAATTCGTCTAACGCTATTATCAGTTACTGCACTTAATTTCATTTCAAGAAAAACTTCGTGTTTCATAGACAATCTTGCTTTCATAGATAAAATAATTGATGAAAAAAGTAAAGGTTTTCACATGAGAAATTTGAAAACTTATAGTAGGTTTTGTGACCAAGATAAATTTAACATAATTGTATGTGGTGGTAAAAACAAAAAAGATAAAGTTGTAAGTGATGTGTACAGTACTTTAGAAAACAATCTCAATAATATTACAAGTTTGTCACAATTTAAAGTAGGTAGGCTAGGGTCGAAAGTAGCTTGCATAAAGGGTGACATTTTTGTATTTGGTGGTGTTGATGATGATTATAACGACATAATGTCTATTGAAAAATACTCAAGTGATAAAAAACTTGGAATGTTATTCGAAATATTCCTGATGAACGTTCCGGCTTTAGTGTGTGTTCTTTTATGGGTAACGCTTATGTTTTAGGTGGATTAACTCAAGGAAGAGCAGTCGACTCTTTTTTTTAATTTGAATCAACAGACTTTAGCATGAACGAAGTAGCTGAAATGAAGAATACAAAACACAGTTTAGCTTGTGCAGTAGTTGAAGGAGAAATTGTTGTTTCCGGTGGACATAATATGAATAAATTAAATACTGTTGAAGCTTATGACCATGTAGCTAATGAATGGTCGAATATGCCTAACATGGTTGAAGAAAGATCTAATCACAAATCAGTTGCTGTAAAAAAAAAGTTGTATATGTTTGGATGTCTTGCCGATAGATTTGAAGTTTATGACTCGACTTGTAAAAAGTTTGTTTTACTTAAACTGCCTTATAATTGCTACTTAAGTTGCCCATTTGCCGTAATTTCGATTGGTAACAAGCTTGCTGTATTTCGAGATAAAAAGAATACTTCTTTAATTTATGATGTAGAAACATGTCAATTGGTCAGAAGAACTTTGTAATTTCAGTAGAAATCTACCAATCTATGGTTGTGCCATAATGCCTCAATATTAACCTATTCAAGCAAAAAAAATAGTTGAACATTTTATAGTTTATTTTTAAGTGCCAAGATACCTGTTTAAAGCGAAATAAAATTTATGATTTGAACATCAAAAAATTATTATTATAGTTCTATTAAGCTAGTTTAAATTTTGTATACATTACTCTACAGAAAACTTGTGATTAGACAATAAAGTTGAGGTAGTGAGCCTTCTATAAAAAAAGAACAACAATAAAATAGTATAACCACAAGATTTTAAAAAATAGTTTTATACTTTATAAATCATTTGGCAAAATTGCAAAATAAAAACCAAGCTTAGTGTAGTAAATTTTAAAAGAATTAAAAAACTTTAAACAATTTAATGCTATTTTAAAAGACTTGAAATAATTAACTAAAGCTAAAAAATATGAGTGAGTAATTAACTATGTAAGACTTAATAAACATGTAAATCTCGCTCAAACATTTAGGGAATTAAACACCAGTTTAAATATTAACTTCATATCTAAACAATACTTATAATTAAGATGCAATCTGATAAGTTAAAACAGAATTCTTGCAGTAGATCGTTCTCCGAGCTACACAAAAACACGACACTTGACTAGTCAATGTGTTTGTCAGTATTTTTCACGCCTCACTACTCTTGTTCACATTGGCTTAGTAGGTTGTGGGGTGATTATGAGTTCACTTTCGAACATTGCCGTTGTTATATGGCTCTACATGTTCAGAGTTCAAACAATTATAAGTGCAAGTAGTTGCAGCTTTTCATTACACTTCTTCCTCAGTTTTTGGAATATAATCTTAACTCTACCCTCTTTTTTCCTCTAGATTGTTGAACTTTGAGTAAAGGTATATTTTAGTTGTCAAAATATCTAAACAGCTAAACAATACATAAAGAATAAAAATTTTATATGGTTAATAAAACAAAAATAAATTAACACTTGTGATAAAACTAATTTATAAAAACAATGGTAAACTATTACTTCAATAATAAAACTTTTTTTTTTGATGTTTTCTAACTTTCAAGAATTTTAATTTTACTAATTATTAGAAATGTAAAATTTGTATCAGAATCATAAACAGGAAAAAAAGTAAAAAAAATAAAACTTAAAATTTATTTTATCTCAGAAGGTATCTTAAACAAAAATGTGCGAAAAAAAACTGTTTATAGTTCTTGTACTTGTAGTATATTTTTTAGTAAAGTATTTTTCATTTTATACACATGTTGTATGATAAGAAAAAAAAAAACTAATACTATACTATGACTTTGTAGAAGGTTTCTTATAAAACACTGTTTCATATAATGTTAGTAACGCTAGTATCTAAACCAAAAACAGCTAACTCAGAATGAAAAATAAATATAAGGGAACATTTTAAAAAGCAGAATCTTTTTTATATTTTCTAAGTTTTTATTTGACTTTAACAGACAGTATGTTATTTAAATTTAAACAATTGGTCGTTGCATATTTATTCATTTTTTGAAAAATATACATGTTTAAGTTTTTAGATAAATAAATTTATTTTTATTTGTTGTTTCTTACCTAAAGTTTTTATAAGAATGTAGAGGTATTTACGTGTTACAACGTATAATTTTAGGTGTTTACAAAGTCAAAAAAGCTTAAGGTAAATTTGAAGTTTTATTTAAATAATAATACTTTAAGTTTAAATGTTTAGTAGATTTGTAAACAAACATGTCAAATTAAAAAAAAAAATATTTTTACCAACAGTAAAAGTTATTTGTTTAGTATTTTTTACAAACTCATTTTGAATAAAAACTTCTCTAACAAGATTTTTCAAAATATTATACTCAATATTTAGTTTTATAATAGTATTTAAGTGCTAGACTAAATTTTTATTTCACTGTTTGACAAACCAAAAGCTTTATCAAAATTTATCAAGTCTTGTGTTTTTGCCGATTTTTCTTGAGTTGTTTGTTAAGTAATACTGGGTAAATAATTTCAAAAATATATTCTTTAGTAAACTAAAAGCGTATAGTGAAATCCAGAAGTTTATGAAAAAATCACCCAAATAAACGTAACTGAAGTCATAATCTAAACTAACGAAGAATAGTTTATAAATATTATTTGTTTTCAAAAATGTTGTTTTAAGCCGCTGTTTTAATTCTTTTTTATTTTTAAGCTGTTTTTATAAGACATTAAATTATTGTCATCCATGATGTTGCCCTCACTTTGTTTAAGTGTATTTAAAACCAATTCAGTAGTTATTTGTAAACTAAAACTAATTGACGTTTAAAAAGATAGAAGATTTTGTACCTCGTTTTTAGTTTAACCTTTTACTATAAATACAAGATTTTTTTATTTACTTAGTTTGTGTTACTACACAGGCAATGCCTTCGTCATAAATTTGATAAAAATAACTAGCTTGAAAACGTATAAGTTAAAATACAACCCTTCTAATTCATAGGTTTCATTTTATAAAAGTTTGCAGCTGGTTTCAGATAAAAGTAAATTAGTTTCAAACTTAAATAAAACTATAAAATATTTTTGACTTTAAATTCTTTTAATAACGTGTATAGAAAAGATACTAGTTTTTCTCAGCTAAAGTCATTCTTGAAACTGAACTTAGAACTACCAGCTCAGGAGGTTGAAGTTTTTTACTAACAAAGTTTATCTATGAAGAGAGGCGACGCACGGTATTTTTTTTAGGCGTTATGAAAAATTTACTATTATTTAAAAAAATCCCTGAAAAATATACTTTTAAATTACTTAAGTAAAATAATTTTACCAAAATCACATAAGTTTGTTAAAAAAAAAACTTTCTAAAGTTTTTTTTTCAGATAATGATCGCTAACTTAATTATTTGACTTAAATTTTCAGGTAAATTTTTTAATTTGTATAAGTAAATTTGTTTAGATTGTTAATCTTAATTAAAGTTTTTTTTATTAATTTGAAAACCAATGTAAAGGTATAAAACCAATATAAGTAGTTTTAAAGTTTTATGTTTAAGATTTAGCAAACTTATGAATAGTTAAGTAAATTATGTTGCAATTTTTTTAATATCAACATTACAAGTTTTACAGTAATTTTAAGTAAATTATGAGCTTTTATTTTCAAATAGTTGACGTTTGTTAACAAAGTAAAACACAATATAATTTAAACAAACTACTAGATTCTGTTGAGAAAATTTGAAATTTACAATATAACATAATTAAAATATAAATAAAAGACGTCATAATTAAAAGCAACAAAATCTACCTCTTAAATATATGATAAATTTAAAAAGTATTCTGCAGTTGCAGAAAACTAAAGCTGTTAAAGTTTGTAGCTGTCTTCAGTAGACAGCAAGCTTATTAAAACTATGAATTTATTCGTTGCAACGTTATTTTGTATCTTATGTTCTTTTTACTTGACTACGAACTTGAACAAAATAAAATGCGAACTTACTGGAAAGTGGATACTCAAGAAACAGGTTGATGAAAGCAAAATAAAAGAGATATCTGAACATCAATAATTTTAGCCTTTTAGTTTGTTGTTGTGCAAAAGCGTTTTCTTACGAGACGTTTACACGCAGTTGTTAGTAATATTACTCAGCGAACTTTTACTTTTAAACTTTTTAAATTTTTATTTAAACATATATTTAAATTAGAGTATTTTTTATTATAATTTTTTAAAATTAGCTTATATATTATTTATAAGGCGTTCAATTCTGAACATCTGTATTATTTACAATAAGTTATATTTTTTTTTGTGATCCAAACAAACAATCATTTTTTTGCCATAAACCTAAGTTGTATAGTAAAACATTTTTAAAGAGATTGTGAGTAATGTTTATTTTAATTTATTCATAAACTACTGTTCATAAACTATAAAAGTTTTTTGTTTAAAACTAACAGTTTTGTCAAAGAATGATACATTAAAACAAATAAAAATACTTATAGTTTGTAATTCAAATATGTAAGGTTTTACATTTCAAATAATTGTTATTTTTTTAGGGGATGCACGATAAACTTTAAGTACATTATTAGAGTCTGATGCTATTTAAAATTTGTTTAATTAGTCAATTGAAGTATAGAAATCTGGAGTAATATCTAATACTAGCAAAAATAAAACTAGAAATATTTTATAAATAAAACTAGCATTCTGTACATTAGTTCTTTAGTAACACTTAAAGTTTGTTGAAGACAGTAAATTAATTATTCATTTAGTTCACCCGTTAAAACGTTTGTTTTAAGTAATCATTTTAGTATAACTTCTATTTAAATAAAAAACTAAAGAAAAAATAAGAGTATTCACAAAGCTTTATAAAAATGTTTCTACTAGTTTTCAAAAGTACATACAGTAATAAAATAGTATCTTATAAAACGGTTAAGAAAACTTTCTTAAGATAGAAAATGATCCTTTTTTTATTTTTAAAAAAATAGCTTTTGTATAGAATATCGTTCTTTTCTAATCCTAACTCGAAAAATTGTTATAACATCAAAAAAACTTGTTGTAAAACCTGCTTCCTACACTTGTTTTGTTTATAACGATACATATCTTTAATTATCAGTTTAGCTTTAAAAGTATTTCATCATAGGATAAAACCTTTAAATAGAGTTATAAGTTAATTGTTTTAACATATGTCCTCTTATTTATATTTTTACTTCCGTTAGTAATAGTACTTCGAATAAATTTGGTTTTCATTAACAAAAATTATTGGACCAGATATTTAGTTCGGCCCTAAAAACCTTAAGTACCTGTCGTGCGGTACTTTTACAAAAAAAAAACTATTTCAAGCTAATGAAAATGAACATTTTTGTTACAAACACTTACAACTAAGCTATTAATTTAATAACTACTCTTAATGAAACCACTATTGATATTAAGTGACTCAATTTTCTATTTTAACATAGTAGTTTTTTTTTGATAGCTTTAATAAGCAAAATAAAAATAACAACGAATAATTTGAAAAGTTCATTTAGTTAAAACTAGCAGTAGGTAACATTCTTGGTAACATTTGTAATTGTCTTGAGCAGACAGTATTTTAACGCCAAACAAAACTTACTTTTTTTTATTATTGTTCTCTTTAAAGTATTTAATGTTAATTATTTAAATGTTAAACGTTATAAATAGGTTTAGTTTCCCTGAATTTCATTTTCAAAATCATTTAAAGACTTTTATGCAGTTAATTAATTGAAGTTTATAGTTGATGCAGTATATTTTATGTTTAATAACACGGTTAACTTCTAAATTTCTGCATTAGTCTTGTAATACTATCGTAACTTACATATAAAAAATATACAAAAAAGTGATAAAAATATGCTCTTTCAATAAATATCAACAGTTTTGTTATTAATAAGAATAATAGCCAGAGGTAATTAGGCTTACTTTAATAAAATTTATACTCAACTACTTAATTTTCTTTTCTGTTCTTGCAGTATTTGTTTTTTTACACTTCACCGTAAATGAGCATTAACTCGTTTATCAATACAGAAAAGTATGTCAGTTTATCAAAGAAAAGAACTCAGCTATTTGTTTTTTTTTTTTTGTACCTACAGAGAGCTATTTTTTTATATCATTTTGCTGTTTAGACTATTTCGTTACTTACGTTTGAAATATTTTATATTTGTTGAAACTAATTCAGTTATTATTTGCTTGCCAAATCGTAAGTACTTTGACAAAGCAAAACCTACATTTATCTCCTATAACTGCTCGATGCATGTTTATTCTACTTTTTTGTTTTATAGAACTTATTGTCTTTAGATAACTACTCAACTTAGATTTCAAGCCTTAGTTTGTGTGTCCATTTAGAGAGTTCTATCAAATTGATGTGTAATTATAATTTTTGCTTTCAGGTTTATAGTTAATTGTTGCTGAATGTGATGTGTTTTTAATTAACAGTAGTTCAAGCATAACATAACTTATGTTCTAATTTTCCGTGCTACCGGCAGCTTCACAATTCAAACTTTCTATTTAAAATTGTCTCAATTTTAGTTTTCATATTTTTATAATATTTTATAACTAAACAGATATTTTCTTTAAACATTACAAAAACAGTTTATTTGTTTCAAATGATTTAAATCTTCGCTCAAATGTTTTTTAAATTGTTTACGAATAAAATTAAACTATATTCTGAATAGTATTATTATAAATTTGTCTAAAAAATATAAAGTTATGTTTGGTAGTTTTGCAGACATTTAAATAAATAAGCTTGTTAAAAAAAAGAGTTTTCTTTTCTTGTTTGAAACTTTTATTTGTTTCTTAAAACATTTTATAGGGTTATGTACGGTTTTCACTTTTATAATATTTTCAAATAATATTTTTGTTTCATTTAATTTTTTACAAAAGATTTATTTAAAATTTTGATTAATTAGAAAATAATAAAAAAAGTCATTATTGTATAAAAATATACTTTATTACTTACTAATTTAGATTTTTTCTAAATTACTTAAATATTCATTTGTGGCAAAATAATTAAAGCACAATAAGTTTCAAATGAATGCATATTTTTTGTTTAACCCTGGTAAATTTCTAATAAAGATATGTGACGTCATAACTTAACCTTACGAAAACCGGTAGGACTTTTTATAGGTAGCATTTTATGGGCACTATTTTATGTGTAGAATTGCTGAAATAAATTAGGCCCATAATTTGATGTGATGTCATAAAAATTATATGTAGTATTTAGATGTTGCTGCAATTAAATGAAAAATAAATTAATGCCTGGGCCTTATATAAATACCATGAGTAGTTTTTGTAATCTTGAATTTATAAACAAACAAATAAAAAATTACTTGAATACACATAAACCAATAGTTTGATTTATTTTCAGATTTATTTAAATTATATCTTGTAAACTAACAGAAGTAGTGGCTAGACTTGTTAAAAGACTATGGATAGTTATGTTATGTAATATTTAATAAAGAAAAATAAACTTGAATACACTTAAACAAATTGTTTGATTTATATGTATATTTATGAAATTTTTGTTGTATATACTTACAGAAGTAATGGCTTGGCATATTATAAGTATTTTGGATATTTTTTTATTTAAGATTTACGAACAAAATAAAAAAAAAAACCTGAAAACACAGTATCCAATTGTTTGATTTATGTATGTATATATGTAATTCATATTTAGTAAACTTATAGAAGTAGTGGTTTGGCCTTATGTGTACTACTTTATGGGAACTATTTTATGTGGAGAATTGCTTCAATCAATTATGCCAATAATTTGATGTGATTTTATTTAAATTATGGGTAGTATTTAGATGTTGCTGCAATTAAATGAAAAACAAAATACTGTCCACGGCTTATTTAAATATTTTAGATAGTTTTTGTAGATTAAAAATTATAAACAAACAAAATAAAGAATTTGAATGCAAATAAACCAAAAATTTGACTAACTTTCACCATTATTGAAATTATATTTTGTAAAATAACAGAAGTAGTGGCTAAACTTATTAAAATATTATGGATAATTTCTTTATATTAGATTTAATAAAAAAAAAAACAAAAATTTGTATACACTTAAACCATTTATTTGATTTCTAATTTTTTTTTGTAATTTATATTTTATGAACTAATAAAAGTAATATTTTGGCATCTTATAAATATTTTTGATAGTTTTTGTATTTAAGATTTTTTAAATAAAGTTAAAAAGTTAAACTTTAACACACATAAACCAATTCTTTAGTTCATAATTGTATATATGTAGTTTATATTTACTAATCTTATAGAAGTCGTGGCTTGGCTTTATGTGTACTATTTTATGGGCACTATTTTATGATTATAACAAAATTTTTGATTATTAAATTTTAACAAAATATAATTTAAATAAATGTACATATAAATCAACAATTAGTTTATTTGTATTTAATTTTTTTTTTTATAAAATCTTAACTATAAAAACTATTTAATAAAGAAAATTTAACAAAAACTTATATACACTTAAACAAACTTTTAGGTTTATAAGTTTGTTTTTTAATTTATGTTTATGAACTTTTGTGTACTATTTTATGGGCACTATTTTATGTGTAGAAACTGCTTCAATCAATTCTACCCATAATTCCATAATTTAATGTGATTTTATTTAAATTATGGGTAGCATTGACATGTTGCTGCAATTAAATGTAAAAAAAAAAACAGTGTATAGGTTTTATACAAAAATTATTAGTAGTTTTTGTAATTAAGAATTTATAAAAAAAATAAAAAACAACTTAATTAGAAATAAACTAATTGTTTGATTTATATGTACATTTATTTAAATTAAATTTAGTTGAAAATTGAGTGCTCATAAAATAGTACACACAAGGCCAAGCCACTACTTCTATAAGTTTACTTAATATAAAAAAAAAATATATATATAAAATAAACATTTGGTTTAAGTGTATACAAGTTTTTGTTTATTTTTCTTAATTAAATCTTAAATATAAAAATTATCCACAATCTTTTAATAAGCCTAGCCACTACTTTTGTTAGTTAACAAAATATAATTTAAATAAATAACATATAAATCAAACAATTCGTTTATCTTTATTTAAGTTGTTTTTTTTTGTTTATAAAATTTTAACCTAAAAAACTATCGATAATATTTTCATAAGGCCTAGACAGTTTTTTATTTTTTATTTAATTACAGCAACTTAATTGCAGCAACATTTAAATACTATCCATAATTTAAGTAAAATCACATCAAATTATCTGCATAATTTATTGAAGCAATTCTACACATAAAATAGTACACATAAGGCCAAACCACTACTTCTTTAAGTTTGCTAAATACAAATTACATATGTACAACTATAAATCAAACAATTGGTTAATATGTGTTCAGTTTTAATTTTTTTATTTTGTTTATAAAATCTTAAATGAAAAAAATATCCAAAATACTTATAATACGCCAAACCATTACTTCTGTTAATATATATAACAAAAATTACATAAATATACTTTTAAATCAAACAATTGGTTGAAAAATATTCAAGTTTTTGTTTTCTTTATTAAATATTACATGAAAAATCTATCCATAATATTTCAATAAGTCTAGCCGTTACTTTTGTTAGTTTACAAAACATAATTTTAATAAATGTAAAAATAAATCAAACTGTATGTGTATTCTTGTTATTTTTTATTTGTTTGTTTAAAAAAAAAATATCCATTATACTATGTAAGGCCTAGATTTTATTTACTTTTCATTTAATTGCAGCAACTTAATTGCAGCAACATCTAAATACTACCCATAATTTTCATGACATCTCATCAAATTATGGGTTTAATTGATTGCAGCAATTCTACCCATAAAATAGTGCTTATAAAATACTACCTATAAAAAGACCTACCCTACAAAAACTAACTTATAAGTTTATAATAAATAAATACAGCATTCTAAAAGCAATTAAAGATTTTTAAACTTCAACAGACGACAAATTTGTTACATCTTAAGTTGTGCTGTATATTTTCGATTTAAACTGTTTAATATGGGAAATGGTCATTTTTTCACGAGGGGACACTTTGACACGATTGTACACTTTTGCACCAGTTGTTTGCAGTAAACAAAAGTAAATAAATGCAATTACAGAAATAAATACAAACTATTGAAAATTTTACAATTTTTTAAAACTAATTCTCAAAATAATTAACTCCCCTTATTTGAAAAATAAACCATTCTTCCATGTTCTAACAATTACGAAAGTCTACGTTAATACTATTATATCTGCTAAAGGTATGTTTATTCTACAAAAGTTTTCTAGGTAATTTAAACAAAAACTGTGAATTTAAAACTTATTTCAAGAGTAACAATTAAAATTCTTCAAATCTCATTCAAAGTGTAAAAGATAAAAAGTAAAAAAACGATGAACCGTCGCGACGTAGACAGTATTGTGAAAGAGGCTATACGGAAGAGTTTCTAATAAAAACACAAAGTTTATAACTATGTGTGTAGATATCAGCTTCCACGAATAAAAGTCTCTAACCGATTGTCAAAATGTGGCACTACCGGGATTTAAACTCGCAACCCTCACATTCATCGTGCTCAGCAGCCGGCGTCTAAACACCTCAACCAATCAGCCTCGCAATAATTAAGTTTTTAGCGTCTTAAATTACAGATTTTCTCTTTTTCTCTCGTTACAAGGACTCTCAGCTCGATTTTGAAATAAAATCTCGTCTAAACATTATATGTATACAATTTGAGTTTTGAATCGTTTTTGTTTCGTTAGCTTAGTAAAAGTTGTTTTGATTTAAAAACTACATATGTTTTTTTTTACTAGGGGTTATTTACAAAAATCTTTTAAATAAAAAAAATAAATTAAGTTAAATTATATAAAAGGTAAATTATAAAAAAATTAAATTATTTCGCTATTACTTTCTGCAACAATCAATTTTTAAATTTTAATACTCACTTTAATAGGAGCCGATCATTTCTAACCCGCTTCGACTTCTAATCCGATCACTTCTAACCCGATTACTTCTAACCAAATCAGTTCTAACCCGATCAATTCTAATCCGATCATTTCTAACCCGATCACTTTTAACCCGATAATTTCTAACTTGATCAATTCTTACCCGAACACTTCTAACCCGATCAATTTTAACCCGATCATTTCTAACAAGATCACTTCTAACCCAATCATTTCTAACCCGATTTAACCCAATAATTTTTAACCCGATAACTTTTAACTCATTTTACTTGTTAATTTTGTTTTTAATTTTTAACTTAGATTTCATACAGAAACAAACTAGTATTAATGAAGCTATTATAGTAAAATTAATAATTTTTTTTTCAAGTTTTTAGTTACTTTAAAACATATTTCTTTTAATTTGTCACGTAAACACATATTGTAGTATAAATTTAATTTTAGTATTAACTTAGCATAATTTTAATTTGTTTTTATTAACTCATTTTTTTATTATTCATCCTACAGTTGACTTTTTGTTTTCATTATTACATGTATTTTAATTTTTCAATTTATTTTAACAGACTTTTTTCTTTAATCTTACACAATTTACTAAATCGTTTACTTAACACTATTTTGAACTCTTCTTTGTAGGATTTTTAAGTTTACAGTTATAACTATGATTAAGTTAGATCTTATTCTAGTTACGTGAATATAATAAGTTTAACATAATCAAATTAATAAAAGTAAACTTTTACAACTTTATTATTCAGATAAAAAACTCTTTGTATTAAGGTCTTAAAACTACATTTTAAGTCTGACGTAAATGTTCTATTATTGGTGACTAATGTTTTAACTTTTTATAGTAGGCTAGTTTCAAGTTTCATCTTAATAACTAATACAAATTATTCTACAAATTGCATAGGCCTATTAAGATAATGTAGAGATTTTGATGTAACCTAGCTTTTAAAACAGTTATGTCGTATAAAAACCGCAAAAGTATGTTATGTCGATTGACCGTCTTGTATTTACACTTATAATAAATTCTTACTTAGTTTTTGGGTAAAAAATGTCACTAATAATAACACAGACAAGTTTATTTGTATAACAAGTCCGAGATTAGTTAAATCTCGCCTATGTTTCATTTACGTATGTAAATTTTAATATTATTCAAAATGTTTTATTTACGACTTAAATTAAAATTTTAGTTGACACATGTTTCTTTAAAGTTTACTTTATTACGAACAGTTGAAATAACGTAATTCAAAACGAAGTATGTACTAAAAGACATTTTGAATAAATTAATAAAGTAATTTTTGTTTAACTAGGAGAGAAGCTTAAAAAAACTACATTAACTTCTTTGTTTTCTTTAATCAACTATTCTTTTAGACGATTATTACATGCAACAACATTTATTTTTTATTGATCACACTTAAGCAGTTTGAAGTCCATTGACTTTATTCTCAGTTTTTTTTTCACCTCTGAGTTCTATAAAAGTCTTGATTTTTTATTCATTCGAAATTTAAACCTATAGAGTAAACCATAAAAACAAATAAATGCAATTACAGAAATTAGAAAAACTTTTGAAAATTTTACAATTTTGAAAAACTTTTTCTCAAAATAATAAACTCCTCTTACTTGAAAAATAAACCATTCTACCAAGTTCTAACTACTAACTAAAAACAGTCCACTTAATACTATTATAATTGCTAAAGGTATATTATTTCTACAAAAGTTTTGTAGATATTTCAAACAAAAACTGCGAACTTAAAACTTATTTCAAGAGTAACAATCAAAATTCTTAAAACCTCATCAAAAGTGTAAAACCTAAAAAGCATAAAAACGATGAACCATCGCGATGTAGACAGTAATGTGAAAGAGGCTATTCGGGAGAGTTTCTGATAAAAACATCACGTTTATAAATATGTGTGTAGAAATCAGCTTTCACTAGTTAAAGTCTGTACCGGTTGTCAAAATGCGACACTACCGGGATTTGAGCTCGCAACACTCACGTTCATCGCGCTTAGCAGCCGGCGTCTTAACACCTCGACCAATCTGCCTCACAAAAAAATTTAACTTTGAGCGTATTTAAACTTTTTATTCTTAATTTTCTCACCTAAAAATTACTTTCATGTTGATTTGGAAATAAAGTTTCGTCAAGATTATAAGTATAGAATTTAGTTTTTAAATCGTATTTTTTTTTTAACTTGGTAAAAAAAAAATTGTGATTTAAATAATATATATTTTTTAATATTGATTTCTTACAATAAGCTTTTAAGTAAAAGTAAATATCAGCAAATTTAGATAATACAAAAGGTAAATTAATTTTAAATTGTTAAGTTGTTACTTTTTAAAAATGTCAGTTTAAAAAACTCTATACATTTACTTATATGAAAATAAATAAAAGTCATTTAAATTATAAAAAAATAAACTTTGTACAATACTATCTTCCTAGTAAAATAAAATGTTTATAATTATCTTAATAAAAGTTTAAAGAGTTTAAAATAAATTAACTTCACACTAATGTTTTAGTACTGCTTACAAATCCAACAAATAAAAGTAAATGATTTTCAATTAAGGTAACTTGTATACTATCGAAAATGAATTAGTTTGAGACATATATGTATTTTTCTTTGAGTCTTTTTTATATAAAATTAGAAGAAAAAAAAAGCAGATCTAAATTATACTTTTTTTCAATCTATTTAAATGCATAAAAATTAAAAAAAAAAGACAAAAACCCCTGACCCCAGTCCTGAGAGGCCTCGACAGCAACTCCACCTTAAATGCTAATCTTTCCGTTAGATGCCAACATATATTAACTTGGCACCCTTATTGGATCGATCCTTCGCACATGTATGTGTGATTTCCGGCTCTTTCTCACCTACTGGTAAGTTATTGACCAGCAGGCGTATAGCCTATTAGAGCAGCGAAAGTTGCATCACTAAACTTATTAATTCTGACGTCTGTAGATTATTATATGTTTTGGTTTTAAGAAAACAAATAGAGAGATCTCAACTGCTAGAGGAGAAGTAATATGTTTATTCTTTCAAAAATTTATTTTGCAAACTAAGTTTCGGTCAAAGACCTCGTCAGTGCTTAAATAAGTCTTATTCAAATAGAATCTCGGTAGGTAGATTATTTCAAATTAAAGTTTGATGTAAATTTGTAAGGTCGTCATAAAATTAGCATTATATAATTTTCATATGTTAAAGTTAGAAGCATTAATTAAATAAATCAACATGCAGAACGTATTTGGAAACTATTTTAATATTTTTTAGACTTCGAAAAAATTGATAAAACTAAATGGTATTCAACGAACTTTAATGTTGTAGTTTTTTGTTTCATTAGTCATTTTATTTCTAAAAATGTTAATTAAAAATGTTATTTCTCCTTAGCAAACGTTTAGTCTCATTTTTAAATATTTTATCATTAACAAGCTTTTATATAAAAACTATTCTATTAGTCATTTTTCAGTCTTTGCTTTTGTTACAAGTGTACAAAACCACAAAACTTATTAATCAATAATATTTAAGAGTAACAAAATAAATTTAATAGCTCTTACAAACTTCGTAATAATAGAAAACGTTTTTCGAGCTTTGAGTCAGCTCAGTCTACTTTATTGCTGAAAAGATTTTTTACATAACTACAACGTTGTTATGTTTTCTCTTTGATTACAAAATTTACAGATTTTCAATACTAAATTTTCTTCTCAATTAGTTTAATCAAATAATTTTATGATAAACTTTATTTTTCGTAAAAACAAAACAAAATTAAATGAATAACAAACTTAAAAAAATATAATCTTTTTTTCTACGACAGAATGTTTTTTTAATTTTTTATATATTTTATCTTTAAGAAAAAAATTAACCTTTGAATACTTGTTTCATTTTAAGATAATTGTTTCTAGTTTAATAAATAATTTTTGATATTTACCAAGTGATATGTTTAATTCCAGCTGTAACACTGTCACATGGAATAAAAAAAAATACAACTTCTTGGGCATGTAGGCTTCGTTTTGTAATTTTTTATTCATCAATGTACCAAAAAGTTGATAACGAATTAAAAATAATAACAACTAAGACATTAAAAAGTTGTAGCAATTTAAAGTAACAGAATAATAAAAAACCTTATGTAATAATCTATGTTGTGTAAATGAGATGTAAAGCAGATTTATATTAGTAAAATTTTTGTAAATAAAATACTTAATGTAGTAAAGTAAACCAACAAAATTAAAGTTAGTTATTGTGTTAGAATATAAGTTTTTATTTGGAAAGTTTCAAGAAAAAGTATTTGAATAAGTTTAGCTTATTAAGCTATTATATTTATACTTCTAATTTCATTGTAAACAAACTTATATGTTGATAATTTATGACGACTTTCTAAGTTTACAACAAACATTAAGTAAGAACGCTACCAACGTCAATACTATTAAGTTTTAGTGATAAAATTTTCGTGGCTCAAACAGGCTAAACACCTGCTGGTCAATAATTACCAGTAGGTGAGAAAGAGCCGGAAATCATCATACATGTGCGAAGGATCCATCCAATAAAGATGCTAAGTTAATATATGGTAGCATCTAACGGAAAAGTTAGAATTTAAAGTCGGAGTGGCCGACGAGGCCTCTCAGGACTTGGATCGAGGATTTTTGTCTTTTTTATGATTTTGAACTTTTTATTTGCAGTCGATATAGTTTGAAGGAAAGTATAAATTAGGTCTGCTTTTAATTAAGGTTGTTCTTTTTTTTTCTTTATTAATAAAAAGTTAAAAAAAAACAAATGTATATATATGTCTTAAATGATTCATTTTCGATAGAAAACAATTTATTTTTATTTTAAAAATATTACTTTTATTTGATGGATGTGTAAACAGTAACAAAATATTAGTGTTAAGTTAATCTAGCTTAAGTTTTGAATACTTTTATTAAGATACATGAAGACATCTTGTTTTATTATGAAGATAGTTTTGTACAAAGTTTGTTGCTACAGTTTTAAATGTGTTTTTATTTATTTTCAAAATAGTAATAATATAAGATTTTTTAAACTGATATTTTTACAAAGAATAATTCAACAATTTAAAATTAATTTATTTTTGTGTTTTTTAACTTTGTTATGATTTTTGTACTTAAAAGCTTATTTTGAATAATTTACAATGTAAACATATAATTTATTTACATCAAAACAATTTATTACTAAGTTAACGAAAGAAAAACGATTTGAAATTTAATTTCTACATTTATAATCTTGACAAGTTATTTGAAAATCAAAATGAAGGAAATTGTATCGAGTTAAAAATAGAAAATACACAGTTTAAAAACGTTAAAAACTTTAGCTTATTGTTCGGCAGATTGGTCGAGGTGTTAAGACGCCAGCTGCTGAGCGCGATGAACATGGGTGTTGCGAGTTCAAATCTCGGTAGCGTCATATTTTGACAATCGATATAGACTTTAATTATTGGAAGATGATTTCTACACCCACAGTTATATACATGTGGTGTTTTTATCAGAAAATATCACGAGCAGTTTCTTTCATATTACTGTCTACATCGCGACGGTTCATCGTTTTTTTGATTTTAATTTATTCTTTAATCTTAGGATAAAGTTTAAGAATTTTGTTTGTTACTCTTAAAATAAATTTTAAGTATTTTCTTAACACAACTAAAAAACTTTTGTAGAACACACATACCTTTAGCAGTTAAAATAGTATTAACGTATTAAATATAAATTAGTTTGATAAAAGTGTTAAATATTTAGCATTTTAAGTATAAATCTTGTGATTTCATTTATTGACTTTTATAACCACTATGTTAAAAGTTATATTGAAATGTATTTTTTACAATTTACTATTTTTTTGTTAAAAAAAAAATTAGACACCTTAACAAAATGTCTAAAATGTAAAAAACTAAAGTTTTTGTCGTTATTTATTTAGTAAGGTTGCAACTAAATTTTTATTTAAATAAAAAACTTATTACTTTAATTAAAACAACTTATAAAAAAAATCAAAATGTTTTTATTTGTGAAAATATTTTCTATACTAATTAGTCTGTATACTAAAAATAAAATTAGTTTATAAACTGTTAAATATATGTGACTATTAAGATTTCATGTAATATAACATAAATAAACAAAAGTAAAATTTTTGAAATAACTGAATTACTCTTTACTCAAGACATAAAAAAAACTAACTTGTAACAGCTTGGGATCCTCCATAAAATTGAATTATAATTAAAAAAAATGCTAAGCAAGTTTGTTTAAATATATTAACCTATATCATGCTAATTAGCTTAAAATTTAGCTTATTAGTTAATTAAAATAAAATACAAGTTTTTGTTATTGCTTATATACTTCAATAGCCATTTGAGAGAACACACAAAGACTAAATTGGTTTTATATATTTATAATATAAATGAAAAGTCAGTAAAAACAAACTACTTCAGCATTAAAAACAGCTGAATTTTTAATGTAACTGAATTTATTTCTGTATAACTCTGAAAACAGTTTTTAAAATTTATATATAAAAAAAAATCTTAGAATATATTTCTAGTACTTTTCTCATTGAAACATCTATATTAGCACTTTTCTCTGTGATGAACAATGGTTTAGTTAAAACTAATAAAAAATTTTTTAAAGTTTTGTTAGAACACAAAAAGCATTTCATTTTTCAATAACTTGTAGTTGTCAGTAGACTGTAAGAAAACGTTTATAATGTTATAACATATCAAACAAAAGCTTAAGAAAACAAAAACAAAGTGAAATCCGTTGACAATGAAACGAACTGTCTGAGTTTAATAAATTTTTAGTGCTTGAGACAGCTACTAAGTACAGACAGCTGTAGCTAAAAACTTTAAAAAATTTAAGAAAATTAAAAATTACGTTGAAATGAACTTTTGTTAGTCTGAAATTTTATTCTAGAGGTAGTTTTTTTTAATTTATAGTACGAGTAAAGTGTAAGGTACAACTTGATAACTGTGTAAATGTTTCCAAAAAAAGAACTTTTAGTTAGTTGTTAAAAAATCAGGGGTCGGCAGGCAGTTATTGCTCGCGGGACAAATTTCAAGTTTCCAAGATCTTCGCGGGCCGCAGTTTTAGTGTTAGTCACACTGGAAAAAGTTTCAAATTTATTCAGATTAACAATTTTAATCAATTACACAAAAATCTCATATATTTATACATATTTATTGGAATAAAACTTACATTGAATAATATACTAAACTCTTAAAAAAACTTTGTACTATCACAAGCACTTTAATTAAGTTAATTTATAATTTTATTCTTTTAATTTCAACCTAGCTCTGTAAAAAACCGAGCTTAAATAATATTTATGGGTCACTTTATACATTGTTTATCGTATGAACCACTTTTTCTTTTTTTTAATACATTAACTTTTAAAAATAGTTTTTGCGTTTTAAATAATTTGTACTCATTAAAAAATTTAGTGACTGGTTAAATAAAAAAATAACACCCATTCGTATCGTAGAAAAAATCTAACATAATCAAGCTTATATAGTTTAATAAAATAACTTAAAAGTAATTTATTATTCTTTTACATGGTTGCCACTTTAAATGCGAAAATGTCTGAGTTGTATCAAACCAGCTTAAGTTTATTAAAAGTTGAAAATGCTAAAAGCTTGCTACCTAATTGAAATACCATCATTATAAATAACTTCTTTATATTCAAAGAAACTAAAGAAAAAATTACAACTAATAAACTACACTACAGTTATACAAACTAGTCTGAGAATTCAAAGATTTATTAAAAGTGTTTGAAACAAAAGTTTCACACACCTGAGTTTTTAAAAATCTCTTAAACAGGTCTAACCTAGTCTAATTTTTTATTTTTTTTTACTAGCCTGTTTGTTTCACAACCTTTTTAAAATAAAGTTCTCAAAATAAAGAAATAACAAAGTTTCTTAACAGTAAATTGTTAATTTACCAAAAAAATATTATAATTCAGCTTTAATGGACAATAAAGTTTCTTGAACATTTTTAACGTAAGTATAAAATTTATTAAGCCATTAATAAAGTAATTTTTTTTATTAAGCCATACAGCAATTATTTATATAATACTTTAATAAAAAATAGGAAAGCAAAATCAATTTCTGTTTTTTTTTCTTTTGATTGTACTTTTATTTACTATTTGTTTTTTTTAATGATTTACAAAATATATGTTATGTCGTAATTAAATTAACTAAAATTTGTCTAAAAACATTTGATAAATTAAAGAAGCAATCTAAAAACTCTTCTTGTTCTGTCTTCTAAGTTTGTAACTATCTCCTGCAGTCAGTAAATTTGTAATTAAAAAATTTTTGTGTAATATGTTAAAAACTTAAACTAATTAACGGTTTTCAATTAAAATGTTTTGTCTAGTTAGTAGAATTTATTGTTTACTTTTGTTTTACATTATGTATATACATACATCTGATTTTTTAACTAAAATAAGTATTTGTAATTCATTAAAAATATTATCTTATAATAAAGATGTGAAAAATATTAACGACACAGTAACTTAAACAAAAGCATGTGACATTGTCATTTAAACTAACAAAAACTAGCTTAAAAACATATTACAAATCAGGTAACATTATATTTAGTATTTATAAGATGTAAAATTAAAAGGTGCCAAATACTAGAGATCCTGATGAGCTAAGCTTATCGTATATATGCGACAGATGTTTCTATAAACTAAAATTCTATAAACAACGTGTAATAATAAACGTTTTCAAAGTTAGTTCTGTTGAATTTTCTAACTAAAAATCAGAATATAATTTCAAAAACTATCTAAAAGTTGATAAAACAGTTATGTTATATTTATTTTATTAAACTTTGTAGCTAAAACTAAAAGACTTTTTATACTTTCTGCTTTAATAACAGAAGGCTACTCAGTTAGATTAAAAATAAGTTTTACACTATTCTTACAAACATCTGATGAATCTTGTTAAAAAGAAGTGTCTTTAGAACAAGCAAACTGTAGGAGTAAGTTATTATAGACTAGAAAAACAAAGAAACTAAGAACAAACTTTTAAAAGTAATTCATTCTTATATTTAAACAAAACTGTACTAGTTAGGTTAATAACTTTGCTCTATCTAATGATGTATTAACATTTCTATACTGACTAAATTGCATTGAAATTTGAATCAAAAGACATAGAGATGAAAATGTAAAGTTAGACTTTTATTACTTACACATTATATGTTATATTAGTTTGATATAGAGTACATTCTAATAAACATGTATCAATGTAATTTGTTTTCAACAAAAAAAATACGTTAAACATTTATTTTTATATCTATTATATAAATTTTTAAAGAAATCTTAAATATTGATTAAAAACAACTATAAATATTAAAAATATCTAAAATTAGTTTCAGATAAATATTATTAGGATTTTGTTAGGCATATTTTTTCTATGTTTTGCATAGTTAAAAATAAATACTCTACATTATATTTCTGAACTTTTATATTAACATTACAAAACAGTGTTTTTCTAGAAATGAATTTTATTTATAGAATTAACAAATTATATAATCTAAAATTTAATATAAATCATTAAATGCTAAGCTTAATTAATTTATGTGTTTCACTTTAAGATTAGTTTGTTATTTTGATACATTTAATTAATTTGATAAAATTAACTTTTTTTAAAACTCATAGAGATTGAAATGTGAAGAAAATATTAGATTTGTAATGATTGAAGCATAACTAAGTAAAACACTATATATTTTAAGCAATCTATTAGAAAATGATGTTGATGTTTAAAATATCTACTAAAAGAATTATTAAACTAAATATAAATGACATCATAGTTTAAAACCAACAAAATCTCTTTCGAAACTAAGATTAAAAATAAATTAAATTTATATGACATCCAACAATAATAAGTTTAAAGTTTGTAGCTGTCTTCAGCAGACAGTAAATTGCTTACTGATGTTTTATCATTACATATTTTATTTAAATATACTCAAAAACTGTTAAAATATTATAACAATAAGGAATAAAGTTTAGTTTAGTTTTGATACATTTTTATTTATATAGAAATTTTCTGTGCACTTTAACTTAATCCTTGTGCATACCAATGTACAAAGATACTCATTTTTAAACCAAATTTTAGATAACACTTAAAGAAGTAAAAACACTTACAATAGATATTCTCAGATAAGCAGTACTTTTTGTATCAGTGGTCTCATCTTAAAAGGTCAGCTAAAGTCTTTATTTGATTTATGCGGCTTTATAGTTTAAGGAATTTCCTAAGCACGACTTTTTGTTGTCATTGAAGAAATAAACAAAAATAACTTATACTATCGCTATAACAAATTATATAACAAAGTTTATAATTCTTAATGGTGTCTTCGTTTTAGTAATTACTTTTGCTTTTTTATAACTTGCTTCAAAACAATTTTCTGATCAGCTTGTAGTACCTAAAGATAATCATTTGCTTTGTTGAAACTGACTAAAGCGCTATATGTTTCCCGTTCCTAGAAATAGCTCTAGCCAACATTTTGTAATTCTTTTAGTTGGTATTTCATGTTTTCTCATTTTTAAATTAAATATTTTTATTGCAGATTAAGCGATAGATAGTCGCTACAATGCTATATAAAAAATAAGTTTTTACTTTTTTTATGGCTTGATAAAATTCTATGCTTTTATTATAAATATATAAAACAACTTCATGAGTGTAATGTAGTTTATGAACTTTAATTTTTACTAGTCTTTTTTCATACTATGTAGTTTTTTATATTTTAGTTAGGTTTTTAAGCTTTTGTTTTTTTAATGCAAGTTTTTGGTTTTTATTAAACATTTACTGGATGGATGCAACTCATACATTTTTCTTTTAAAGTGGCAACCATGTAAAAGACTAATTAATTACTTATAAGGTATTTTGTTATAGTATTCAAGCATTAATTATGTTACACTTTTGTTTTTACAATATAAATAGCTATTAAGATTACTTAGTTAACTGATTAATTTCAAAGAGTGAAAATTACTTAAAAAGCAAAAAATTATTTTCAGTAGTTCATATTTCAAAAAAGAAAAAAACAGGGTTGATAATATAAAAACTTATGAAAGTAGCTTTTAGATGTTCTTCAAGTTTTTTTTTTTTTTAATTAAACTAATTAACTGTTTAAAGTAGTACAAACTTTATTAAGATTAAAGTATATTAGTCAATGTAAATTTTGTTCAATTAAATATGTATAATTTAAACACTTAATGTGTAGCTAACTGTCATTTAATATAATAAACTTAATAAAACATTTTTAGAAGTGTGACTAAATTTAAAACCAATAGATTATTTATGGCACTAAAACTGCGGCTCGCAAATATTTTGTATTTTGAAATTTTGCCTGCGAGCGCCAACTGCCTGCCGAATCCTGCTTTAGAACAAAATTCAATTGCAACTTATCAACCATTAGGCTTGATTAGTATACGTATGACAATTGTTTACTAATAACTTTATTTTGTAATAAAACATAAATCGTTATTGATCAAGTACTATTTGTTTAGTTATTGATTTGGTAATAAAAAAAAATTTAGAAATTTTTTAACACTTTTTTGTTGTATTTAAGCTATTGTCACTTTATTTAAGCACAAGAGTTTTAAAACAACTTCTTATTATAACTTCTTTAAAAAAAATTTTTAATAATCTTTTTTGTTACATATTGTACTTATTAAATTAGCACTATTTTTTTAAAAAAATTGTGAATTAATTAAATTTAATTAAAACTGATAAAGTTAAACTATGTTTAATAAAATGCACTTTTTAAATTGAAGTATTTAATAGTGTAACTATGACTAATATTTAATAATAATAATATAGAATTTTATTAAACTTAATAAACAATCTGTTTTTCTTTATTTTACTATGAATTTATTAATTAGTAACATTTTAACAATTTTTATTAACACATTTGAATCAGAGTTAAACATAATTAATCCTGGTTTTAATTAAATCTAGTTAGGCAGCTATTTCCTACAAAATCAAATATTTTGTACATAAACATTTTAAAAACTTTCAATTGCTTTCTAAAAAAAGTCGAAGATTTTAAATAATTTATTAAAATTCTAAAGTGTAGTTGAGCCTTTTAGTAATTTTTGCTAAAATTTTACAAACTTTAATTATATTCAACAACTTAATGATAGGTTTTAAGATTACTGCTGTAAATATTTTAAATTTTAATTGCATGATACTTTAATTAAATTTAGTCTTTTATAAACATATAAAAAAAGTTAAAGTATTAAAACTAACAGCAAATTTTTATCTTTTTTATTTATATTGTATAGTATAATAAAGAACTTAGAGATTTTTTATAAACATCTGAAAGTAGTTTTGTTTTGAAAAGTCTTGAATATTTGTTTATGTCAACAAAATCTTCAATAAGACTACTTTTATTTTCTTACTTTTCAAAAAACTGTTAAACATCTATGTATGTTGTTACTACAAAAATGTTAATACAAAATAGGAGATTTTTAGTCTTTTTAAATTATTAATACACTACATTATCTTTACTTATTATATTTTAAAATATTAAATACAACAATAAAAGGAACGCAAAAAAAACCTGCTATGTTCTAAATATTTAACTTATAAAAATATTTCACAAGCATTTAAAAAGTTTTTGCTTTAAAACTTCAACAAAAATATTTCGGGACGGCTAAAATTTGTTAAATAAATTTTGTTTTGGAATAAAAGAAAATTAAAGTTTTTCTTTAAAACTAGTTAAGCTTGTTTAAAGCACAGCTTTTTTATTTTGCTTCTTCAACAATTCACAGCGTTTTACTAAAACTAAAAATAAATGCATTCTAGCACATTTACTGACGTCACAAGCGTTTTACACACAAAAATTAATGAAGTGTGAGTATATTAACGACTGTAATATTTAGTCATTTAAATTCTAAAACAGATTTGTAATCTAAAAATTTTTAAAAGGCACTGCAACGCGCCTAAAAGTATACTGAACTGCTCGAAATTATTATCTTAAGGGTATGATTTTAAAATATAAAAAAACTTCGTTTATTTTGTTGTTCATTTGATTTTACTAAGAACAGAAAATAAGTTGTATTAGAAATAAATTAAAAAACTCTAAGTTCCAAAGTTTTAGCAGAATCGACACAAATATGTTTGAAATGCAGCATTCAAATTTATAGTTTAAAATTTTAAGTAGCTGAATTATAAGCATCTTTCTTTGGGCCAAAGGCCTTGATTCAAAATGTTTGAGGGCTTCAGTTGTAGTTTTTTTTTTATAACAAATCTAAAGAATGTTTTAGATAGATTTACTTGTTTGAGTTATTTTATTATAGGTTTTAAATTATAAAAAAAATAAATTTTAGAAGCTATTAAAACTACTACTTTGTTTTGTATAAGATACTCAATTATGAAGTGACTAATATATAATTTTTGTATATCTTTAGTATAAGCATACTAAACATCTTAGGATTGAAAACCTATATGACAAACAAATTCCAGGACACTACTTATATGCCGTCTGCTGTTAAATTCTGAATAAAAAACTAATTAATCTAAGCAGATGACTTTTTAGTTTGTTATATATTTTTCAGCTAATTTTCATTAGTTCCAAGACGTCACATATCTTTATTTCATTTAATATTTTTGAATAATCATTTTCGATAATAACCAGATGCTAATATTTTACTTAAATATAACTTGCTTGATTTAGCTAACCAACAACGATTGTTTAAAGAAAGAAAAAGTTATTTTAGCGAAGTATAAATTAACAAATTAGAAATTATATAAAGCGCTCTAATGTTTTAGTGTATTAAAAAGTAAAACAAAAAAAGTTGTTAATTTTAACAAATTTGTTTGAAGACTAAAGTAAAGTAAACTGAAGGGTACTGAAATAATGAACTTAAAGTATGTGTGAATTCTAAAATATAAAATTAGACTTGTAATGTTGGAAAAAATTTGTTGTTGATATAAGTTGGTTATTAATTATAAGCCTGGAAAACTAAAGAGTTTTACAAACGTTCATAATATTTATACAACAAAAAAAATTGTTTTTAAATTAAAAAACTTAAAAGTCATTAAACAGGCTTGAGCCAAAACTTAATATTTTTAAATAAAAAAAATTAAATAAATAAAGACTTTAAAAATTCATTGCAATTTGAAGAACAAAGATTTGTTAAATCGACTCATACGTTTTGAAAAAAATTTGAATATTATTATTTAAAATAAATATATTTAACTACTCCTTTTTTTATTTATGATACTGTTGTATGATATGAACTTTTAAAGATAAATTAAATAACAAATTATTATTTTATGTTTACATAGACAAAAAAAACATTTTGGGTATACTTTTATATACTGCATAAAACGCTTTTTTTTTAAATTTTGAAATTAGAGCTAACGCTTTGTTTTAAAGATGTAAAATTGTTCATCCCTAACTTATTTATTATTAACAAATTTATTTAACATTTAAATTAAATTGTCTGGACTTATAAATTACTTTTTGCGCTTATATTTATCATGAATTATAATTTATTTATAACTGTAGTTCAAAAAGCTAAGTTTATACTCAAGAATTTAAAACATCTACTTTGATGTACAAAATGTATTTTAATTGGATATAAATTTTAAATGATTAAGAAATTTAAACTACATAAATAAACTAGAACGATTTTTAAATAAACACCTATGGAAACCAAAACGCAAAAAAAAAATCTAAAACATATCAAACTTTCACAAATAACTGAACGCGGCTTCCGATAGCAACAAAATTTTTCAAAGGCTTAAGTTGAGAGTTTTTTTTATAGTTAGCTTAATTTAAATGCTCACTACTTAAACATTAACAGCTCTACTTTTATTGTAATTGAAATTCGACGAAGCTATTGCTACTAATATCTAACAAAACTAGGTGCATATAATACGTTTAAAAATAATGTATAACACATTAAATAATAAGTTACCTAAATTGTAGGCAAAATTTTTTAAGCAAATATAATATTGTCTTGTTTTTAACAGGTACAAAATTTTAACTATAGTAATTAAGAAATTAAATTAAAACTTTGATTTATTGTTTAACTTTCATTTACTTTATCATGGTTTATTTCGTAATGTCACAAATATTTATTCCAGTTAATATTTGTCATGAACTTTTTATTTGATAATAAATTGCAAATAGCTAATTTAGTTAGTAACGCGTTTTATTTAATAAAAAAAGTGATTCTTTAAAGATAAAAAAAACAATAAAACTACAGTATTTTACAACACTTAATAAAGTATGAAAGTAGTACAATGAGATATTGATTAAAATCACGAAAAAAAAAGACATTTTTCAAACTATCAGAAATTAGCCAAAAACTCTTCTGTATAATGTTACATACATAAACTTACTTACTAATGAACTTGCATTAAAAGAAATTATAAACCAGTCACACTGATTTACGCTTGCAGGACATATTTTGGACAGAAAACTGCATAAATTTAAAGTTTCAGGACAGCTTTTAAGTTTAGAATTGGACTTAAGGTTTGGCTAACCTTATACACATTAATTAATCAGCAAATTCTAATGCAGAACTTAAATTATTAATTATACTTGCTTTAAAAGGCAATCCACTGTTTTAATCGTTTAAACTCAAAGTTTAGCATCCCCGTTTGTTAAATTAATGAACTATTTCTCAGCAATTCCCACTGAGCTTACGTATTTTCAAATAAGCTTTCTTATTATTTTTGCTCATCGTCATTTGTAAAATAATTTGAGCTTTTTACTATAAAATTTAAGTATTAACATTTAACTTTATGAAATACGTACTAAAAAGACGACTTCTAAAGGACCCTGAGGGTATAGGTTTGCAAAATAAGCAGAATCAGACGGCTAGAAAGGTCTAAAAGAATTAAATTAAGACTAAAACATTGTTAAAAAAAATCAGGATTAAACAAATTATTGTTTAATTCAGCTACAAATAAAGGTAGCAAGAAGATGATTTTCTACAAAACTTCTTAAATTTATAACAAACATAAAAATAGTTTTTGTTATTTAGAGCCAATATGTCATATATTAAAGGTTGATATAAGAATTGAACTTTGAAATTTATTGGCATTGATATATCATTTTGATAACAACCAAAGATTAGCGAAGTTATTCTAATATTTGGTTCAATAGATGCTCAAACTAAGTATATAAAACATATATTAAAATATAAAATTCTTAGTTGATAAGATTTGGTAATTTTGAATGTTTAAGAAGTTTAAATACTAGAAACACTTAAACAAAAACTTTAGAAACCTAAAGTGTATTCAGCGAAACATAACAATTTTAAAACAAAAATATTATTACAGTTTATTAACTGTCTCTGAAAACAGCTGCTAACTGAATATACAGAAAATCAGAGCTTGTAATGTTTGAATTTGTTTTGTATTTTTTCAGCTTAGTTTTTACCGTTTTAATTGTTACGACATCTCTATTTACTTGTTCCAATATTAAAAACAGTTTTTATTGCTTTTAAACTTTAATATAATTTGAGATGAGTAAAAATTATAAAATTTACTTTGTACTTTAAACTATGAGTTTATTAAAGTTTTAAAAATGTTTATCATGTGTAACATATGATAAACTAATTTCTATAACTAATTAGTTTACTATCTACTGGAGACAGCTAAAAATCTCATTAAACTGGCTTGCTCGACTTTAAGAATTGCTACTTTAATTTATTATATGCTTTTAAGCTAGTATTTGTTTGGTTATTCATTACATATTTTTAATTTAGTTAATACTAAGACGTTTAATATAGTTTTACCAATGTTAAAAACGGTTTATAAAATTAATATTAAATAAGATTCAAAACTTTTTTTTTATATCAAAATCGTTAATGCTTTTACATTATTCTTTTTGATTTATATCAATTTTTTTATAAATTTAAATTCTTATAAACTATTAATTCTTTGTTATAACGTCCAAAATATGCTTTAATTGAGTTTTAAATTTAACATTTTATCGAAAAATCAAAAAAAAATGTTAGAAAAGTTTATAAAAAATAGTTTACCATATCAAAACATTAGTAAACTGTAAATTTTTGTCGAAAATAATTTCATAATCAAACGAAGTTGTGCTAAAAACTAAAAGTATGTTTAGATTTATCAAATTATTATTTTTTAATTACAAAACAGTAACTGAAAAAACAAAAATAATTTAAAGCAAAAAGTCGACTTAAAACTAAAGCTACTTAAAACATCTGAGCAAAGCGAAATAAGCAAACCTTCACAAATTTATTTTCCTTTACGCTGAGCGTTTAAGCTAGCTTTACTTGGTTATAATCAAAATATTATATGTATTTTTTAATTTATGAAATTTACAAGCTCTTTTTACTTCTGATATTAGTATATTACAACTATTATTATATACTAAAAATTTTTTTCACCAGCTGCTAATCATTAATTCTGCAATTAAAAACTTACAGTTAAATAAATTTATGTTTAAAACTAAAATTTCTTACTATTACTAAATTAATTTTTGCTATGAAGTATAAAATATTAGTGCTAAAGTAGATTATATATAAACAAAAATTTAGAATACTAAAAGAAGTAAGAACTTTAAAACGTATAAAAGTAAAAAAAAAATATATAAATAAATAAATAATGGTAAATTTATATCTTAAGATTAGGTTTTTAGTAGGACTTGTATTATATTTTCAAGAATACACACTATAATAGATTAGGGTCTCCCAAACTTTTTTGAAAAAGGCTCCCTTTAAAAAATTAAAAGTGCGATAGCCCCCTTCAACTAGGTTACTCAAAAACTACCATTAAAAACACCTATGAAATTTTTCTTTTTTGCTTTTCATCTGAAACTCGATATTATCTAGTGTAAGTTTCAAATTATGACTTCATGGCCCCCCTATAGCTCCTTTACTTTTACTGCTCATAGCCCCCAAACTTATCCCTTTGCTGCTCGTTGCCGCTGAGTATCTGTCATGGCCCCCAAGGGGGTCACTTTGCCCACTTTCGGAATCCCTATAATAGAGTAAAAAAAATTAAATAGTAATAAACCGAATTCACATAAAAGTTAGATTCAAAAAATTAAATATAATAATAAACTCAGAGTTTTTAGTTAATAAAGTTTAACTTAGACAAAACTGTACTTGTCAAGGCATTGAAAGATATCCAAAAAAAAGCAACCCAATAGCTGAAAGTTCTTAGTGCACCAGGTCCTAAGATCAAACACTTTGAGAGTCTTTTTTTTGTTCAAAAAAATATAGTAATAGAGTGTTGAAAATTAAGGTTCAAAAAATTATTAACTTTGCTTAATGACAAAATAGTGATGTTTGAAGTTATGTACATATTGAATTTATTTTTTCTATAAATTTATAAAGTTTGCTAAATTGTTTTATTAAACATGGTTTATGTAATTAAAACTTAGAAGTTTGGGTCGTATTTTTATAAAAAAGTAATTTTTAGAAGTCCATACAATTCTTTACCATTACAAATAATTTAACTTATCAAATAATAACTTATTAACAAGTGATATTTAAAGTTTTAATGCAAAGTTTCTGAAAATAAGAGCAGATTGCAAACAGTTCGTACATCTTAAAGATGGTTTATGTAATCAAAACTTAGAAGTTGGAATCGTATTTTAATAAAAAAATAATTTCTCTAAGTCCATATAATTCTTTACCGTTTAAAATAAATTATCTTATCAAAATAATAACTGATTAATAAGTGATATAAAAAGTTTTAATGCAAAGTTTCTGAAAATAAGAGCAGATTGCAAACAGTTCGTACCTCTTACTCATACTGATCTTTTTGTTAGCGTTGGCGATCTCTATTTGTTATAAAATACAAGTCTTGCATATGTTGTTTGTGTTTTTAATTTTTCTTATGTGATGGAGGATGCTCCATTTTATTTCGTAATTGATTTTGTTATATTTCAAAACGCTTTATGTATTTTGCTAACTCGGTCCCATTGTCTTTATAAGTTTTTACTGTATTGTGGCTGCACCAACTACTTTTAAAAGTGTCTCCGGTTAAACCTATATAATTTTTGGTCTCCTTTAGCATATAATATCGTTTCTTTGTAAACGAAATTTTTATTAAACATTTGTTACCCAGGTAGTATAAATTCTTGGATCGTCAGTTACAGAATGGTGTTTTAGGTTGTTAGTTTTATTAAAATTTTCCTTGTTGTGGTTTTGTTTTATCACATTAATATCTTTCATACGACCATGGGTCAATTTATAGATATTTTCGTTTAATATTTTTATTATTTCGTTTTGTTTGCAGTGTTTATTAATAATTTCGAGAATGCTTCCCCGATATTAGTTTTTACGGATTGACCGAATGGGATTAAATTAATTGGTTTTCTTTAGCCGGTTTTTTTTTTTTAATTTAGTTTGATTCTTTTTAGTTTAGTCTTGTTAATAAAGTTAATTGAAAAATTTTAAGAAATAAAAAACAAAATAAGTAGTAAACTTAAAAAATTAAACTTTGTGTATATTTTCAAAATGAACATTCTACACCGTTATTAACATAAACAAAGGCTTATTAAATAAGTATAATATCTTTGTTCATCTTTTAAAAACATCAAAAATTGTTTGCAATTTAACTTCAATTTATACATTCATGCAAAAGTATGATGAAATCATATATAATACAAGTAAGTAAGTATAAATTAATTTACTTATATTTTGTATATAACATTAGTTTAACTTACAGTTGTTTTATCAACTCTGTATCAAGCAAATTTCTAAAAAAAATCGTACCAAGTCTATTCATAGCTCATAGTTAATAAAATTTAAAGTAATGATTAAGACTATGTAACAGAACAATAAATAACTATTTTATTACAATTTTTGTTTTCTCATGCTTGTAAACTAAGCAAACTTATCAATAAACAAACCAGGTTTTATTACAAATTTTATTACACAAAATTACAGACTAGTACTTCTTTTTCGTAAATAAAATTTGATTAATTAGACATTTAAAATAAATTGTGTGCTAATTATACTTTTGTAGTGGTAATCTTATAAAAAAACAGTATTCGTTGAATCTTACTTTGTTGAGAAGTTACCTTACTCTATGTTTTTGTCACACTTTAGTTTCTTTAAGTCTTTTTTTAATTCATTTAAGTGTTCTGAGATATTAATAAAGTGTATATCAATACTTTTGCAGTTTCTATTTAAAAGTATACAAAAAAAGTATAACTTTTTTTCAACCTTAATGAAGTTTTTATTAAAACGTTTTACTGGTATCTAACATTTAAAACAAAAAAATTATTCATGAAAAAGTTATTCAAATCTATAAAAACTAGCCTGAAACTTTCTTATAAGTTAGACTAGCTTAGTAATATTACAAACTGTATCAGTTGTCTGGTTTCTAGCTGTCTTAAATAGATAGTAATTTATTTGTTTCTGAAAAATTTATGCTTTCATAGTATTTTCTTTATCATGGTGTTGAAAGTTTAGTTTCTGTATCTTTTTTAAAGTCAATCGAATATTCTTCGTTTATTTAAATTAAACTAGTATTAAATTAAACCAGTAATTGCAGCACTATACAAGTCAAGTTTATATCTGAACATGTGTTTAAAGTTTTTTTGACGTGCGCTTGTATAAATTAAAAAAAAAACAAATTTAAGTTTGAATTTTATTGAATTAATATAATGACTTTCTTAAGATACTTACGTTTTTATTAGGTTCTTAACTTTAGTATACCTATAAAAAAATATATGTCAATATATTTTGTATTGTCATTCTAAAATAAACATTCATGTTTAAAACTTTTTGTACAATGATTACTTAAATAATAAATATTAAATGTTGTTGATGCTTAGTTGAATGTTTATCTTTAAAGCCAGTTCACTGTTTTGATAGATTAAAAAAGTTCGAAAAGAAATACACTTGTTGGCCGCAGTTGTAGTTTTTAGTTTTTATAAATATTTAGTGTTAGTTTATAATATCCTGTAAGTTGTACCTAACATATATTTTACTCTTCATTTTAAATCCCTTAACATCTAGCGTGTGCTTACAACTTTCCTTTCGCAAGCCAAATTTGCATATTTGGGATTTTACCATTGACATTATCCTGATGGGCGGCAGTTTTCTAACCGTTGCATTAAAACAATGGGAAAGGTTCTACCTAGTTCATAAATTTACAGCTAGTTGATCCAAAAAAAAAAGTTCCTACTTTCCTTAAACAATGTTTACTGAAGGAAACATAATAAGTTTTTTGGCAACTGGAAATTGGTGTAAAATTAAATATTATTAGTAAAGTATTAATTTAAACGATTTAATCTTTACATGAATTAACAAAAACTAATTAAAAACTTTATGATAAACCGAAGTAGCACTTACTAGTTCGTGCGAATAAACTTTATATCATTGATTGTAAACTAAAGCGCAGCAACAAATAAACTAACAGCATAATTTGAAGTCATTTTGACTAATCCCAAATTTAAATACCTTTTATACATACAAAAAATGTTCTTCACAATCAAATTCTACTATTCTTTCTAGCTTTAAAATCGTCACAAACAGGTGCAAAGCTAAGCAATAAAATCTAAACGCTTTTAAAACTTCGAAAATTTCAAGAAAAACATAAAACTTAAAACTAATAAATGGTTTTTTACAGATGTTTTCCTTAACAATTTAGTACATAACTACTTCTTATTAGTCCTACAGTATTAAAAACATAACAGATGGTACAACAATATTTGGGAACTGGTAACTTTTGCATTAGCGTCACTTTAGCACAAAAGGACACTTTTGCACGCAGGGTCCTTTTTGCACGAGGGAACACTTTTGCATGGCGACTCGTTTTCACGAGCGTCACTTGAGCACGAGGTTACACTTTTGCACGGAGGGTCATTTTTCCACGGAGGGTCACTAGTACACGAGGAGACACTTTTGCACGGCGTCACTTTTGCACGGTGATATTTTTAAACATCAAAACTTTTGCACGACGGTACATTTGCAAGGCGATATTTTTGCAAAGCGTCACTTTTGCACAGCGTTATATTTTTACGGATATACTTATGAACTGCAAAAATGTTAAGCAATCAGTCAATTTTGAAAGGAACTTCACTTTTGCACGCTTCTAATTTTTAATTTCTCAATTTTTTTTTTGTCAACTTAAATAATAATCTCTTTTAAACGCAAGTTGTTTTGAATGAATAAGATTTGGTAGTTTTTTAATGTAATTTTAGTGTAAAGTTTTTATGAATTTATTCTTGCAAAAAATTATTTTACAAACTTAGTTTTGGTCAAAGACCTCGTCAGTGCTTAAATAAAGTTCTTAAAAAAAGTTTTTATTTGAAGTTTTACGGAGAACAATATAATTACGTACCACAAATTTTTAAATCACATTTATAATCTTAATTAAAATAAACTAGATGATTAACTAAAATAAACTAAATTTTTAATTCTAAATAAAATCAATTTTGAATACTCTAAAAAAAATAATCTGAATCTCTTTAATTTTTAACAGAAAGATAAACTTAATTTAGTAACGCTTTAAAACACGAATCTTAAATATTATTTTCTTACTTTTATTCTCTTAATGTTAAAATTACCAAACAATTATTAAACTAAAAAAAAATGTTAATTTATGAAGTGTAAAGGTATTTTAGATTTTAATTTATGTTTATTTTTCAGTTTATTTTCTAATTTAGCGTGAGAATAAAAAGAGCAATAAAAGAGCGCATTTTTAATGACTTGAACTTGGATTATTTCATTACTGTAATGTTGCACAATCATGATAAGCCAATTAGAGAGTAACATTTGGAAGTTTGAACTTATGTACAAAGAAAATATACCATATTAGTCTTTAACCGCTGCAATATTTCAATAATGAGGCTTGTTAGAATTCTTTTTTTATCGGTCAGTTGAAATATGGAAAAAACTGACAAATAAATTAGTTTCTTGCAAAAATTTTAAAGAATTTCGACTAAAGTTAAAAACCTTTTATCATAATTATACTTATGTTAGTAAAATTGATAAGTGTTTTTTTTTCAACAGTTGATTTAATTTTAATATTAAGCTTAGTTTATAGTTCAATTTTATTAGCAGCACCTTTAGTTTATCAATAAGTCCTTTTCAGTGTATTTAATGATAATTCATCTGGCCAGTCTATTGTTAATGTCCTTGGAGCGTTAGGTTTTTACTTTTGTTGTTAGTCAATGCATTTAAATATTTGACGTTGATTGTTCTACATCAAAGCTTGAATAAGTATAAGTTTGTAGTTAAAATTTTGATTTATATGTTAACCTATGAATTTTATATCAAATTATGTTTTTATTTTTATTTTAATAAACTGACAATTTGTGTTAATTTATTTTTTTTCCTTATGTGCCTTTCAGTTTAAGTGGTTTAAGTTTTGATGCCTAGGTTCATCATTGGGACAATAAACTTGTAACCGTATAGTAAAATATATAAAAAGGCATAGTTGTTAATTATTATATAAAAATTTAAAATAAACTATAAACAATTTACTTAACTTAAAGTATTTTTTATCCTAATTTCTAAGTAAATTAAATTTTTTAATTTTGGTATGAATCTTTTATAAATATTTTTATTTTATCTTTTCGTTAGTTTGTTTCTAACATTAACTTTTACTGTTTAAGATTTTAAACCTTTCATTTTTTGCCTTTAGTATAGGTGTGTTATAAAACTTTAGTTTTCAGTTTCTTTTTATGTTACAGATTTGGAAAAACTTTTAATCGGCCTGCATGCCATGCAAATTTGTCCTTCGTGCAAAAGTGACCCTCCGTGCAAAAGAGTCGCCGTGCAAAAGTGTCCCCTTGTGCAAAAGTGACGCTCTTGCATAAATGACGCTCGTGCAAAAGTGACACCCACCCACAATATTTATCTACACTTACTAAGTTAAAAGAAAGTTTAAACATAATTAAGCACCTTAAAAATTTCAAACTAATTTAATTGTTAAACAAAAGTAAATTTAAAAGTTTGTTACTTTTTATATTTATAGTAAAAATTAAAATCAAAAGACCACTAATTTCACTAAGCTTAACATACAAATACAGTAAAACGACAACTAGAAGCTAAACTCAAAGTTTAAAATTGTTGCATATTTATGTATATGAAGTTTTTGTTTAATTATGCAAATTTGTAAATGCAGCGTAAATTTTCAAAATACACTCTTTTGTTTCAAACGTGTGGTTTTAAAGAAAATGCGTAATGCATTCTGCCGCGCTTAGTGACGTCATAAGATTTTACAAACCGAAAAGTATCTCTATAGTGAGTTTATAAACTAAAGATAACTTTAAAGTCTATACGTATAGGTCTTGCTTAAACTCACAATTTAAAAGGCACTGCAATGTGCCTCGAATAACATCGTTCAGCTTTAAGCTAAAGTCTTTTAAATTAATGCTCTTGATTTAAACCTCTATTTATTTTATTGATAGTGATTTATGAATATTTCATTATAATGAAATCTGCCTTAACTTATATTTTTTAACAAACCATCGAACATATTCTAAAGGAATTTTCAAATGTTTCTATCAAACGAAATTGACTTTTTCAAAGTCATCTAGTATGGGTCGACTGCAAAGTTTTTGTAACATTTATTCATTCTTAGTAAATGTTACGTAATAGGTCAAACATTTATCCAAAATTCTTATTTTGATAGTTTTTATAACACTTTAGCTAATTATATATTAGTATGTAAACCTCATGTATAGTTGTAAAAAAATATTCTTTTTTGATTAATTTAATTCTAATATTTTATAATATAGCTTTTTAATTATAGTTTATAGTTTTGTTTTGGTGAATAAACTATCTTAGTTTCCGTTTTCATTTAGGTTTTAGCTCTTTTATCTTAGAATTTAAATATATAGAAGTCTGTCTGGTGTATCTGCATTCACAAAAGCAATTAAATTTGTATACCTAAACCTTTTTTCTAAATGGGGTATCAAATGTTTCTATTCCATTTTTAACATCTCACTTAAATGAATACAACACTTCTATTGTTGACTTTGTCGACGCTTTTATTTAAATCTTATACACACGTGGTATATTTTCATATATGCATATATGGCTGTTTTAAAACTGTTGGAAACTTTTCTATACGTAAGTTATTTGTATCATTTGTTATTAACTATTAGTATTATTAAAATACTTTATTCAAAAAATGGCTAAACGATTTTTAAACTTCTAAAGTCATTGTAATATACCTAAATGTGTATATAATACAACATTTAAATAGCTTTTGAACAGCGCTGGATTTTTTTAGTCTAGAAGTATTGTTTCTAACTATTTAATGTGGATCTTGCTAAAAAATATGCAAACATTTTTGTAACTTTCTATCATTTTAATGCAAACACTATAAAACTAATCCAAGAAGACATTAAATATTTTATTTTTTTATTATTTAGTTTTATATTAAAAGAATATTAACACTAATAATAATTATTATTAAACATTCGGTATAGTTGTTCAGACTAGTTATAATTTTTTTTTTATTTACAACTAGTGGAATGAATGCCTTTAAGCTATTAATTTTTAATTTATAAGTTGTTACAGTTATTATGTTTTTGTATTTTAAAGGCTCTGTTTCAAAACAAATAAAATCAAAACTGAAACATAAACGAAATACATGTTATTATGTAAGTTTTGTGAAGTACTTTGAATTAATAGTTTATTTTGGTTTGAATTTACAAGTTAACATGTTTCTATAACGGTTTTTCTAATATAAATTATAAACACTGTTATGTAGTTCAGATTGTCTACTTTGTTTTAAAAAAGTTGTAAAATTTTATTATTTTTATTCAAAACTTTTCATATGCTCTAATACTAAATAGTAGTAGTAAATTTTAAATTTAAGGATAATTATTTTACGATAAAAATGTTATTAGAATTAGCAATAAATAAATAAACTGGATAAGTTAGAATAAAATATATAGGTTTAAGTTTTTTTTATATATAAACATGTTTACAATTTAAAAAAATATTTATTTATCTATTTATTATTGTATACTTTTGGAAAGCTTAATGTTATAAATTTTAAGAAAGAAGTCGCTAAAAAAGTTTATAAACAAAAATTATATTCTTCTTTTGAGTGGATTTAATTGTCTAATTCACTATTTTATACATACAAAATATAGCTAGTTTGAAACTAGAAAACCGAGAAAAAGTTTGAAACCCTTCTCTTACTATTCTTAACTTCAGTTTAGACTATTTTTTGAAAAAATATTTGATCTAGTTTTATTAAAGTATTACAAAATTTTCTTCATACAACTATCTTTTGTGCAAGTTAAATTTCCAAATTTAGTATAAGTAAATCTACTTAAAAATTAATTCATAACAAAAAGATAAAATATAGTTCATTTTGCTATTAGTTGACTACAATAATAAACTTTTCAACAAACTGATAATTCAAATATAAACAAATTTATGTCCTCTAGCGGTTCATATTAAAAAGACATAAACGACAAATTGTTAGTAAACCAAACGCATAAAAATTTACAAAAAAAACGTAAGATATTATTTTTAAAATTTTATCATATTCAGAATTTACTTTTTACATGCATTCGTACATAATGCTTAACTAATTTTGAACTTTCAAAACCATACAAACATTTCTGTAACGAATTATTAAGTATGTTTATATTTTCAAGTGTCCTATCATTCAAAATATTAAATTATCTCTTTTTTTAGATTTAGAGGTATAACAGTTACGTTTTTAAACAAGCTAAACAAGCTTATAAAAACTTTTAACAAATTTTAGGCAAGAAATATACTTTATACTTATTCGTATTTAAAAAATTTTAATAGTTTTAATGTATTTTTTTTACTAAATTAGAGACACAGTGCTAAAAAAGTGTATTATATCAAAAGAAATAAGTAACATTGAAAGATTGGCTCAAAAAAATTAAACTTTTTTGTACTATTTACGTTTTAAAATATTACTTACTTTTGCTTTTAGTCTTTTTTCATTGTAAGTGTGACAAAGGTATCTGTCAATTACGATACCTACTTCACAAGCTAAATACTCAGACGCTTCTAAAACATTCGAAAATACTTATAATAATATAAGAAGTTTTGTGAACGTAAAAAATGTTTCCATCATTTTATTATCTAGTACAGTTTCAAGCTATTTATTTGTTTTTAAAATTCAGATGAAAAAGGTCAAAAGACTTAGAGTTTACTGTTGAAAACTTTCAAGTACTAAAACTACATTTGTATAAAAATATTAGTTGCGCTTATCTTAATAAAAATTTATGTAAATTAAGAAAAAAAGTAGACTTACTTTTTTTTACAAGTTAAGTATTTATTGATTTGGGGGCAGTTACAATATGGAGTATGGATTGCAATGTAAAAGCTATCTGAACTACGATTGCTTTTTATTGTTTTGAATTCAATTACAAAACCACAGAATTTTTATCTTTAATGTTCCGTTTGAATCGTGATATAATATACTACAGAGCAGGGGCGTAGCGTGGGAAGGGACAATGGCGCATGCGTGCCACAAAAAAAAAAGAAGTAAAAAAAATGTAATATCTTTATCCTTTATTTTTTATTTTTTCTGTTTAATCTGCCTTTTTTCAACTATTTATAAGTATTATTCGAAAAGTTAAACGAAATTTTGAACACCAATTAGTGACAAGTTAGAGAAATTACCCAATATACTGATTTGGTGCGCAAGCGAAAGTGCGCACCGATGTTGATGAAAAACTCAATAAGGAAAAATTTTATAACTACGTTAACTTCATAAGAGTTTAGACTCAAAAATAACGCAACCAACTAGTGCACCGCATTAATACATATAACCTTATGAAAGATTTTTCTACAAAAAGTTTAAAAAATAAGTCAAGCTTAAAGGAAAATTTTACAAGTTTTTTTTATGTTACAATAATTGTTAAGTCTACTGCTAGTTTTCTGATCTTTATTTTTGTAAACATACAAGAAAAAGCGTGTCGGCCTATGAAAAATTTACTTTGTTTGTGGTTTATATTTTAAACAAATACAATCAGATGAATTAAATTTGAAAAGTATACTTTTAAATATTTTAAAAAATTCTAATAAATTGTAATATCAGTTATAAAGTTGTCTATTTTAACTTCTGTGTAACTTTATTTAAAATATGTGTAATGAGGTGTTGTTATCACTGTTGTATTGTATATCAAAGAGATTGATATATTTTCGTAAATAAAACAGATACTTTCGTTTTATTAAATATATTAATTTTTAAAGATATGAAGTTTACTGTAAGTAGTAAAACAAATATTTTTTTGTAAGTTTGCATTTGTGCAAGTATAAGTATTTCTAATAAAATTTAAATTTTTTTTTAGTTGTTTAATTTTGTAATATATAAGTATTTTTCAAAACAGTTACTTCGAACTTTTTGCTTAATGAATTTATTTCAATTATATTGCTTATAAAAAGATCTTCTTTTTATAGCTAATTACAAAAGTTTTAATTTAAGAGATTTTTTGAGAAATAATGTGCGCACCCCCTGACCAAAATACCACGCTACGCCAATGCTATAGAGTCATAAATAAATTGAAAATAAAAAGTATAAATTTTGCGTGCAGTTGGTTTTGGATAAATCGCAATTTTCAAAAACAAAAGAAAAACAATGTTGTTACGTTGGGTTACATTAAAGTTTAAATTACTTAGTACAAGTTAGAGTTTTAGAAAAAGTATCTCAAAAAAAATTAAAAATTAAGTTCATTTAGGTTTAATTAAAAAGATTACGGTAGTACAGAAACATTAAGAAAATATTATTAAGAGGTAATACACAACAACTTCGAATTATTATAATTTGAATTGTTGGAATTAAATGTTCATAAATTAAATTAAAGTGAAACCTTAAAATGTACAGCACATAAAACTATAGTGAAACAATTTTAAAAACTCTAAATTCTTACAATCATTTTATTTAAAAAAATTTAAACATTTAGATTAAAAAAAGTAAAAGCAATTTTTTTACCTAAGCATGTTATATTTCACAAATGAAATTTTTATATTTTAAGTTTTGTTAATAATTATTCAAACTAAGTTGTATATAAAGTTATTTTTTTATCAAAAAGTACAAATTCAATTTCAAAGCTTTCAAAAAATATAAGATTACAGATATATGTTTTACTTTAATACTAATGAACATAGTATTAAAAATGAAAAGTTAATACATTTTTGTTTATTAAAATTATAACAATATTAACTCGTTAGTATCTAACATTACTTGAACTACCCGTTCTAATAAATTTTAAAAGAAAATAAAGACGTAGATAGATAGTTAATTTTATATTTAAAAAAAAGTTTATAAGTATACTTAAAGTTATAATTCCAATTATTTTCATTTTAATTACCTGTTTTTATGAAATTTAAAATTCTACCTAACTTTTTTCATTAGTATTACTACAAGGTTCGCTCGAAAAGCTAAAAACTGAAATTTTAAAAAGTATTTATTATAAAAAAAAACATTTTTTGATGTTATGATAATTTTAAAATTTGAACCATTTGTATTTTTTTACTTATTTGCTTTTAATTTTTAAGCTTACTAATCAAATTACACTTTAGGTCAACTGATATTGAATCAAAATTATCACAATAAATAAATCTTATTTCTATAAATTATGAAAAGGTTATATAATGTATTATCAAATAAATGTTATCTTAAAATAAAAGCTATAAAAAAATATAATCAAACAAAATTTAATTTAAAAGTATTTTGAAAAAAAAAGTAAAAAAATTACTTTAAGTATAAACTTATTCCTATCTAAATGACTTTAATGGATGTTTGATTTAAGATTTACAATAGCTTGTTATAAAACGTTATAAATAGTTTAGAAAATTGTCGATAAAAAAGATAATACATCTTTTGTTGGCTATCTAATTATAGAAGCTTTGACGTTTTAAATTGTATTGGGAGCTTAAATTGCATTTGAAAAGTTTTTGAGTTATTAAACGACTTCACTTATAAGTAAATTAGTAATTAGTTTGCTTTTAAAAGTACGGATTTACATTACTCTTCTCACTAGCTTACTATCTTTAAAGTTTTTTGATGTTTTGCTTTATTTCATGGTTTGGAAAACTAAAATAAAAAAAATTAAAAAACTGCTGCCCGCGATATACTTTTTAGCTTCAGTTACACTTTTCTAAAATATCAAAACATTGTATTCAATGCTAATAGTATACACATAACTTATAACTAGTAATAATTAGCGCTTTATTATTGCAAATTTCATCAAAATTTTGTTTTAATTTGTGTATTCTTTTTTATTACTATAATTTTGTCAAGTAACTGCGGCCCGAGTAAAACTTTTTTCTTAACTGTATGGTCTTTCTATTTTTTTTATATAAACTTACTCGTTACTAGTAAAAACTGCCGGCTACTGCTTTATAAAAGAAGAACTTAACATCTTATGTACGGTAAAACACTTAAAGGTATACTAGTTAAAAAAACAACTCTGGTCTCTATATATTTAAAAGTTTTCTGTAATGCATTTTGTTACCTTATTAATTAAAATCTTGCGAATAAAACGATTTTTAGTAAAAAAAACGGAAATAAAGTTTAATTTATAGTTAACTGTTTTTTGCGTATAACAAAAAAAATAAGTATAAGTACACAATTAAAATACAGATTATAGTTTTAAACATTAACTTTAAAACAGGTTAATTTATTATTCATAAAAAAACTGAAAAGAGCCAATGCGTTAGTTTTTTATATATATAATTTTTAAATCAAATAACAAATCTTTGAAAATAATTTTGATTAGTGTAAATTTACTATTTCTATTAAGAAAAATCTGATAAGTAAACTTAAATACTTTAACAAAACTAAACTTTAAACATAATGTTGATAGCAAAAACATTTAAACAAGCTATATCATAGCTTAAAATGAACAAATAATTTGTTTCTGCTTAAAAAAAGCTTTTCTAAAATTTTCACTGACATATTTTTAACACAAGTTCGTCAGCATATATATACAAAATAATTATTTCCTTAACTTATAATTATGAATCAGATAAATTAAATAATGCATTTATTTACTTTTAAAACATTTATAAGTTGTACACAATTTAATTAACTAAACTATGTAAACGAAAGCATCAATTAAATATAAGTGTATATATTTAACTAACTTTTAAAACAGTGAAACTCTTAAGATGTTGCATTAATGTATTTAATTTAAGCTTTCATTCATATGAGAAATTTTTTAAATCATTAACAGTAAAACCCTGAAAAAAGAAAATATTTATATGTTTTTCAACTTTCGTAGTGTTAAAAAATTATAGAGTTAAACTAATTGTTAGTTACTTATAATCGAGAAAAAATCAAGTTCTTATCTTGATTTTAGTTAAGTAGATTTTTATTATTTTTTTTATTCACACAATGTTTGAATTTCTTTACAAATTAAAAATTATTAAGAATTTTATTTTTTCTATGTAGACGAAATTAGAACAACTTAGCTTTTTTTGTAAGATGCAAAGCTTTTATCCGTTGAATTCTAGTTTTACTTATACTGTATTATATCTTTATTACAGATAATTTTTCAGTGTTTCAAACAACTTAAACAATGCTTTTAACTTTAACTTGTAAACTTTTATTAAGGGTAATACGTATAATAAATCTGCTTATAAACACTGTCGAAATTATATTATTATTATTTAAAAATGTTATTAGCCGAACTGTTATCAATAAGTCGTAAAATGCTAATTAACTGTTCCATATAAAAGGTTGTTTATTATACAATTTCGATTTTCGAACTTTGGAAAATACAAGTTTTACGTAACATTAATCTAAATGTACTCTTAACTTAACCAGACTTTGTCAAAATTTTCTACTTGCATAAGACGCTTTTTTTATAGTAAGTTATAGTTTGAATGTTTATATAACTTTTTTGAAAAAAAATTCTATTTATAGTAAAAACGTTTAATAATATACTATAAATAGTAAAAAATGACATGCATTTAGTATTATTTCTTTCAGTTTAATAACCTTATATTTTATCTCAAGTTGATACTATTATGTCTAATATGATATTATAACGTAGTTTACTTGCTAATTAATATCCAAAGAATTTAATAAGGTAAGTGTAGAATGTATAAAATTTTAGTTGCTAATAAAACACAAATAAATATTTTTAATAAAAAAAAATTGTAGTAATTCCGTATTTAAATTATTTTAGTAGATAGTTTAAAGAATATAATATATATAAATATATATATTTATTTAATTATATAAAAACTATAATTCAAACAGCTGTTTCACACATTGAAATGTAAAATTTCATGTGATCTTCAGTGAGTTGTAGTTTATTATAATAGTGAACAGAAATTTCGATTTTATAATTTTTTATAGTAATTATGACGTAGTAATGGTACAGTTTAATGGTATCACATGAAATTTTACATTTCAATGTGTGAAACAGCTGTTTGAATTATAGTTTTTATATAATTAAATAAATAAATATTAAGCTCCAATTGGATTTGTCGAGCACTATCGATCAGAACTTTGTATAAAACCTTTAATATATTTATTTATATGTTAAGTACTTTTACTTTAAACAATTTTACTATAAATAGTAAATTTTATCAGACGTTACGTATTACTTTATTTAGTTTAATGACCTTGTATTTTCACGCAAAGTTTGTTTTGCTTGTTTAGCTATTATAACGTAATTTACTTGCCAATAATATACAAACAATTATACATAAGGTAGCCGTACAATGAAATTAATGGAAAACTTTGTGTAATTATGTCAAAGTTTTAATCGATTAGTTTATACTTTATTTAAACTTATTAATGTTATGATTTAATAAATATTTCTAAAAGATATTTTAAAGCTAATCTGAACAGAAGATTTTAAAAAATATACATTTTTTAAACATTTTAGTTTTTAAGTAAATAAGTAAGTATTTAAATAGAATCTATACTGTCTTTATCACATGTTTTGTTTTACGTTTTTATATTTTTAGTACAAACACTTGAAATAAAATTATGTTTAAACAAAGTTAAAATCGAATAAAAATTGTAAGTAGTAACAAAAAAAGGTTAAATAAGTTTAGTATTAGTTGTAAAAATATATTAAGTACATAAACTTTAAACAAAATAAAACGTAATGAAGTAAAATTTAAGTTTATTATAATTGCGTTAAATACATTAAAGTATAGTTAAGTAAGTAAATTATTACAACTACAAAAAGATTTTATAGAATTTTTACAAAGTTAAATTGTATACTTAACTCAGCAGAATTTAAAGCTATAGTTTTATATAAAACATAGCTTTTATATGCACTTACTAATATATTAATAAAACATGATATTTTCTGTTTTTTATTAACTTGTATGTATAACAAACACTAACATAGAATTAATACATTTAAAGTTAGACTCTCAAATTTATTTAGTATTGCTTAACTAATATATTGATTTTTTAAAATAAAATTTTGTTAACCAAAACTAGATAGTAAATATTGCAGTAAACATTTGTTATTCTAACTGACAAAAACTAATATTTTGTTACAAAAGAAAATAAACACAGAAATACTAAAAAAAATAAACAACAAAAGTATTAAAAAGTTTGTTTACAAACAAATAGTTTATGCTTATTCTGGTAGACTAAAAAATTTAAACCAAGTTTTGGTTTGTCGAATTACGTTAAAACTTGAGCTAACGACTTGAAATGTCTTAATTTTGATCATAAAATAAACTATACAGATTTCTTTCAACAATATAGATTAGATTTTAATTTTTTAGTCATTTAAAAGTAAAACACCAATACAATGCACTACAAAAACATTAAAAACAACTTTAGGTAAAAGTAGGTTTATAGTCTAACATTTAAGCGCGCATATATAAGTAGTTTAAATCTTGCAGGCTGACTTAATTGATTTAAAAGTAAAATAAAAACTTTTAAAGTTTTGTTTAACTTAAGTTTTATACTTATATTTATTCAAACAACATGTAAGAATGTTTGATGTTTCTGAAAATTTATGCTAGTGTGTTTTTGTTCTCTAGTTATTTTATTTTGAACTATAAAAACGAGCTAAAATATATTTTCTTATCTATCCGTTATAAACTTTGAACATCAGAATTACCATGTTTTTATAAATTAAACTGAAAGTCAGTACAGATAAATTAGGTGTTTGCAAAAAGAAAAAGTATTGTTTTAATTGCTAGTTTTATAAAAACCCATAATTTTTTTCTCTACGACGTAACTTAATTATTTTTCTATAGAGTATTCCTTTGAAGAAAATAGTTCAAATCTAGATCGTTTTTAATAACAAAATTTTAAACTACAGTATGATTAATATTTCATTTTTCATTTAGTTATAACAATTAAAACTCTATCATGTTTTGATACGACTTCAACATAGCAAAAGATGTCTAATTAAATGTAAAACGTTTTTATGTAAAAAGTCTTTAAAACAATTTTATCTTTATTACTTATTTGTGTTTTATGTTTTAAAATTAATTTAAGTTTTGAATAATTTATAGCTTGTTAAAAGTTTGTTTTTAATTATTACTTTTAAAATAGTGTAAAAAAAAATCAATTACAAGTCAAATCCACAGTTTATAGTGTGTTATGTATATATTTATAAGCAGCAGAAATAAACTTTACGTTGTGTTAAATATTAAATGTTCGACTTATGTGTATTAGTCATTATTTCACTAAAACAAACGGAAAAATCTTGTTTTCATATATTGAGAAACCAACTAAAAAATCCTGATAACATAGTAGGAGTGCCTGTATAAAAAAAGTTTAAATGTTTTCGTGTGTTTATGTTTACACTGGGTAAATATTACGTGTACTCGGGTATATAAGCCAGTACTCTTGAAATAGAATGTTTGTTTTGTTGAAGGCAGGTATACTAATAGCATGTTTTGAGTTGAAAGTGTGTATTTTTGTTTTTGCATAGAACTGAGTTATAAAAGCTTAGATGGGTCTTAAATAATTTTTTATTTGTTAAATTTTTATATTTATTTAAATTTAAACTACACTAGTAGTTTGTATTGATTTTTTTTGATTCAGTTATTTTTCATGTATCTTAAAGCTTATCGTTTTGTATTTCTGTTAGTTTTTTGTTTATTTTTTCATTGATATTTAAAGATGTATATAGTACAATTTTTAGCACTATTATTAGATTAAATAAATACTTATTGAACTAAAATTAAAAAGCAGACAGTTGTTTGAAACCATTATCTAAATCACTAGATTGTCTTTGATTTATCAATTTAAAAAATAATTTATTTAAATTTACAATTGTTTAATTATTTAAAGGACAATTAGCATAAATAATAAAAATCTGATTAAAAGTTTAAAAATGGTAAGGTAGTAATATAGAAAAAAAAAAAACATTTCAAACCACGATGCAATACAGTCACACTTTTAAACGTTAGTTTTAACAAAAAACACATAAACCCAAAACAATTTATCACTTTTGTTTTATTTTAATACAAAGCCGGGCAAAATTGCTGAATAGAAATTTCTGTTTACCTAGGCACTCGATTGTTATTGTGCCAAATTAAATATTAACTCGATTTAACTTTTGTCCAATTTTTTATTTTTTATTGTTTTTCAAGGCCAAAGCAGCGTTCGATCAGTTAAACTGAAAACTTGTTTTTTGTTTTATTTGTTTTTAACCTTTTTTTTTGCTTTCAGCAGCTTTTTTAGCTAAATATTTTCTTTGCAAGTTTGCCAATTTTCGGAAAGCACAAGGAAAATTAGTGGGTGAGTTTGTAATGATTTACAATTAAATACTCAAAATAACCTTTTAAGTTATTACAAATAACAAAAATTATATACAAGAGTACAGAAGTTTTTTGTTGAATTGTTTGAAAAAAAATTTTATACCGTAAGTTAAAAGAAAACCTTTTTGATAAAAATTGTAGGTATGTTTATGTTTTCGCTTTACTAGAAATTAAAAAAAAAAACAAGTTAGCTTGTTAAATTTCATGTAGAAAATACTTAAAATCTTATTAATTAAAAAAAATTATAATGTAATTTTTTTTTATTTACGATTAACAAAAACATTTTTGTAGTATTTACAATTTATAAATTTTAAAACTTTTAATATTTCAAATTATAAAGTCATTTATTTTAGACTTAATCAGTACAAAACAAAAAATTTTTTTTTTTAATTTTAAGTTTTTTTGTCATTTTTTTATATTCATTAAATTGTTTTTATGCTTAATAAATATTGTTTAAATTAAAAATAAGAATCGTTTGTTTTTATCTTTACTTTAGGCTTTACTTTAAACTAAGTTTTTAAAGTTTTCTCTTTTTGCATTGAAATATTTATTTTGTTTGTTAAAACATTTCTTTGTTTCATTTTAACTTTGAAGCCCTTGAAGATCTTTAATAAACTAATTAACTATAAATTACGTGAACTACAATTAGTTAGATAACAAGGTTATGAAACTATTAGTTAGCACAAATGTACAAACTTTATTGTCGACAATTTGTGCAAAATTTAAAACTCCTGAATACCGGGTTCAATCATCTTTGTGCTTTTATAGTTAACATTTTATATAAGAAAAATTTAACTTGCGTTTGATATAAATAATTAATTTTAAGTTGAATTTGAAATTTTAAATTCATATTTTGTTGTCACTGTTTGGAAAATGAGTTAATTTTTGAGGAAAGTTTTTAGAATATTTTTTATTCGACACTCAGTTTAAATTTTTATATATTAGCATTTTTATCTTTAGATAGTTTAATTTTTTTGTTAATATTTTAAAGTATCTGCAAAAGTTAATTATTTTGGTATCATACATTCTTAGATCCATATACATATAAAAGACTAAGTGCTTAACCATAATAGTACCAGTTTATTGTGTATTAGAGCTTATATTACGTCATAATGGCACTTGTGTTCAGTTTCTATTCAAAAAATATGTCGCTTTTTGTAGCAATATGTTTTCTTGAGAGCCGAGTTAAAAGTAACACTGTTCTAAACTGATAAATTTTCAAATTATTTTTAAAATAAAGCTAGCTTAGTAGTTTTGTTCTTTTGCGAAAGTCTACAGTTTTTAGTTTTGAAAAAAAAAAAATTTTAATTAAAAAAAAACTAAAAGTCAGTTATGCAAGTTCTACAAAAAAAAATATCACCGTAGAAACTTGAATGTCAAGGTAGAAATTTTTATTTCTAATAATGACTTAAAATTTTTTATTTTTTTTGTTTTATGTATACAAAGATGTTTAGTGCATGAAGTTTGTTTCACAAAGTTATTTTTTATTAAACAGCTATCAAGTTCTTGAAGAATCTGAAGAAAAATCTGCAGCATATCTGAATAAAGCGTTTATTTGGCATCCCGACGACTTAAGTTTGTTTTATTTATTTTAAATATGTGTAATAGATACTTGATTTTTTTTTTTAACACGAACATTGGTAAAATTTGTTTTATTATTAGTAATTTATACGACTATAAGATACGATAAGATATAAACAGCTTTATAATTATTGATACTAGTATAACAACAAGTTACAACTTGTTAACAATGAAAGATTAACGAAATACGAACTAAATAGTACTTACCTGAATTACTATCTTAGTTTTTAACTAAAAATGTAAAAGTTAGATTACTTTATGTTGTTGTTTATTAGTTTATTTCAGTTTTCTCTAATGTGTATATATAACAAATGCTTTGTTTTATTAAAAATAAATTAACTGTATACTGTCTTTGAAAATATTTTCGTAAATTGGTTTCCAATATTTAGGGCTACATTTTCAAGGTATTTTATTAATGTTTTATTTTTAAAGTACTTTATATATGTTTTAATTTTATCTATGGAGTACTTGTCAAAACGACAAAATCTTTAGTATCAGAATAGCTGACATTCTTCACATATGTGCACATAATTTAAGTGTTTGATTCAAGCTTTAAAAGTAAAAAAAGGCTTTATGTTTCCCGAGTCTAAATTCGCTTTTAAACAACTTGTTACAAATAATACAACTATTAGTATAAATTATCAGTTTTTCAAATGTCTAAAAAATTATGAATATTTTGTAATTTTAAAAGTTAAATGTTATAGCGGTTTGAAATCGTTTTGTTATTTATTTGAAACAAATTTTCAGTAATTAAACAAAAATAAAATTGTGTTTAGTCTAATAATCAATCAAACAAGATTTTATTTATAAAAACAATTCAGGTTTTGTTCTTGGTTACATAAGTTTTGACACAAAAGCTTATCAAAACATTATCACCTATTTAAACTTATGCGTTACGTTTTTATTTAAACTTGTCACTTCAATAAAAGGATATAGCAAAGCAAAAATTGATAAAACAGTTGCCTTTGGTTTAAACACTTTTGTACAGAATTGCATAAGAGTAAAATTCTATTAGTTTATAAAACGAGTAAAAATCAGTATTTGAAATGAAAATTGAAAACTAGCAGAATCACTAATATAATTAAAATAATAAGTCATGTACACAACAATAAATCATAATAACTTATTTTTTATAAATTATTATTTGCCACAGACTAAACAATCAGGTTTAGCTTAGTAAGATATTTAAGTTTAAATAACTTAATTTGAAAATTTTGCATGTAATTAAATACTTTTTTTTAACTTCTCAGTATGAATTCAAACCTTAAAAGTAAGTACATTTAATTGATTTAACTTATTTTCGGTTTAGATAAAAATAAAACCTTAAAAACCCAAAGTTTCATTTCTTATATTACCAATAAACTCATAGATATAAAAAGTAAAACAAAAGATTAATAAACTAAGCAACAATTTGATTTTGATAACATTAAAATGTTTACCTGCTCTATATGTTATGCCAACAATAATTTATAAGCGAAAGAAATCATGAACAGCTTATTAAAATTATTAAGTGTAGTTTTTTTTTTCAGCTATGTTTATTCGCTACATAAACACTTCCGTGTTTTTTTATAAATACCATTTTATTTGTAGTTCAATGCACATTTAAAATTTTTTGTACAAAACTTAACCGGTTTAATGATGTTTTTTAAGTGATACAGCCCAAAGTTCATGTCTTCAAAGGCAGTTTTTTTTTTAATTATTTGATAAGATGAAAATTATAAGTAATTTGTTTAGATAAATTTAATAGTAGAAAAGATTAGCTTATTTAAGTTTTTTTAAGTTGTTTTAGATTTTTTTAAACTACGACATAAAACTACATATTTTTTATATTTTTAGTTGTGAATATTAAAAAGAACAAGTCTTGTTTTAAACACAAAAAAAGTTTTCATAATCAAGCCTGTACATCTTTTGTTGCTATAAATAGTTAGTAAAAATATTATGTTTCTCTTAACTGTATTATGAGAATATATATTAATTACGTAAGTATTTTTTGTTGATAAACAAAAACTTTTCTTACATTGTAAAGCTTTTACTTTAATTAGCTGCACTAATTATGATACTCGTTACAAAAAGTGTTTATGAGTTTATTATTATTGTTTTTATTATTATAAAAGTAAGCTAAGAACTCAATGTATATACTCTTCTAAACTTAAGCAATCAAAGCAAATTATAACTTTTCCATTATAAAAAACGTCTTATAGTGTAGTATGTTTCTTTATTGATTACTGTATAAAATTTTGAATTTTATACAAATTAACAAGTGTGCTTTTTAGATTATTGTAAATTAATTAAAAACAATCTAAAGCTGGTTTTAGAAGCTTTTAGTGCTCATTGCTCATAACAACAACTAGTTTATATTTAGAAAGTTTTAGATAATACTTCAGCTAAGTATTATTTTGTCTCAATCTAAATAAAGCAAAAAAAAAAACAATACTAAGATTCTATTATAGTTTCAAAAATATTTACTTGATAAGTTAATACTACGACTAGTTTGATGTTTTTATATTTTTAGTATGTATTGTATTTTTTTTGTTACTAGACCGTTTATTTTTTTTTTGTAGCTCAGTAAAATTTTCAAAAGCTAGTAAAGATAAGTAAAATGTAAAAACTTTAAATATTTCAAAGATAATTTTGACATTGGTACAACTTTGTTGGTTATTTATTAACAAAATAGCTTCAGTGTAGGTTACAAAACAAACAATTCTTTGTTATTTGTTGTTATCAAGTTTTAATGTGGTTATACTTATTGTAACTTATTAAGATATTTTAACCCAAGTACGAAATAATGTAAATTACGAAATATCATTAATGTTGTTTGTTTTTTGTTTTTTGATAGTAAATTTATTAATTTTACTTTGAAATGTGGAAGTATTTACCTAACGAAGAAATAAAGCATACAAAAAAAGGTTATTAAATAAATACAAAACTATTTGTAACTTAAATTATTAAGAAAACGATTAAAGAAAACTTAAATTTATAAGTTTAGTAGTATTTGCTTGTAATACAAAACAATCATCTTTTAAAGATCAAAAACGGCTTGTTTTTACGTTTTTTAAGATTTCTAGTAAAGTATAACAAATTGTAGTTTGAAGAACACTGATAAACTGATTTGAAACTGTTTAAGATTGACTATTCAAAATTAAAAACAAAAATCTAAGCAATAACCAAGTGAAGTAAATAGTAATGTTAATTAGCTAACAATGTTTCAATCGAACACAAATTAGTTCACCTTTTCTAAAGCAAATAATTTTTGGTTAATGCTAATTCAAGCGTTTGCTTTTACAAGCATAAATTTTAATTTTTTCGAAAGGTAAGTTTTAACTCTCTGCAATGGTTGCAAATTATTCCGTACAAAGTTAAATTCAATTGAGCAATGTTTTTTGATGTGTGTACATTAATTATGAAATAGATAAATACATAACTCAGTTTTCATAATTGTTGCTAAATTGAAACTTTTAAACTCGAATACGTATTTGTTTTACTTAATGATTAACCCTTAACAGTTGTACAAGTTTTTATATAAGCCTTGAAACTTATTTAATTTAATTCAAGACTTTTTTATAAGTACTTCAAGTACATCATATTTTTCGAGTTGCAGTTTAAGATGCTTACTAGATTTAAACCTCCGAAGTTTTACAGAGAAAGTTGTGAAGTTATATATTTGATAAAAAAAGAATTATGTTTACTTGAATTAGAACGTTAGTTATGATTGTGACATTACCTTTTAATCTTAATTACAATTATAGTTTATAAGTTCTCTGAAACTCACTATTTTTAATTTTTTGTTCGTTATAAATTAAAAGTAGCATGTTTTGTTAAACATAAATTAAACAGACTAAATTTGAATCGAAGTTACAGTAAATTTTATTCATGGTTTTTATAGTTACATTCTCAATGTAGTTTACTCGTGTTTTTTTTTTTTTGAAACAACTTTAAATTGATAAAATTGCTAATATCAGAAAAGCTGACATTCTTGAAATATGTGCAAAACACAAAGTATTTGAAAATATAAAACGCAGGATTAAATATATATACATATAACACTTTTTGTATGTCAAGTAAAAAATTTAATGCACCAAAAAATATATCTAAAATATTATTATTTTTAAGTGTTAATAGTTGTTTTATTTGATATAACTAATAGTTTTTTGAAAATTAAAACATTTCAGTCTTCATGTTTTTTGTTTTAGTAAAAAAGTTAAAACGATTACTTTAAAAAATGTAAAAATCTATATATTTTAAAAATTTTCTAGTATACCATTTTTTAGTATACTTCAAAAAAAATGGTTGAGTATAACTTAATTAAAGCTTTAATTTTCAAGAAAAAAATCGTTCTATAAATTTCTTACGTATATTATAAAGCTACGCTGACCGTTTTTTTAGTATCATCAGAGTATTAGTTTTATGTAGACTTAAAGATAAGAAGTTTCAAACATGAACTAGAACATGTAAAAAAATCACATACATTTTATATTTACACATACTTTAAACTGTCGAAAGTGGACGCTTAGTATACAAATAAAACATTTATGTGAAAAAAGCTTTTTATTTTGTTTAAATCATTACTTTCAAAAAAAGTCATTTTTACTATTTGCATATACTTAAAGTTGACAATAAAGTTAGCTTAACTGGTAAATAATTTTCAACTAGTTTTAAAAAAGTTCTCATACTTCATACAAAAATAATTTTATACAAATAAGTGTCCAAAAGTACTGAAATTCATTGTTTTGAACTTTACTTAGTTTCCGAAAAAAAAAAACTAAATGAAACTGTTATAGTAATTTACTACTTTTTCTAGGATTAAACTTAACATATGTTTTTTTTTATTTTTTATACGATTAAAACTTGTATAAATAAAAATTAGTTACTAGTTATATTTTTTGCTCAAAATATAAAATTCGCGCAACTACTAAATTAATGTAAACTAGAATAAAACAGTTAAAAAAGTAAAAGTGATAATTTAAGTAAGAATGTTACAGTAAAGATTTTTTATTTGTAAGTATACAAGTATTTACTATTCAGTAATAAGTCATTTACTTAATTGATACAATGAATTAAAAAAATCGTTATATATTTCTAAAACATATAAACTGTGAATGAAACCAATCAACAAATCTTATCTTTTCCTGAATAGATTAAGTCAAACAGTATTTTATATATAAATTTTACGGCAGGAAACTTGGAAACAATAGAAAAAGGAGTATACTTGATGTTTCTAGAACATTTTTTAAATGTATATTAACTGTTTTTAAAACATGGAAACCGTTGAGTTTGCAATAATTAAAAATATTATAAATGTTTCAATTTATATTGATTATTTCCACAGTATCAAACATGGAAACAATAGAATATACAATTAAGAAAGAAGATGATGAAGAATTTGAGTTCTTCCTTAAAATGAACGCAAAAAAAGAACAGGTTATTATCTATGTTTTACGTAATTTATTATATTATAGGAATTTATTAAAGTGATAAGATTTTTGAGCAAGGCTTATTTCTTAATACTCGAATAACTACGTAAGACTTTCAATTACATTTTTAAGATTTATAGCTGACTGATTTAAACCATATGAGGCTGTAAAAAATTTTCTAAAATCCAAGGCAATTTATACATCAAGTTCATTATTTCAACTTCCGAACAGATTAATGTTGAATTTAAGTAGTTGTTAAACCGAGTATCGTTGCGTAAAACTATTTAGAGGTCAATATTGTTTGCGTTGTTACGTACATCCTTTAAATTTTTCGCAAAAAAATAAACAAGACCGTTTTAACAACTTTTTAAGAATTCTTTTCTTATCAACTCATTTTGAACTATAAAATTTCAAAAGTTGAAATAGAGTTGTGTTCTATCTTTATAAAGTGCTGATAATTGTTTCATACCTAATGTAAACCTTATTATTATGTTGTACAAAGCTAACGTTTTTAGAGTACAAATAATTTACAACAAGTCAAGGTTGACCATTTCTTTATAAAGTTACTAATTTAAAAACACTAGGTTATCGCTACACATAAAAAATATTTTGTCATATGCAAAGTTTGTATAAGTTATAGCTCAACAAACTACCATAGTTAAATAGTTATAAATAAATAGTTAATAAATAGTAATTATATAGTTAATAAAGTTTGCAAAGAGTTCATAATTTAAAGGCTTTTAGGTACAATTAAACCTAGACTTAGAAGCAAAACTAAAGCTTGATTTATTCAAACAAAATTTTAACTAAGTTATCATCAACAAGTAAAAATATACTCCTACAAAAAAAATTCCAAAGAAATAAATTAATTAAAACTAAGTTGCTTAAGTCAAATGTTATCAACAACAACTTCCTAAATTAGCTTATATTAATAATATCACAGTTACCGAGTACATTTGCCTACAGTCTTCTAAAAAAACATAAAGTGTACATCATTACTTAAATATTAATATTTTGTATGTAATCATTGTTACACACGCAAGTATTAAGTTACGATAATTTCGTTTGATAAATAATATGAAAACTACTATTTACTTTTAAACAGTAAAGCTTTTAATATCTTTAACTTAGATTAAGGCTAAATATTAAAGTTTACCTACAAAGCTATATGAACTTCAAAACCACACAGCTCCTTACTAAAAGTGGTAATCGATAAACCTGCAGACAAAGCTTCTATTAATACAAATATAACAATACATTTACCTACAGTCTTCTAAAACAAAAGATAAAGTTTACATCAGTACTTTACTATAATTTTTTTGCATGTAATCACTGTTACAAACGCAAGTATTATGTTACAATAATTTCCTTTGATGAAAAATATTGAAAATACTACTTGCTTTTATCACTTTTAAACCATAAAGCCTTTAATATTTTTTATCCAAAACATGGCTAAAGTTTAAAGTTCATCCACAAAAGCTACAAGTTTTATCAACTTCAAAATCACACAGCTCCTCACAAAAGTGGTACCTAATGGACTTGCAGACAAAGCTTCTATTAATACAAATATAACAATATGTCTGTAAAAAAGTAACAACTAAAGTTATATGTTCACCCACAGCTCCTCACAAAAGTGGTCCCGAACGGTCCAGCGGACAAGGCGGGGGCCAGGGACGGCGACAGGCTGGTGGAAGTGGACGGGACCAACGTGGAAGACATGACGCACGAGGGGACGGTGGACATCATCAGGAAGGCGATACCATCCAACAAGGTCACGTTCAAGGTGAAGAGGAGCAGTAAGAAGAAGAAGGAGGAGGCAGTGTGAGTTGAAATTGTGCTTTAGAATTATTTGTAATAAAATAAATTTGAAATATTAGAGTTGAAATGGAATAAAATTGTGCTTTAGATTTATTTTTAATTAAATAAAAACTAATTTTGATTAAAAAAGTTATTGATAAATTTTTTTTGAAATAGTAGTTTAAACTAAAGTTTTAATAAAAAGATTTGATACAAACACAGTTATCAAACTAATAGCTAGTAACAGTATTTATTGGTATAAATAGCTAGAGTATTATGGTTAAATTGTGCCTTAGAATTATTAAAAACTAGTTATTATTTAAAACTTTTACGATAACACTTTTATTGAAATAGTAGTTTTAGCCAAAGTTTTAATAAAAAGATTTGATACAAACAGAGTTATCAGACTGCTAGCTAGTAACTGTAAAAGTGTATAAAAGAAACTTTAATTATAAGATCTAATGCTTATATTATCAAGTACTTTAATAAATTAATAGTACAAATAAGCATTTATAACGTTTTAAAAGTTTATTGTAACTTTTTTATAATCTATAACTTATTTCTTAAGCCTAAACTGTTTGCGTTTAAGTTCATCATCATAGAAATAAAATATTTTATAAAATGTTCCAAAATTACTTTTTAAAAAGCTTGTAAACGTTGTTTTTTAAACTTTGGAAAGCCCGCAAACGTTTACAATAAATCATAAAACTAGAAAAATGTGTTTTGTAAATTTTAAAATATATAACTTTGAACAACTATTACACCGATTTTAGCTTATACAATAAGTTTATTTGGCAAATTATTAACTAAACTCGTTTTCATAACAAGTAAATAAACTTTTGCAATAAATCATTTGACTGCATAAAAGCAACCTTTGATATTAAAAAGTTGTTAAAATTGATGTCAAAAACACACATTTACCGGTATTGTTTGACTAGGAATTAAATGTTTTATGTAAAAAAATGTTTATTTATATAACTTGTAATCAAAACTGACCAATAACTAAATTTATTTTTTCTAACCATTTTATTACAATTTTCAACCTTACATGCTTATGACTACCTAAGTAAGTTTGAAGCATTTACAAATATTCTTTTATTTTAGTTTAATATGTGTTTTGAATACGTTTTAATCTATTTAGAATACAAATTAAAATGTTTTATTGTGAAATTTTAACAATTTATTTTTTTACAGAAAGCCAAACAAATCAAAAGCAAGTAAACCAAGGATTTGCAAATTAGTAAAGAAAGATGGACAGTCTTTCGGATTCAACCTAAAAGGTTTTGCTGCAAGAGAAAAACAAGGTTAGTATAAAAATGTATGAACAATTTTCTAAACGAAGCAAGTTACATTAAACACTGAAGTACTTTATACCATCTTTAAGCTTTATTTTAAAGTCTAAGTTTGTTCTCAATTATAGTTAAACAACCGATCACATAACTTTACGGAAACATTTTAACTACTTTACAACAACTTAAAAATACGCTTTCTTGTAACAATTATTTTACCAACCACTACTTTTTCATATTTACAGTGTCCATGTAATAAAGTTTCCTCACACTAATTTAAGAACGGTAGTTACACTATGACGTCACAATTTTTTATCAATCAGTACGCAATAACATCCTTACTAACTAATTATACTTAACAACAACCCAAATGACTAAATTCACACCCAATAACCTGCAATGTTAAACACCATTATAGTTTCATTACATGTCACAAATATCACTAATACCTGAGCTTCTACAAACAAAATTATAATTACTATTAGCTTATAAAATATTGACTTATCACTGCTATCTTTCACTACAGCGCATGTTATTGAGAACATAGTCGAAGGAAGTCCTGCCGACAAGGCCGGTTTGATGGACGACGACCGAGTGATCAGGGTGGGCAAGCAGAATGTTGAGAAGTTGACCCACCAGCAACTTGTGCAGGTTCTGAGGAAAAGTGGCAACCAGGTCACTTTGCTTGTGGTTGACAAGATCACATACCATCACTTCAGAGCAATGTTAGTGATCAATAAAATACATATATTTATTCACTAGTACACATTTTTAATTTCATCAGTATAGATAATTATATTTTGGTATATTACACATAAACATTGACAAGATTACCATCATCATTACAGCGCAAAGTTGGTTTTTTATTAAGTTTTGTTTAAATTAGGTAACTATATAAAACTTGTAACATTGAAAATTAAAACATTTGAATAGGTACATATAGTTAACACAAGATCATTATAGAACCATGTTAGTAATCTTTATTATAAAATATTTTATCTGATTAATAATGTTAAGTATATTTTAGTTAGAACTAAAAAAATTATAAATAGTTATACATAAGTAATATAAAATCACCTTTCATCAAAACAAAGCAATGATAGTATTTGTTTTTTCAGACTACTTACAATAACAAAAATTTTAAAAACTTTGCATGTATCTTTAATCTAATGTCCATATTAAATTAATAATACTTTTTTGTTTCATATAAATTAAAATTTATGTAAAGCTTGTGAGCGACTTTACTATAACAAGCAAAAGTTTTGTAGTGTTTTAGACTCTTGGTTAAAGTTTGTTCAAATTTTTCTATTTTATGTTAGAATGTTGACATGACACTTTTTTAATAATATTTTGGTGGTAAAATTGAAAAGTAAATTTAATTCAACGAGAAAATTAAACGAGTGCATAAAGTACATCAAGATTACGTAGATTTGAAATGTTACAATCAAATAATTAATATATAAAAAAAGGAAGCATAAAAGTCTTTAAATAAAAATAAACCGTACTACTTTGATTCAAACACTAAAAAATACTTAAGAATATTTTAGAACTTTTAAACTGAACAAAAACGTCTTTTGTTTTTTTACTTTAAAATGTTTTACTTAACATGTTTACGACAAAAACAGCTATAAACGTTTTGTCACGTAAAAGTTACGTTCGTAAAAACAACATAAAATTAAACAAACCACTTGAAAAGCTAATAATTAACATAATTGTAATGGGACCGCAGATGTACAATCTTTGATAAAGCAATTAATTTTTATTATGTTTACACAATAGCACTGTTGCCGACATAAAACTAGATTAAACCGGGTAAATATAGTGATAAAAACAAAATAAAATCTGCATAATTACGTAAAAATTATTCTAAACAGGTTTGTAGTCTAATTATTAGCTTTTAAAATTGTATATTTAACTATATTTTGGATCTTTAGTCTTTCCTTTTAGCATATAAACAACATATAAGCGTTTTATAAAAATTTTAAAACCCCAAATATCTGTTTTAAATGCGTCAAAAAATAATTAAAACTTTATGGTTGTCTAAAATTTCATTATCTTTATTTTATTTGAACTTCAGATATTTTCAGATACTTTGGACTTTATATATCTGTTTTTAAGTCAATACAGTTTAAGAGGTGTCTAAAAAAACATAAACGCTGTAACTTTTAATTTTTAATTCAGGAAAAAGAAGATAACTGAGAAAGATGCAGTCATGGCAACCTCATCGTCGAAACCTCACAGGTCCCAGGGTGGATCCCCCCAATCGGACCTTAGCAACGAGGAATCGGATAAGCAAGTTGCCAGGCAGCTGCACGTGGTACCCAGTAATGAGGGCATGGGGTTCTTCTTGAGAAAGAAGGAGGATAACGACGGTTTGTGTTGTTTTGTTTTTTATAAGACTTAAAGTACTAAAAAATCTTAGAGTTCTTCGAAAATACTTAAGCTAAAGCTATTTTTTTACACTAAAAAGTGTTTGAAATTCTTTTTTAACAAAGCTTTAAACTATTTGTCTGTTTGAAAAGATGTTTGAATAATGACTACCCGTCGTATAAAATCTTTGAAAAATTTATAAAATAAAATTTTACTAACTTTAATGAACTTTTTTTGTAAAGTTCTGAAAAACTTCTAACAGAAGAGTTCGTGGGAGGAGTTGAGAAGTCGGGATCGGGATACGTGTGCGGGTTGAGGGAAAACGACAGGATAGTCGGAGTTAACGGGGTTTCAGTTAGGGGGAAGACCCATGAAGAAATTGTGGAGTTGTTGAAGAAAAACAAGCATCATGTTATAATGGTTGTGCTGAGTCCCAAGACATTGAAGTTTGTATTGTATTTTATTTCTAATAATATATTATGCTTATTTTACACACATCTAAAAAGTTCATGTGTTTGTTGTTTTAAGTTAAAAAACGCTGAAGTTAGCAAGCATTTAAAAATTCTAGAATTAGTATAGATACAAATTGAATAAAAATGCATGTCTGTTATACTAATTTTTTACTACACTATCATAGAAAAAATAACTGTAAGACAGCAAATTGTAGACCGATTAGAATTAAAATATAGTTCATAAGTTTTGTATAACTACTTCTCAACTATTCAATAACTTTAAAGTTAGTTTTCTTAGTTTCTTTATAATAACTCAAAAATCTGGTTTACATCTATGTTATTTTTAAAAGTTAACTAATTGCCAATAATCGCAAACATATGGTCGTCTATATATGGGAGCTAAATAAGCTTTTAAAACATAATATTCAAAGTTGACAACATTACATTGTTAAAACATTCAACTGCTAAGTGTCATATTGTATGAGTCGTTGTAAGACTGAAAACTTTGAGGTTAGGCGAATAAACATTTTAGAACAAACATTAGCAGTGGTTGCTTTAAGCCTTAAGACACTGACGTATATTTGAGTAATTATGAATATTTTCATGTGAACTTAAAGCCAAAACATTTATGTAAGGCGTTTTAAATTTTTTTTTTTGTTAATTCATTTTACGCTTTTTTCTTCAAAAGTTTTTAGTTATTAAGTGTATGATGCTTATTTTTTTTTAACCTTTGTTTTACTTGCTTAAGTCTATTTATACTTTATGAAAGTCACGAAATTAGAAACATACGTTTTTTAACGGTTTATAATTTTAAAACGCTAAAATAGTTACTAGTTTCTAAATGCTTACAAATGAAAATGACTTTCATTGGTAGCTACAAAGTATTTTGTTATATTTGAATAATTTACTGTGTTTTTTAGCTAAATTTTGCACTTAAAATGTACTTGAACGTTATCGAATATCTTCGGAAATAATTTAGGAATTAATTTGTACTTTTAGTATTTAAAACCGTAAAAAGTTTATATGAAGTCATTTACATTCTTTTAAACTTCAGCTACATATATCTAATAAAGTTTATAACCGTATCTTCCAAGTTTACTCAATGTAAAACAAACACTTATCTTATTTTGTGCGTCATACCGTAAGTATCGCAAATAAGAGAGAATTTAAGTTTAAGACAAAGTCAACAGCCTTTAAAAAGGTTTTTATTGGTTTAATTATGTGTATTTTCTGTAAATAAAAATTAATAGGTTATTGTTTGCTTTAAACATAAGCTCATTTATTTTAAATTTACTAAATATTAAAGTTATTTAAGTTTGTTAAAACCTATTTTTCTTAAGTTAAACAAGTTATTTGAATGTTTTACTAATATTTTGTTATGAATAGTTGAAGTTTTGAGAATTTACTGATTATTTCAATAATCAATAATGAAAGTGAAATATCACAATGACTTGACATTATTTTTAGCAAACAAATTTTCCCTGTTTACTGTAAACTTTTTGTTAAATACAAATTAACTCTCAACACGTAAGGTAAACTGTAACCTGTAACTGTAAACAAACAAAAGGTGTTAGAATAATAGAAAGCACTAAATATTGTTATGAAAGTTGTGACTAATCGGTGTAAAACAAAAAGCTTTTGTTTTATACATAAATCAAAGTTTAAACAACTTTTAAAAGCAAATAACTAGTAATAAACTTACTTAAACAGGTTTTGGTTATTTAGTTGTTCAATATTAGTTTATGCCTAGCAATAAATTTAATGTTTATTTGTAAATTATAGAATTTAAGAAACACTGTCATGAAAGCTTTCAAGTCTTTTACCAATTAAGTCTAACCATTGTTATAAAATCAATAATGGAAAATAATTAGTTTAAAATTTTAGGAGTACGGATTTTTCCTTAGAGTGGAGAAGTTTTTTTATAAATGTAAAGAATAAGTTAAAAATACAACTAAAACTAAAATTTTAACTGCTACGTATTCTTTTTACCAATCAGTCTTTAAAGTATTGATTTATGGATTAAAAAAGTAATTTTTCAAATATTCGTAATAAATTTAAAATACATGCGAACACAACACAAGTTTGAAGTTGTATATTACTAATAAAACTTATTTTAAATTTTTCACACAGATTGATAGAATCGAAAGGAGTCGGATCTTTGGGATCGATGGAGACTTCTAATCTCGAGAAGCCGAGGATCGTCAAACTCGAAAGAGGGGATGACGGGTACGGATTCTTCCTTAAAATGGAGAAGGTATATTTGAAAAGCGTATAATAAATCGGAGATTTAATAAAAACTTTGATACTTCTTTTTTAAATTGGGTTAAAAATTTATAATGGAAAATTTAAAGTAAATAGGTAATAATTAGTGTTTATTTTAGTGTTTGTTTTATTTATTAGAAGTATGTTTACTGAATTGTATACAGTGACCAGTTGCTCAAACGAAACTAAACATATTTTAGGTTTTAAACAACAAACGGAGAATTTTAAACATAAAGCAAATTTTATGCTCACGTTAAAAACAAATATAACTTTTTTTAACTCTTTTTTTGTATTTTTTATGACATCATTATCAATATGATCGTGTAAAGCTCTAAAATGGTATGATTAAAACTGGTTAAATTACTTTCTTTCTAAAATCGATAAAATAGCAATTTAACAGAAAATTAGAATTTACGAAAACTTTTAAGCGATTTTGTTTAACAAAAACTGAGTTAAAATATGACAGTAAAAGTTACAAAATGTAAAGTTTCCTCGTTGCAAAGTTTCATACACATAATATTACCGAAACCAAACATTAATAATTAACTACCGCACTGAATTATCTGTATAAATGTTTTATTAGCAATTGATAATAATATTTGTTTTTCAATACCCGCTACAGCGTACTTGTGTAATCAATACATTAACTTTTCGAAACGGTGTGGATAGTTTTAAAATATACAAGTTTTAATTTTGAACGTTGTATTTTAAATGAAGTTTTAAAAAGATTCATTTTGTTTAAAACTACTTAGCATGTTGTTTTATAAATTAAACACATAAGTTTTAATGGCTAGTTGTACTAAACTTTTAATCGATTATAATTTTTCTTTAAAAAACTTGCTATTTCACAAACCAAAAGACAATCTGATAACTTTTTTTTAAATCTCTAATCAAGTGGTTGGGTTTATAATTTGAAATAGTCTTACAATATAATATAACACTGTAATATATGTTTAGCTTACTCTATTGAATAAAGTTTATAATTCATTTTAGTTTCAAATGTTTCTTTTTAGGGAAAACCCCATCACGTGTTGACTGACATCGAAGAAAATTCAGTGGCTGATAAATCAGGTATTAAAGTTTAAATAAGAAACTAATCTTTAATTAAATATATAAACTTCTGTATTAAATTTCAAGAAATATTCTTTATTACAAACAAGTAAAAAAATGTTTTGCATTACAATAGTTTATTAAGCTGATAAATCAGGTAAGTAGTCAAATAAAAATGAAAGCTTTTCATTAAGAAACAATATTAGACATTATAAAAATACAGTTTTGGCCAAGAAATAAACTATAATATAAATCAGATATTTAGAATAAACGAATAACAGTTAATAAAACTATATTAAAATTGATAACGAGTCACGAACAAATAATAAATAGATTTGATTAATCTAATTAATCTAATGAGTTAAATCTAACAAATAACCAAAATACAGGAATCAAAAATAACGAGGTACTGGCTTCTGTTAATGGACACAGTGTTACGAAAGCTACGCATAAAGAATGTGTTGATAAAATTAAGTTGGTTTTGATATGGTATTATGTTTGGATGTAAAGTTTTAACGAAATATTATTTTTGAGAAAAAAAATTATAAGATAGTACGAACTTCTAATTCAACTTATAAAACAAAAAGCATGCATATACTGGTTTATTAATTACTTTAATAAAATATTTTGGTGTAACTTTTAAACTTGAGGCTTTAATAAAAAAAAACTAATTATACTTACATCCAAGTCTTGTCTTTTAAAACAATTAAAAGGTTTAAAAATAACAAAACAAAAACTTTTTAACAAAACCGATGAAAAATATTAAATATTAATCAAAAAATAAATTGCTACAAACAAGAGTTACAAATAAAACTTATATAGTTTAAAATAGATTTTGATATAAATAAAAAAACTATTTTACTTAAACTTCAACTTTTTCAGGGAATCAGGAAACTCGGTATCCCTGACAGTAGGATCCATGTCTACAATGGACACTTTCTACAAACTCAACATCGAAGTAAACGACGAGTTTATTGACAGCTGGCCGGAAGAAACTTGTTTCAGCAAAGTTGACATCGGAGATTTTGTTTCCGCTAGAAGCGCTGCTAGCAACGATGACAAAGAGGTTCGAGTGTTGTTACTAAAAATACCCATGAGTTTTTTTTTTCTATAAATATCAGTAATGCTATATTGATTTTAAGTATTACTAAAAAACATATACATTTAAACAATTACTTAAGTAGAAAGTTTTACTAAATAGAAAATTGTAAGTTTTTGCTTAAATTCGTCAAAGCTTCATTAACTTTAGTAATTACAGATGTAATGAACTCCTTAGTGGTTAAATATTTTTATTTAGTATTTTGGTATAGCCACTACAGCAAAACGCTAGTTTTATAAAATACATCTTTTTGATGTTACGAATTGTATCAAACAGCTAATATGCTTATTTTTACTATAAATTATTCACCCAGTACATCAAAAGTTTTCATATGTCAATTTATGTATTTCTGTTTAAGGAACACCTACCACGCTTGTGCCAAAACTAAAACTAATAAAAATGAAAGTAGGACCAAAATTTCTAATGATATATAATATACATAGTACACTGCAATGTTACTAATGCATACAAACATATAAGAAAACACCAGAACTGCATAATTGTTATATTTAAAACTGATTTCCCAGGAACACCTACCACGCTTGTGTCACCTAGTCAAGGACCAACACTCTTACTCCTTCTACCTCCGTGACGAGGAAGGTGTGCACGTGCTGGAGCAAGTTGAGGAGGAGGGCGCCGCATACAAGGCCGGAGTGAGGGAGGGTGACGTCATAATCGAAGTTAATGGGGTGAATGTTCTGGAGGAGAGTCACGACGAGGTTTGTGTGACGTCATAATATTACACTAATAACTGAGTTTTTATTGGTATAATAAATAGCTAGTTAAGTCATGATGAGGTTTGTGCGTTTCGTGACGTAAAAGAATATTTTTTAATTTTTGACGATTTATGTAGTTTAATAGATATGTTTATTTGGAACTAGCTTGTGACGTAATAGTTTTACTGAGATACTTTTTTGCTTGAGAACAGTCACGATGAGGTTTGCGTGAAGTCATAGTTGTTGCATTTTGCTGTTTATAAGTTATACTTAATTGAACTGTTATTATTTGTAATTTTTTAGACTTTTATGACCTAAATTAAACAGTTTGTATTGTGTAAGTAGCATGTTAAAAAACATGTTTAAAAACTGTAATAAAACTAATAGTTGAGTAGTTTCTGAGCATAAACAGTATAAAAGTTAATAAGTAGTGATCTTAGAGACAATAGTTTTAAAATATACAAAATAAATTTTTCAAATATTAAGCTTTTTTTTATGTTAATAGTGTTTTATAAGAAAACACCAAAAGACAAACATTTACACAAACCTTTTTGTTTTACTTTAAATTCATAAGTAATAATTTCATTAAAACATTTACGTTTAGTTTCAGTAGTCAAAAAACTTTTTTAAGTCACAAAGTTCAACATTATAAATCAAATGCAAACAGTAAATTACTGAAAATTTATTATGAAAGGTGTTATTGTAAAAACACACCTTAAGTCAATTAATTATTGTTTGTAATGTAAACACTTTTTATTTCGTTAACAAAAATTGTTTTGTGAAAAATATAAAACAATTTTTACAAATGTACTTTTTTAGTCTTTTAAAAAAAGTACACAAAATTTTATTTCGTTTTGCTCAAGCTTAATTTAAAAAAGCGCTTTTGGAGTAATAAAGTGATAATTTTTGATATCAATATATATTATATATATATATTATATATATATATTATATATATATAAATATATATATTATATAAAAAAAAAATGATAAAAAAATAATCAAACTTTTATGCTTTAACTTTAAGACTTAGCAACTTTACATAAGCTTTCATGGTGTTATGTTTACTTAAAGTGTTGTTTAACTACAGTCACGTTCTTAAGTTGCTCACGTTGAAAACAAAAACAGTATTATGATACTTTGTACAAATTGTGAACCTCAAAAATTATTTAGTTGTTCTAAAATAAAATTTGTTTAGTAAATAACAAATGTTATTATTCATCAACAAAATAGTAAAATTAAAATGTCTCTCAAGTATACCCAGATATGTAACATTATTTTTTAAATATGTTATATTCACTGTTATTTAAACTAAAATATTTCTGGTATTTAAAACAAAATTATATGTATTAAAAGATGTATTAAAAAATGTTTTGTTATAGGTAGTAACAAGAATACGCGAAAAGAAAGATAATGTAACATTCCTTGTAGCCGATGAAAAAACAAGGAATCACTTTAAAGCTAAAGGGGTTCTAATCACTGCCGCTTTGATCAAGCATAAAGTTGAAGGTAAAGTACTGATGTTGTCTAATGTTATAAACTTTATTTTATACTAAAGTACACACTATTTTTTTAAAAACTAAACTTAAATTAAGCTTAAAGTATCAGTACTTAAAAGACTTTTTCTTATGAAAAAATTTCACAATTGTTTAAGAACTTTTGAGTATTAATTATTTTCACTTTGGAATCTAATATAATAAAACACTTAACTACATTTACACTATAAAAAACAACTTTAACTAGTTGAATGTGATAAAAACACTACTCTTAAGCTTTAGAGTTACACATTTCGAAACAGCTTGTTAGTTAATCCGAATTAACTACGATTAAAAAAATTTATCGATGCAAAGTATAAGAAGTCTGTAAACAAAGTTATAATTTAAGTACATGTAAATTCCAAGGACGTGCAAACAATTAATGATCGTAAAAACCATAAAACATGCAGCTACGCCGCAAAAAATTTATTTTATGATAACAATAAAAAAATAATTTTCACGTAGTTTTCATTAAAATATGTTTCATAAGCTTCAAACTTTACTCTCAGCGTTTTAATTAACAGAACTCACTGTAATATCAAAATTAATATCATACACTTATCGCAATTTATGATAACAGCATCGGTTTTAAAAAGCTTAATTATAAGTAATATTAAGTTGAAAATTAGTAACTATTTTGTTTGTAATAAGCTATATAATGTTCTTGCTATCAAGTCAATTGTAAAACACATTAAAAAAATTATTGAAATAAAAACGTGTTATGACGTCACAGAAGCTGCCCAACCACCGCCACCAAGCGACGATCAACCGAAGCCTCGCTACTGCCACCTGGTGAAAGACAGGACTTTCGGGTTCCGCCTGACAAATGACCAGAACTGCGACAGACCCGGGCAGTACGTCAGACAGGTGGCCGAAGGGGGCGTGGCTGAAGTTGCCGGTATCAAGGAAGGTTGGTATTATGACGTAATAACAAGAATAAGGATGTTGTGGTGGTAAACATTTGCATGGGTAAAGGAAGTTTAGTGTATTATTACGTAGTGGTTTTTACTGAGAAAGGCGGGCTGCTGGTGTTAAGGAAGGTGAGTTCATAAATAGTAGACAGGCGTGAGGCAGTTCGCACATGAAGGTTATTTCTTATTGAGTTAAAGAAGGTCAGCAATATAAGAAATATTATAAGTATAAAAATAAGTATGAGTATTATAAAACTACTCATTTCTGTATAAGTGTTATACAGAAGTGAGGTAACTTATATTTATAAGGTTGGTTGTGACGTAATAAGTAAGTAGGCGAGAAGATTAATATAGTGTTGAGGGTGTTAGGAAATTTAATAGTAAATATTGTGCAGTATTTGTGGGAGTGGAATAAGGCTAGTTATAATAAGTATTAGTTTTTAGTTAAGTCGCAGAGGGTGGCAGTAAGGCATAGTTAAGTAATATTTACTAATTTGACGTAATGTGACGTTGCGAGAGTTAGAAGAGAGATTGGCATTAAAAGGTGACAAAAATTACTAATGTTTATGGTGGGAGGTAAGCAACGTATACTTCTTATTAAAGCTTAGAGATATAATTTGACTCTAAATCTTGTACATAATTAATTGTGGTATGTGAATAAAGTTGCACATAAAGAGTAGATAGCAAACGCTGCCGGGTTTAAAGAAGTAAACGTTATAGCTGAAAGGACTTGGATTGTAGAAATTGAGTAGTGATAATAACGTACTATGTTTACGTATGAGTTTTCTTAATCTACTCATTAATATTTTTAAGTGTTAATTAAAACTATGATTGGCTATAAAGACAGTTTAATAATTTTTGCACGTTTCTGAAAGTAAGAAGTATATTTGCTAATAATAACTAGTTTCTAGATAAAAATTTTTAGAAAACATAAAACAAATTGTAGACAAAAAAGTCATTTAAAAGTAAAATAATTAAAAATATGTAGTTGAGAAATATATATGACGTAATAAAGAAAAAACTTGAACACTTCAACAGGTGATCGTATAATTGAAATAAACTCAACCAACATTGAAGACAAGAATCATCAAGAAGTGGTAGCAATGATTGTTGCTAGTGGTAAAGAGGTAAGATCGTTTTTGGCGTTGAACTTTTTTTTACTTGTTACTTTCAAGTAAAGTTGAGCTGAACTCAAAATATTCAGTATATAAAATCTGCTGACTTTATGATAAAACAGTTAGTATGTTAAGTCATTTAACAAAGTTTTAAAAAATTTTCCAAATAAACTTTATAAAAACTACTTAATACAGAAAACACTTAAAACTAGTTAATTCAAAAAAGTATCTATTAAAACAACTTAAATGTTATTTAACAATGATTTTTTTTCAAACATGCGAAAAGTTACAATCTTGCCGGTAAAATACTTCGTACAAAACAATTAAACAATTATTTCCACAGGTAAACTTCCTAGTAGTTGATGAAGAAACTGATCTTCATTACAAGAACCTGAAAGTCCCAATCACAATGAGCCTGTTGACTGCAGTTGCTATGACTCCTGCCGAAGGTTTGACACTGAAGTTTAATTAAATTAACTAAAAAATATAAAAAAAATCTTTTTAAAGATTTAACAAAAAAACATATTTTTTTTTGTTTCCGTAATATGCAGCAGTGTGTAAAAAATGTTTATTATAAGTATTTGATTCTTTATTGAGATACTAAAATGGTTTAAGTATTGTATCGCTTGATAGCATCACTTGATCAGCTATTCTTTTAATCGACCAATTACAAACAGACGACAAGCAATCAGTGGTATCAGAGAAAGCATCAGTAACTGAATCTGTTCACTCAGTAGAAGTACACGCAGAACCTGAAAAAGTTTGTTATAATTAAAAAACATTCAGTTATTTGAAGCAAGTTAAAACGTAAAACTTTTGATATCTTGATAATTTTGCTTAAAAGTCAAAGCATCCTTGTGATCTGTTTTTGTTCAGTTTGTATTTTTTAAAGACAAACCTTTATCAAAAACTAGGTTTGTTTGAAAAGCAGTCGGTTGCAATGCAGCTCTACGCTAAGATTTTATTTTTCAAAACTAAAATGAGCTACACAGCTTACTATTCAAACTTTGAACACTCATTATAAGCTGCATAGTTACCGCATTTTGTGAAGTTTGCTTTTTAACTTCGCAGCCGGAGATAGTAGTCGACGAACCGGCGGAAGACAAGGAAGACTCTGACAAGGAGGAAGACTCACCGCTCAGGGAGGCAGCTGAAGACCTGGCGGCTGTTGCAGTACTGAAAGAGGTGATCGATCAGGAAGAAGAGGAAGAGGCTGTCGAAGAAGCTGTTGAGGAGCTGAAGGAGGAGATACAGGAGAGGATCGAAGAAGAGTTGGAAGATAAGGTGAGAGTTTTTTCGGCAAAAGTAGCAACCGTGATTGTGTATAATCTATATAGTGTACAGCAGTAAAATAAAGTTTTTTGATATAAAACAGTGTTGCTCTTACAAGCTCACAATTGTGCGTGGTTTTTGAAAAGCTTTAGAATCACCGAAAACTAAAAACAACAAAAAATTACGCAGGTTGGTGAAGAGGCCGCTGAAGAGATCGCGGAAAAAGCAGCTGAGGAAATCGTTGAAGAAATGGTCGAGGAAGCTAAGGAAGAGGCTAAAGAAGAAGCAGTTGAAGAAGTGCTCGAAGAGATGAGGGAAGAGGCGAGAGAAGAAATTGCTGAGGAAATTAGAGAAGAAATCAAGGAGGAGATCAAAGATGAGATCCGTGAAGAAATTTGTGAGGAGGTTAATTGTTGTTTGTTTTTTTTTGCATGTCTTAAATGACTTTGTAAACTTTTGCTGCTTTAACACAAAAATACTTTATGCTGTAAACAAATTAGCAAGTTTAGTTTTTAATTTGCATTCAGAAAAAAATTGAAATCTACTTTTAAATATTTTAGAGAATTTAGTGAACTCATTTTACACGATCTTCCTTAAAATATATGCCCTTTTTACCAAAACAAATATGCAATTTTTAGTCATTTAGCCATTTTAGTCTAAATAGCCATTGTAGCCATTATATACATTTTAGAGCCTTTAAAAAACTCTTACCATTATTAAGTAATATGCCCATTTTACCAAAACATTTATACAATTTCCAGATCATTGAAGACGTCGTGGAGAATGCTTACGAGGATGCCATTGAAGAAAAACGAGAGACCGAAGAGGAAATGCGAGAGAGGCTGAAGGAAGAACTGAAAGAGCAAATGAGAGAGGAAGAAGAACAGAGATTGAGAGAGGAAGAAGAGAGGAAAGCGAGAGAAGAGGAAGAGAGAATAGCGAGAGAAGAGGAAGAGAGGAAAGCGAGAGAGGAGAAAGAGTCCCAGGAGGAGATGATGGCGAGGATCAGGGAAGAAGTCAGAAAGGAGATGGAAGGTTGGTTGTGAAAAAAAGATGGTTTTTAAATCAAATTTTTTAAATAATTTGATTTTATTTAAAAGCAGGGCTGTTGTATGGCTTTCTTAGATAAAGCGGCTCTAAAATATTAATATTTTGTATTTAATTGTTAAGACTAAATGCATGACATTTCTAAGTGTGAAAAACCGTAGAAATCACAAACGCTATTAAAAAATTCGATTATCGAAACTCTGCTTTTAAGTGTTTTTGCTTGAATGGTGGTCATCTGTTCATAGTCACACGTCCTAATGAACAAAATAATGTTTAAAAGTTTTTTTTTTGTTCATTAGGACGTGTGATTTTTATTCTCAGTAGAACAAGTGATTGTGTGGAGATTACAATAAATTTTTTTGCATGTTTCATGTTGTGTAAAGATTTTTTTAACATAAAGTTTGGAATGTCTTAATAAGTAAACTTGCAAAGTTTTAAAGATAAAATTGAGTTTGAAAGTTTTCAAAGTTAGATTTGTGCACTTGTTTTAACATTTTTTGATAAATCTTGTATACAATTTTAGTTTAAATTAGCTGCATGAAAATACGTCTTTATTTCATCACCTTTCAATTCAATTACTTAATACAGTGATGTAAGTCTTAGAATGCACAGCATATCTTATATATGGGAGCTGTTCATTTCTGACTTGTATTCATTTCAAACTCAATTATTTAAAACTTCATGTGGTTGTAATCACTTTTTTCGAAAACTGATCAAAAATTTTCAAAAGAAAAGAAAAACATTCAATTAATTTGTTTAGTTCTTTGCAATAATCAACTTTAAGGTTATTGTACATTTTGTAAACTACTTTAAAAAAATTAGTCTAATCAAGAATATAAACTTAAAATAATCGATGAGCAATTAGTTTTACCAATTATCAGAAAGTAATTATAGCATGTTTAATTCAAACATCTACTTCTGTATAAGATCTAAAAAGTAAAAACTTAATATTAATAATACTTTTGACTTGAAGTTTTTTTTAGTTAAAATTGATTGTTTTCCATTTTCAACGCTTAATATTGTCTCAACTAAATGCAAATTATTCATTGTAGTTTAGATATACATTAGCTTTATTTTGAAAAAGCTCAAAGTTTTTCATGAAACTTTTGTGATTTTTCGTTTAAAAACTTTTATTCAACATTATAACTCATTAAGGTTGGTGTGAAAATTATTTGAAATTAATTTATAGATTTGGCAGTTAGAATTAAGAAAGAAATTTCCGAGTTACAGAATAGTTCATCATATCCTTCACATTTACTCATTAAAATGAACATAGCCGGTTTGTAATTTTATCTTGAAAATTTTAAACGTAATTTAATAAATCAATTAAATTGCTTAAAATCAGAAAAATAACATAAAAATATCCATGTTGAAAGTGGTTTGAACTTTTTTCTTACCTTACGTATAGCTTAACAAAAGTATTTTGAAAAGAATTTAAAAACTCGTTATAACTTAACTACATAAAGTTGAAACTATAACTTTATTGGATTTTTGGCTGTTTTAAAGATTGTATAATTTATTTCTATTTTTCTACTAAATTGAAAAATATCCCCCTAAAGCAAACTATTTCTCCTAACAGCTGAAAAAGCAGCAGCCGCGATTGCAGCCATCCCAGTGCCCCCATCGCCCACATTGAGCTCAAAATCAACCAACCGTGAAGCTGCTCCCAGCAACGCACCCAGCAACGCCCCTAGCAACGTGACCACTCCCAGAAAAGAGGAACCGAAGGTGATCCAACCCCAGGTATCAATAAACGAGGTGAAGCAGGTGCAGTTGAAACCAGTCAACCGTGTCCAGGAGACCCCTGATCGTCATGACGACGAAGCTGAGGAGGAGAACCCGAGACCCGTGAGGATGTCGGTCAGGGACAGGATGGCCATGTTCAATGGAGGCGGAAAACCGAGGTAATTGTGTATAAAAGTAATTAATTTTTACAGATGAGCTAATCTAAATAGTCATTTATAAAACTATGACCCAGGTTATTGTTATATAAATATGTAAATAATTTACAACTTATATTGAAATTTTTTTTTACTGTTATTATTGTATAAAACTGATATATTTAAAAATATGTAAATAAATTATATTGACATTATTTCATCGAAAATAAATCAAAACTTAAAAAAAAAATAAACTGACAAAAATTATCTTGAATTCGGACAAAAACTGTAATTAGCTTCTTTTAAAATGCATATAAGTATAAATTTAATATTTACAAGTGAAAACATAATAGGTTGTTAAAAGTTTTCAGAGAATTCTTCGAACACAATAAAAGTAATTTAATTTTAAATAATCAGGTACAACCCACCAAAAGTCGATTCCCCCGTGGTCGTCAACGGCAACGTCAACACATTGGAGAAAGTGACGGAGGCTGTCGTCAAGTCACCTACCGTGACGTCACCAACTAAGAAGAAGAGACCCTTCACTTTCGCCTCAGCCAATCAGATGAGCTTCAAGATCGTCGAGTCGACGCCCACGATCAATTAAAACATCCGCTCTATGGCAGTATAAAAAGGTATTTTTTTTAAACTAATTTTTATACCTACTGATAATTTTTCTAGATGTTGTACAAATTGTGAATATAAGTTACTAAAGAGATATTAATTTAGCTGGTAACTGGTATTTAAGCTTTACAAATATACCAACAGTTATAAAACATTTAAAGAAAAATTGTTATTGCTAATTTGATAAGCACCATTATATAAATGTATAATTAGTCGATAAGCTTACAGTTTGATTGATTGAAATTGTTTTTTTTACAAAAACTTCTACAACATCTGTTTTTTTTTTTTTTTCAGGTAAACATACTCTAAGACTTTCTGCTTCCAAATTTAGTTACCAAGTACTTCTCAAAAAAAAAATTGATACCGGAATATTACAAGTACTCGTTGTTGTTAAAAGAAAATAATAGCTTCTTTTTTTATAGTACAATATTTTGTTTTGGTTAATACGTACTAAATAATCATGGTAATAATTAAGCAAAGTTTTCAACAGTTATATTTCATAAAGTTTTAAGTTTTAATATCTCATTTGTCTATATTTTACTGTTTTTATTGTTTATAGTTGTTTTATACGATAAGAAGGTTTGAGATAAGAGTTTTCTTTAATTACAAAACTTGTTTTAGTTTATAAGTGAAGGTATTTGAATTTGCAAGTACTTATAAGTTAAGAAAAGTTATTTTAACATGGTTTTAAAGTAAAAAAAATTAAATATATCACTACTATCTTGAATTATTCAAGTTTTCCATTAAGTATTTGTTATAGTTACAATAAAGTTAAAATCAAGTTTTTACTTTTCGAACTATTTCATCATTTTTATATGCGTTTTAATTGTAAATATGTTTTTCTTAAAGCTATTTTTTTTTTCTATGACAGCTTTTGTTTTCTTACATAATTATTATTCGGATGCAAAATATTTTGTTGTCAGTTTTATTATTTCTAAAAAGTTTTGAGCTCACGTCGATGCAAAAAAAGTCATTATAGTATTATGAATGACTATTTAAAATGTATATAATTTTTTTAATTAATCTGTACAAAGTTAATTATTTTTTTGTGAAAAGAAAATTACGTAATTTAGTTCGATGCCTTATAAATTACAATTTTTCTCGTTTTATTATTTTCTGAATGTAAATATTTTTGATTGTGGAAACTTTGTGGCAATGATTTTAAAAACTTGGTTTCATATTTTGTAAATAAACGAACTTTCTATTAAAATGTTAGTTTTATAATTGAGTTTTGAATTTATTTAAGGTTTACCTTATTAAAAAACTTAATAAAATGTGATAATAAGATGTAACGTTAAAAGGCGTTAAATCCTGGAGATCCTGATAAGCTAAGCTTATCAGAACAAATACCACAGATGTTCTTGTGCTAAAACTTTATTTCAACTAACGGCGTTTCACTGCTCTCAAATAAATTTAAGAACAGATCTACGGAGTCTCAAAATTCTTAGAGCTTTTTGAGACTCCGTAGATCTGTTCTTAAATTTATTTGAGAGCAGTGAAACGCCGTTAGTTGAAATAAAGTTTTAGCACAAAAACATCTGTGGTAAAATGTGATAACATATTTTTAAAATTAATTTTTATGTTTATAAAGTAAAACTTCAATAATAATTAAAAAAAAACTTTTGCTAATATACACAAACCGCTATACTTGGAGTAAAAGTTATTTTCTTATACCCTTGACTCCAAATAACAAAAGTCATTTTGGTCATAGTATACAGCTTATATATTGATAAATTACCACTTTAACAATATTGACTTTAAACAATAGCAACAGCTGTGTAAAAATTAATATTTATTAAAATTAGTAAACTCATACTTAAATCTATTTGTATACAAAACTAAAAAGTAAAGTATTCAACTAGTAACAAACTTTGTTTAAAAGTTTATTTCGTAGTTTCAGTTGAATCTAATTTTACAAAACTGTTTGAAAAAATAACATCAAACATAATTTATAAATCACTACAAACTTTTTTTACATAACGTTATACGCTTACATTATGTACAATTGTTTGTACTCAATTAGCAACTAAATTGCGTTGTAATAGCTAAACAAACAGATCGAACTTTACGTTAAAATCCAAGGTCAAAATAAATATGACAACACGTAACTTTATTTTTTGATTACTATTTATAGAATAAGGTGCAAATATACGAAAAAAAGCTGCCTATATACGTTTTTAAAAAAATATATACTTGATCCAATAGTGAAATCTGAAAACTTGAGATCGGTCAAACTTAAGTTACAAACATTTTTTGCTTAAATTTTAAAACTATTTTATTATTTTAGAACTTTGTTCAAAGTATTTTTTTTTTATAATTTAAATGAAGTTATGTCTAAATACCTTTTTTTTGTTCTATTTAAAAGTCTTTAATGTGAGCAAAATTGCAAACCCAGATTATCATCTAAATAAATGGTTTTCCAAAGCGGGTAATATCATAACCCAAATTTATAGCTTGTTTTCAGAACTAAAGGTTTATTTACCTATTATGGATATAACAACTATTTGATTAATACAGAGCATATAAAAAGTTCAGCGAAAACAACTTACGTCGCAAATCATTGTCTTTTATTCAACTTCTTCTTGAACTCTTGTAGTTATAGAATAAAATTAATCAAAAATTACAAAATATATGTTTCTAGTTTTACAGTTTTTAAGGCAAGTACGTTTGTGTTTTAATATAGAAAACTCAATTCAATATACTTTTTGCAATAAGTATGCAAAAAAAAAAAAGATTACTATTACGCAAATAACAATTCTTATAGAAACTAACTAAAAACCCTTTTTGCAAATAGCAAGACACGATATGCAACTTAATTTTAGTTTCTGTACTCCCATGACTGCACGATTTTTGTTTAAACGAGTAATCTGTTAAAATAAAAGGTTTGCCTTAAAAATTGGTATGTGGCGAGTTTGTTCTGTATAATCAATAACTTTTGCCTCTAGATCTATCTTAAGTGTTTTTAAAACTCATCAAAAACATTCATACGACCTTGCCAGTAATATTTTTTTATCTTTTGTTTGATATTGATAACAGTGCAAAGTACTTAAGCTTTAGTTAGGATATATTCGGATAATTCGCGAAAAACAAAAAACTACTGTTAAAGACAAAATTCTACAAAAAAAATCGAGTTAATCTACGTCAATTTCAACTTACTTTGAAAATTATTTTACATTTTACTAGCTAAATTTTGCCAAAAAAAGACAATAGTTATTTAAACTTTAATTTAATTATTTATTGAGTTTTTGATTTAAAAGTTTCCCAAAAATATTTCCATAATCGCCCACTTGACATTATTTAAAACGATGTTCGCTCTATTTATTAGATATCGCTCCTTTAATTTTTTGCACTGTATGGAAAACATTGATTAATGTAAATAGAACTGTAATAGAACCCTTTTGTACTAGATTATTTTTTGTATTAAGTTTTTGTAAACTTTAATTTTTAATTAAAAAAAAGGCATTTTAGTGACTTGAAGCTGTTTGAATGAGTTGTAAGATTTTGTATAATTTCTGCTTGTGTACCTGTAAATTTTTTTAAAAGGTTAAATATCCAATTTATTATTTCGTTATAGCCAATAAGTTAGCTGATTTTTTAAAAGGTCAATAATGTACTTTACTTAAATGAAAAGAGACTTAAATTAATTCATCAATAAAAAGAATTATAATTTCTAGATTAATCAACTTATTAACAAAAAAGTTTTATGTTCTTTTCAAACTATCACTCTACTATGTACTAAATTGTTTTTTTTTTCATATATAAATCATTGATATATTAAGCTAATAAGCTTATGAAGTTTTGTAGTGTTTCAACTTTTAAATCACTTTTATACGAAAAATTATCCTTATTTTAAGTTAACGTTCTAATCAAATTCAAGAAAATAAAATTTAAATATTGATAGTCAAACAGTTTTTACTACACAATAAAACTATTACTGTGTAGTAAAAATTGTTTACTATCAATAACTAAATTATATATTTTTAAAGTAAGTTATACGTTGTATACGTTTGAACAACCTAAAGTTTTGATTTTTGATAATTTTTTTTAATAAAACTTTGTAAAATGTATTTTTTCTCATTTTAAGAGTATAATAAAATTTGTTAAAACTAACTAATTGCTTATTAAAATTTAGATATACGTTATTTAGTACAACTCAAAATTATTGACAATCTTTTTAATTATAAAATTGCACAATAATACATTAGAATAATTTATACCTTTTAAAAGTTACACTGAATTTATTCAATCAAACAATTTACTAGACAAACTAATTTGTATAAAAGAACAAATTATAAATATTAAAAAATAAAAGTTTTAAATATTTACAGAATAAAGCTATTAACAGAAAAGGTTTTTGAGATTTATTGAAGTCAAATGTTTTCTTTTTAGCATAAAATAAATTTAAAAGTAAAATGATAAAAGTAAAAAGAAAAACGACACTTGATAAACGTAATATAGAACTTTGAAAAATGTTTTCTATTGAATTTAATGTAACTAGACATATTTTAACGTAAAAATGGCAAGAACTAAATAAAAAAGTATTAAGGCTTTATCAAGCAGCTTGAAAAACGTTTTTAATTTAAAGTATTTAAGTGCAACATTGTATTATACTTTACGTGCAAAAAAAAAACTTACTTAGTCTTAAAAATTTTTTTCCTATTCTTGTTTTTCAAAAATATTTAGTAGTTATATTGCGAAAACACTTTACAGAACATTAGAAACTATATACAGTAATGTTGACAAGTAAAAAGTTACATAGAAAGTAAAGTTAATTGCACTAGTCAGCCTAAAACTTCGAAACTTAAAACTGTTGATAATGAAATGAAATAAAAAAATAACATATATATTTTCAAATCCTATTTATGAAAAGCTTCTGTAACAAATCCTAAGTTTCAATTTAATGATAAGTACATTTAAATCCATTGAAAAATAAACGACTTTTAACAGATTTTTCAGACACTTAATGTTTTTTACATGATTGCAATAGTTACATTTAATTGGACGAATAGTATTGTTACAAAAAGCACTTATATATTTTCTCTAGTTTTCTTTTTTCAGATTTAAAATTGCTGCCTGTAGTCTCTTTACGTGGCCGATTCGATAAACTCCAATATCCTATAATATCATTAAACAGTTTTAAATATAATACAATTGAATTTTATTTTGTATCATGAAATATTACAAACTTTCTAAATTAATAGTTTTATTAACAATATATATCAACCTACTTAATATTGGAATTTTTAGTTTCTCATAGATTATGAAAATAAAACAAACAAATAGAATTTTGCACCATGAAATACTATAAACTTTTTAAATTAATATATATTAAACTTGAGATATTATTTTTTCAATGAACCTTTGGTTTCTTCTAGATTTTTTATTGTAAAAAAGTTAGCGACATATAACATATGCATACTTAATATTCCATACATGCTTTATTTAGAAACACAAACAGTTTTATAAGCAAACAAACTTTTACATCTTGTTCTTGAAATTTAATTAATTTTTAACACAAAAAAATAAGTAAACAAACAAACTTTTATGTCTTCTTCTTGCAATTTGAGTAATTCTTCACCTCTTATATCGTTCCGCATGAACGGTTCCTTGTACATTTGAAGTTGGACTTTTTCAAGCCAATCGCAAACCTCTCTCGTTCCCCATTGTGCCACTGAAAAAAGTAACAATTAAAAAATATTTAGTATTTGTTTTTTTTTATATTTACAATTAATACTTATCGAACAATTCATATTTGAATATTTTCAAGCAAGTCAATTAATAAGCGTGCCCCATCGAGCGACTGTAAAGTTAAAACAAAAAAATGTAAATTGAAAATCTAATACAATATGGTTCTTATCTTTTATACTATTTAAATTGTATAATAGTTTATTGCAGTTTTAATTTTTTTGCAAACTTCCCTCTACTTCAAGAAAACCGTATTTATTTTTTTTTAATATATTCTTCTACTGTTTTTTACTTATTTAATGTTTACATATTATGTGTGATAAAAAATTGCGTTGTTATTTATTAGGCTTGAAAGCTGAAACTTAATGAGGTCAGCTGAAGCTGTTTTCAGTTTTTATTTTTACTTTTCATAAATTACTTGTAAACTAGAGTAGTTTTATAGATTATTATTTAAAATATTAGAATTTACTGAAAACACAGTTATCTTCTAACTTCCAATAAAAGGAATAAAGGAAAATGTTTATTTAAAAAGTAATTTTTAACTGATAAACTAAATAATTAGTTAAACAAAAAATAAATAACTCAACCCGTGTTGAAGGAATAAATTAAATTTCTTTTTTCTTAAAGTTTAGTCGATATTTTAATAGTTATAGTTTTAGTGTGGATAAAGACAGCTACTTTAAAAAGTGAACTTAATCTAATGCCAATAATTTTAAATGTATACAATTTACCATTCGTGAACTCAATGTGTTGATTACTTTTCTTTTTTCTGCCGAGCAATTGTGACGGCATTTTGAATAAGGTCGAGAAAAACCCACTTGATTTGCTGCTGCTAGATTGGACCATTGATTTATCATTCTGTCGAAATAAGTTTAATGTAGTAAGTTCAAATTTTCTTTTAAGAACTCATTCTTCATATTGAGCAGATGTTTTAAAAAATAGTTTGATATGAAAGTAAAACTAAAAGCAAAAAAAAACTGCTTTATTTTTAGTTTAAATATTTATTATAAGCACAATATCATTTGTAATTGAGTTAGTTATTACTTAAAAGCGTTTTACATATAACAATACATCAATAAACTTAGAATAAACATTTTATCAAGTAGGAAAAATCTTATAAATATTTATCACTCAATTTTACGTCAAACCAACTTTATTTTGAGTTGCTTGCGAGAGACACCTGACGTTTGAAATTTTTTCAATTTCCAGCTTCAACCATTTCAGCCAAGTTGATATCTTGCTCGCTACTTGGTCGTCTATTGGCTGAAATGAAAAAATCGTGAAAATAAGCTTGTGGAAACCAAAACAGTTACAAAAAGTTTTATAAACACTGAAAACAGTTGATTTAACTACCTTTTGTGAAATATACTTTATGCTCCTGAAAATACAGAGTTTAACAACAAAGGTTTTTAAGCAATACAAGACAAAAACAATCAAAACAAGTAAAAACAGCTATCAACTCATCAATTAGAGTTGGATTTCTAACTTCCACCCAACTTTATTTAAAACATTTTAATACTTTCTACTGGCAATAAAAACAATTTTAACTTTTTTTATAATCTTTTAAGAATTGTGGAAAAAACCGTTTTTAAATATTCACAAGAAAAACAAATCATAAGTTATGTCAAGTAGAATACAAAATCAGATATCAGATAACAAAACTGTTTCAAACCTGGTCGTCGTCGTGTAGCAACCCGTCCAGCTTTGCAATCAAACTGGTAACCATGGCAACCAGCTCGACCAGTGGGTGGCAGTCGGTGTTGTGGGGGACTATTTTGTGCACGTTCGTCACAATCTCGTTTGTGACGTCACCGACGTGATGACGTAACTCCTCGTTACGATCCATCGCTTCGTGGATGCTAGAGGAAAAAAATATTCATTTTAACTTTTTAACACAAAAAATAATGTTAAAACTTACAATGAAGTGTATAAAGGTTTAAAGGAGTTGATGCCGCCCCCTTACTTTGGGAACTTTTAGGTTAAAAACCGTCAACGACATATAATAATTTTCAATCAACAATAAAATAATATAAGTCATTGAGCTGATACTAATTGTTTATTAAACTTCAACAAATAACTATCTACTTCGTTATAACATCAATAACATTTCAACGCATATAACAGAATTTTCAAATGAGTTGATGCCGCCCCCTATTATTTTGGAAACTTTAGGAACTCAAAATTTTACATAAATAAAACTAATACGAACCCGGTAGCAACCACAGACACGGTTTCAACAAATTCTCCAACCACGACCGTTTCAGCATCGGTAATTCCCCTACTAGCCGAGGATTGCCCGGCAGCTTGCGAGTGGTTGCCTAGCAACAGGTGTCGGTTGTCAAGCTGGTTGCTGGGTCGGTTCTCCATCCACGACTTGAACGTTGACTCGAACCTCTGAAAAAACTTTTTGTGAGTTTTGTGAAAAAACTTTTTGTGAAAAAAAATTTTTGTGAGTTTTGTGTAAAAAACTTTTTGTGAAAAATTTTTTTGTGAGTTTTGTGAAAAAATTTTTTTGTGAGTAAAACTAAAAGACAAATAGTAACTTTGTTAGCCTGTAATGAAATAAGTTTAAGTTTAAAGCATTCATTTTTCTATAAGTTAAAACCTAATTGCAATTTCCAAATCTAAATCGGATTTGTAGTAAATCTACAGCAGAGTTTTTTTTTTGACATAAACTAGCTAAAATCTAACAAATTTAACTAATATTAAACTGACCCTATCTCTAGCGAGCATCTTAACTGTGTTCTTGTGCTGTATGGTAATTGTACCAGGGGGTTGAAGCCACGCTTCTCCGTCGACTTGAACCGGAATCGCTTCCTTGCCTGTTGTTACGTCATAATGTGTTTACAAATTAAAACTAGAACATACATGACTATTTACTTTTTGTTTGAGCTTTTAAGATAGAAGTTATCAGCTCTGTTTTAGGATTTCAAGTAAGTTGAACAACTTGATTGCTATATTATACGTAACAATGCTTTTATAAACACAGAAGTATATTTTATAAATTAAAACTAGAACATACATATTTTTTTAAATAATTAGAACTGATTATCGTTGTTTTAAGATTTTGATCTTTTAACGACTTTTTTGCTAACTTTGTATTTATAAATACTGTATATTAATTGAATGACATTAAAGATAACGTTTTAAAAGATGTCAAAAATTTGCATAATTTCATTTTAAAATCAATAGTTATATCACCTTTTTGAGTCACAACAAAATGCAATGGGCAAGCATTAGTTTATTTAAACTTTGAAATCTAATTACCTTAAAAAAAAAAAAAAAAACTTTTTCTAAACTAATTATGTACTTCGAAAAAAATGTGAATAAGCAACTTAAAAAAAATATATATTTTGTAAACATTCAGTATTTTTATTACTTTAGAAGTTACATAACAATATTTGGTCTAAAAGCCAAAATAAATGAGCTTTCTAATAGCTGTTAAACGTCAGATTATTTGTTTAATTTACCAACTTTATTTTTTGAAAACAAAACTCTTGGTTAAAATGATTTATTTCGTAAGAACTACGTCAGAAAATTCTACTTTGTTCTGTTTGTAAATAAATACCAATATACAAACAAATTCATTGAGTTTTAAACTATTTATTACGCAACAGTAACGTCACAATACTCTTTTTAACGTTTTTGGAAAACACCGGGAAAAACGCAATTTATAATTCAAACTAACAGGCTAACAATACCACTTTTAACAAATGATAAAAATTCATTGCTTTAATTTGAAAATTTTTTTATTTTGTTGCTTAACATTTGCGTCAAAGCTAAATTATGACATGCTATAAAAAAGCACAAGTTTATTTAATTGTAAAACTGAAATATAAACGAGCTGGAATTATAAGTGATTTTAATTAAAAATCAATGAAAGTTCACAGCATGTTACTTAACTTTAATGATCAAACATATTTGAGTATAAAATGTCGTATTTAAGAACTTTTTACTACAAAAATAAAAATATTATTAAATTAACTGAATACACACACGGTCTAATATTTAATAAAATTAATTTTAAAAACAATAAAAGCTCATATTTATTAAAATTTAAAATAGGAAATTATAAAACACGTAACAGTTTATATTAACCTTATAAATATTCTTTAAAGTTTTTATTGTAAAATATGTTTTTCTGATCTTTAGAATTTAATTTTTTATAAAGTTTATCACGTAAGTCATATCACGTGTTTTCAAAATTATTAAAAAAACGTAGACTACTTTAGTATTTATATGTTGTATACTTTACTTTGGAAACGAGTTTATTAGTATAAAAATTTATTGTTTGATAGTTTCCAACGTTTAAACGTAATAAGTAATTCATAAAACTTAATAATATTTAAGTTCCGCATTAAATAAACCTTTAGTTTTTCTCAAAGTTAGTTAATTTAACCTTATTTTTACTATATTTATTAATAATGTAAGTTAGTAAATTTGTAAAACAACGTTAATAAAGATACATATTACTTTCTTGAAAATTAAGTACTCACTTTACTGAAAAAAATGAATTTTCATCTTAATTAACAATTAACAATATATAGGATACCATTTTTAACCTTAATTTTTTCAGTCTAAACTTTAACAGTTAGTTTTTACTTAAAAATGTAAAATATTTCTAAAACCTAAACTAAAATTTAGTTAAACAAGTTCAAACAAAAGATAACAAAACTTTAGTTTTTTGCATCAGTCAATTAGATGAAATCTAAATAACACAAACTGATTTATACGCTAACCAACATAGAATTTCAGCATAATTTATAAAATCCACTTAAATTATTAAACATACATTTCAACTGCTAAACGTACTACATAAGTTTATCAAAATAATTCAAAATATTCAAGTCAAATAAAAAACAATTTAAACACTAAATTGTTATGTTAATATAATGACGTAAAATTCAATTTTTATACTTTCACATATATGGTGTAACATATTTTTTAAATGTTAATTTTTTGCATAACTAAATGTTATAACAAAAACACGTGACAACCCATGTATTAACCTTATTATTATTTCTTTGAAGTTTTATTGCATATGCCAAGCATCAAAACAAGTTTGTTCAAACTTTAAAATTTATTTTTATAAAGTTCACAACAAAGGTGGTATTAAAAAAAAATTACACCACATGTGATGAAAACTGTAATTTTTTTTTTTTTTTGGAATTTTCTTGTTGCATGACATTATAAAATAAAATTGCAATATCCATTTTATTAAAATAAACGTTTAAGTTTTTTACACGATCATCGTGAATACTTTTACACGTTGAAACGTAATTCGACAGCTATTAATAGACGAATTGTGACTAAACAATAAACTCGAGTGTGAATGTGACAACATAAAAACTATATGAAAACTTAAATCAAAAAACGCGCCATGGAAATAATTTCTTTATTTGTTTTTTTATCTTGAGCGCAAACTTGTCTGTATGAAAACAAAGCAGCGTGCAAGTAGAGGCAAGTAATTCTTAAATAAAATAAAAAAAAACTTAAATAAAAAAAAATATTATAATAATTATACTAACCCAACATAGTAATTCAGAGTGTTGAGCACTGTGAGTTTATTATTTGAACATTTTAACTTAAAAAATATATTCTTTTAATTAGTAAACTTCAACTGACCCAGCATAGTAATTCTGAGAGTTGAGCACTTTGAATTTCTTATTTAAATAATTCAGTTTAAAACACTTATCAAACTTCAAATACAACAATTAACCCAACAAAGCAACTCTGATAGAGTAGTTCTTGTTTATATTTTTTATATAAACTATATCCAAAAAAGTAACTCTGATAGTTGAGAACAGAGTAATTCCTGTTTATACTTTTTATTTAAACCATTATTTTTTAATTAGCATATTTCGACTGACCCAGCAAAGTAATTCTGAGTGTGGAGCACTGAGCAGTTTTTTGTATATATACTATTTAAAAATACTTATTATACTTAATATATACTATACTAACCCAACAATGTGATTCTGAGCAATGAGCACTGAGCAACTTTTCGTATATTTTTAATTTAATTATTATTTTCTTTAATAATACACAACTACTGACCCAACAGAGTAATTCTGAGTGTGGAGCACTGAGCAGTTTTTTGTATATATACTATTTAAAAATACTTATTATACTTAATATATACTATACTAACCCAACAATGTGATTCTGAGCAATGAGCACTGAGCAACTTTTCGTATATTTTTAATTTAATTATTATTTTCTTTAATAATACACAACTACTGACCCAACAGAGTAATTCTGAGTGTGGAGCACTGCGCGATCCTGTGATGGGTCTGCAGCATTCCATCGGGAACCTCGATGTACCGAATACCGATGTGCCGGATGCTGAACACTGCCACCACTTCCAACAACTTGTCGTTGTAAGAAGGTGCTACGAACGTCTGTGTAAAATAATTCTGTAAAACACATAAAATTAATGTATTTTGTTTGTGCTGTTACGGCTACTACTTCCAACAACTTGTCATTGAACGATGGTGCTACAAATTTCTGTGAGTTATAACATTTCTATCATATATATATATATATATTAACATAATTTATCAGATTAAAACTAAATACTGCTACCACTTCTAACAACTTGTCATTGTGCTACGAACGTCTGGTGGTAATATTGATTGAAAAAACATTAATTATTTATTTATCCTATGCCGACCACACTGCTTTGCTAACGTTTTTTTAAATATTAATGTTTGATGTTTAGAAATTAGAAAAAAATTTCAGGTTTTTCCAGTTTTTTTTTCAAAATTTCTCATATTCCAGGTTTTTTTGCCTATATTGTCAAACTCCAGGTTTTTCCTGGTAATTTTTCCTGTTTTTTTTTTCAGGTAAGGCGGATACCCTGATACTATACATGAACTCGATATATTTAACAAGCAAACACCAACCTCGGAAGCTTGCTTGGTGCCCAAGAAATTCAAAATAACATAAGTTTGAAATAAATATAAATAAATTACTGAATACTTAAAATACATGTTTACTTTTAAAATTTCTATTTAATACGCACTTTCAAAACTTGCTTATCCTTTTTTCAACTGCGAAAAAAGGTAAAATAAACTAAAACAAAACAAACTCAAACCTCGGAAGCTTGCTTGGTGCCCCAGAAGTTCAAGCCGCCGCAGTAGCTGGGTATGTTGAGCACCACTATGCCCTGCAGTGGGGGCAGCGATATCACCTTGCCGTCGCACTCCAGCGACACCCGGTGGTGGAGGTTCTTGAAGGAGGGGAGCGCGAACTCACGCGACCCCAGCAGCCCGTACCACATGCGGTTCTTCAGTCGGCTGGAAAAAATTGTTTTTGTTTATTTTATAAACAAGAACTTCAATATCAACATAAATATTTGTTTTTTTTTTACAAGAAACTTTACATATTAGAAGTTTACCGCATCCGGTTTTTTAATTGGCTAGAAAAGTTTTTTGCAAACTTATAATTTTTCACAGCACCGGGGTGCGATACATAACGGTATACTATCAAAATCCACCCGCGTTCAAAATTCATCCTTTTTTTTTTCTATTTTCTTTAATTATTAATTAGTTTTATACTGTTTTGCAGTTTTAATTTTTTTTTTTCACTTCCACTGTTTTCCCTAAACCTTTACCGATAAGTGGTTCTCAAGTTTGACTTGGTGGATTTCAAACGCGGGTGGATTTTGAACGTGTCCCTATATAACAAACATAAAAGCATAAAAAACTTCACAACACCATAAGTTTTGATCCAGTGTTGAGATTGATTGTTATGTAAAACTGTTCGTGTTCAAACTCATTATTAGTCAGTATTGTTCATAACTTATAAAAAAAAGATTCTATTGTATATCACGCAGTATTTGTTTTAACAATGTCAACAAACTTACCCGAACTTCTTCGGTTGCAGTTCCCTCTTTTTGTGGAACTCCAAGCTCACTTTGGCGTCCAAGCCGATTCCAAAGTAATTGTTCATCACGCATTTCTCAGACGTCTGTAACCTGTCAAATTATTACGAGTAAATAAAATTATAATTGTATCTAATAAGAACTTGTGAACACTGTTTAAATATTACTTGTTAGGAAAATATTGATTACGAATCAGGCAGATGGTATAATGAAGTGAATAAAATGATTTAATTTTAAAAATTAAAATGTAAATAAATGGTCATAAAATTATTGCTTATATGAATAAACTATGTAGATTAACAAATAACAAACCAAACATATACACGAAAACATATTCAAGTATCAAACTAACAATTGTGTAAAACTTATAATACAAATAAGATATATATACATATTTAAATATCAAACTTACAATTGTGTGGGGCAATGGTGACACATCGGGGTCGCAGGGGCGCACACGGTCTGCGCGTTACTAATCAGCGCCCTCTCGAGAAACGATGCCCGCAAGTTGTGAGAGTATTTCGGATTTATTACTGTAAGAATATAAAAAAATTAAAATAATTATATTCGAATTAATAGCAAGAATTAGCAGTGTTTTGAGCACTTTGAGTTTGTTACGCTTTGAAATAGTGAAAGTACAAAGTAAAAATAAAACAGTTATAAAACTATCATGTAAAATTGAAAAAAAAAATGTATTATTATTAAATAAATTGTGACTTTTTTAAATTAAACAAATCTAATTCCAGACGTATTATCGAATAAAAAATTTAATTGATATGTATATTACGCATTACCAGTTTTAAATTTCGTGAAAACAAACTTTAGTCTAATATAAAAAGTATATTTTTGTTTACTTTATTTATAGTAATGAAAATAAATAATTCACTTTCGACTTAAAAACTTTATGGAAGTATCAAGTTAGTTAAATATAAATATTAAATCATTTTCCTATCTCATGATATTTATATGAAAGTATACTTATACTTCTTGGTAAGATAAAGTTTCTGTTTATTTAGTAAGTTAATTAAGTTATTTGATTAAAAACACAAAACTTTGTTTAAAAATATTTGAAACGGAAGCATTTATTTAGATCTAACTTTTAATATCTTAAAAAGACATGAAAATCTTCTTAAGTTAAGTATTTTATTTTATAAAAAAATGTTTTGTATAAAAAAAAAGTTTTACCTAAACATTGTTAACCATTTAAATGTACATAATAAACAAACTAACGCAAAGGTCTTTTATTTTTGTTGTTTGTATTGAGGAAGTTGTGAAACAGCGGATGACAAGGTAAATGTGACGTCATAGTACCCATGTTTTTAGGGAATTCACCGAATATTGCGTCATCTTTTAGTATGGATAAATATAATTTATAATAAGTACATAACTTTTTTTGTTTTATTTTTATACAACTAAAGATGCATCTAGGTTTTTAAAAGCTTCAAGCTTTTCAAAGCCAGTTTTTAAAATATGGTAAAAAAAATAAAACTTTAAATAGAATTACTGAGTACAATAATCAGCACACTTATAAACTTATATAAGTACCTTTAATAATTATTTATTTTTATATTTATTAATTGTAAAACAGCTAACCATTTTCGCTTGATTTCGATTCCTTTTTTCTGCTAACACTGCAAAAAATATTTAGTTGTTTTTTTATACTAATATTTTTCACAAGATTGTGGCACATATAACTATCCCAAATAACATTTTAGATTAACATTTATTACTACTTCAACAGTTCCAACGATCTAGAAATGTTTTTATTAAAAACAAGTGTATAACACTTATATTTTCTGCAGTAAACTATAAATAAAAGCAGAACAAATTATTGAAGCATTACTTCAAGATTTATACATATAAATAGCTTGGCAGCTTTACGGTATAATTGCAACTGTAAGGAAAGTATATATATCTTTATATAATTACCTAAAAGTATAAAAAAAACCTAAAAATAACAACTTGGGTACTTTTTATGTAACATTTCATTTAGAACTCAATAATAAAGAGAAGTGCAAACATTAAACATAAAAGATTAATCTTTTAATTTCTTAAAAACTTTCACATGTTTATTGAAGCATTGTGCAAAACTACAAAATAACTTAATGCTTGATAGGCTAAAACGATTAATTTACAATAATTTAAGGTAATTTGCAACAAATGGAAACAAGTTGAACAGTAATTGTATCCAAATTTAAAAAGACGAAATTTGAAAATATCTGTGCGTAGGTGACACTGGATTTTATAACATTCAATAATTTAGCTCACAATCTCTAAATGCTTATAAGAATTTAATACAAGTTTGCAAACAACTTAATACTCAGTGAGGTTTAACCACTAGAAATTATTACAAATAACGTTTTTTCAAGCAAATTAAGATATTTTGTTAGGCAAATTGTTAGTGCTTGCTGCAAAATATTTCATGAAAGTTGTAACAAATTACAACGTTTAAGTGGGAATTATCTCTACTAGTCGTGCGTAAACTTTTGAACACGTTTACACAAAATTTAAAACTTTAAATTGGTGTTTAATGTTGTTTTTAAAATTCAAAACACAAATATATCTTTTATAAAATATTTTGAAACAAATTATTAAGTTTATGAAACTTAATTTCTTACAAGTTTACAAAGTTAACAGTTATGATTAAAAGTTTAAATTTTTTGCTCTCAACTAAGGATAAAAACAATATCATAACACACTATAAAAAAACTATATTTTAAATTTCTAAACAGAGTTTCTTAAAGCTAAATAACTTCCATTAAACGAAAAACAAAAATAATACAAAATTTTGATCATAAGAATTCAGTTACATATTTTACTACTAAAGTTTTTCTTTTCATTATATAATAATAATTTAAATAAAATAACGTAAAGTTTTTTCTAATCTAACCTATTCCTACTTCCACCACTAGCATCGCTAAAATTATCCAGTGCATTGTCAATTTTAAACAAATATTATTTTCTTTTTCACTTACCTAGTACTTACATCTCCCCCACTCCTCAGATTATCGAGCGTCTCGTCGATCTTGTAAAGATTTCCACCGCTAGGTGACGACGTCGCGTCGCTCGATGACGTCATCATGTTCTGCTCGTCCAGTACTGTGGGGAGAAATGAGAATCAAGTCTGATTATCATAATAATTAAATAGTAGCTACAGTACAGGGCAAAAATAATTATAGAAAGTCATGTGGAAGTAATTGACCGTCTTTTTGTTTCTGATTTTGTAACGTTTGTTTGTTTTGTTAGCAAAACGTTAATTATTATATTACAGCTTGTGAATCTTCAAAATTAATTTATCATTTTGCTTAATTTAAATGCAAAACTAATAATATCATTATTTAGGATAATAAACGTAAACAGATTTCATTCTTCGCTTTAAACCACAAAACACCAAAAACAGAAGAGCTCGAACCTAAGCCATGTTTTAGGCTAAATTAATAAAACATTAATAAACAAACTTGATTCGGTGTGCTCCATTATTTTCTGCACAGCTTTTCTGATGCTGTTGGCTCTCAGCATCACTTGAGAACTTATCTTGAATCTTGGTGACTTCTGCGAAAAATATTGCACAATAGTTTGATATAAATATTGTATTTAAACTAAAAGTTAGAACAAATATATACGAAAATTTTTGGTGAGTTATCATTAGTGTAAAGTCGATGCTGCTTGCTCTCAGCCTTACTTGAGAAATTATTTTGAACTTTGGTGATTACTGCGAAACTTAGTGTAAAACATTATGTAAATAAGGAAAGTAGTCAGTAAATAAGGAAACAATTTCTATCTTCTATAAGATTAGCATTTAAGTCAACAAATGCGTTTTAGCATTTTGCAGCTGAACCAAGTATTTAGGAATTAAACAACTTATTTAGTAATTAAGTAAACTTCATCTTGTAAAGCTTGTACAATCTAAATTTACAATAAAGCACAGTACTTCAAATCAAATTTACAACAATATGGTGTCCCACTGACTTTACTAGCTAGTTTGGAGGGAGACCTGGTAGGAGATTTATTGAGTTTTTCTTCAGGGTTTTCCCCATTGTTTGACGGTTTGTCGCCAAGAAAATGGGACGCGGGCCGGAACTGTAAATAATAAAAGACATTACACTCTGATGTTTGATAAACTCCTGTATACATAGATATAAACTTATTTAACATTTATGAAGATTCTAAATTAATAAGAGAAATCTTGATCAGTTGTTTAAACTTGGTTTTTAACCTATGCTTAAATTTGAAACAAACTATATATACCTTAAAAATAATAAAAAAATTAGTAATAAATATTTATAGCTCAATTTTTACAATCAAGGTTCAACTATTTAAATTTTTTTAAGTTATTCATCATAAAAAACCTCATTGTTATCATTGTGTCCCAACTTAAAGATTTTGTATTTATCCTTATATGTTTACTCGTATTGTACTTTGACTGTCATAAAAACTTTTATAAATAGTTAAATTTTTTTATGTAATTGAAAATTTGGCAACCATTTTCGTTGTAAACTCAAAACAAAAACCTCATTGTTGTTTTTGCTTCCTTGTTCGATCTCCTTGTTCAAGGTGTCCATGAGTGACGTCACTTTCTGGTCGAGCACCCTGCACATCTGGTTGTCATGGCAACCGTTTTCATGGCCCCTTCTCTCCACCGTTGCCACCAAGTTCTTCATTGTTCGGCATAGTTCGCTGTATAACGAAAACAAAAGACAAATTTAAATTTTATTTTTAATAAAAATTATTAGTAATATAAAATCACATTTGAATTAAAAAATACATATAATTTTATCATATTTAAAAGAGTAAAGGAGTTAAAGCTGCACGATTAGTTTAACATGAAGCAAAAGTTATTTTTTATATTTTCCAACTTATTGTAAAAATGGTTTTACACCCAAATTTGTTCTAACTTACAAGTAACATATTCTGTTTAAATTCTAATTTTCAAAGCAAAAGTATCAAGAAAAACCAACGAAAAGTCCAAATTAAAAACTTTTATATGAACATTTTTGTTACACGGTTAAAAACTTAAGCAGCTATTTTAAGTGTTGAAATAATTTAAAAGTTTCAATCTATACGTTTTAATTTTGAGCAAAAAAACACTAGCGTTCACTTAATTTTTTTTAAATGCTGTAAACAAATCAAAGCTTATTTAAAATAAATTTTGAACTAATTTAAAACTCTATTATTAATGGGTATGCTAAGCACTTCCAATTCAAACTTCAGCAAAAAAAATACTAATCTAATATAAAAGGTGTCTCTTTGTTTCTTAATTTTAATAAAATTAAATGTACACATTTATATTTAGGCAAACAACTTGATTAGTGTAAAGACTAGCAACTACTTTGTTTTTCAAAACCTTTCCTGTATTGTATTGACGTATTAAAACTAAATCTTACAGAACAAATTCAGTTAATTCTTTATTGAAAAGGTTACAACGCACTTCCCGTACACATAATTTCACCAAAACAAGTTTTAATCCAATTTAAAAGCTTCCCGTTTTTATAGTTCCTCAATATCGACAAAACGAATACCAGACCTTTTACTTTTGAGCGTCACGAAAGTATTTAGTTAAACAAATGAATCAAATTATTTTTCTCAAGAGATTTCGTACGAAAGCTCACTCTTACTTTTAGACATGCAATGTTTGTTTAGTACTTTTTATTGTAACAGTTGTTCAAAAATAAAGAGTTTACTCCCCATTTCACAAAGTAAGTTAAAGGCTTCTGAGCTCAACGGAAAACACATTTATCATTTTTTACAAAACTAAACATGAAGCTACCTTATTATTATAAACATTTATTCAGGGTTGCCACAGACTGAGCTGAAAAAAAATCCTGACTTTTCCAGACTTTTCTAAACATTCTAAAGAACACAACATTAGCAAAACGCAGTTGTTAGATGATAAACTTTTTTATTAAGAGCATGTTTGTATCAAATTTCCTGACTTTCCTGACTTTTTTCAAAAAATTCCATTTTTCTCCGACTTTTGTATTTTACTTTTATTTTTCCTGACTTTGTGGCAACCCTGTTTATTCCATAGCTAGACTTCAAAAACACAGTTGTTTGAAATTTGAAACTAAAAATTTAAAGAAGTTTATTAAATATTTCATAAACAATGCTTCGCCTAATGTATGATGTATAAAAAAATTACAAATTGAATATATAGTTTAGACGTAAACTAGATCAATACATAGTATATAAAATTTATCTGTTGCAATTGTATTGTTAAAAACGTGGTATATTGAAGAACTTGCTGAGGTTTCTTATAAACTTATCTTAGTATTAATAAAAACAATATAGCAAGTTATAAAAAGATAAAATGATAGGAACGTTTTAAGCAAATGTTTTAATTTTTCACTTGCTTACAAAAGGAGATATAAAAAATAATTGCAGATTGAACAAAAACCAATTTAATTTTTTTTATTTTGTATGTATACAATAAACTAACGTTGCAGATTGAAGTACTTGCTGGGGCTGATTCGAATGTAGCATGTTGGATATTTGGTCAGAAACCGTCGATTCGCATATTTGCAGTTCCTCATTCATCTAAAACGAATAAATATATAATAAGTATTATTTACAATAACTAGCATGTTAGTTGTTTGATTACAAACTGTTGACTTACATATTTGTAATTCCTCATTCATTTAAATTAAATAAAAACAAAACAATGTTTGATATCTTATCAAAAACTGACGATCACATGTTTGTAATTTATCTGACACTCAAAAGCAATAGACATTTTTGAAAGTATTTTTTAATTTTTTTTAGTATGAAATTTATTACTGATCTTCACATGCTGCTATTATTACTTCATTAAAAAGGCATCATCAAAGAATGTCTAATTACAAAACGTTTATACTTTCATAAATTTAAAAACAAAAAAACATACGTCCTGCTTGCTTGCTATTTGATTAGTTTTCTTCTCTTCAGCGCCCTTTGGTGGCTCGTAGTTAACATCCCTCTCATAAGTCAGTACGCTCCATCTGTAAAAAAAGTTTGCATGTTTGTAATATTCATGAACAAACGTGTCCAATAAAAAATTTTATTTGTAAAACTTGAAACTGCCGGACCAGTCTGTTTGGCAAGCGCTGCCTTTTATTTTTTTGCTTAAAATTACTATCGACCCTCAATATATAATAAAACTTATTCAAAGTGTTTGTCGCAACACTAAAAAAACAGTGTCAGGTTTTAAAGGTAGTGGTTTCTAATTTGCTAAATTAGTGCCTTTCAACAACTGCTCATGCTACCCATAAAACACATCAACAAAAACAAACAAAACAACCAACCTGTCAAGCATCTTAACAGAAGCCCTCTCGCACCTCTGCACTATGACGTGAGCGGTGACGTCATCGTCGCACGTGTTTCCCCACCCCATCACCTGAGCGAGATCGTTGCCCGTTCCTAGGGGGAGGACGCAGACTCTCATCTGTAAACAGAATGAAGTTTGATAGTGCAGTATTTCAATTTTTGTTCAACCCTAATTTAAAGATCGATTGCGCTTAAGTTATTTAATTTAAAACAAGTTGGCTATAATAATAAAATAAAAAATGTCTCATAGGAAGTTTATTATATTCTGTTGCATTTAGTATCAAATTGTAATTGTTGTCTGTAAATAATAAAATATGAAATCTTATTCGCTGTTATGCTTTTCTAAAATCCTCAGTTTGATAAGTTCAATTTAAGTTGGATTATGTGTTACATTCGTAAAGGTCTCTAAGCTTATATAACAAAAAAAAGCACAACTCAAGTAGGTATAGTTTAGAAGTATTTTAAACCCAGTTTTAGGTTAGTTTGACTAAAAGTACATACACAGTAATTGTAATTTTAGTATAAAGTACTTTTTTACAAAAATATAAGTTATATAAAACTTTAAAAAGTCACTAAGGCATACTCCTTAACGTTAGCATATTATGACTTTTTTTGTAATTAAAAAATATCTAATACAGTTTTGTAAAAGTAGTTTTAGTGATACAAAAAAAATTCTAAAAATTTCTAATAGACCTTCGCCTGTACCCAATGGTGTAATATTTAAGCGTATTGTAATATAAAGCGAAAGGTTTTTTGAGGTTTTCAGTGATTTTTGTTTAAACTGTCAAATTCCAGGTTTTGTGGCAACCCTGACATGCGTAACGTGTAACCACTGGACAACTGTTTAATAATTTCTTTAGTTATTTAATCGGTCCCCCTATTGAGAACAAACATAAAATTTGAAAAAAAAAATTAAATTTTTCAATTTTTTTACTTTGAAGTCAACGCGACAAACTTTTAGAATATTTTTTGTATCACTAAAACTACTTTTACAAAACTGTCTTAGATTTGTTTTTAATTACAATAAAAAATCATAATAAGCTAATGTTAAGGAGCATACCTTAGTGACTTTTAAGAATTTTATATAACTTATATTTTTGTAAAGCAGTACTTTACACTAAAATTACAATTACTGTGTATGTACTTTTAGCATGGTTGCCACTCATCAAGCTGAGAAAAATTTCCTGACTTTTCCTGACATTTTCCTGACTTTTTACCAAAATTTTCCTGACTTTTCTAAATCAAACTCTTAAATTAAACTTATTCTAAAATACATAATCTAACACTTGAAACTATATAAAGCTGTTCAATATGTTAATAGAAAATTTTTGCAGTTTTATAACGGATATTTTACTAATTTATACCAGATGAAGGCATTGGAAATAAAATTTTTTAAATTTGTAAATTTATAGGAAAATTTTGGATTTTTTTTGACTTTAAAGGACTTTTAATTAATTTTTACCATTTGAAGGCTTTGGAAAACAAGGAATTTTGTAAACTTAAACTGACAAAATCTGTCTTTTTTTTTTAATTTTATCAAATTTCCTGACTTTTCCTGACTTTTTTTCAAAACCCCCCATTTTTTCCTGACTTTTCCTGACTTTTGTCATTTAAAAAAAATTTTCCTGACTTTTCCTGACCGAGTGGCAACCCTGTTTTAGTCAAACTAACCTAAAACTGGGTTTAAAATACTTCTAAACTATACCTACTTAAGTTGTACTTTTTTTTGTTATGTAAGGTTAGAGACCTTTACGAATGTAACACATAATCCAACTTAAATTGAATTTATCAAATTGAGGATTTTAAAAATGCATAACAGCGAATAAAATTTCATGTTCCATTATTTAATTATAACAAACAATGAGTTTTAAGATGAAAAAAGTAGTTTGATACCAAATGATTTTATCAAATTAATCATTTTGACAGCGTACAACAACAAATAAAAATTAAACAACCAGTTATTAGATCACAATGAACTATATTTTCCCTTCCTGTTATCATGTACAACTTAAAGTAAATAACAAAATCCAATTACAATTTGATACTAAATGCAACAGAATATAATAAGCTTCCCATGAGACATTTTTTATTTTGTTTTAAAGCTAAATTGTTTGGAAATTTAATAACTTGAAGACAATCGATCTTTAAATTAGGGCTGAATAAAAACTAGAATAAAGTAACTACTTACAGAAAATTACACTTGAATTAATAATGTGACTTTTTCTAGTAGGCGTTTACTTAAAAACTTAATAATAATGTTAAAACATCATCCAAATACAAAATATCAATTTTATCAAAAGACAAAAGACCATACAAATTAGGCATACTAACCAAACACAAAACATATATGCTAGTTTAAATAATTCATTATAAATGTTAGTTTTTCAAAACTTATGAGACCGCAACTATAAATTTCATTCAAAAAACTTGACACATATATTAATCGACGTACAATACAATCAGAATTTTTTTAAGTTTTTTAATTATATAGATATACTTGTCTTAACTAAAAATTATTACTGAATTTGCTGGAATGTAAAGAGCTTATTTAAATAATAATACAACTTAAATTTAAGTATTTTATTCAATACCAGGTTTTGATAGCAAAAAAATACGACCTTGTAAATTTTAAAAATTAAATTTTTATTATTATTTAACAATTTTATTTATTTATATAAAAATTACAATTTTGTAATAGTAATAAAATAGTAACTTAATTATACTTTACAAGGTCGTAAAGTTTTTTTGCCACTTAATCCTGAATCCTGAATGAAACACTTAATTTGAACTTGTATTATCATTTTATTAAACAGGTACAAAACTTTCATAAAACTACTTGAAAGTATAATGAATTTAATTACATACAGTTACTATATTATCATTATATATTTTTTAGTTGTATACAAAACTTTCAAACCCGACTGCTGAGCCCGCATTTATCAACTTCGTTCAAAACCCAGCCTACAGAACCGTCTCCCGAACAAATTAGTACACGGATTGTTTCGAACTTTTGAAACATCTTCAACCTGTAGATATATTTAAATTTAATCAACATAAATAAACTACTATATGTACTATACTCTGAAACATACATGAAATTACTCTGTAAAACATATGACTAACTAATACAATTTGTACTGCATATAAGCATACAAAATTATTTGTTGAAAAGTTATTATTCAGTGTTAAGTTAAATTTTAGTTTCGTTTGTTGTAGCATGTTAAAATAAAAATGTATACTAGGTTTCTAATAAACAGTTTCAAGTTTAAAAACAACTTAAATTTTTTGCTTTAAAACCTTTTTTTTTTGTTTTTACTGATAAAAAAACGATAATTAAATAACTACAAACGGTCACTATAAATGTTTTTTAACTTATGTTAAACTTATGTTTTTTATACTTAACAAAAACTTATGTGTTTTATAACGACAGCTTTTTAAACTTTATAGGAAACTTTGTACAAAAAATGAACAGAATTGTAACCAATACTTAGCAACATTTAGGAAACAATTGGCTATATATAGTGGCAATAAAAATTTTTACGTCATACTTTGTCAATTATTTGCTTTTTAATTCGCTAAGCTTTAAAAAAAAAAATTAGCTTATTTTTTTTTTTTTTTTTTTTTGTAAAAGATTGAAAAAAGTTATTTATAAAAGTAAGGAATCATTCAAAGTTTATAATGTTAATTTCCACAATTCTATGAATTACTTGTTCAAATAAATGTAATATGTAAAATAAAACAATAAATAAAACTAAAGATGTTTTTTAAATAGTTACGATGCTTGAAAAAAAGAATTAATCAAAATTTTCTTTTTGTGACAAATCAAAAAATTACTCATTCTTTAAATAGTTTTTTAATTATAAATTTTTCATTACTCATAAAGTACAATTTTAAATCTAAAGCTGGAACCTTTTTTTTTTTATTTTTCAAGCTTAACAAAGCAAAAACGTAGTTAATTTAAACTAAAACTGTTTAAAACAAAGTTGAAGTTCAACGCTGCAAATATTTAATTGCAGCAAAACCTTTACAAAGTTGATTTAATTGATCTTAATTAAGTTGAGCTCCAAGTTAAACTGATGATTCATCGGGACAATTAGAAGATTTTTTGTGAGTTCGTATAAATTAATTTGAATCGAGTTTATTAAATTTAAGGCGTAAGAAATATAGAGGAACAGTTTTTTAAGTTGTTTTAAACTTTTCTTCACGAAAAATTAACGAACTGAATATTTGTTAACTCGTAATAAAACAGTCAGTATCTCAGTTATGATTTTTAGTTATTTTTTTATTTAATCAAAAGTTGTAATTAATGTTAGCAATATAAACAGTATAGAAAATTTTTTTCACACAACGTAAAAAAAAGTAACTTTGATAAAACGGTTAGCATTGAGTACTTCTTCAATTTATTAAAATTTCTAAACTGTGGTAAAACAATTTTTAATAAATTATAAAACCTGAGCACGGCATGTTTTTTAAATAAGTTGAACCGTACAGAAAATGTTTTAAAATTTTTGCACTATTTTTGTTAAAATATTTATTTGCCGCATATAAAAGTCTGACAAAATACGATTAATTTAAAAGTTAAAAATTCAAACTCAGGTTTAGGTCCGTAGCAGTCCAGGTCTAACACTTGAGCCGGGTTCAAATACATTAACAGATTAATAAAAAGTTTATATACCAAATAACAAAACTCTTTAGCAACTAATATTAATCATCCTTATAAAAAACAATTTAAAAAACCCAAAACAATCCAGATTTGGGTCCGGAGGTCAAACACTTTTGCAAATTCAAAATTCGAATCAGTTAAGATTTTTTTTACATATCTAACAACCAAAATTTTTAGTTAAACTACAATAAACTAAAGTCATGAGCTTAAATAAAAACCGCCAAAAAAATTCAAACCGACCCAGACTTTGGTCCGTTACAGACTAGGTTGAACACTTGCGCGGGGTTTAAACTTATATACCAAAATATAAGACTCTTTGTAACCAATGTTAATCAATCTTAAAAATTTCAGATAAAAAATCAAAACAACCCGGATTGCGCCGGGTCAAAATAAGTTTTAAAAAAACTATTTATTTTAACACTTTAAGTACTTGGTAATTATTATGATCATGAGTTATAGTTAGAATTTTTTTTCAATTCAAACCGACCCAGATTTGGGTCGGTAGCGTGCGAGGTCAAACTCTTGTGCGAATACAAAATTCTAATCAATTAAGATGTTTTAATTATATATCTAACAACCAAACTTTTTAGTTAAACTATCATAAAGTAAAGTCATGAGCTTAAGTAAAACCCGCCAAAAAATTCAAACCGACCCAGATTTGGGTCCGTAGCATGCTAGGTCGAACACTTGCGCGGGGTTCATGTACTGCCGGAACCTCCTCAGAAACTTCACTCCCTGATTGTCTCCACTCCTGCTGTTCACGAACACCAGCAGTGGCGATGTGCAGTTTGATGAGGGTGAAGCGACCCAAAATCCTGTGAGAAATTAAATTATTTATCTATTTACTTTTGTTTACAAAAACCTAGTAAGGGTGAAGTACAGTTAGAAGACGGTGATGCGACTGTGACAAATGATATAATATTATTTTTTTCAACAATTTTTTTGTTTAAAAACACTGGTAAGGGGAATATACAATTTGGTGATGGTGAAACTACTCGAAAACCAGAAAAATCGTACAAGTTAAAAGTGACAACCGAAATTCCGTTAGCCCAGATTTTTGTTATAAAATTGAATTATTTCTCATTATCGAACTATTTATATGTTTTACAAACACTTATAGGTGAAGTACAGTTTGATGAGGGGGAAACAACCCAAAAACTTGTGAGAAATGTAATGTAAATTAATTTCAAAAGTAAGTAAAAAAAATAAAAATATTTTTTTGAAATGAAGAAAAGCAAAGAAAGTGTATTACTTTATCATATTGCTCAAACTTTCCTTTTAATAGAAAATATGAGTTGAAAAATTTTTAACTAGAAATTGTACTGTTGTATAAATATATACATTGTTTAATGAAATTACAATAAAATATTTTACGCAAAAAAACATGAAGAAAATGAGTAGAAATGATTTAATTTCTTCATGAACTAAATTCCTTTTCACATGACACAAATATTACTTATTTAATGTTCGTTTCCTAGAAGTCATATTTTTACAGCTTTTTCATTATGCGCTAAAAATACTAATTTATAACCCACATCATAAGACAAAAACAAACTGATCATATGATTCCGCTTAAATGTTTTATTTGAATTTTTCACTTTGATATTTTATTTTTAGAACCTGCAATAGATATTTAAACGGAGAGAAAGTTTATACACACAACTTTATCTTTAAACAAACTTCAAATTTAAAGCTTTATGAATACAAAAAATACAATAAGAGTTTAGAAAACGCATTTGGAACACTTTTTTTAATAAGTGAATTTAAATTTCCATTGAAGTTGGCTTAAAACGGAGTATAAAAGCAACAATGAAGTTTCTTTTGTAAATCTATTTTTGGTATCGCTCGTGAAAATTAAATGTATATTTAGCATAAGTTCCGTATACGTGAAAGAACAGAACCTTTTTTTTAAATTTCGTTGACAAACTTTTGAAGTAAACTTTTACAAAAACAACACAAAAATGTTCAAAAAATGAACTGGAAGTAAATTACAAGTGTATTTGAAAGAGAAGATTATCTTTTTACAAAAACTCTACACTAATCCTGTACTATACTTGAACTTGAAGCACTTACAAAGTGTGAAAACAACATACTTAATAATTTGTGGTTTGGATTGTAATGAAAGTTAAGACGCTTGATGTTTAGTACTTAAGTTGTAATGTGTTTAAGTTTGGATTTGTCAAAAACTTCTTTTCAAAACTTTATTTTTGGCCCGAGATAGGCTGCATTAAATAAACTTTACACTAAATACAATGGTAACAGCTTTTGTAAGTTTATAACTTATTAGCTGAAAACACTTTCGATAAGGTGTTTTGCGTTTAACACAATTTATTAGTTTTTTTTCATAAAGTAAGACTAGTTGACAGCAACAATAGAACTTTACAAAAACCACAATAAATTCGTTAGTGGGTTAACTGACGATCTTCAAAAACATTGGGACATTTTTTATTTTCAACATTATTTATTTTCATTTTATCATAACTTTAAGCTAAACTGACTCTATTAAATAAACTTCACACGAATTACAATAACAACAGCTTTTGTGAGTTATTAACTCATAAACTTAAAAACACTTTGTACTTAGCAGATTTTTTTTTTAATTTTATCTTTTAACTACAGACTAACTTGGCAATATTTAGAATAACTTACAAATACTATAATAGCATATGCAAGTTATGGTAAGTGCATTTTTGATATTACATTGTTTTCGGCATAATCCTTTTTAGTTTGTAATAACTGTATGCTAAGTTGACTATAACAAACTTTACAAGTACTAATTACTAGAACATATTTAAGTTTTTTTGTAAAAGTGGCAAAAAATTTTGAAAATTTTTGTATTTAGCAGTTTTTTTAATTTTTTACAACCACAAGTCTTTACAACAGTGAAAGTTATACCTAGAGAAACTTTAAAATTTATTATGAAGCTTATTACACTTACCATCAAATAGATTTTTGACGTAAACTAATTAACGGGACACAACTTTAAAACAAAAAATATATATTATATGTTTTGGTTTTAAGAAAACAAATAGATAGATCTCAACTACAAAATATATATAACAGTCGTTAGAGTTTTGCTTTATTTCATGTACATTTTGACTTATGTTTTAAGATATAATTACATTAAAAAAACTGAAGATCTCTTCTGTTTAAAAGAACAGTGAAACAATTTTATTCAAAAAATTTAGTGTTTTACAAATATATATACGCATTTAGTTTTAGCCCTCAACTTAATCTTAAATTATTTTCGTTGGTTCACTTTAAAATTAAACTGATTTTAAACATGATGAAAAAAACAATAAAACACTTGCATTGTGAAAATACAAAGCACAAATTAAAAGAATACCAAAACTGCATATAACTCTTAAAAAAACAGTGCGCAATACAACTGTAATAAAAGCCATTACTTCCTACATATTAATAATTAAAACGGTGTATTATGAAGAAGGTTTTACTTTCGCGTAATTATCATAATTTTACATTAAAACATAGTTTTAACGTCGCGAAACATAGTTTTAAATTTAATTCCATAATGGACAAAAGTAATGTGCTATGACGCGCTTACTCAGTTTTTTCGATGTACATTATTCACTTAATTCGATTAAACAACGTCTTTAACTACTAAAACATATTTGAAATAAATTAAATTATTGTAAAAAAGTATCAATAATACTAAATTATTGAAACTGTTTTGAAAATTTTCATATTCACATAAATATTATATATTAATTGTCATTTTTAGTATTATTAATTTATTACAGATTTACAGTTTGAAAATCCGCTTTGCGTTGTAATTTTGTTTATAAAATAATAAAATTTCAATTTTAAATAATGTCTTTTCCTTGAACTAAATTCACATGTAAACTACGTTGGTAATATAACCATAGTTTTTTTAACTTAACATAGTTTTTAAAGTGATATAACACAATTTCATAAGACAGTTCCTTTTAATAAAGTGATAAAATGGTTTGATTTCATAGCTTTCACGACGATTTGTTATATTTTCGTGAATTTTTTTTCTTAGATTTCTAGTGGTCAAGTCTATAATATAATTTTTTTTTAATTCGAAAAAAATGTTTAACTTTTTAATAGGTTAGAACAAATTCGGTTAGATAAAGTTACTTATACTATTTTAAAATTTACATATAGTTTAAACTAGGTTTCTAAGTAAACATCTCTTTGGCGTAAATTTTATATTAAGTTACGAATATATTTAAACTTATATCAAAAACTTTGTTTAGCGCTATTCTTTAAACCAATAAAGCCTTTTATGCAAAAATAAAAAAATAAACTTAACAATAATACGCAACAAAGTTAATTTTTTATAATAAACATTTAAAAATATATAGAACTTAAAGTTCATCAGTGTACATCAGATTTTAAAATTGTTCAAAATAAAACTCAGTTCATTAGTAGATTAAAATAAAGATAATCACGTTATTAGAAACATAAAAACTTATAATTAACTTTTAAGTTTAGGCAGTTTTAACTTTAGTCGTACAAAAAAAAATCCGTAAAACTTAATTTCAATCAGTTTGTTTCAGAGTTTAAAATTGAATAATACAAATCTAATTGATTACTAAAAATAAAATAGCCCGGCTTGCAAACAAAACCAAAATTCTTAAATCAATTTTTCGGTTCGGACTTTAATAAAAATCTAGTTTAAAGTTCGAATAAATTAAAACAATCGTAAGATAACAGCTGAGAAAGACATTTTTTTTTTGTTTTTAGACAGCTTTATAGGAAACTAATTGGGAAAAAAATAGTTACATTACGAAAAACATTTAGAAAATTCAAATCAATTCAACAAGTCTTTATTTCGAAATCTCGTAAAAGCTATTAATAAAGAAAACACAAAGCATATTACCGAGAATAAAAAATTTAATTAATTCTATTTTTTATTTATTTTCATTTTACTTAATTCTAGCCTCAGACCGTTGACATTTAAACCAAATATTAAAGAAAACGAAATACAATACGCATACCAAACAAAAACATCCTGCTACGTTATTAAATTTATTTTCAATTCGTCACTTTGGGAAGCTTCGAGATAAAAAGTATGAATTTCAATCACTATTCTTGGAAGCGATTTTATAGGTTATAAAGTTTTCGATCAAATTTACAAAGTATTGTTCACCAAAATTGCGAAGAAACTAAGTTTAGTTTTCAAGAATTAGAAAAGTGCACGTAACTTTATTTTTATGCTTTACTCAAGCAGTTGGTAAAACGATTTAATTCAATTTTGTGTCCGAAAACAAAAATTCCAACTTTAAATACATTTTGTACGACTATTTTAGATCTTTTATAGCAACTTACTGGAAAAACTGAACTTTTACTGTTACGTTACATAAAAATACTCTTATCTCGTTTTCAGGTTAAAAAAAATAAAGTAAAAATAAACATCGTTCTTTTTAAGTTTTTAATTAAAAAACACTTTACATAAGTCATTGTGTAAGTTTTTAAATTTTTAAACTAGAGCTTTACACACTTAAATAAAACACCGGAAACCGTTTTATAAGCTCTATACTCTTTTGACTTATGTATATTTAAAAAATTGTTTTTCGTTTTATGGGTACGAAAAAGTAAATGGTGATACAATTTTCAAAGCCTTTACTTTGTTTTACTTTTTCATTTACAATTATCAATAACTTTTTTAATACGTTGTATTTTTTAAATTAGTAAAACAAAAAATTGTAGAGTCTATTAACAATTACTTATTATTACTATTAAATTAGTCTTTCTTTAAAATATTTAACTATAAATTAAAAAATATATGTGTAATTAATAAAAAACACTATGTGCTTTTTAATGTATGTTCTTTTAAATTATCAAAAACAAGTAACAATGTTATCTTAAATAAAAAAAAAGAAAAATGAAGTTGTTGTAAAGACTTGAATCACAGTGTACTAAAAGAAAATTTAATTAAATAATCAGCTCAGTTTCAGTCAAGTTGCAAATAATCAATTGTTGTTGAGAACACTTGTAATAAATACGATTAAAAATACTCGTGGGAAAGTTTTTGTTTCGAACAGGAGTGCATTAAGTTTCGGTGAAAATTGTGCGAACACTTGATAAATTATATTTTTCCACGCGTATATTACTCTTTTCGTGTAGCTTAAAAAGCTATTTCAACATGAAATCAAACTAAGTAACGGCATATATAATATTCTAAAAGTAAGCTGTTTAGTGTGATAGCGCATGTGTGAATAAATAAAATTCTTTCCAGTTCTACTATGTACTTTGTCAAAACAGGACTTTATAAAATTTCCAAACAAAAGTTTGTTGTTTAAATCACCGTTTGGTTTAAATATGATTTTAGTGCATAAATGCAAGCTGTAAAAGTAAATGTATAGAAAAGGTAAAGTACTTCTGAAAACATTATGAAGACTGTTGAAATTATGCGCATAAAAATAATGGTCACAACTCCATTCCCCTCTAGAACAGGAACGAATAGAAGTGGAAGGAGTCTGTCCCATTTTTCTTTAAGATAATTACAATTATCCGAAAATACTTGCCATAAAAACAAATCACTTGAATCGTAGGAATGCATTAAAGTCGGAAACAACACTGAATGTCTACAACTAACCCCATAGTATTATGAGGTAATTACAGTTAGACACATATACTGTACATTTATTATCAATTGTAAGACACATACAGCTACCCGTTTTACTATGAGATAATTAATTAAAACTGAATGCCTACAACTTCTAATAGTATTATGACTTTATATAATAATGTTATTAATCTGTTATTACGTCATACTCACCGTTGGAATCATATGAGTGTATCGAAGTTGGCGGCAACACTGAATGTCTGCAACTGCCGAGTGTGCACCTCTGTGGCATGTGCTGTTTGCATTTGTCGTGCACCTGTAAAAAAAATGTACCGTGTACCTGTGATAAAAATGTAATAAAAATAATAACAACTGTATAAATGATGGAAACATTAATTTAATGATAATTAAATTGTATATGCGTATAAATGTTATTTAGTCGTAGTTTATTTGCTTAACGATGAAATGATAATTGTAGTGGAAATTTCAAGTTGGCTTGTAATTCGTTGGCAAAATCGTCAAGCTTGTAATTCTAAGTGATTAATTTAATTAATTTGGTATAAGTGACAGTTTTGAATAGTTGGTAACAACCATCGAATAATTGTACTTTAAACTTTTAAAGTTGACAATTTTGTCGAAGTTTAAGTGTAGTTAGACATGACCATTAGTTTATTTACAATTCAATTATAATGACATTTTTTGCATATGATTAATTAAACCCCCTATAATTTTGTAATTGTTCTTAGAAAATAAGTTTTTTTAAATTAAGTTAATCTTTTGATCTATTAGAAAAGCACGATTTTCGACTAAAATAGTTTGGACTTTACCTTTTAATGACGATCTTGTTTAAATATAACTCAATTCAAAACGACATGAGAAATTATACTGGTCGTAACGATTAATTATCGAATTGCAACAAATTTGTCAATTAAGCATTAATTGGCTGGAGGTCAGTAGGCATTAACACACTTTGTATTTTTTATTTTTCTTTATAAGTTTGTACAAACAGTTATTTGTATAATTTTAGTAAATACTTACAACCTTTGCTTAAAACTGAATATTTTGAACAAAATTATAAAGTTTTACGCACAAAAACACGCTATATAAATATGCAACAAAATGTTTTTATTGTTTTTTGTTAATTTATCGTTAATTGAATATTAATTTTCAAAGATTATTAGGATTTTGTGTATAAAAAACACTATCTCAAAGTATTCAGCGTCTTTAAGCTGTTGTTATTTATAAAAATAAAACACCTTTTTTTAGAACTTTTTTGTAAGTATTTTTCTTTTTTACTCAAAGTTATGTTTTTTTGAATCATGTTAAAATTTTTTACGCATAACAAAGCTAAATAACTAAAACAAGTTTGTTGATTTTTTTACATTTAAATACATGCGTTTTTAGTTTTGAACTAAAATAAAAGTTTTTTAAACAGTTTTTGCCTACTTGTAATTCTTTTTTGAATATATATCAAAAAAAAACGTAACTTCAAGCGTTTAAAATGTAAAAAGCTTTTACTATCTTTAAAATGCGTCAAACGTTACTCCCAGTATTTTTTAGAACTTGTATGGCTAAACTAAAATTGATTTCATCAAAAAAAAAAAAGTTTTCGATAAACAACACCATATTTAAACAATTTATCTCAATTGCAATGACAAATGAAAATCAATTGGCTTGCGTCAGTAAAATTCTAAAATTAAGAAGATTCGAAATATTTATCAAACTTTAAAAAAAATTGTCCAAGTTAGCAGTTTTTGTTTTAACTGAAGAGTAAAACTGTAACCAAGATGATTTATTTGATTTTTACTTAAGTACTAAATATACTGACTTTTCTTTTTTTTGTTAAGAGTCAATTAGTGTTTTTTTTTATCATCTGACTTATTATTGTTCCTCTTTTAAACTTTTTTTTGCATATTTATAGCTTAAATTCTAATTGATTAATTGGATTGTTTTTTGGAACGACTATTACTGAACATTTGGTCATAAAAAAACTTCTCGTATCTAAACATAAGTTTTCAAAGCATACTATCACTTTATAGCTCACTTTAAAAGTATTCACACAAGTTGATTTAATAATATTTTTAAATCCAAAGAAAAGCTGTTTTTGATTTAAGGTTCCAAAAATTTCTTTTATTGCTTTTTATAAATAAACGTTTCTTTTGGGCAACACTTAAAGTGTATATCATCTTTACTTTCTAACTAATAAATAACTAAAGAATTTTAAACTATGGGTGTTTAAAATGTGATATTAACAGCTGGTTAGAAATAAAAACAGAACGCTTTTACTTCCAACATTTAGTTGCGTATTCATCAAACTAACAACAGCTCTACACCAAAAACATTTCTTATCTTGTAACTTTTACCCATTTCCACAACTATTACTTTAAAAATTTACTAATTATTAGTTATGTAAAATTCTAACTAACTTTACACAATAAACATTTCCACTTTTCTTATTTTAATCAAAATATTTCTAGTCCTGTAACTTTAATTCTACAATTTTATTTTAATTAAACTACTTATTCAATATTAACTTTCAAAATAACTACTAATTTAAACCATAAACACAACCACAGTTTTTATTTTAATTGAACTAATTATCCAACTTATAATTTCAAACTAACTACTGCTTTGCACCACAGGCACTTCCAATCTTGCAGTCTCAGCACACTGCCACAGTTCTTGTCGCAAACGCAACATTTCGCGTTAACCGGCAAGTTGCCTTCCAACCACTGGTGCACTATGTATATCTGTGGGTGAATTATTTTAAATTAGTTTGCTACTCAGAATACTACGTAGATCTGCTTGTAAAATTATCTAAAGTAAAAAATCGCCAAAATGAAAACTATCAAATCTGCTTCACACAATGTTTGTGACGTAACTATAGTGACGTAATAAGGGTGCGGAGCAACATAGACTAACTTACGAGTAAAATTATTAAATGAGAACTAATAGAGATATTAAATGAGAACTAATAGTGAGTCTATATGGTATTTCACTATACTCTCTTTCAATTAACTGTCCTTCGTTAAGCATGAAGGATAACTTGGTTTTAAATGTTGTACAAATCGCAGCCTCAAGTTATTTTATAGTAACAGAATATCTTGGTATAATTTATAGTTATAATAAATGTTTCTTCAAACTTTTTGATTTCATAAAAATGTATTTACTAGTTTTATTTCCAACTGCTTATGGACTGTGTATGTGTTTTTTTGGGATCAAAAGTAAATAATTGTGTTTAAGTTCTAAAAAAACGCTAATGTGATGTAATAATTTTATCCATGAATCTATTCACATCACTGGTTCATATTTCTGACCTGTATGCTAAAAAAAATCAATAGTGTTTTGGCGAGTTTTTAATAACTTCAGATTTAATCATCTTGGCATAATGCCCCACGTGTATTAAGCAGGAAATGGGAAAATCGATGAAAATATTTACAAGTTTTTTTTTCATACTTATATAACAATGTCAACATTTTCAACTGTAATTACGATAAAATTTCAATTTGAAAAATTTGACAAATGTTCATACTGATTGTCAAAAACTTATTTTTTTACCATTGATTTGTAAAACCTTGTAAACAAATCGATGGTTTTATTCACACGTACACATTTACATTAAATTATTCACAAAAGACTACAGTTAATCAATGGTAAACTATTTAAAGTTTTATAGATTTTTCTTGAAAATAAAATTTTGCCCTTTAACAAAATCACATGTTTTTGTGCTTCGCATTCTGTGAACAGAAAGTTTACTGATTTTAATCCATTTTAATTCAATTAGCCAAAAGCCAACAGAGTTTGTCAATGGGATTTCCTAGGGCTTAATCCGAAGTGGAAAAGGAAATGTAAAGTTAAAGATTTGAAACTTATTTTGAAGAAATATAGAGAAAATAAATTCTAGCTGAAGTTATTTTAAGCTTAATCTATGGACCACAGATTTTATACTAATAGTTTTAAAAGTACGTAAACATCCTAACTAAAACTAATTTAAAAAATATTTTCTAATTAATTAAAAGAGAATTAAAACTATGTACACGCTATATATATTCAGATTGAATCTTATTCTTAACCTAGCTTTGAATAATTTGCCTAAATTGAAACAATTTTTACTTCTTTGTTTCATTGTTGCACAATGCTTTTACAATCTTTATTGATAATAAATTGAATCGTGAATTTAAAACTGGTATAGGTTTTTTTTCAACCTATTATCAAATGTTATGCAACTGCAAAAACATGTGAAATACTGTTGTTATGTAAAATAACAAAATAAATAAACAAACTGACAAATGAATATGATTTAAATAATAAATATACACATATGGGAAAGCGTTTTAAAGACGATAAATTAGATTTATTAGGGTTAAAACACGCTATTATCGTCGAAAATATATGAATTTTAAATATGATTTTTTTATTAAATTGTTATAAAATGTTGCATAAGAAAAAAATATGTTGTCACTAATAACAGCTTGGTAATGAGCAGTAAAATTGATTTAAATTTTATTGCGTATTTTGTTTAGGGTGGTTTATTTTTTTATACATTCAGATATATACAAAAAAAAATCATGTATATAAAAAATATATTTACAGATATATCAAAAAATATGTTTTTTTTTCATGTAACATATAGTTTTCTCAACATATAACTTAATTCACATGTATTTATGTTATTTTTCATTTTTTCCTTTATCATTTTATAACAGACTTGCAATTTAAAAAACTGCTTTGCGATGAAACAGTGTAATTTTGTTTCTTGAAATAATAAAACTAAAAAAATTAAAAATTAATTTAACATCATATCATGTTTTAGCACTAAAATTCAACAACTCATTATGCTAACAACTAAAAGTTTTACAATTTTTTTATTTTTTAAATTTTTTTTTGAGTTTAGTTATATAAGATTTTTTATAAGTATATTTGATTAAATTAATTTTCGTAGAAAAAATGACAAAACATTTATTACTTTACAGTTGAAAAATGTATTTTTACATTAACTTATAAAAACAACTCAGTATTATAATAAGTTATAAGCAATAAAATTCAAGAAATTTTATTTACCAATATCTTAAGGGAACTTTTATTACATTACTTATACAGACTAGAACATTTCTATGGTAAACTTAATTATGTAAGGGCTTTTGTTTATAAAATAATGTTATAAAAATTATTTTCACATAAACATTAGACTGCATGTCAATTTAAAATTAAAGGCATAAGTTGTTTTGCAATTTAAACAGCGCAGTAATGTATTAAGTTGTGAGCACTAAAGTTTCACAACTCGTTTTCGCTAATGGATTAAAAGCGTTTATTATGAAATTATTTTTACATGCTAGACCTCACGATGAACTCTGTTTTGTGGGATTTTTTAATACAAAGTGGTTTTTCAGGGTTGCCAATTATTTTGATAAAACTACTTTAAATGTGCTTTTTAGTTTAAATTTTTTTTTTTGATAGCAACAAAAATTTAATTTATATGGTAGGTTTTTGTTTCTGATTAAAATATTACTACTTAACGCGTAAAATTGTTTAAAACTCCGCATTTTCTTAATTCCCAAATTACAGATTTTTCCAGGTTTGATTTAGCCTAAACTGTCAAAATCCAGGTTTTTCCAGGATTTCAGGTTTTTTAGCAACCCTGCTTTATATTAATGAATAATACCTTAACAAACATTTTGTTAATAGAACGTTTTTAAGGTAACAGTTATTAAATTATTTATATTTTACAGAACAGGCTATACAAAAAATAACTTGATTACTTAAAGATCACTTGTACACAGAAGTAAAATTTAAAAATTACTACTGGTTTGAAGTATAATTCAGGTGTTTATTTGCTTTAATAGCGTTATTTAAAATTAGTGTACTGTTTTTTCTACTTTTCATTACGTATTTTATTTTGAGTAAATTCTAAAAAAACACTTTATTTTACATCTATGGAAGATATAGAAAATTAATACTTTAAAGTGGTTATACCAGATGACTTAATAAATCAAAGTGTTCTAAACTAAATAAGTGTAATTTAAAAAAAATAAAGTAATACAGGGTTGCCACTTGTTTTTCAAAAATTTTTCAAAGTTTTCCAAATTTCTTCCAGGTTTTTAAAAGTTCACATTTTTTGGTCTATTTTTAGATTAAAGTTAAGTTTAAGGTAAGATACTGTGTTAAATAGTATAAAAACATTGAAAAGATACTGTAAAGCTACTTTAAATATGTTAAAAAAAACATTTGATGATGACAAAAGTTTTTTATTTATATGATAGATTTTTTGAGTCAAATCGAAATTTTACTACTAAGCATGTGAAAATTGTAAAAATTCCAAGTTTTTTCAAAACTTCCCAAATTCCAGGTTTTTCCAGGTTTTTTTTTTGCCTAAATTGTCAAATTCCAGGTTTTTCTAGGTTTTTCCAGGATTTTAGGTAAAGTGGCAACCTTGGTAATAACAAACACTTGTAATCACCTATTACTTTTTAAAGACTTAATTGTAAAAGTTGACCTAATTAAAAAAAAAAATTATGTTTATAGAAATTATAGAAGTCTTTAAAGTTATTACGTCATATTTACTAAAAATAAAAATCTTGCATCAAAAACAAACTTCCTTAACAGATTTGTTTTGAGTTTTTTCTCAAAATAACAGGGCTCAAAACACAAAACTACGTTAAAGTATTCATAAAACACGCAATTTACAAAAAAATACCAATTTTTTTATTTCCAATACAACTTTGTTACCACTTTGTAATATTTTTAATAAAAACAAAAAAAATGCTGGAAAAAAAAAGCAAAAAAATACAAACAACACCGATGTTTTAAGAAAAATTTTAAATCGAGTTTATTTAAACTTATTTTAGAGTTACGCAACAAACTTAAATTTTATTTGTTTGAATAATCAATTTCATAATTGACAACTGATTTAAAGCCAGTTAAAATATATTTCAATTTTCTGAGTTGTCAGACAATTGTTTATATTTTAAATACAGAAAATTAATTTATCACGAATTAATGCAAAGCTTTATTCTTGGAGTTGAACTCGTAGCCGTCACTATATATATTTGTCAAATAAAATATTTGATTCAATTTGATGCATGTGTTTTTACAACTTACTAAGGCTGCTTGTCGACATTAATTTTGTGGAAATAAATTTGAAATAATTTTTTTGTGACAATTTTTTTTCCATCAAATAAATGTTATTACTTGTTTTATTTTAATAAACATAGGGAATGAGTATATTTTTAAACTAAATTCTAATAAGCGTTTATGTATCGTAAATATTATTACTTATAAGAAAATGTATTTTTGAATTAAATTATAATAATCTTTAGGAAATCTTCATCAATCATTAATAACTTATTTGTCAAAAACGAAGTAACAAAAACAAAGTAACTAAATTAAGGTCATTATTTATAATTTGAAATTTCTACAGTATATGGAATTCCAATTATTTTCATATCAATCTTTTCTCTTAATTTTCAATATAAAAGCATATGTTTCCTAATTTAGGTACGGACAATTTAATGTTTTTTAAACTGTATAACATTTCTTTTATTTGATTTATGTTGCTTCTGAAAAGGCTTGATGTAAATAATTTTTGTTTTTTGTTATTGTCTCTTAAACGGTTTTAACTATTATGAATTGGAAAAAAATAACAAAACCATAGATAAGGCACAAAAATTGGCCAAATAGCTCTTTAATTAAAACCTGGGAGAGTTATTACTTTATCAAAAAATCTAAACTAGTTTAGTAACTCTTTCTCTTATTTAGTAACAAAGCCGCTCGGCAAATTTAAAACTCATTTAAAATAAAAGGCAATTTAAGGGTAACACTGGTTTGAAGTAAAAAATATTTATCTTACAAAAAAAAAACACGACTAAAATAGTTTAACTAAAATCTAACAATTAAACTAAATTATAACAAAATAAAAAACGCTTTGGTTTTATTAAACATGGAGACTTAGTTATAGGGGTGTGATTGATTTATAAATCATATCTAAGTGTTCATTTCAATCACTAGTAAAAAAAAGTTAACTGTTTTTCATATTAAAATGGGATGAAGGTAGTCTTCCTCTTTTGATTTTAAAGACCGGACAGGATTGAATTTTAGATAAACAAAATAAAAATGGTAAAACCATTAAAAAATATCAGTCAGATTCTATTTGAATAAAAATTGAAAATGTTTGTTTTTTAATAAACGAAAGATCTCTTCAAAGCGCTTGTATAAGACAGTGACTGATTTTTTTTAATGGTTCTACCATTTTTATTTTGTTTTTCATTTTGAAACTTAATTTATTTAAAAAGAAAAGCATTGTATCTTGGTACAAATGAACACTAGACTGCACCACACGACCGCCAACAACAGTGGCAATATGCGATCTTGTTTCTTCCTAGTAATAATCATAATTTAATTAACTATTTAATTAATTTCAACCAAATTAGGGCTCATCGGGCATTCATAATCACGATGAAACAAAAAATTTGAGTCAAAAAATCTTCTTAATTGAAACTGATAACATATAATTATGACATCATTAACATGGTCTTCTCTTTTGAATGAATATAACATTATACTAAACAATTATTATAAAAAACATTCAATTATGACGTCATAAAAAAATACTATGACGTCACTAACCCCGTCCTCCCTCTCGACGACGTTCTTGCCGACGCTGGAAAGATTGGACCACTTGCAGGGAGAAACTGCCTTGCTGGCACACCTCTTGTGGGCTTTGAACGCGCAAACTGTTACAAATAAAATAAGATTAATATATTTGATTGAATTTATCTATTAAATATTTTAATTTGTTTGTGAGGAGAAACAGCCTTTATGGGGCTTGAATGCGCAAACTGTTAGAAACAAAACATTAAGTTTAAAAATGTAAACGAGTTAATCAAAACTATTAACTAAACAATGTTTATTTTTAAATACTAGTAAAAACAAGTTAAAGAAATGATTAAAACTATCAACTGGTTAGTTGCAAGTAAAAACTACTTAATATTTTATGGGCTACGAATGCACAAACTAAAAAATATGACGTTCTTATTGTTGTGAGCACATTTTGTAATTTAAAACTGTCCGCTAAAATATTTTGTAAGGAGATGTTTAAAACTCAAACATTTTGCGCGTAAACTTTCTAAAGGGCTCTTCTTGTTCAAATCTCTACGATTTAACGCATTTTAAAATTATTGTAAAGACTATTTATTCTCTAGCTATTAAACTTTTCTAGACAACAATAAAAATTGGATGATAAGTTTCAATTTACATCATTGCATAAATTTAAATTCAAAAACTCACAGGTTTGAACTTGCAAAAAAAAACTTTTTCGTTTAACGAGATCAAAACTAAACTTTTACGTGTGAATTCACAGAACCAAAATTTATTAGAAAATGATGACTCACTTAATTTGCATTTTAAAATTGAAATAACTATCAAAAAGCAACAATGTTAGGAATTTTAATTATTTCAGTGATTCACTAAAACTTAAACTAGTTTAAAAATAAAGTCTAATTCAAAAATAATTTTCTCCTATTTGAAAAGAAAAGATCAAATAACTGTTCAAATATTTAATCTTGTTTAAATCTTGTTCAGGATTTAATACGCTTAAAACGTTATGACTTTAGTGAAAATATTTATTTAGTTTTCTTTTAAAAACTTTTTTTCAAAACAATTTAAGAATATTTTCTCTGTTTATTGTCAAAAAAGTAAACAACCAAACTTTAAACCCATTTGAAATAAAAGGCGCTTTAAAATGCTAAATATAAAAGTTTAAGGGGGGACACTTTAGACTGTAACAAAGCGAAATTCAATTGTTGAGAAACACTTTGTGAAGTGACTTTATCTTCAAGTGAGTTTTGAGAAAGTAAACGAAATACTTGTATCGACAATGTGAAGCCATTAAAATTTTTCAGCAGTTCTTTTAAATATAATAGACTATTTTTATTGTTGGGTGTGAAACTTTAATAGATGCATGGTCTTTTTTAGTTCAAGTAACAGAGTATAAACACAATTTAGAACAAAACTCATTGAAAATTCACTGTATTTTTAATTTTTTTGTTCTCCACACAGTTAATTTTACGAATGATTGCTATAGATTTTTCAAAAGCAGGACCTACTTATGAAAAATATAACAAATGCACGTATACATAACAGCTCAAGAAAGTTTTACAAAATGTAAAAGCTAATATCAATTTAAATAAGTGGTTGGAAAATAGCTTGACTGTTAGAAACTGATTTGAACCAAACTATTTAAACTCCAGAGAAGTGTTTAGTAAGAAGTCAGGTTTTGAAAAAGTCAAAACTAAAACGTGTTAAGAAGTTACCAAGTTTTTATTTTCTCAAAAGCTGAAAGTATACAATTCTTTTTCTTTTACTTTTCGCTTGTTGCATTTTATAATAACAGTTAAAATTATAATTCTAAATTAATTAAGTTGATTCATGAAGTTATCATCAACAGTAAAAGTTTTAAATACAATAAAGCTTGAAATTGTGCAGCAGTTAAAGCAGCTTACTTTAGTTACTATTGAAGTGTGTGGCTTTAACTAATATTAAAATTAATTAAGGTACTTGTTTTATAATTCTATATTTGAAATTTTTGCACTGTAGTCATGTATCAAATTTTTCTTTAAAACGTTTACTTTTAAATACAACTACTTAAAACATTTTTTTTTAACTTTAACAACTTGTTTTTACTTCTTAAATAAGGCTGTAGGTTTCCCACATTTTATGCATACATATATAAATGCAAATGAAATATTTTACATTTAATTTACTAGAATGATAGTATATTATTTTAAAACAGATTTACTAAATATAGTTTGAACTTAGTCAGAGCACTTTTCAATAACCGCTACGTTATAATTTATTCACAGTTTAAAAGCTTTTGCACGTAACGGCTTTCTCAAAGCAAGTATCATTTGAAAAAAAAGTATTTTTATGTACAGAAAGACAGCTATAAACTTTAAAACACTTTTCAACAGCTGCTAGGATGCACTTTATTCACAAATGCATTTACATACAATCACTTTCTCAAAGCATGTACTTTTACTACTATTGTTCTGCAACGTGTCAATTCTTTTACATTGAAGTTAAATTGAGTGCAAACTTTAAACAGTAAACTTTACTGAACTGTTTTAGTTTGAACAAATGTAAGTTTCTTCTCAAAACATTCAGCCGTAAAGTGCATGCTTTAAATACTGGCTGATCTAAATTACATTAAAATTTTTTTTTTTAATACTGCGCATGCTTTTTATAGTTTAAAAAATGTTTCACAGAAAAATTGATGATTTTGTAATTTTTTCTACTAAACTATTTGTTATAAAAATCCTTGCAACACTTTTTCTCAAAACATCTTACTTTGTGAATGCATGTTTTAAACATTAATTGCATAAATTAAATTTAATCGTTTTAAAATATTTTTTAATGTCTTTAATCATTCAAAATATGTTTCTCAGAAAAATGCTAAGTTGACAATTTTTTGATGCTTTTACACAAACTCAAACGTTTTCTTAAAACAGCTGAATTTACATATTAATGTACATGTTTTGTAATTAATTGTTTGAAAAATATGTAAAATTAAATACATGTAAAACTAACTGCACGTTTAAGATATTTTTAAAAGCTATTTATATTTATAAAAAAGTTTAGCAGAGTACACATAAAAATAAAAATTCAGGAAAGTGTATATCGAAATAAAAATTATTAAAACTATGTATTATTAAAAACCAATAAACAAAAGTAGCTTAAACTTTTATCTCATCTAATATGCACTTTCACTACAAAGAGCAAAGTCCAAATTGTTTCATCATTAACATATTATCTATATTTTTGTGGTTTTTAATTTCTTTATAAAGATTTATCAAAACCTTCAAAATAAAATGCGTTTGTCTTAATGTGATCAAACTATTTCAGGTCTTAAAATTTAGTGCATATTAGATGATTTACAGTGGTTTATTATATAACTACACATAACTTAAAGTAAACTTTGATTCTACATAAACATCAAGTTTAATGCACTTTGACTATGTATATTTTTTTAATTTTAAAAAGCTTTTTGTTTTAATTCCCAAATGCTTTCTTAATATTTTCTCAAACAAAACAAACTTAGGCTTAAAGTTAATTTTCTAAAAAACCATTTATATAAATTTGTTGATCTACCTAAACAAAAGTGTTTATCGTATAAAAAACAATGTCGATTTAATAACAAATACTTTACAATAATTTTCCTAACTTTTTAATGAGTGCGAAATACTTTTATTTAAAAATTTTTTTATTTTATATTATATTTTTATTTAATAAAACCTACATTACAAACCAGGAGAACTAAGAAAATTTAAACTGTACAGAAATGTATGTAAAAGGGTTAAATGATTTAGAAAACATGTTTTTCTTTTAACTAATCACTAACAACGTGAACTTAATTCTATATTTTCTACGTAATTTATTTTAACGAGTTTTGAACTATTTCTCTTTAAAAATCTATTAGTCCTAATTAAACACATGGCTCTAATTTTGAATAATAAGAAATGTATGTCAATGGCTCATGCTATTCTATAAAAGTGTTACATTAATATTAATCACTAAAAACATGTTATAATTTCACCGCATGTTTCACTTTGAAAACCTTTTTATCTCAATTAAGGATAGTTTAGTAATAAATTAGTTTTAATTTATGTCAGAGCTTACACAGTTCTCTAAACAATTTAACTTTCTGTATGTATACGCTTGATTTCTTTATAAAACTAATCTAACAAAACATCTAATTTATATGTGTTTAGAGTTCACAAATAATTTTTAAAATTTTGAAGAGTTCGACAAAAAACAGGTTTACATTTTGCAAAAAAAAAAATAAACAAAATCGTCTTTTCATTTTATATTATTCACCACAAAGCAGAGTTTCAACAAAATTTATCTGTGTGCGGTTTTCGCTTATATATATAAATAGCTGGCAAACCTTCAAAGCAAGATAAATCAATTTAAATGCCAAAATAAACAATATTTAGATATATAAATAGTTTCGCGGTATTACTTTATCGTTTTACTCAAAGGCATAAGAAGTAAAAGCTCTTACAAAATTATAAAATATTTTGCATAAATTTCGTCAATAAAACAACAAAAAAATCAATAAAATTGAAACAATATGATTATAAACTTTCCAAGAAACAATGCATACAATGTACTACTGTCCACACTAAATAGTTTGAAAATTCCTCCAACTATATCAATAAAAACAAGAACTAAATTTTAAAAAGTCAATACAAGTTGCATAAAGCAGAGTCTAATTCAAAAAATATACATACCAAACATTAAACGTCCATAAAGTATTTTATATAAACGCTTGCAACAGCATATTAATAAAAACAAGAATTAAGTTTTTAAATCAATACAAGTTAAAGAATATGAAGTTTATTTCCCAAATATATTATATATATATATATATATATATATATATATATATATACCAAACATCAAATGTCCACAAAATACATTTTATAAAATAACATATTAATAAAACAAGCGTGCAAGGATGAACTTTGTAAAATCAATATTTCTTTTCTGAATATTAAATTAGACCTGTTCGGAAACGAAAAATCCATAAAAAGTGACCTTACGAAATGAACTTGCCAAAATGATTTAATTTATTTTTAATCCGAAGCACACTGATCAATACAATTTAATTTCAATGCATAAAACAAAATGGTCATATATTACATCGTAAAATTTTATTAACTTTGTGAAATGAACTTTCTGAGTCAGAATGATTTAGTTTTTCTATTTTTTTGATGAAATTGTAAAAACTTTACTCCTTGCATACTATGATTTAATATAGTTTAAATTTTCCATGCGTTAAGAAAAATAGTCATAAATTACATAGTAAAAATTTATAAATTTTATAAACCTTATAAAATCAACTTAATAATTCCAATGGTTTTACAAATCTTTATTAAAAACACTGAGCAATATAACATACTTTACAAGTTTATAAAATTTCATCTTTATAGAAAAAATTTCCATATGTTGTAAATAAAATTAGCAAAATGTTGTTAAATTTTACTGAAATACAGATATAGTATAATTTAAGCTTTTATTTGTATAAAACGTTTTGTCATGCATTTATAAGTTTGCTATCCTTATTAAATTGAACTCTCTGCATATGTGGAACAATTTAACTTAATTTATTCTAAAAACGTTATAAATATAAGCGATGATTATATTATAGACTATAGCAAGGGTAAAAACAAATTGTCTAAAACTCGAGTAATTAATTCATTGTGCAAAGTAGAACTAATTTAAAACAACAAAATTAATGTAATTTAAACTTTTAATTAAATTAATCACTTGGTCGTATAGTTCGTGGTAACTTTAAAGTAGGATTAATTCAGTTAATTTTTTATGCTTTTCAATACATATGTTTCTTGTACTAAGATGATAAATTAATTTACAACTTGTTAAAAGAACAGATGTGGCGAAAAAACTTTATAGCAAATATTTTTTTTAATTTAAACTCGTTGGTCTAAATTAATTTTGTTGATAAATTTAATCAATACTGTAATTTATACAAAAGTAAAGTATCGATCTAATAATAGACATAGATTAATTTACTTTATCTTCATCAATGTAGATTAATTTAACCATATGGTCTTGTATTAGTAAACTTTATTCAAACTAGAAAAATATGTTTTTATTGTACTATATTAAATAAAGAAGAAATTGTTTGAAAAGATGAAACAATAACTTAGCAAATACATGTACTACCTTATTATAGCTACGATTTGTAGAAAAAAATCTTTAGAAAAATTCTTAAACATAAATTATTAAAAGCTTATTATGTTAAATTACATTTGTAAAAGTAAACTCGTTACAACAATTGTTTGACTTAAAATTTATCATAAAATGTATATAAAAAATTTTTAGATAAAAAATAAAATATATTCCAAGTTAGTTACATGTTTTAATGATTTTAAGAAAAAAAAAAGCAATACAACAAGTTTAGTCCTAATCATTCTGAGTATGAAAAGAATTAGTTGACTTTAAATTTAATTATTTCAAAAATCTTATATGTTCATTGTTATTATTAGTCAAACTACAATTGTGGGAAACAATATAAAAAGTGTTCTCGGTAAAACAATGGCAAATTAAAATATACTTTGCATTATAATAAGAACGTGTTATCGATCATTAAAAATCACAAGTAATTACTCGTTAACACGAATGTGTGAGTTGAAATCATTCTATTTTTACTTTTTGGCGCGTTGACTTTTTTGTGAACGTAAAATTCTAAACTTTTTAAATCTAAAAGCTACAAGACATTTTTTAATAAGCAATTTTATTTTATAATCGATACTAATTTAATTTGCTGTTTAAATAGAATAAATATCAAAAGAATTGTTTCCAAAGCCAAGATGATGCAACTAAAACGTTTTACTAAAGCCAAATAAAGTTATTTATTTTTTTTTTTCTTGAAATTATAATTTTGTGCAAAAATCTTATGTACAAGTATACCTAAGTTATCAAGCTTTTCAACGAACAAATAGGCTTAAATTATCAAAGCATTTCGAAAAGGAACCATAAGATAAAATACTTTTAACGAAAAAAAAAAAAAACAACAACTAATTATCATTAAACCAAAATGTTTGAACCTTATCCAAGCTTGAAAAGTTTAAAGGGTTGACTTGTTCAAAAAGGAACTAACAGTCAATAAGAAAAAAACTTTTAGGAAGTTTTTTCAGTATATTTATAGTTTTTAAAAGTGTTTTTTTTAAGTTTGTTAAAAGTTTAAAATACGTTTAAATTAATAGAAACAGCTATAATATTTATAGCTCGTAAAAGTCTAGAAATTATTTTTCGGGATCAAACTTGTTTAAATGAGTTTAAATTACTTGAGTTTGTTTGCAATTTGTATAAATATAAGTACTGTTAAAAAGAAGATTGAGGTTGAATTTAAAAATAAAAAAGACCTATTAAAAAACAATTTTTTTAGCTAAAATAAGTTTGTTCAAGGTGAGAAAATTGTTTGAATAAAAAAAAATTTGTATACAAATTAGATTAGTAACTAAATTTAACAGAATAAACTCGTTTAATAAAGTTTCAAGGGCATTTTTAAACTACGCCTCATCCAAATGACAATCAAAATTAAATTCTCTACAAAGGAAAAAAATTTAGCTATTTGTATTTGTAAGTTGAATTTACGTCTTTTCCGAGGTAACATTTTGCGCTTGAAATGAAACTCAACTGAACTTGCTTGATTTAAATTTGTGCAAGCTTATTTACAACTTGCTGTCAGACTTCAGAAACAAACGAGTAATTTATATCTTATTTCATCAAACTGACGCGGTGTTTAGATTAACACAGAGAGAAAACAAGGCAAAAAGTCAACTTTACTTATTGTTCACTGGTAACAAAATAAAAACAGTTTATATTTGCACTCTTACAGAAATACGTTTAAGGTATTTTTTCCAGCTAGCTTGGCTAATCGTGTGCAAGTTATTGCTTTCTCATTTACGATTATCGTTCGTAATATATTAATTCATGGAGAGTGGAAAAAAAACTACATACAATTATATGTTAAGCTCATAGTGTAGTGACAAATTATATATACATGCTAGTACATTACAATGCACAAAAAATTTGTTAAAAATTTTATGTATGTTAAAATAAATAAAACTAGTTCGAGTATAACTTTATTTTTTCTATGGTAAAAAAAAGACTTTAAACTAACTTGTTTATATAAAAACAATGTAATGTAAATACACAAGTAATTTTACGTCATGTATGCAGAAACATAAACATATTTGCCCCGAAGCTACTCACCGAAATAGCAATCAAGAGCAAGATAAATTTGTTTTCAACTTCACTTTTTTTCATGTTTGAACTCATATAAAATTACAATTTTTATATACCAACTGAATAAAAATTTTATTTGTTAAAAACTATTCACAATGCCATGCATATTGTTTCAACTTTATTTTTATAATGTTTTAATGCCTAGCTCTATATATATACAAAAAACAAGCCAACAAGTTATCAACTTTTCCAACAGAAACTGATACCTACAGTTAGTAACCTTTTCTAACACTTGTGTCAATTTGTTAAATATTCAAAACTCAACAAAATATTTGTTCTGGGTTGGCACAGACGGAGCCAAAAATAAATTCCTAACTTTTCCTAACTTTTCTAAATCAAATTCTTATTTTAAACCAATTCAAAAATTCATAATTATTTTAAAAACTTTTGAACTTTATTTTTATATAGTTTAAAACAACTTATTTTTAAACTTTGTAAAATTTTTAGAAAATAACATTAGCAAAATGCAGTTTTTAGTGATGATAAACTTTTATATCAAGATCAATTTTGTATCAAATTTCCTGACTTTTCCTGATTTTTTTTTCAATAACCTCCATTTTTCTTGACTTTTTTTTTCATTTTTCCTGAACTTTTTTGACCTTCCTAATCTTTGAGGCAACCATGTCAAATAAAATAAATACAATTTTGATGCACTAACATTAAACAAACCATCACAGAAAAGTTCATAAACAATTGCACCACTCGAAATTTACAGGTTAACTATGGGTACAAACGCACTAATTGTGACGTCATAATATTAAACTGTACAAATACATACCATCGCAAGACAGCCCGTGATTGGTCACCCCTGATAACACCTCCCTGCAAACATTGCAGTAAGTGGGCCTCGAGTGTGCGCAAGCGTACCAGTTGTGGCAATCGTCCATGACCATGTCCAGCGCTGATTGGTCCCTCTGTTTGATAATGAACGTATTAAAGTTTATTGTAAAAATTTTTATATTTTAAACTTGTTCCATTTATTATTATACCTAGTGTTGACTGGTCTTTCTGTATGGTAGTGACTACATTTAGTATAAGAAATTTATAGTAAAAAAATTTACGCATTAAGTATGTTTTTTTTTAGTTCTCTAAGTCTAGTGCTGACTGGTTTCTTTATTTGAAAAGTATGTTAAATACAAATATAAATATTTTATAGAAATGTAAAAAACTACAAATAAAGAAAAAAATTACAACTGAAATTTGACACATTTAGTATAAACACATTTAAATAAAAAAATTATTTATAGTATTTTCAACTCACATTATAAAACTGTTGGTGTTTTTGGGCTCTTATGGCAGTTATCCAACTATCCATGTTTCTTCTTGTGTCTGTACACAGCATCAGTTTGTAATTGGAACCAATTACCTGCAGTCGTATTCAAAATATTAGTTACAAATAGATATTAAACTATTTTGTATGCAGGGTACATTTCATATTGTGTCAGTAAATAACATTAATTTAAAAGTTAACTACCTAAAATAAATAGTAACATTTATTACCTGTGAAGATAATAAACTTTATATATATATATATTTATGCACAAAATAAAGGTTATCAAAACTATGCCAGTGTATGACATCAGCTTGTATCTTGTTCCTTATACTTGCAGTGAAATAATAATAAAATTCAAGTAAATACAACAAAAATTTAATTTGTGTTTGAAATGTGCTCTCAATTTGATTTTCATTAATTTTTATTACATTACAAGATTACTATTATTTTTGTATTTTAATTGTTTTTTTTTATACTTTGATACAATAAGTTTTACAACTGATTTCAGAACAGTTAATTTTTTTTTTGAAATTTTTTAAACTATTACAAATTAACATTTTATTACTTTTTAGAAAAACTATTACTAAGTTTAATTGCTAAGCGGATTTTCAAATTGTAGATCTGTAGTAAAATAATAATAGTAAAAATGACAAACAATAAAAAATTGGTTTAAATTAAGTTTTTTGTTTACAAAATTAAAACTAAAAAAAATAATGATAAACCATCCCTTGTGAATAGATTATTGTGTTTTATTTATTTGTTTTGAACTCAATATTTATTACAAAATTAACCATAATTACATAAAATAACAAAACTAACAGAAAAGCTGCAATTGATATTTTTGTGACTGTTTTCAGCAACACTACACCCATTCAAGTCAA